>NC_088889.1:83895802-84536011 GCF_037157495.1 Lathamus discolor | reverse complement strand
CCACACTACAGCTTTCTTCACAACCGTCATGCGACAGCCAGAATTATTGAAACAGTGGCTAATCCTAAACTGTGCAGCCATGCTACTTCATTATACTTCCAACTCAAAGTGCTTTCTAAAGCACTGACAGCTACGCTTTTGAGACACTTGAAGGAGTCTATTAATTCTTGATGATGATGATGATAAGAACAATAGCAGTAGTAATAATAATTAAATATCACTCTCCGTCAGTGTTGCTTTAGCTGAGACAGTGAGAAAGATTTTTCTTGGTCCTGAGTAGCAGAGCAATTATTGCAGTGTTTCCAGGGAATGTTTAAAGGGGAAAATAAACATATTTGGGAAGAGCTGTAGTCAATGTTAAGTTGTTTGAGTGGGTTTCAAAAAATGAGGCTCATTTGATACCAAGATGCAGTAAACCAAAAGCAGCAGGAATTAAATACACTTGTTGGACTTAGGTTTATATTGGAAGTGAGGTGTTTATCTTCTTAGGTGGTGAGGCAATTTTTAGAAATATTTAGTAGGAGAATTTAATGTTTTAATAAGTGCTGTGTAATTGCACATATTCATCTTGCAATCTTTTCTTTTTCAATACAGAAATCAAGTTGTGTAAATGGAAATGGACCCCTAAAAGGAGATACAAATCCTCTTGGTATGACCATAAACAAGCCATCTTCAGCTCCACCAACTGCTTGCATTCGAAACGTGGAAATGACCAGGCCTTCATCTACGGATCCATCGAAAGCCCAGAAGATCACTATCAGTATTCCTAACAAATTGCCTGAGCTTCAGACTGTGTCACAACCTGGCTGTGTTACCAGTGCTTTGGAGAATGAGGATCTCAGCAAGGCCGTTCCTTCCTCCACAATTACAGATTCTCTCAGAGCAGAGTCTTCCTCAAATGCATCTACAGTGGCAGTTGCTGCTAACATTTCCAAACAGGAAGTTCCTGATGAAATGTTTGTAGAGCCAGCAGTGAATGTAAGTCCTACAGTCGGCTCCGATGCTCTAGTCCCTTCCAGTGCAGAGTCTTCAGGAAAGTCTGTGGAGTCGAATGGCGTGTTGAAAAGGAATTGCAGCATATCTTCATATGGAATTGTAATGGGGAAGGTGGTTGGCACATTGCAGAATTCCCATTCTTTCTGTGAGAGTGCTGAAGAAGAGAGATCCCATCATGAGCTGCCACAAAATGATTCACTAAATGGTGCTATTAGTTTAGATATTGGATTTAAACAAAAGGGACAGAAACTTGATGATTTTGCTTGCCAAGTCCAACCTGCTAAACCTTCTGAGATTTTCTTTGCTAAAACAAATGGATTGCTTTTACGAGCAAGTTATGTATGCTCCATCTAGAACTTCTCACCTATGACGTGTTTAGTATTCAGGACGAATGTTCCTAATTCATGTGAAATACTGTGAAAACACACAGCACAGATTTCCTCATTAACACTTTGTGCTACTGTCCCATTAGTTTTCTACATTTGTTTTTTTGTTGTTTGTTTGTTAGTTTGTTAACGTCTATGTTTTAATTGTAGATACCTGTAGCTGAGTCACCGATTCCTCAAGAAATAATCTTAGAATCCCTGGCCTGCAACCACCTGAACAGGTTGTCAGAGAAAACAAGGTAAATTGAGTATACTCTGATGAAAACAAGATTTCATACAAGTTTATCATTCTTTTACCCATCTGCTAGTACTATTTAATAGAAAGCTTTAAATTAGTACAGCAAATTCCACACTGTACATGTAGGATTGCAGATGTCAGCACCGAGCATGTGTTATTGTCATATTAAATACAGGCAGATGCCTCCTGGAATGCTTCTGTTTCTTCACAGAATGGTTTTCCATTTTTTACCATTGGAATCCTTTCTCTGTTCTCTTTTTTCCACCCTAGGATGCATGCGAGCCAATACAGGCCTTCGCATAATGAAAGAAACAGTCCAAATAATGGCAAAAGCTGGGGAAAATACTCTGATTATAGATCCCGAAGCAGAGAAAGAACAGAACAGGACAGGAATAAGTATTATCGTTCCAAAGGAGAGAAAACCTGGAGCCCGGAAACATACTGTCAAGATGAAGCACAGAGATGGGAAAAATGCAGATATTACGAGGATTATGACTCTGCTCGTAGAACAGGAAATGGTAGAGAGAGGAAGTACACTCATTCTGACAAAGACTTTGACAAATGGAGTCAATTCTCGAAATCAGAGCGGGATGATCCCTGCAAGAGCAGATGGGCTGACAACACTCACTGCAGAGAGGAAGGAGCGCATCACTTGAGCAGCCACAGAGGGAACCTCCGTCATTGTTCAGTACCTCCGCAGCAGTCTGAAAAACACTCTTGGGAAGGGCACGCACCTCCACCTGCCTCAGCTCGTGCACAATTTGACAACGCTTTCTGGGAAAATAAGAAACTGAGGCTTGGCAAGAGGAAATACAGTGACACAGAAGGAGGCGAAAGCGAAGTGGAAAGGAAACGCTGCAAGATAGATGATAAATATCAAGAGACGGATTACAGGTAAACAGGGATTCCAGCATAATCTGCAATTTTTTCCCTAACTCTTCTCTGAATGTTTCTCATGCCTGTCTTTTTCCCATTGTGTCTAAGTGATTTATAATAATAATCCGCCTGCGGGTTGGTCATTAGGCTGGTCATTAGGTTGGTCAAGCAAACGTAGGAAGATGTTGCTGAATAGCGTTAGAACGCTAGATCTGGAGCACAAAGTTAAGAACCTGTCCTGGTTTAAGCCCAGCCTGCTGAACCCAGGACAGAACCGCATCCGCGCACTGTTCTTGATTAGGTTACAACAGTTACATATTTTTAACTCCACATATTCCACAATTAGCCCCTGTAAGGATTTGTGTACAAACCAAGACTTACTGTTATTTAATCTGAGGGCTTATGTCTGTTGCATCTGAAGTCAGATGTGCAGAAATTACTGCAAAATAGCTGGCACACAGCAAGCCATCACCTGTGGTAAAGTAAATAACACTTCATACACACATCAAACACTGCATCCCTTTTCCTATTTTTAACCTGCATGTTTCCCTCAGACCTCAGGATTTGGATGGCCTTGTGTTTCACATTGACAATGACTAGGACTGGTTTGGCTTTAGTGAATGCTTTTGCCAGCAGGTGGCCAACTCTGGTTATTTCTAAACCAGTCAAAAGTAGAGGAAGAAGTTAAATGTCTTGCACCCCACTACACAGGCCAGGGCCGTTAAGATTAGTGCGCTATTTGTGTAGACGTGAGAGATGTTAACCGATAAACACAGTGACAGAACCCCACTTTGGTCCACTGCTTGCAACACAAGTGGGATATGAGGGCTGTGAAAAGCCATTTGTTAAGTCTGGAGAATTTTAGTATTTCCTCAAGTCCATAGATGTTCATGAACTTCCTCTTGTGGAAGGTCCGTCTTTAAAAATACTAAATAAAGGGGTCTGAAGTAGGAATTTTCACTTTAGCATAGATCCAAAATGCAGTCAGTTTGGATGTGGGAAAGCTACCTTCGCAAGTCTGTCAGATAATGTAGTCACAGAGCAGATGGAGCTGTGTGCAAGCTTGAGACTTCTCTTTCAGAAACCTAACCACTGAGACAGGGTTTGGCGTTGAACGTCATGACATGGACTGACATTGCTTTCTTTTGTCTTTCAGATACAAAGCTCACTGATGGAATCCTTCGATACCCAAACTAAACCTACTGTCAAAACCAACTATGTCTTATCATCAAACCTGACTCTTTACCATCAAAACTGTGTGCCATCAAAGCTGATGGTTTACCATCAAACCTGGCTGTTTACCATCAAGAATGACTCTACCATCAAAACTGACTGCTTACCATCGAACCTGTCTTTGCCGTCAAAACTGACTCTTTACCACCAGACCTGACTGTTTACCGTCAAACCTGGCTTTACCATCAAAGCTGGCACTTTAGCACCAAACCTGACTGTTTACCATCGAAGCTGCCTTTACCATCAAAACTGACTCGTTACCATCAAATGTGACTTTTTACCACCAAACGTGACCGTTTGCATCAAACCTGACTGTTTACCATCGAACCTGGCTTTACCATCAAAAAAGATGAGTCTTTACCTTCAAAAACAACGACTCTTTTATCTTCAGACTGGACTTTATCGATGTTGACCATCAAAACTTTGAATTTATTATTGAAACATTCACCGCCAAGACAAAATCCATATATTTTAATTCCATTTTCTTAATATACTGTCACTTGTCTGAAGTCTCAGTTGTCTGGTTTTGTCTCTCTAAAGGGGCTAGTTAAAGACAAATTTATACTGTGATTTTAATTTTTATTATTAAATGCTAACAAACTGTGGTGCACTTCATATTCGCTGGTCCTGCATCAGGAGATCAGTGAGTGGGAACCTCTATGAAATAAAGTTCATCTGACTAATCTGTCTGGTCTAATTAATCGACTTGAGGAGAAGCGATCTGAGTTGTCCCCCTACTTGCCTTACATTTGGTTGAAGCTCATGGAAAGCAATGGACAAAATTCCTCCTTAATTTAGGGTGGGAAACCAGCTCTTACCGGAGTAACATTTATAGCAGCACAGCTATGAGTGTTCAGCCTTACGAAAACAACTGATTTTGCAGCTGAGGAGTTTTCTCTCTGAAAAATTCAACCTGTCAATTTAAATCAGTGTGCTTAAAGGTAGGCAAAGAGGCCTTTTACTTACAAGAGCAGTTGCAAAATCAGATCTTAACCTCTTAAACAAGTAAATCAGCACGCACCTCCCATGTATTCTTGGTAAATAAGGAGCTATGCAACAGTCGAGTTTCACACTTTAGAGGAAGTCCCCAGGCTGAATCAACAGGTCCTCCTGATAAATGAAAATGTTACTATTGCAGTGGATTTACATCGAACACCACATTTTTAACAACGGTTGATACAGAGTATGTCATGCAAATCACTTGTGTACACCAACTAATACTTAAATCAGTCCCTATCTGTGCAGCATTTACATTTTTATATTCAAACTGTAGCTAGAAACATTTTACAAGAAACTATGGAAATGGATCTTGTAAGCCACAAGTCTTAGTTTGTAGGATTTGGTCTACAAGAGACCAAGCTTTTCCAGCCAGCATATCCACATAGGTATGTAGTAAATGTAAAAACTATGCATTGTTTTCCTCTAGAAAGCATTATAAATGCTGCTCAGTTGACAGAGGTTCGGTTTTGTACCAGTTTAAAGCGGTTCAAAATGTGAAGCAACACGGAGCTTATTTTGTCAGAATAGTGTCAATTTTAAGTCAGTCCGGCTGAGCTGAAGTTTTCTGTACACTTCTCTGCCTGCACTGCACTGGCACCGTGGCTGATGGAAGCGGCCACGCAGTTCAGATGCTGAGCGGAGCCGGCACGGCAAAAGGAAGGGAAAGAGAGCGGCGGGAGCGGCCGGCTCAGCTCGGCTCAGCTCAGCTCCGGTGGCCGCTGTGGCGCTGGTTGGGCACCCGGCCGCTGCCGTCCTGCCTGACGGGCAGCGGAGGAGCGGGACTCCCCGGCGGGGCGGGCTGGGGAACGTGCCCAGTACTGGGCGGACGGAGCCAGCACGGCCGCCGCCACCGCCGCCACCACGGGCTGGACAGGCAGGACCGGGACGGGGCGGGAGGGGGCTGAGGCGACGCGGCGCTACCCCTGCCCCCGCAGCACCGGTTGCCGCGGGCCGGAATTACCGAGCGGGGCTGGGTCGGAGCGTGAGGTGGAGTGAGAAGGACGAGGAGATGTGAAGCCGTGCCGCGCCGGTCCGTGAGAGCAGCGGTGCCACAACGCTTTTAGGGACCAAAACCCCTCGGACGGGCAGAGCAGCGGGTGAGCGGGTAGGTGCTTGATGCTTGGCGCTGGGGACGGAAGGGAGAGGCAGACCCTCAGACCGCGCTGAAACACCGGGCACACGCCCCTGGGCGGACACAGACCCGGCCCAGGTGCGGAGAGACGCAGGCCCCGGGGCCGCTCTCGCTGCTCCGTACAACTCGCGGTCCCCGATCTCGGGGTCGCCAGTAGTGCCAGGAAGCGTTGCTGGGCTGCGGCAGCGGGGAATGAGAGCTTCGAGTGCCTCTCCCCTTCGTGTACCTAACTGGCTTCCAGTTAAGATCTTCCTTAACTGGAATAATTGCGAGTTTCCCAGCTTGGCAGCTGGATTCTCTTTTATGACAGTACACGAGTGCGGCGTGTTTGTGTTCGGGATGTTCCTCTTTTTTCTTTTCTTTTTTTGTAATCGGTTTGGATATTTTTTCTTACGGTAGTGTTGCAGTGTGGAAATGTAGTTTGCAATTTAGAGACATAGAAGTGCCTTCATGCCTACCAGTAGTAGCTTTGCATTGCTCCTTATTTCTACGTAGGTCTTTTTGTGTACGGTATTGTTTTACAATCACTGCTGCAAATGTTTGTTTTGTCATGAGACAAATGCGTAATCGCTACTCCCCAGTTACATTCAGTTTTGTGAGTAGGGTTTTTAGCTTGGTTGTTGTCGTTTGGGGTTTGTTTTAATATTTCTTACCAGCTATTTAGTTCTTCAAGTTATTTCTTTGATAGTGAGTGACAGAATTTCCTTCTGGAATGCTTCTTGATATTCTTAAGTCAAAAAATATTGCCTCTGTTACAGACAATGACTACAATGAGGAGAATATCTTCTGTATTTGAAAAGCTTGTTATTTAGGTGGCCTGCCAAGAAAACAACAGCATGCACCCCAACCTTGGGCCAAGTACAACCTGAGGAAGATGCAGAGAAAGTACCGAGAGGTTCTCTTTCTTCTAAAACCTCTGAAAATCCCAAGCCTTTTGGCCAGGGAGAGCTAAGTAAGTGTGTCTTCTGTTCTTCCCCCCTTTTCTTCAGAATAAAAAACCCCCAAGTTAGAAAACGCAGTTCTCATTTGTTGTGCTAAGACAGGGTTGTGATGAATAAAGCCTTCAGCTCTAGGCTGCCATTTTGTGAGTCCCCTAAGGCAACTGCAGGCACTGGCATTGAAAATCCTGTAGATTTATCTATTTAAAAATCTACTTGTAACAATCGGTTTTGAGGAGGTTTTTATAATACACAGACTTAGCCAGGTCTTCTGTGTTGTGCAGAGAAAAGTACATTTCACCTTTGTGTTTATGGCTTCCATTGTTCACAAGTCTCTGAATGCTAACCCTGCTCAGGAAGAGGTCTGGTATCTGTAGGGTTACCTGCTCTGCCCCAGAAGGAGTCAGGACAAAGGAGGAGTTCCCTTTGGTAGATGAGGATTGGGTTAGGGATCAGTTAAGCAGTCTGGACATCTATAAATCGATGGGTCCGGATGGAATACACCCACGGCTGCTGAGGGAGCTGGTGGAGTTCATTGCTCGGCCACTCTCTGTCATCTTTGGTAAGTCGTGGGAAACAGGAGAGGTGCCTGAGGATTGGAGGATGGCAAGTGTCACGCCAGTCTATAAGAAGGGCAAGGAAGGGGACCCGGGTAATTACAGACCGGTCAGCCTTACCTCCATCCCTGGAAAGGTGATGGAACAACTTATGCGTGACACCATCTCTAGACATATCAAGGATGAGGGTATCGTTAAGTGCAGCCAACATGGTTTTACCAAGGGGAAGTCATGTTTGACCAACCTTATAGCCTTCTCTGAGGAAGTGACTAGGTGGATGGATGACGGTAGAGCAGTAGATGTGTTTTTTCTTGATTTCAGTAGGGCATTTGATACTGTCTCCCACAGCATCCTCATAGATAAGCTAAGGACGTGTGGGCTTGATGATCAGGTAGTGAGGTGGATCGAGAACTGGTTGAAGGGAAGAAGGCAGAGAGTTGTGGTCAATGGGGCAGAATCTAGCTGGAGGTCTGTGACTAGTGGAGTACCTCAGGGGTCGGTGCTGGGACCAGTGCTGTTTAAAATTTTCATCAACGACCTGGATGAGGGAACTGAGTGTACCCTCAGCAAGTTTGCTGATGATACTAAACTGGGAGGAGTGGCTGACACACCAGAAGGCTGTGCTGCCATTCAGCGAGACCTGGACAGGCTGGAGAGTTGGGCGGGGAGAAATTTGATGAAATTCAACAAGGGCAAGTGTAGAGTCTTGCATGTGGGGAAGAACAACCCCATGTACCAGTACAGGTTGGGGGCTGACCTGGTGGAAAGTAGTGAAGGGGAAAGGGACCTGGGGGTCCTGGTGGATAGGAGGATGACCAGGAGCCAGCAATGTGCTCTTGTGGCCAAAAAGGCCAATGGCATCCTAGGATGTATCACAAAGGGTGTGGTTAGTAGGTCAAGAGAGGTTCTCCTCCCCCTCTATTCTGCCTTGGTGGGGCCGCATCTGGAATATTGTGTCCAGCTCTGGGCCCCTCAGTTCAAGAAGGACAGGGAATTGCTTGAAAGAGTCCAGCGCAGAGCCACAAAGATGATTAAGGGAGTGGAACACCTCCCTTATGAGGAGAGGCTGAAGGAGCTGGGTCTCTAGCTTGGAGGAGACTGAGGGGTGACCTCATCGATGTTTACAAATATGTAAAGGGTGAGTGTCAGGATGATGGAGCTAGGTTCTTTTCAGTGATAGGACAAGGGGCAGTGGGTGTAAACTGGAGCATAGGAGGTTCCATGTGAACATTAGGAGAGGCTTTTTTACTGTGAGAGTGACAGAGCACTAGAACAGGTTGCCCAGGGGGGTTGTGGAGTCCCCTATGTTGGAGATATTGAAGGCCTGCCTGGACAAGTTCCTGTGTGATGTACTCTAGGTTACCCTGCTCTTGCAGGGGGGTTGGACTAGATGATCTTTTGAGGTCCCTTCCAACCTTTGGGATTCTGTGATTTTGTTGAAAGAGTGTCCTGGGTTTACCAGGAGCCGTTTTGCTCCTTCTTAGTAACTGGGGCAAGCTTTGTGTTTCGACTTCCAGCCTGGGCAGAGAGCTGATAACACCGATTGTTTTTAATTGTTGTTAAGTAATGTTTATTCTGGCCAAGGACTTTGTGAGTCTTATGCTCTGCCGGGGACGAGGGGAGGCCGGCAGGAAGCAGAGACAGGACACCTGACCCAAGCTAGCCAAAGAGGTATTCCATACCACAGCACGTCGTGCCCAGGGAGGTAACTGGGAGTTACCCGGAAGGGCACTCTCTCTCTTCGGGGAGGGGGTCGAAGTCTTTCGGCGGTGGTATTGTATTCTCTTGTTATTTTCTCTTATCAGGATTGTGAGAAACTAGAAATTAGGATATTGTTTATTAGGATTTATGTTAAGCCCAATGTAAAGGTTAGGCAATAAAAAGTATGAAATTGCTTACTCAAACAGTCACCGGACACAGCTTACATAGACTAACAGTCGCCAACCGCAATCGCTTATCGCTTATGCAAACATAGTAGATGTTGCCTAAAGATAGCTATAAGATGTTCCATGTGAGAAACTATAGACTAGTGTATTGTTTATTAAGATATATGTTAAGCCAAATGTAAAGGAACTGACAGAGATAAAACACAGCTGGCCAAGATAAGATAGCCGCAAGATGTCCCAGGAACTGGCAGAGATAAGACTAACAACTCCCTGCAAAGACATATGGATGAAGGATCAAAGGAGGAAGACTTCTCACCTTGGTCTCATCGATCACCAGGAGGCAGGAAACTACCCCCTAACAACAACTGAAGCATGCGCAGAGTACTTCCACTATTTCATGAACAAAGAAGTAAAGATGTATAAAAAGGGGCTGTTTGAAATATTTAACACGGCAGTTGGCGGAGCGCAGACTCCCCTGTCGTCCAGCGCTGTCTTTGCTCATATTCTACTTGCTATAATTAATAAAATTTCAATTGGATTATGATCCGTTGTGGTCTCAATTTATAACAATTTCTGGTGCCGTGACTCGGATAAGGAACGGTGGGCTTTGGTCCTCCGGGGGGGCGCCCCGCGACATTTCGCGGCCCCGCGACCAACAGCTTACCTCATCCTTACCGACGAACCTAAATGCTAGAATATGAGCAAAGAAGGAACCGGTAAAATCCCATAAAAATTCTGTGCACGGGAGTCCGGACGAAGACGCAGGACGCGTAAATATATTGCGAAACTTTCCGCAGAGCGAAATAGTTCGCGGCGGAGGACTGCAGAGTGAAATTGTTCACGGCAGAGATTGTTCGCGGGTTTACCATTCGGGCGGGATTGGGTTTCCTGGAATATAACGAATGAGAGGTTCGATATACTGAACCAAGCGAGTGTGGACCCTTAAGTACTGCGGTTCCCATCTCCCGCGAGGGACTGGGCCAGGAACAAGGGGGAGCAAGTGAGTGTGTGTTCAGAGATATTCCAGAAGATGGGGGTGAAGGGCAGCAAGCCTTCGACTCCCATGGGATGGGTACCCACTGTACCTAAGAATACCCCTCTGGCATATATCTTAGACAATTGGAGATGTCTCCCTGGAACCTTAGGGAAAGATAAGCAAAAAAATGATAGAATATTGTACTAAGATATGGGGAGGGAAGATTTTTAAAAATGTTTTTTGGCCAATCTATGGGTCAGAAGAAGATTGGGTAAGACAGCAATTAAACCTCTGGGTTAATAATAAAAAACCCCTTAACCTTGAGGAGAGTCAATATGTGGAAGTGTGGCTAAAAAGACCGGGAGCTAGACTTTACCCGCTGAATGAGATAAAAAAAAAAAAAAAAAAACAAAAAAAAAAAACTAAACAAAAGAAAAAGAAGGTATAATATGAAGCGGGGACAGATACTAAATATGTATAGGCGTAAGGGAATAAATGTAAAGGAAAAACGACCCTGGGTGTGCATACTTTGGAGGAACGATCCCCATGCACCTCAGCGCTGAATAAAGCATACCTACTTTACAACTTTAACGAGTTGTGGAGTCAATCCGCGTATCAATTTGGCGAGCCAGCCAGGAGGCCTCTGTTCGGCTGCAGGATCGGGTGAGGAGCGGATATCCTAAGCCCCCCCCCCCAGGCCGCTTGCCTGGGGGAGCTCCGCTTCTCATCCGCTCACTGCGGGGACAGACAGCGACCTGCGCCGGCTGCGGAGAGGCGGTATGCTTGGAATTTAGGTACTTTGGGGGGCCTGTAGGGCATACGCGTGGCCCGGGGCTGCTGGTAAGGCGTGCAGAGACGTCTGGCGCACAGCGGAGTTCCCCGTGGCAGGTAGGGCTTGCAAGCTGGGGGGCTCGTCGACCGATAGCGCGGCTGCAAGCGATCCTGGAGGCGGATCGGGCGAGCCCGGGTTTTCGCTGCATCCCAAGTTTTGGGAGCCAGGGCGGACCTGCTAATGACCGTGTAGGAAGCAGGAGAAGGGTAAGCGGAACCATAGTGTGAGTGTGTGGGATCCCATGTGTAAGGGTTTGTGTTTCTGTGTGACTGAGACGTAGCGTAGCTACGAAGCGAGTGTGGAGTCCTAATCCGCGGTTCCGTGTCTCCGCGAGGGGAGCGGCCGGAGACGGACGAAGCGTTTATGTTTTTTTCTGTCCTGTGTCTTGTCTGTGTATAACCATCAAGCAGCTTAGAAAGCGGGGGAAGGTCCGGCTACCCCTCCCGCAGTGGATAACTTTACGAAATACAAGGGCAAGGGAATTTCCTATATGCCCTGTGAGAGTATGTGCCTTGTAGGAGTGTAACTGTATGTGACAGGTGGCATTTCACGTGGATATTGCCACTCAGGACACCGGTGGGGCAGATACTGCTCGGGGTGTCTTACAAAACACTGCCAGGTAGAAAATTATAATTATCTAATCGGTGACCAGAAATAAAAGATTACTTTGTGGAGAAAAACCACAAAATCCTGGCGGACTTCCGGGAAGTTAGAATGGAAAACTGAGAAAGGGTTTATAGAAGGTATCAAAGAAAATTCGAGAAGATGTGGTTACAAAGGAAAAAAAAAAAAATAAAATGGGAATACAACAATTAATGTCTCTCTTTTTGGGACAATAAACGGGGGATATCAGGAAAACTTTCGTAACCTGACATATGAGTGCATAATAAGTTTTGAACAGTGGAACCTGCTGTGGATACTAGGGCAGTGTAAATTTTGCTGGAGCTGAAACTATGTTCTAATGACAGGGGAGTTGATCTGCAGAACCCAGAGATACTATCTTACTGAATCCCCTGAGAATATCATAAAATTTGTGTGTAGGTGCTCTCATATTTTAAGTGCATTTGCAGAGCACTGGGAAAGAGAAGCTATAGAGATTTGTAAGAGATTGTTTGAAATGGGAGCCGGTCAAAACAAGGGAATTCTGAAGAAAAGCCCATTGGGTTACATTTTGGCACATTGGAAAGAACTGGGAGGTTCTTCTGGGGGCTCGGTAAACAAGAAAACATTGGTAAAATATTGTAATCAATGGTGGCCTTTATAAACTTTGGAAAATCAGGAAAAATGGCCTAAGAATGGAACTCTGCATTCTAATGCATTTTTTTTTTTTTACAATTTATGTTGGTTTTGAGGTGGCCAAGAAAATGCAATGAAGTAATGCATGCAGATATGTTTCGCTTTAAGAAAGCACCTGGAGTGGCAGACAGAATGTGAAAATTAATATAACTCTGCCAGATCCCTAATTTTGGTTTTGGAAAAGGACAGGGAAAAACAGAAAGCTAAGCTGGAGAGATGTTGTTCAGCCTGTGATATTGGGACAGTCATCAAGAAAATTATATATCACAGGTACCTCCGAGAGGAGCACCCTCTGCCTCTGTCCTATCAGGTATTGATAAGGAGGAGGAAATTGCTGTCACTGGCAACAAGCAGCACATTCACATTCAGGGTTAAGAAGGGGTTAAACCAGAAGTGCTGTTGCAGAGGCAGGCATCTGTAACCCCTGCAGAGCAGGGTGAGCACCTGTGAAAAATAACAAATAAATAAATAAAAAAGGGAAAACCAAAGGGGAAAGGAGGGAAGCTCCCGCAGTTCCTGTGTTTGAGCATGAGATGGGTGCTGGGGCAGGCAGACAGACATGTTGACAGACGGGATTGAACGGTTGATGAATAAATGTGGATGGGAGTGAAGGAGGAAGCATGGAGAGTGTATAGGAATTGGAAATAGGTAGAAAAGAAAAAACTGGGTCGTGCTACAGCCATGGCTGCGCTGGTTGCTTTAAAACTGGTGGAGGACGAATGTCGGACAGAAGTGGGGGAGTGACCTCCTCTTCTGTGGAACCGGATCGGTGTGAGTGCTATGAGGAGTTTGGAAGCTGGGAGTGAGACTACCCTAGTGGGAGTGCCATGGGGTGGCTCGGGTGACTGAATTGGAACTAGGCTGACGGGACCAGGGGAATCTTCCCTAGCAGATCCACTGGTTATAATGGAATTTTTGGTTGATACAGGTGCAATGTATTCAGTTTTAAACAAAGCTTTAATACCTTTGGGGACGATTATATGATGATAAAAGGGGCGACTGGCCAAGGTGAAAAGGCTTATTTTTGTAAACTACTAAAATATCAATTGGGAAAACAATGGGGCATCCATAAGTTTTTGTATATGCCTAACTCCGCAAAAGCTCTTTTGGGGAGAGATTTGTTAGAACACTTGGGAGCAACCATTACTTTCAAAGGAGGCGAGATCACTTTAAAAGTAAAGGACCAACAGTATATAGAGATGTTAAAAGCTTAATTTTGATCACTAATCATGTCGAGGGAGAAGTCAGATTGAAGATATACTGGATCAGGTATTCCCAGGGATATGGGCTACAAACATACCTGGAAGAGCTCTTAAAAGAATACCAGGTACAAACGGGGAACGTGCTGTTACAGTATGTAGATGATCTGCTCATAGCAGGGAGTAATAAGGAGGATGTAAGAAAAGAAAGCATTCGATTTCTAAACTTTCCTGCACAAAAGGGCCTACGGGTATCACAAGAAAAGTTACAATTTGTGGAGGAAAAAGTGAAATATTTGGGACATTATTTGTTTAATGGCCAGAAAATAATGGAGCCAGTCGCATTAAAGGCCCAGTGACGAGACCCACTGGAAAGTAATCAGTACTCCAGGGGACACCAAGAAAATCCTGAGAAGATAACGTAATGATAGAGACTTTATTTATTTAATTATGTTGCCGCATTATCTTTTGGTATAAAGTGTGTATTGCTGTTTATATTTGCTATAATTATTTCTCCTCTTTTCTATTATATATGGAAACGTACAAAGTGTGTTGAAGGAAATTGTTAAACTTATGCAACCACACAATAGTGAATATAGAAGATATGCTGATGTAAATAATGTATGTACTCTAGATATACGAATTAGGTGTAATAATTTGAATTGCAATTGTTATCCATTTGCTTGTTTTAGGTGTAAGGTATGTCAGGATAAATGGTGGACACACTATGAATGTGGATGCCCTCCAATAGGAGTTTGCACACAGTGTTGGAAAATCCAAAGAACTCTCACTGTGTGGAAATTAAAACAATTAGAGTCTAAAACAAGAAATTATTTGGGAATCCCATGAGTGGTGGGAGATTTTTGCCAAAGGAATAAACCCTCAATATTATTGTTACCACTCCAATGAACCAGTCCCCTTTATAGCCGAAATTTTGATTATAAAGTGTAGAAGGGAAGTACTAACTGTATCTTGCTTTGCCCCATTAGTTAAGGCTGCAAAGTGGGAAGCCTATGTAAACAGGCAGAAAGCCCGAAACAGCTGTTCTCCTGAAGAATTCCCTTGCTGCCGAGAAGATGGTACACCCCGTGGCTTGAAGCAACCGAGTCGACGGGCGAGGCAGAGGAGGAATAAACTGTGGAGAAAAGAACCAGAACAATGGGATGCAAAACCAGCAATGGCCGAACTTCCCCAGGACTGGTAAAAATATACTTAAATTGGCAAAATTGACAGACACCCTTTTTCCTGGTATACCGTTAGTTTGGTTATTGATAATAACCCAAGCAAATGGAAACCCGCATGAACCATTAAAGTGGGAATTAATATCCTGAGAAACATCCAAAGTGATAACCACTTTCACTGGGACGGGACAACCTGAATTCCCTGTACAACCTTAATGTAGAACTCCGGAAAAGGTTAAATCAACGTAAGAAAGATCGTGAGGCGAGCAGGTCATGGTATGAAAACTGGTTTAATATCTCACCTTGGCTAACCACTTTGTTGTCTGCTCTAGCAGGACCGCTTATCATGTTGATTCTGGGACTTATATTTGGGCCTTGTATATTACGCTATATTTTACACTTTATTAGAGAACGGTTTGACATAGCTAAACTGCTTATTTTAACTACGAGATCTGGGGTAAAATATAAGAGTGTATCTATTGATGAGGATGAAGATTGTTGTGAATGTGTCATGCCACGTAAAAAATATACCTGTGATTGTAAGGAATTACCTTGTGAGTGTTATGATAAATGTTGGGAGTGTGGAAAAAGGTTGGCTTACAATTCTGAAAATGAAAGCAACATCTAATAAACAATAATAGGATAAAAGAAAAAGGGGGGATTGTGAGAAACTATAAATTAGGATATTGTTTATTAGGATTTATGTTAAGCCCAATGTAAAGGTTAGGCAATAAAAGTATGAAATTGCTTACTCAAACAGTCAACGGACACAGCTTACATAGACTAACAGTCGCCAACCGCAATCGCTTATCGCTTATGCAAACATAGTAGATGTTGCCTAAAGATAGCTATAAGATGTTCCATGTGAGAAACTATAGACTAGTGTATTGTTTATTAAGATATATGTTAAGCCAAATGTAAAGGAACTGACAGAGATAAAACACAGCTGGCCAAGATAAGATAGCCGCAAGATGTCCCAGGAACTGGCAGAGATAAGACTAACAACTCCCTGCAAAGACATATGGATGAAGGATCAAAGGAGGAAGACTTCTCACCTTGGTCTCATCGATCACCAGGAGGCAGGAAACTACCCCCTAACAACAACTGAAGCATGCGCAGAGTACTTCCACTATTTCATGAACAAAGAAGTAAAGATGTATAAAAAGGGGCTGTTTGAAATATTTAACACGGCAGTTGGCGGAGCGCAGACTCCCCTGTCGTCCAGCGCTGTCTTTGCTCATATTCTACTTGCTATAATTAATAAAATTTCAATTGGATTATGATCCGTTGTGGTCTCAATTTATAACAAGGATTATCATTGGTGGTAGCAGTAGTGATTTGTGTTATACCTTAGTTACTGGGTTGTTCTTACCTCAAGCCGTGGGAGTTACATTCTCCTGATTCTCCTCCCCGTCGGGAGTGGGGAGTGTCGGGGGGGGGGGGGGGGGTGTGAGTGGACGAGCTGTGTGGATCGGTTTAAACCGCGACAGACGTGCTGCTCCCTGAAACGACAACCCCAACCTATTGCTGTATTTAACTCGGTTTGCATGAGGTGCGTGCCTGTCAGGGACTTCAGAGGTGGGTTTTGTTGAAGCAAATCGCGCTGCCTCCCTGTTATAAATTGAGACCACAACGGATCATAACTTTTATTCCTACTGCCGCCTGCACTGGGGTTTATTAGCCTTCGTAATTGTGAGGTTGCACACAGAAATGTTCATCTGGCCAGAAGTTAAAGGGGGTGTCTGCTAAGTAGTGGTGAGCTGAAGCACGGAGCTAAGGACAACGATTTGGGGTGGGAGGCAACATCAGCTCGTTGAAGGTCCTAGTGTTCCCTGTGGAAGAAACTGGGATTGGGTCTCAGTGCATGTGAACGGTGGTCGTTAACATGAGCAGCCTCTAATGACTCGCTAAAAAATGTCTTGCACGGTTCTCGTGCTGAATTGTTGGGAAGTCTCTCCTTTTTGTCATTAGGATAGATGCTCAGATGTTTGCTTGGCTATGAAAAGAGAATGTTCTAAGACCTTTGTTTTGTAGAGCTGTCCGCTTACATGCTGTTACCTTCTGTCTGTTAACAAACCCAAAGTGCGGCGTATGGGTTCATAAGCCTGCGTGAGAGACGTAAACTTGTTTGAATTTTGGGAGGGGGAAGAATTTGCTGTTAAACATTTGTCTGTGCTTGCTTTTAAGGTGCACAAACATGGTACCTGCCTCCAAGATGTACACAATACATCGTTCCTCCAATGTTCTTATCATGTCGCTGAAAAGATTTGCAGATTTTAGTGGTGGCAAGATCAGCAAGGTATATTTGCAGCTGTAAAGCAGCTTTATCTTCTATATATCTATGTTCTTTATCTTCTTGGAATGGGAGATTTCCCCAAGAAAAGATCATTTTAAAGAGGGGGAGTTTAGATTGGATATAAGGAAGAAATTAGGGTTAGGGTGGTTAGGGTGGTGAGGCACTGGAATGGGTTGCCCAGGGAAGTTGTGAATGCTCCATCCCTGGCGGTGTTAAAGATCAGGTTGGACAGAGCCTTGGGTGGCATGGTTTAGTGGGAGGTGTCCCTGCCCATGGCAGGGGGGTTGGAACTAGATGATCTTAAGGTCCTTTCTGACCCTAACTGTTCTGTGATTCTCTGATTTAAAAGTTGTTAGTGTTTGCAGGCTGTAACTATAATAACAATTGTCTAAGAAGCGTCAATCTAGCAACTATGGCTTACGGTAACCCTAAGAGTAGACGTCACTCTTAGAGCTAATTCTGTAGAAAACAGTTCTCTGCAGCTTAAATTATTAAATGTTGTTTCTGAGAATAGGTATTTTTAAATGAATGAAGAATATATTTGTGTGATCCTAGCCTGTGTTCTTAGAAGGGTTTTCCTCAGGCTGTTCCATGAAGCGTTTCAGGGTAATATTTGAATCTTCCTGTTTTCTTTTAGCACGTAAACTACCCTGAATATTTGGATCTCCGAGCATATATGTCCCAGTCAACGGGAGAACCACTCATCTATTCTTTATATGCAGTTCTTGTTCATTCTGGTTTCAGCTGTAATGCAGGACACTATATCTGCTTCATAAAGGTGGGTATCGGCTTGATTTCCAACAGGGTAAAATAAACAAAGAAAATGAATGTTACTGGCAGCCACCATTTTGATGGAGAAAGGTTGAATGATGTGTTCTGTTCGATCTGTTTGGTACGTTTTGTGCTGTAGTGTTCCGCCTGTGATGTCATTTCGACAACATGCATTTTGTCTGAAGGTATCACTGTCTTTTATTTGCAGGCCGGCAATGGATTTTGGTATCGAATGAATGATGCCATAGTGGAGCGTTCTGATATCAAAACAGTTCTCAATCAGCAAGCTTATTTACTTTTTTATATCAGGTAATACCAACTACTGACTCTGTTCAGAATATATTTACTTTCCTGTTACTGATACTTTTCTTTCTTTCCAAGTGTTTTTCTTTCTGTCCTAGGCAAAGTTTACTGTTTGTGTAATTCAGTTCTGTCTAACCTGAACTTACCGCTGTCATTTACTGCCTTTCATTGTTTGCCCTTAAACTGGTGAGCTTGTGCATATTGCTCTACATCTGCTCTATGTAGCTGGCTAATATAGAAGAGGAGAAATTATGCCATAGAAGGTGTAAGGGGGAGTTGTTGCTCTGACAAGCACAGTCATTGTAGGGAGACCATTGTCTATTTCTTACTTTGTAGTCTTGGTTGAGTCTTTTATATATGTCTTCTGTGTCACATCATCTGTTCCTTTAAAATTATAGTTGGGGTTTTAATCCAAGAATAGACTGAAAGAAAAACTCTAAACTGAGATCACTGCTTTTTTCCCAAGGCGCTATGATTTGACACTTGGAGAATGTGGGCTTTCCTTACCAGCACCGTCTTATGCCCGTTCATTCCTTGGTCAGCGGGGGCCTAAGAGTAAGCAGGCTGGATTTACGGGACCACGACTTCCTCCTCATATGGTTAAGGTAATTTGCAGGGAGTAAGTAATGACACCAAATTGATAATATTGTTTTCTTTTGATGTGTGGGGGGTATTGTTTTATAGCATCGAGTTCTATTTTCCCTCCCACACTACAGCTTTCTTCACAACCGTCATGCGACAGCCAGAATTATTGAAACAGTGGCTAATCCTAAACTGTGCAGCCATGCTACTTCATTATACTTCCAACTCAAAGTGCTTTCTAAAGCACTGACAGCTACGCTTTTGAGACACTTGAAGGAGTCTATTAATTCTTGATGATGATGATGATAAGAACAATAGCAGTAGTAATAATAATTAAATATCACTCTCCGTCAGTGTTGCTTTAGCTGAGACAGTGAGAAAGATTTTTCTTGGTCCTGAGTAGCAGAGCAATTATTGCAGTGTTTCCAGGGAATGTTTAAAGGGGAAAATAAACATATTTGGGAAGAGCTGTAGTCAATGTTAAGTTGTTTGAGTGGGTTTCAAAAAATGAGGCTCATTTGATACCAAGATGCAGTAAACCAAAAGCAGCAGGAATTAAATACACTTGTTGGACTTAGGTTTATATTGGAAGTGAGGTGTTTATCTTCGTAGGTGGTGAGGCAATTTTTAGAAATATTTAGTAGGAGAATTTAATGTTTTAGTAAGTGCTGTGTAATTGCACATATTCATCTTGCAATCTTTTCTTTTTCAATACAGAAATCAAGTTGTTTAAATGGAAATGGACCCCTAAAAGGAGATACAAATCCTGTTGGTATGACCATAAACAAGCCATCTTCAGCTCCACCAACTGCTTGCATTCGAAACGTGGAAATGACCAGGCCTTCATCTACGGATCCATCGAAAGCCCAGAAGATCACTATCAGTATTCCTAACAAATTGCCTGAGCTTCAGACTGTGTCACAACCTGGCTGTGTTACCAGTGCTTTGGAGAATGAGGATCTCAGCAAGGCCGTTCCTTCCTCCACAATTACAGATTCTCTCAGAGCAGAGTCTTCCTCAAATGCATCTACAGTGGCAGTTGCTGCTAACATTTCCAAACAGGAAGTTCCTGATGAAATGTTTGTAGAGCCAGCAGTGAATGTAAGTCCTACAGTCGGCTCCGATGCTCTAGTCCCTTCCAGTGCAGAGTCTTCAGGAAAGTCTGTGGAGTCGAATGGCGTGTTGAAAAGGAATTGCAGCATATCTTCATATGGAATTGTAATGGGGAAGGTGGTTGGCACATTGCAGAATTCCCATTCTTTCTGTGAGAGTGCTGAAGAAGAGAGATCCCATCATGAGCTGCCACAAAATGATTCACTAAATGGTGCTATTAGTTTAGATATTGGATTTAA
This sequence comes from Lathamus discolor, assembly GCF_037157495.1. NCBI lineage: Eukaryota > Metazoa > Chordata > Aves > Psittaciformes > Psittacidae > Lathamus > Lathamus discolor. The sequence goes on along the minus strand of NC_088889.1, from coordinate 84,515,982 downwards.
ACAAAAGGGACAGAAACTTGATGATTTTGCTTGCCAAGTCCAACCTGCTAAACCTTCTGAGATTTTCTTTGCTAAAACAAATGGATTGCTTTTACGAGCAAGTTATGTATGCTCCATCTAGAACTTCTCACCTATGACGTGTTTAGTATTCAGGACGAATGTTCCTAATTCATGTGAAATACTGTGAAAACACACAGCACAGATTTCCTCATTAACACTTTGTGCTACTGTCCCATTAGTTTTCTACATTTGTTTTTTTGTTGTTTGTTTGTTAGTTTGTTAACGTCTATGTTTTAATTGTAGATACCTGTAGCTGAGTCACCGATTCCTCAAGAAATAATCTTAGAATCCCTGGCCTGCAACCACCTGAACAGGTTGTCAGAGAAAACAAGGTAAATTGAGTATACTCTGATGAAAACAAGATTTCATACAAGTTTATCATTCTTTTACCCATCTGCTAGTACTATTTAATAGAAAGCTTTAAATTAGTACAGCAAATTCCACACTGTACATGTAGGATTGCAGATGTCAGCACCGAGCATGTGTTATTGTCATATTAAATACAGGCAGATGCCTCCTGGAATGCTTCTGTTTCTTCACAGAATGGTTTTCCATTTTTTACCATTGGAATCCTTTCTCTGTTCTCTTTTTTCCAACCTAGGATGCATGCGAGCCAATACAGGCCTTCGCATAATGAAAGAAACAGTCCAAATAATGGCAAAAGCTGGGGAAAATACTCTGATTATAGATCCCGAAGCAGAGAAAGAACAGAACAAGACAGGAATAAGTATTATCGTTCCAAAGGAGAGAAAACCTGGAGCCCGGAAACATACTGTCAAGATGAAGCACAGAGATGGGAAAAATGCAGATATTACGAGGATTATGACTCTGCTCGTAGAACAGGAAATGGTAGAGAGAGGAAGTACACTCATTCTGACAAAGACTTTGACAAATGGAGTCAATTCTCGAAATCAGAGCGGGATGATCCCTGCAAGAGCAGATGGGCTGACAACACTCACTGCAGAGAGGAAGGAGCGCATCACTTGAGCAGCCACAGAGGGAACCTCCGTCATTGTTCAGTACCTCCGCAGCAGTCTGAAAAACACTCTTGGGAAGGGCACGCACCTCCACCTGCCTCAGCTCGTGCACAATTTGACAACGCTTTCTGGGAAAATAAGAAACTGAGGCTTGGCAAGAGGAAATACAGTGACACAGAAGGAGGCGAAAGCGAAGTGGAAAGGAAACGCCGCAAGATAGATGATAAATATCAAGAGACGGATTACAGGTAAACAGGGATTCCAGCATAATCTGCAATTTTTTCCCTAACTCTTCTCTGAATGTTTCTCATGCCTGTCTTTTTCCCATTGTGTCTAAGTGATTTATAATAATAATCCGCCTGCGGGTTGGTCATTAGGCTGGTCATTAGGTTGGTCAAGCAAACGTAGGAAGATGTTGCTGAATAGCGTTAGAACGCTAGATCTGGAGCACAAAGTTAAGAACCTGTCCTGGTTTAAGCCCAGCCTGCTGAACCCAGGACAGAACCGCATCCGCGCACTGTTCTTGATTAGGTTACAACAGTTACATATTTTTAACTCCACATATTCCACAATTAGCCCCTGTAAGGATTTGTGTACAAACCAAGACTTACTGTTATTTAATCTGAGGGCTTATGTCTGTTGCATCTGAAGTCAGATGTGCAGAAATTACTGCAAAATAGCTGGCACACAGCAAGCCATCACCTGTGGTAAAGTAAATAACACTTCATACACACATCAAACACTGCATCCCTTTTCCTATTTTTAACCTGCATGTTTCCCTCAGACCTCAGGATTTGGATGGCCTTGTGTTTCACATTGACAATGACTAGGACTGGTTTGGCTTTAGTGAATGCTTTTGCCAGCAGGTGGCCAACTCTGGTTATTTCTAAACCAGTCAAAAGTAGAGGAAGAAGTTAAATGTCTTGCACCCCACTACACAGGCCAGGGCCGTTAAGATTAGTGCGCTATTTGTGTAGACGTGAGAGATGTTAACCGATAAACACAGTGACAGAACCCCACTTTGGTCCACTGCTTGCAACACAAGTGGGATATGAGGGCTGTGAAAAGCCATTTGTTAAGTCTGGAGAATTTTAGTATTTCCTCAAGTCCATAGATGTTCATGAACTTCCTCTTGTGGAAGGTCCGTCTTTAAAAATACTAAATAAAGGGGTCTGAAGTAGGAACTTTCACTTTTGCATAGATCCAAAATGCAGTCAGTTTGGATGTGGGGAAGCTACCTTCTCAAGTCCGTCAGATAATATAGTCACAGAGCAGATGGAGCTGTGTGCAGGCTTGAGACTTCTCTTTCAGAAACCTAACCACTGAGACAGGGTTTGGCGTTGAACGTCATGACATGGGCTGACATTGCTTTCTTTTGTCTTTCAGATACAAAGCTCACTGATGGAATCCTTCGATACCCAAACTAAACCTACTGTCAAAACCAACTATGTCTTATCATCAAACCTGACTCTTTACCATCAAAACTGTGTGCCATCAAAGCTGATGGTTTACCATCAAACCTGGCTGTTTACCATCAAGAATGACTCTACCATCAAAACTGACTGCTTACCATCGAACCTGTCTTCGCCGTCAAAACTGACTCTTTACCACCAGACCTGACTGTTTACCGTCAAACCTGGCTTTACCATCAAAGCTGGCACTTTAGCACCAAACCTGACTGTTTACCATCGAAGCTGCCTTTACCATCAAAACTGACTCGTTACCATCAAATGTGACTTTTTACCACCAAACGTGACCGTTTGCATCAAACCTGACTGTTTACCATCGAACCTGGCTTTACCATCAAAAAAGATGAGTCTTTACCTTCAAAAACAACGACTCTTTTATCTTCAGACTGGACTTTATCGATGTTGACCATCAAAACTTTGAATTTATTATTGAAACATTCACCGTCAAGACAAAATCCATATATTTTAATTCCATTTTCTTAATATACTGTCACTTGTCTGAAGTCTCAGTTGTCTGGTTTTGTCTCTCTAAAGGGGCTAGTTAAAGACAAATTTATACTGTGATTTTAATTTTTATTATTAAATGCTAACAAACTGTGGTGCACTTCATATTCGCTGGTCCTGCATCAGGAGACCAGTGAGTGGGAATCTCTATGAAATAAAGTTCATCTGACTAATCTGTCTGGTCTAATTAATCGACTTGAGGAGAAACGATCTGAGTTGTCCCCCTACTTGCCTTACATTTGGCTGAAGCTCATGGAAAGCAATGGACAAAATTCCTCCTTAATTTAGGGTGGGAAACCAGCTCTTACCGGAGTAACATTTATAGCAGCACAGCTATGAGTGTTCAGCCTTACGAAAACAACTGATTTTGCAGCTGAGGAGTTTTCTCTCTGAAAAATTCAACCTGTCAGTTTAAATCAGTGTGCTTAAAGGTAGGCAAAGAGGCCTTTTACTTACAAGAGCAGTTGCAAAATCAGATCTTAACCTCTTAAACAAGTAAATCAGCACGCACCTCCCATGTATTCTTGGTAAATAAGGAGCTATGCAACAGTCGAGTTTCACACTTTAGAGGAAGTCCCCAGGCTGAATCAACAGGTCCTCCTGATAAATGAAAATGTTACTATTGCAGTGGATTTACATCGAACACCACATTTTTAACAACGGTTGATACAGAGTATGTCATGCAAATCACTTGTGTACACCAACTAATACTTAAATCAGTCCCTATCTGTGCAGCATTTACATTTTTATATTCAAACTGTAGCTAGAAACATTTTACAAGAAACTATGGAAATGGATCTTGTAAGCCACAAGTCTTAGTTTGTAGGATTTGGTCTACAAGAGACCAAGCTTTTCCAGCCAGCATATCCACATAGGTATGTAGTAAATGTTAAAACTATGCATTGTTTTCCTCTAGAAAGCATTATAAATGCTGCTCAGTTGACAGAGGTTCGGTTTTGTACCAGTTTAAAGCGGTTCAAAATGTGAAGCAACACGGAGCTTATTTTGTCAGAATAGTGTCAATTTTAAGTCAGTCCGGCTGAGCTGAAGTTTTCTGTACACTTCTCTGCCTGCACTGCACTGGCACCGTGGCTGATGGAAGCGGCCACGCAGTTCAGATGCTGAGCGGAGCCGGCACGGCAAAAGGAAGGGAAAGAGAGCGGCGGGAGCGGCCGGCTCAGCTCGGCTCAGCTCAGCTCCGGTGGCCGCTGTGGCGCTGGTTGGGCACCCGGCCGCTGCCGTCCTGCCTGACGGGCAGCGGAGGAGCGGGACTCCCCGGCGGGGCGGGCTGGGGAACGTGCCCAGTACTGGGCGGACGGAGCCAGCACGGCCGCCGCCACCGCCGCCACCACGGGCTGGACAGGCAGGACCGGGACGGGGCGGGAGGGGGCTGAGGCGACGCGGCGCTACCCCTGCCCCCGCAGCACCGGTTGCCGCGGGCCGGAATTACCGAGCGGGGCTGGGTCGGAGCGTGAGGTGGAGTGAGAAGGACGAGGAGATGTGAAGCCGTGCCGCGCCGGTCCGTGAGAGCAGCGGTGCCACAACGCTTTTAGGGACCAAAACCCCTCGGACGGGCAGAGCAGCGGGTGAGCGGGTAGGTGCTTGATGCTTGGCGCTGGGGACGGAAGGGAGAGGCAGACCCTCAGACCGCGCTGAAACACCGGGCACACGCCCCTGGGCGGACACAGACCCGGCCCAGGTGCGGAGAGACGCAGGCCCCGGGGCCGCTCTCGCTGCTCCGTACAACTCGCGGTCCCCGATCTCGGGGTCGCCAGTAGTGCCAGGAAGCGTTGCTGGGCTGCGGCAGCGGGGAATGAGAGCTTCGAGTGCCTCTCCCCTTCGTGTACCTAACTGGCTTCCAGTTAAGATCTTCCTTAACTGGAATAATTGCGAGTTTCCCAGCTTGGCAGCTGGATTCTCTTTTATGACAGTACACGAGTGCGGCGTGTTTGTGTTCGGGATGTTCCTCTTTTTTCTTTTCTTTTTTTGTAATCGGTTTGGATATTTTTTCTTACGGTAGTGTTGCAGTGTGGAAATGTAGTTTGCAATTTAGAGACATAGAAGTGCCTTCATGCCTACCAGTAGTAGCTTTGCATTGCTCCTTATTTCTACGTAGGTCTTTTTGTGTACGGTATTGTTTTACAATCACTGCTGCAAATGTTTGTTTTGTCATGAGACAAATGCGTAATCGCTACTCCCCAGTTACATTCAGTTTTGTGAGTAGGGTTTTTAGCTTGGTTGTTGTCGTTTGGGGTTTGTTTTAATATTTCTTACCAGCTATTTAGTTCTTCAAGTTATTTCTTTGATAGTGAGTGACAGAATTTCCTTCTGGAATGCTTCTTGATATTCTTAAGTCAAAAAATATTGCCTCTGTTACAGACAATGACTACAATGAGGAGAATATCTTCTGTATTTGAAAAGCTTGTTATTTAGGTGGCCTGCCAAGAAAACAACAGCATGCACCCCAACCTTGGGCCAAGTACAACCTGAGGAAGATGCAGAGAAAGTACCGAGAGGTTCTCTTTCTTCTAAAACCTCTGAAAATCCCAAGCCTTTTGGCCAGGGAGAGCTAAGTAAGTGTGTCTTCTGTTCTTCCCCCCTTTTCTTCAGAATAAAAAACCCCCAAGTTAGAAAACGCAGTTCTCATTTGTTGTGCTAAGACAGGGTTGTGATGAATAAAGCCTTCAGCTCTAGGCTGCCATTTTGTGAGTCCCCTAAGGCAACTGCAGGCACTGGCATTGAAAATCCTGTAGATTTATCTATTTAAAAATCTACTTGTAACAATCGGTTTTGAGGAGGTTTTTATAATACACAGACTTAGCCAGGTCTTCTGTGTTGTGCAGAGAAAAGTACATTTCACCTTTGTGTTTATGGCTTCCATTGTTCACAAGTCTCTGAATGCTAACCCTGCTCAGGAAGAGGTCTGGTATCTGTAGGGTTACCTGCTCTGCCCCAGAAGGAGTCAGGACAAAGGAGGAGTTCCCTTTGGTAGATGAGGATTGGGTTAGGGATCAGTTAAGCAGTCTGGACATCTATAAATCGATGGGTCCGGATGGAATACACCCACGGCTGCTGAGGGAGCTGGTGGAGTTCATTGCTCGGCCACTCTCTGTCATCTTTGGTAAGTCGTGGGAAACAGGAGAGGTGCCTGAGGATTGGAGGATGGCAAGTGTCACGCCAGTCTATAAGAAGGGCAAGGAAGGGGACCCGGGTAATTACAGACCGGTCAGCCTTACCTCCATCCCTGGAAAGGTGATGGAACAACTTATGCGTGACACCATCTCTAGACATATCAAGGATGAGGGTATCGTTAAGTGCAGCCAACATGGTTTTACCAAGGGGAAGTCATGTTTGACCAACCTTATAGCCTTCTCTGAGGAAGTGACTAGGTGGATGGATGACGGTAGAGCAGTAGATGTGTTTTTTCTTGATTTCAGTAGGGCATTTGATACTGTCTCCCACAGCATCCTCATAGATAAGCTAAGGACGTGTGGGCTTGATGATCAGGTAGTGAGGTGGATCGAGAACTGGTTGAAGGGAAGAAGGCAGAGAGTTGTGGTCAATGGGGCAGAATCTAGCTGGAGGTCTGTGACTAGTGGAGTACCTCAGGGGTCGGTGCTGGGACCAGTGCTGTTTAAAATTTTCATCAACGACCTGGATGAGGGAACTGAGTGTACCCTCAGCAAGTTTGCTGATGATACTAAACTGGGAGGAGTGGCTGACACACCAGAAGGCTGTGCTGCCATTCAGCGAGACCTGGACAGGCTGGAGAGTTGGGCGGGGAGAAATTTGATGAAATTCAACAAGGGCAAGTGTAGAGTCTTGCATGTGGGGAAGAACAACCCCATGTACCAGTACAGGTTGGGGGCTGACCTGGTGGAAAGTAGTGAAGGGGAAAGGGACCTGGGGGTCCTGGTGGATAGGAGGATGACCAGGAGCCAGCAATGTGCTCTTGTGGCCAAAAAGGCCAATGGCATCCTAGGATGTATCACAAAGGGTGTGGTTAGTAGGTCAAGAGAGGTTCTCCTCCCCCTCTATTCTGCCTTGGTGGGGCCGCATCTGGAATATTGTGTCCAGCTCTGGGCCCCTCAGTTCAAGAAGGACAGGGAATTGCTTGAAAGAGTCCAGCGCAGAGCCACAAAGATGATTAAGGGAGTGGAACACCTCCCTTATGAGGAGAGGCTGAAGGAGCTGGGTCTCTAGCTTGGAGGAGACTGAGGGGTGACCTCATCGATGTTTACAAATATGTAAAGGGTGAGTGTCAGGATGATGGAGCTAGGTTCTTTTCAGTGATAGGACAAGGGGCAGTGGGTGTAAACTGGAGCATAGGAGGTTCCATGTGAACATTAGGAGAGGCTTTTTTACTGTGAGAGTGACAGAGCACTAGAACAGGTTGCCCAGGGGGGTTGTGGAGTCCCCTATGTTGGAGATATTGAAGGCCTGCCTGGACAAGTTCCTGTGTGATGTACTCTAGGTTACCCTGCTCTTGCAGGGGGGTTGGACTAGATGATCTTTTGAGGTCCCTTCCAACCTTTGGGATTCTGTGATTTTGTTGAAAGAGTGTCCTGGGTTTACCAGGAGCCGTTTTGCTCCTTCTTAGTAACTGGGGCAAGCTTTGTGTTTCGACTTCCAGCCTGGGCAGAGAGCTGATAACACCGATTGTTTTTAATTGTTGTTAAGTAATGTTTATTCTGGCCAAGGACTTTGTGAGTCTTATGCTCTGCCGGGGACGAGGGGAGGCCGGCAGGAAGCAGAGACAGGACACCTGACCCAAGCTAGCCAAAGAGGTATTCCATACCACAGCACGTCATGCCCAGGGAGGTAACTGGGAGTTACCCGGAAGGGCACTCTCTCTCTTCGGGGAGGGGGTCGAAGTCTTTCGGCGGTGGTATTGTATTCTCTTGTTATTTTCTCTTATCAGGATTGTGAGAAACTAGAAATTAGGATATTGTTTATTAGGATTTATGTTAAGCCCAATGTAAAGGTTAGGCAATAAAAAGTATGAAATTGCTTACTCAAACAGTCACCGGACACAGCTTACATAGACTAACAGTCGCCAACCGCAATCGCTTATCGCTTATGCAAACATAGTAGATGTTGCCTAAAGATAGCTATAAGATGTTCCATGTGAGAAACTATAGACTAGTGTATTGTTTATTAAGATATATGTTAAGCCAAATGTAAAGGAACTGACAGAGATAAAACACAGCTGGCCAAGATAAGATAGCCGCAAGATGTCCCAGGAACTGGCAGAGATAAGACTAACAACTCCCTGCAAAGACATATGGATGAAGGATCAAAGGAGGAAGACTTCTCACCTTGGTCTCATCGATCACCAGGAGGCAGGAAACTACCCCCTAACAACAACTGAAGCATGCGCAGAGTACTTCCACTATTTCATGAACAAAGAAGTAAAGATGTATAAAAAGGGGCTGTTTGAAATATTTAACACGGCAGTTGGCGGAGCGCAGACTCCCCTGTCGTCCAGCGCTGTCTTTGCTCATATTCTACTTGCTATAATTAATAAAATTTCAATTGGATTATGATCCGTTGTGGTCTCAATTTATAACAATTTCTGGTGCCGTGACTCGGATAAGGAACGGTGGGCTTTGGTCCTCCGGGGGGGCGCCCCGCGACATTTCGCGGCCCCGCGACCAACAGCTTACCTCATCCTTACCGACGAACCTAAATGCTAGAATATGAGCAAAGAAGGAACCGGTAAAATCCCATAAAAATTCTGTGCACGGGAGTCCGGACGAAGACGCAGGACGCGTAAATATATTGCGAAACTTTCCGCAGAGCGAAATAGTTCGCGGCGGAGGACTGCAGAGTGAAATTGTTCACGGCAGAGATTGTTCGCAGGTTTACCATTCGGGCGGGATTGGGTTTCCTGGAATATAACGAATGAGAGGTTCGATATACTGAACCAAGCGAGTGTGGACCCTTAAGTACTGCGGTTCCCATCTCCCGCGAGGGACTGGGCCAGGAACAAGGGGGAGCAAGTGAGTGTGTGTTCAGAGATATTCCAGAAGATGGGGGTGAAGGGCAGCAAGCCTTCGACTCCCATGGGATGGGTACCCACTGTACCTAAGAATACCCCTCTGGCATATATCTTAGACAATTGGAGATGTCTCCCTGGAACCTTAGGGAAAGATAAGCAAAAAAATGATAGAATATTGTACTAAGATATGGGGAGGGAAGATTTTTAAAAATGTTTTTTGGCCAATCTATGGGTCAGAAGAAGATTGGGTAAGACAGCAATTAAACCTCTGGGTTAATAATAAAAAACCCCTTAACCTTGAGGAGAGTCAATATGTGGAAGTGTGGCTAAAAAGACCGGGAGCTAGACTTTACCCGCTGAATGAGATAAAAAAAAAAAAAAAAAAACAAAAAAAAAAAACTAAACAAAAGAAAAAGAAGGTATAATATGAAGCGGGGACAGATACTAAATATGTATAGGCGTAAGGGAATAAATGTAAAGGAAAAACGACCCTGGGTGTGCATACTTTGGAGGAACGATCCCCATGCACCTCAGCGCTGAATAAAGCATACCTACTTTACAACTTTAACGAGTTGTGGAGTCAATCCGCGTATCAATTTGGCGAGCCAGCCAGGAGGCCTCTGTTCGGCTGCAGGATCGGGTGAGGAGCGGATATCCTAAGCCCCCCCCCCCAGGCCGCTTGCCTGGGGGAGCTCCGCTTCTCATCCGCTCACTGCGGGGACAGACAGCGACCTGCGCCGGCTGCGGAGAGGCGGTATGCTTGGAATTTAGGTACTTTGGGGGGCCTGTAGGGCATACGCGTGGCCCGGGGCTGCTGGTAAGGCGTGCAGAGACGTCTGGCGCACAGCGGAGTTCCCCGTGGCAGGTAGGGCTTGCAAGCTGGGGGGCTCGTCGACCGATAGCGCGGCTGCAAGCGATCCTGGAGGCGGATCGGGCGAGCCCGGGTTTTCGCTGCATCCCAAGTTTTGGGAGCCAGGGCGGACCTGCTAATGACCGTGTAGGAAGCAGGAGAAGGGTAAGCGGAACCATAGTGTGAGTGTGTGGGATCCCATGTGTAAGGGTTTGTGTTTCTGTGTGACTGAGACGTAGCGTAGCTACGAAGCGAGTGTGGAGTCCTAATCCGCGGTTCCGTGTCTCCGCGAGGGGAGCGGCCGGAGACGGACGAAGCGTTTATGTTTTTTTCTGTCCTGTGTCTTGTCTGTGTATAACCATCAAGCAGCTTAGAAAGCGGGGGAAGGTCCGGCTACCCCTCCCGCAGTGGATAACTTTACGAAATACAAGGGCAAGGGAATTTCCTATATGCCCTGTGAGAGTATGTGCCTTGTAGGAGTGTAACTGTATGTGACAGGTGGCATTTCACGTGGATATTGCCACTCAGGACACCGGTGGGGCAGATACTGCTCGGGGTGTCTTACAAAACACTGCCAGGTAGAAAATTATAATTATCTAATCGGTGACCAGAAATAAAAGATTACTTTGTGGAGAAAAACCACAAAATCCTGGCGGACTTCCGGGAAGTTAGAATGGAAAACTGAGAAAGGGTTTATAGAAGGTATCAAAGAAAATTCGAGAAGATGTGGTTACAAAGGAAAAAAAAAAAAATAAAATGGGAATACAACAATTAATGTCTCTCTTTTTGGGACAATAAACGGGGGATATCAGGAAAACTTTCGTAACCTGACATATGAGTGCATAATAAGTTTTGAACAGTGGAACCTGCTGTGGATACTAGGGCAGTGTAAATTTTGCTGGAGCTGAAACTATGTTCTAATGACAGGGGAGTTGATCTGCAGAACCCAGAGATACTATCTTACTGAATCCCCTGAGAATATCATAAAATTTGTGTGTAGGTGCTCTCATATTTTAAGTGCATTTGCAGAGCACTGGGAAAGAGAAGCTATAGAGATTTGTAAGAGATTGTTTGAAATGGGAGCCGGTCAAAACAAGGGAATTCTGAAGAAAAGCCCATTGGGTTACATTTTGGCACATTGGAAAGAACTGGGAGGTTCTTCTGGGGGCTCGGTAAACAAGAAAACATTGGTAAAATATTGTAATCAATGGTGGCCTTTATAAACTTTGGAAAATCAGGAAAAATGGCCTAAGAATGGAACTCTGCATTCTAATGCATTTTTTTTTTTTTACAATTTATGTTGGTTTTGAGGTGGCCAAGAAAATGCAATGAAGTAATGCATGCAGATATGTTTCGCTTTAAGAAAGCACCTGGAGTGGCAGACAGAATGTGAAAATTAATATAACTCTGCCAGATCCCTAATTTTGGTTTTGGAAAAGGACAGGGAAAAACAGAAAGCTAAGCTGGAGAGATGTTGTTCAGCCTGTGATATTGGGACAGTCATCAAGAAAATTATATATCACAGGTACCTCCGAGAGGAGCACCCTCTGCCTCTGTCCTATCAGGTATTGATAAGGAGGAGGAAATTGCTGTCACTGGCAACAAGCAGCACATTCACATTCAGGGTTAAGAAGGGGTTAAACCAGAAGTGCTGTTGCAGAGGCAGGCATCTGTAACCCCTGCAGAGCAGGGTGAGCACCTGTGAAAAATAACAAATAAATAAATAAAAAAGGGAAAACCAAAGGGGAAAGGAGGGAAGCTCCCGCAGTTCCTGTGTTTGAGCATGAGATGGGTGCTGGGGCAGGCAGACAGACATGTTGACAGACGGGATTGAACGGTTGATGAATAAATGTGGATGGGAGTGAAGGAGGAAGCATGGAGAGTGTATAGGAATTGGAAATAGGTAGAAAAGAAAAAACTGGGTCGTGCTACAGCCATGGCTGCGCTGGTTGCTTTAAAACTGGTGGAGGACGAATGTCGGACAGAAGTGGGGGAGTGACCTCCTCTTCTGTGGAACCGGATCGGTGTGAGTGCTATGAGGAGTTTGGAAGCTGGGAGTGAGACTACCCTAGTGGGAGTGCCATGGGGTGGCTCGGGTGACTGAATTGGAACTAGGCTGACGGGACCAGGGGAATCTTCCCTAGCAGATCCACTGGTTATAATGGAATTTTTGGTTGATACAGGTGCAATGTATTCAGTTTTAAACAAAGCTTTAATACCTTTGGGGACGATTATATGATGATAAAAGGGGCGACTGGCCAAGGTGAAAAGGCTTATTTTTGTAAACTACTAAAATATCAATTGGGAAAACAATGGGGCATCCATAAGTTTTTGTATATGCCTAACTCCGCAAAAGCTCTTTTGGGGAGAGATTTGTTAGAACACTTGGGAGCAACCATTACTTTCAAAGGAGGCGAGATCACTTTAAAAGTAAAGGACCAACAGTATATAGAGATGTTAAAAGCTTAATTTTGATCACTAATCATGTCGAGGGAGAAGTCAGATTGAAGATATACTGGATCAGGTATTCCCAGGGATATGGGCTACAAACATACCTGGAAGAGCTCTTAAAAGAATACCAGGTACAAACGGGGAACGTGCTGTTACAGTATGTAGATGATCTGCTCATAGCAGGGAGTAATAAGGAGGATGTAAGAAAAGAAAGCATTCGATTTCTAAACTTTCCTGCACAAAAGGGCCTACGGGTATCACAAGAAAAGTTACAATTTGTGGAGGAAAAAGTGAAATATTTGGGACATTATTTGTTTAATGGCCAGAAAATAATGGAGCCAGTCGCATTAAAGGCCCAGTGACGAGACCCACTGGAAAGTAATCAGTACTCCAGGGGACACCAAGAAAATCCTGAGAAGATAACGTAATGATAGAGACTTTATTTATTTAATTATGTTGCCGCATTATCTTTTGGTATAAAGTGTGTATTGCTGTTTATATTTGCTATAATTATTTCTCCTCTTTTCTATTATATATGGAAACGTACAAAGTGTGTTGAAGGAAATTGTTAAACTTATGCAACCACACAATAGTGAATATAGAAGATATGCTGATGTAAATAATGTATGTACTCTAGATATACGAATTAGGTGTAATAATTTGAATTGCAATTGTTATCCATTTGCTTGTTTTAGGTGTAAGGTATGTCAGGATAAATGGTGGACACACTATGAATGTGGATGCCCTCCAATAGGAGTTTGCACACAGTGTTGGAAAATCCAAAGAACTCTCACTGTGTGGAAATTAAAACAATTAGAGTCTAAAACAAGAAATTATTTGGGAATCCCATGAGTGGTGGGAGATTTTTGCCAAAGGAATAAACCCTCAATATTATTGTTACCACTCCAATGAACCAGTCCCCTTTATAGCCGAAATTTTGATTATAAAGTGTAGAAGGGAAGTACTAACTGTATCTTGCTTTGCCCCATTAGTTAAGGCTGCAAAGTGGGAAGCCTATGTAAACAGGCAGAAAGCCCGAAACAGCTGTTCTCCTGAAGAATTCCCTTGCTGCCGAGAAGATGGTACACCCCGTGGCTTGAAGCAACCGAGTCGACGGGCGAGGCAGAGGAGGAATAAACTGTGGAGAAAAGAACCAGAACAATGGGATGCAAAACCAGCAATGGCCGAACTTCCCCAGGACTGGTAAAAATATACTTAAATTGGCAAAATTGACAGACACCCTTTTTCCTGGTATACCGTTAGTTTGGTTATTGATAATAACCCAAGCAAATGGAAACCCGCATGAACCATTAAAGTGGGAATTAATATCCTGAGAAACATCCAAAGTGATAACCACTTTCACTGGGACGGGACAACCTGAATTCCCTGTACAACCTTAATGTAGAACTCCGGAAAAGGTTAAATCAACGTAAGAAAGATCGTGAGGCGAGCAGGTCATGGTATGAAAACTGGTTTAATATCTCACCTTGGCTAACCACTTTGTTGTCTGCTCTAGCAGGACCGCTTATCATGTTGATTCTGGGACTTATATTTGGGCCTTGTATATTACGCTATATTTTACACTTTATTAGAGAACGGTTTGACATAGCTAAACTGCTTATTTTAACTACGAGATCTGGGGTAAAATATAAGAGTGTATCTATTGATGAGGATGAAGATTGTTGTGAATGTGTCATGCCACGTAAAAAATATACCTGTGATTGTAAGGAATTACCTTGTGAGTGTTATGATAAATGTTGGGAGTGTGGAAAAAGGTTGGCTTACAATTCTGAAAATGAAAGCAACATCTAATAAACAATAATAGGATAAAAGAAAAAGGGGGGATTGTGAGAAACTATAAATTAGGATATTGTTTATTAGGATTTATGTTAAGCCCAATGTAAAGGTTAGGCAATAAAAGTATGAAATTGCTTACTCAAACAGTCAACGGACACAGCTTACATAGACTAACAGTCGCCAACCGCAATCGCTTATCGCTTATGCAAACATAGTAGATGTTGCCTAAAGATAGCTATAAGATGTTCCATGTGAGAAACTATAGACTAGTGTATTGTTTATTAAGATATATGTTAAGCCAAATGTAAAGGAACTGACAGAGATAAAACACAGCTGGCCAAGATAAGATAGCCGCAAGATGTCCCAGGAACTGGCAGAGATAAGACTAACAACTCCCTGCAAAGACATATGGATGAAGGATCAAAGGAGGAAGACTTCTCACCTTGGTCTCATCGATCACCAGGAGGCAGGAAACTACCCCCTAACAACAACTGAAGCATGCGCAGAGTACTTCCACTATTTCATGAACAAAGAAGTAAAGATGTATAAAAAGGGGCTGTTTGAAATATTTAACACGGCAGTTGGCGGAGCGCAGACTCCCCTGTCGTCCAGCGCTGTCTTTGCTCATATTCTACTTGCTATAATTAATAAAATTTCAATTGGATTATGATCCGTTGTGGTCTCAATTTATAACAAGGATTATCATTGGTGGTAGCAGTAGTGATTTGTGTTATACCTTAGTTACTGGGTTGTTCTTACCTCAAGCCGTGGGAGTTACATTCTCCTGATTCTCCTCCCCGTCGGGAGTGGGGAGTGTCGGGGGGGGGGGGGGGGGTGTGAGTGGACGAGCTGTGTGGATCGGTTTAAACCGCGACAGACGTGCTGCTCCCTGAAACGACAACCCCAACCTATTGCTGTATTTAACTCGGTTTGCATGAGGTGCGTGCCTGTCAGGGACTTCAGAGGTGGGTTTTGTTGAAGCAAATCGCGCTGCCTCCCTGTTATAAATTGAGACCACAACGGATCATAACTTTTATTCCTACTGCCGCCTGCACTGGGGTTTATTAGCCTTCGTAATTGTGAGGTTGCACACAGAAATGTTCATCTGGCCAGAAGTTAAAGGGGGTGTCTGCTAAGTAGTGGTGAGCTGAAGCACGGAGCTAAGGACAACGATTTGGGGTGGGAGGCAACATCAGCTCGTTGAAGGTCCTAGTGTTCCCTGTGGAAGAAACTGGGATTGGGTCTCAGTGCATGTGAACGGTGGTCGTTAACATGAGCAGCCTCTAATGACTCGCTAAAAAATGTCTTGCACGGTTCTCGTGCTGAATTGTTGGGAAGTCTCTCCTTTTTGTCATTAGGATAGATGCTCAGATGTTTGCTTGGCTATGAAAAGAGAATGTTCTAAGACCTTTGTTTTGTAGAGCTGTCCGCTTACATGCTGTTACCTTCTGTCTGTTAACAAACCCAAAGTGCGGCGTATGGGTTCATAAGCCTGCGTGAGAGACGTAAACTTGTTTGAATTTTGGGAGGGGGAAGAATTTGCTGTTAAACATTTGTCTGTGCTTGCTTTTAAGGTGCACAAACATGGTACCTGCCTCCAAGATGTACACAATACATCGTTCCTCCAATGTTCTTATCATGTCGCTGAAAAGATTTGCAGATTTTAGTGGTGGCAAGATCAGCAAGGTATATTTGCAGCTGTAAAGCAGCTTTATCTTCTATATATCTATGTTCTTTATCTTCTTGGAATGGGAGATTTCCCCAAGAAAAGATCATTTTAAAGAGGGGGAGTTTAGATTGGATATAAGGAAGAAATTAGGGTTAGGGTGGTTAGGGTGGTGAGGCACTGGAATGGGTTGCCCAGGGAAGTTGTGAATGCTCCATCCCTGGCGGTGTTAAAGATCAGGTTGGACAGAGCCTTGGGTGGCATGGTTTAGTGGGAGGTGTCCCTGCCCATGGCAGGGGGGTTGGAACTAGATGATCTTAAGGTCCTTTCTGACCCTAACTGTTCTGTGATTCTCTGATTTAAAAGTTGTTAGTGTTTGCAGGCTGTAACTATAATAACAATTGTCTAAGAAGCGTCAATCTAGCAACTATGGCTTACGGTAACCCTAAGAGTAGACGTCACTCTTAGAGCTAATTCTGTAGAAAACAGTTCTCTGCAGCTTAAATTATTAAATGTTGTTTCTGAGAATAGGTATTTTTAAATGAATGAAGAATATATTTGTGTGATCCTAGCCTGTGTTCTTAGAAGGGTTTTCCTCAGGCTGTTCCATGAAGCGTTTCAGGGTAATATTTGAATCTTCCTGTTTTCTTTTAGCACGTAAACTACCCTGAATATTTGGATCTCCGAGCATATATGTCCCAGTCAACGGGAGAACCACTCATCTATTCTTTATATGCAGTTCTTGTTCATTCTGGTTTCAGCTGTAATGCAGGACACTATATCTGCTTCATAAAGGTGGGTATCGGCTTGATTTCCAACAGGGTAAAATAAACAAAGAAAATGAATGTTACTGGCAGCCACCATTTTGATGGAGAAAGGTTGAATGATGTGTTCTGTTCGATCTGTTTGGTACGTTTTGTGCTGTAGTGTTCCGCCTGTGATGTCATTTCGACAACATGCATTTTGTCTGAAGGTATCACTGTCTTTTATTTGCAGGCCGGCAATGGATTTTGGTATCGAATGAATGATGCCATAGTGGAGCGTTCTGATATCAAAACAGTTCTCAATCAGCAAGCTTATTTACTTTTTTATATCAGGTAATACCAACTACTGACTCTGTTCAGAATATATTTACTTTCCTGTTACTGATACTTTTCTTTCTTTCCAAGTGTTTTTCTTTCTGTCCTAGGCAAAGTTTACTGTTTGTGTAATTCAGTTCTGTCTAACCTGAACTTACCGCTGTCATTTACTGCCTTTCATTGTTTGCCCTTAAACTGGTGAGCTTGTGCATATTGCTCTACATCTGCTCTATGTAGCTGGCTAATATAGAAGAGGAGAAATTATGCCATAGAAGGTGTAAGGGGGAGTTGTTGCTCTGACAAGCACAGTCATTGTAGGGAGACCATTGTCTATTTCTTACTTTGTAGTCTTGGTTGAGTCTTTTATATATGTCTTCTGTGTCACATCATCTGTTCCTTTAAAATTATAGTTGGGGTTTTAATCCAAGAATAGACTGAAAGAAAAACTCTAAACTGAGATCACTGCTTTTTTCCCAAGGCGCTATGATTTGACACTTGGAGAATGTGGGCTTTCCTTACCAGCACCGTCTTATGCCCGTTCATTCCTTGGTCAGCGGGGGCCTAAGAGTAAGCAGGCTGGATTTACGGGACCACGACTTCCTCCTCATATGGTTAAGGTAATTTGCAGGGAGTAAGTAATGACACCAAATTGATAATATTGTTTTCTTTTGATGTGTGGGGGGTATTGTTTTATAGCATCGAGTTCTATTTTCCCTCCCACACTACAGCTTTCTTCACAACCGTCATGCGACAGCCAGAATTATTGAAACAGTGGCTAATCCTAAACTGTGCAGCCATGCTACTTCATTATACTTCCAACTCAAAGTGCTTTCTAAAGCACTGACAGCTACGCTTTTGAGACACTTGAAGGAGTCTATTAATTCTTGATGATGATGATGATAAGAACAATAGCAGTAGTAATAATAATTAAATATCACTCTCCGTCAGTGTTGCTTTAGCTGAGACAGTGAGAAAGATTTTTCTTGGTCCTGAGTAGCAGAGCAATTATTGCAGTGTTTCCAGGGAATGTTTAAAGGGGAAAATAAACATATTTGGGAAGAGCTGTAGTCAATGTTAAGTTGTTTGAGTGGGTTTCAAAAAATGAGGCTCATTTGATACCAAGATGCAGTAAACCAAAAGCAGCAGGAATTAAATACACTTGTTGGACTTAGGTTTATATTGGAAGTGAGGTGTTTATCTTCGTAGGTGGTGAGGCAATTTTTAGAAATATTTAGTAGGAGAATTTAATGTTTTAGTAAGTGCTGTGTAATTGCACATATTCATCTTGCAATCTTTTCTTTTTCAATACAGAAATCAAGTTGTTTAAATGGAAATGGACCCCTAAAAGGAGATACAAATCCTGTTGGTATGACCATAAACAAGCCATCTTCAGCTCCACCAACTGCTTGCATTCGAAACGTGGAAATGACCAGGCCTTCATCTACGGATCCATCGAAAGCCCAGAAGATCACTATCAGTATTCCTAACAAATTGCCTGAGCTTCAGACTGTGTCACAACCTGGCTGTGTTACCAGTGCTTTGGAGAATGAGGATCTCAGCAAGGCCGTTCCTTCCTCCACAATTACAGATTCTCTCAGAGCAGAGTCTTCCTCAAATGCATCTACAGTGGCAGTTGCTGCTAACATTTCCAAACAGGAAGTTCCTGATGAAATGTTTGTAGAGCCAGCAGTGAATGTAAGTCCTACAGTCGGCTCCGATGCTCTAGTCCCTTCCAGTGCAGAGTCTTCAGGAAAGTCTGTGGAGTCGAATGGCGTGTTGAAAAGGAATTGCAGCATATCTTCATATGGAATTGTAATGGGGAAGGTGGTTGGCACATTGCAGAATTCCCATTCTTTCTGTGAGAGTGCTGAAGAAGAGAGATCCCATCATGAGCTGCCACAAAATGATTCACTAAATGGTGCTATTAGTTTAGATATTGGATTTAAACAAAAGGGACAGAAACTTGATGATTTTGCTTGCCAAGTCCAACCTGCTAAACCTTCTGAGATTTTCTTTGCTAAAACAAATGGATTGCTTTTACGAGCAAGTTATGTATGCTCCATCTAGAACTTCTCACCTATGACGTGTTTAGTATTCAGGACGAATGTTCCTAATTCATGTGAAATACTGTGAAAACACACAGCACAGATTTCCTCATTAACACTTTGTGCTACTGTCCCATTAGTTTTCTACATTTGTTTTTTTGTTGTTTGTTTGTTAGTTTGTTAACGTCTATGTTTTAATTGTAGATACCTGTAGCTGAGTCACCGATTCCTCAAGAAATAATCTTAGAATCCCTGGCCTGCAACCACCTGAACAGGTTGTCAGAGAAAACAAGGTAAATTGAGTATACTCTGATGAAAACAAGATTTCATACAAGTTTATCATTCTTTTACCCATCTGCTAGTACTATTTAATAGAAAGCTTTAAATTAGTACAGCAAATTCCACACTGTACATGTAGGATTGCAGATGTCAGCACCGAGCATGTGTTATTGTCATATTAAATACAGGCAGATGCCTCCTGGAATGCTTCTGTTTCTTCACAGAATGGTTTTCCATTTTTTACCATTGGAATCCTTTCTCTGTTCTCTTTTTTCCAACCTAGGATGCATGCGAGCCAATACAGGCCTTCGCATAATGAAAGAAACAGTCCAAATAATGGCAAAAGCTGGGGAAAATACTCTGATTATAGATCCCGAAGCAGAGAAAGAACAGAACAAGACAGGAATAAGTATTATCGTTCCAAAGGAGAGAAAACCTGGAGCCCGGAAACATACTGTCAAGATGAAGCACAGAGATGGGAAAAATGCAGATATTACGAGGATTATGACTCTGCTCGTAGAACAGGAAATGGTAGAGAGAGGAAGTACACTCATTCTGACAAAGACTTTGACAAATGGAGTCAATTCTCGAAATCAGAGCGGGATGATCCCTGCAAGAGCAGATGGGCTGACAACACTCACTGCAGAGAGGAAGGAGCGCATCACTTGAGCAGCCACAGAGGGAACCTCCGTCATTGTTCAGTACCTCCGCAGCAGTCTGAAAAACACTCTTGGGAAGGGCACGCACCTCCACCTGCCTCAGCTCGTGCACAATTTGACAACGCTTTCTGGGAAAATAAGAAACTGAGGCTTGGCAAGAGGAAATACAGTGACACAGAAGGAGGCGAAAGCGAAGTGGAAAGGAAACGCCGCAAGATAGATGATAAATATCAAGAGACGGATTACAGGTAAACAGGGATTCCAGCATAATCTGCAATTTTTTCCCTAACTCTTCTCTGAATGTTTCTCATGCCTGTCTTTTTCCCATTGTGTCTAAGTGATTTATAATAATAATCCGCCTGCGGGTTGGTCATTAGGCTGGTCATTAGGTTGGTCAAGCAAACGTAGGAAGATGTTGCTGAATAGCGTTAGAACGCTAGATCTGGAGCACAAAGTTAAGAACCTGTCCTGGTTTAAGCCCAGCCTGCTGAACCCAGGACAGAACCGCATCCGCGCACTGTTCTTGATTAGGTTACAACAGTTACATATTTTTAACTCCACATATTCCACAATTAGCCCCTGTAAGGATTTGTGTACAAACCAAGACTTACTGTTATTTAATCTGAGGGCTTATGTCTGTTGCATCTGAAGTCAGATGTGCAGAAATTACTGCAAAATAGCTGGCACACAGCAAGCCATCACCTGTGGTAAAGTAAATAACACTTCATACACACATCAAACACTGCATCCCTTTTCCTATTTTTAACCTGCATGTTTCCCTCAGACCTCAGGATTTGGATGGCCTTGTGTTTCACATTGACAATGACTAGGACTGGTTTGGCTTTAGTGAATGCTTTTGCCAGCAGGTGGCCAACTCTGGTTATTTCTAAACCAGTCAAAAGTAGAGGAAGAAGTTAAATGTCTTGCACCCCACTACACAGGCCAGGGCCGTTAAGATTAGTGCGCTATTTGTGTAGACGTGAGAGATGTTAACCGATAAACACAGTGACAGAACCCCACTTTGGTCCACTGCTTGCAACACAAGTGGGATATGAGGGCTGTGAAAAGCCATTTGTTAAGTCTGGAGAATTTTAGTATTTCCTCAAGTCCATAGATGTTCATGAACTTCCTCTTGTGGAAGGTCCGTCTTTAAAAATACTAAATAAAGGGGTCTGAAGTAGGAACTTTCACTTTTGCATAGATCCAAAATGCAGTCAGTTTGGATGTGGGGAAGCTACCTTCTCAAGTCCGTCAGATAATATAGTCACAGAGCAGATGGAGCTGTGTGCAGGCTTGAGACTTCTCTTTCAGAAACCTAACCACTGAGACAGGGTTTGGCGTTGAACGTCATGACATGGGCTGACATTGCTTTCTTTTGTCTTTCAGATACAAAGCTCACTGATGGAATCCTTCGATACCCAAACTAAACCTACTGTCAAAACCAACTATGTCTTATCATCAAACCTGACTCTTTACCATCAAAACTGTGTGCCATCAAAGCTGATGGTTTACCATCAAACCTGGCTGTTTACCATCAAGAATGACTCTACCATCAAAACTGACTGCTTACCATCGAACCTGTCTTCGCCGTCAAAACTGACTCTTTACCACCAGACCTGACTGTTTACCGTCAAACCTGGCTTTACCATCAAAGCTGGCACTTTAGCACCAAACCTGACTGTTTACCATCGAAGCTGCCTTTACCATCAAAACTGACTCGTTACCATCAAATGTGACTTTTTACCACCAAACGTGACCGTTTGCATCAAACCTGACTGTTTACCATCGAACCTGGCTTTACCATCAAAAAAGATGAGTCTTTACCTTCAAAAACAACGACTCTTTTATCTTCAGACTGGACTTTATCGATGTTGACCATCAAAACTTTGAATTTATTATTGAAACATTCACCGTCAAGACAAAATCCATATATTTTAATTCCATTTTCTTAATATACTGTCACTTGTCTGAAGTCTCAGTTGTCTGGTTTTGTCTCTCTAAAGGGGCTAGTTAAAGACAAATTTATACTGTGATTTTAATTTTTATTATTAAATGCTAACAAACTGTGGTGCACTTCATATTTGCTGGTCCTGCATCAGGAGACCAGTGAGTGGGAATCTCTATGAAATAAAGTTCATCTGACTAATCTGTCTGGTCTAATTAATCGACTTGAGGAGAAACGATCTGAGTTGTCCCCCTACTTGCCTTACATTTGGCTGAAGCTCATGGAAAGCAATGGACAAAATTCCTCCTTAATTTAGGGTGGGAAACCAGCTCTTACCGGAGTAACATTTATAGCAGCACAGCTATGAGTGTTCAGCCTTACGAAAACAACTGATTTTGCAGCTGAGGAGTTTTCTCTCTGAAAAATTCAACCTGTCAGTTTAAATCAGTGTGCTTAAAGGTAGGCAAAGAGGCCTTTTACTTACAAGAGCAGTTGCAAAATCAGATCTTAACCTCTTAAACAAGTAAATCAGCACGCACCTCCCATGTATTCTTGGTAAATAAGGAGCTATGCAACAGTCGAGTTTCACACTTTAGAGGAAGTCCCCAGGCTGAATCAACAGGTCCTCCTGATAAATGAAAATGTTACTATTGCAGTGGATTTACATCGAACACCACATTTTTAACAACGGTTGATACAGAGTATGTCATGCAAATCACTTGTGTACACCAACTAATACTTAAATCAGTCCCTATCTGTGCAGCATTTACATTTTTATATTCAAACTGTAGCTAGAAACATTTTACAAGAAACTATGGAAATGGATCTTGTAAGCCACAAGTCTTAGTTTGTAGGATTTGGTCTACAAGAGACCAAGCTTTTCCAGCCAGCATATCCACATAGGTATGTAGTAAATGTTAAAACTATGCATTGTTTTCCTCTAGAAAGCATTATAAATGCTGCTCAGTTGACAGAGGTTCGGTTTTGTACCAGTTTAAAGCGGTTCAAAATGTGAAGCAACACGGAGCTTATTTTGTCAGAATAGTGTCAATTTTAAGTCAGTCCGGCTGAGCTGAAGTTTTCTGTACACTTCTCTGCCTGCACTGCACTGGCACCGTGGCTGATGGAAGCGGCCACGCAGTTCAGATGCTGAGCGGAGCCGGCACGGCAAAAGGAAGGGAAAGAGAGCGGCGGGAGCGGCCGGCTCAGCTCGGCTCAGCTCAGCTCCGGTGGCCGCTGTGGCGCTGGTTGGGCACCCGGCCGCTGCCGTCCTGCCTGACGGGCAGCGGAGGAGCGGGACTCCCCGGCGGGGCGGGCTGGGGAACGTGCCCAGTACTGGGCGGACGGAGCCAGCACGGCCGCCGCCACCGCCGCCACCACGGGCTGGACAGGCAGGACCGGGACGGGGCGGGAGGGGGCTGAGGCGACGCGGCGCTACCCCTGCCCCCGCAGCACCGGTTGCCGCGGGCCGGAATTACCGAGCGGGGCTGGGTCGGAGCGTGAGGTGGAGTGAGAAGGACGAGGAGATGTGAAGCCGTGCCGCGCCGGTCCGTGAGAGCAGCGGTGCCACAACGCTTTTAGGGACCAAAACCCCTCGGACGGGCAGAGCAGCGGGTGAGCGGGTAGGTGCTTGATGCTTGGCGCTGGGGACGGAAGGGAGAGGCAGACCCTCAGACCGCGCTGAAACACCGGGCACACGCCCCTGGGCGGACACAGACCCGGCCCAGGTGCGGAGAGACGCAGGCCCCGGGGCCGCTCTCGCTGCTCCGTACAACTCGCGGTCCCCGATCTCGGGGTCGCCAGTAGTGCCAGGAAGCGTTGCTGGGCTGCGGCAGCGGGGAATGAGAGCTTCGAGTGCCTCTCCCCTTCGTGTACCTAACTGGCTTCCAGTTAAGATCTTCCTTAACTGGAATAATTGCGAGTTTCCCAGCTTGGCAGCTGGATTCTCTTTTATGACAGTACACGAGTGCGGCGTGTTTGTGTTCGGGATGTTCCTCTTTTTTCTTTTCTTTTTTTGTAATCGGTTTGGATATTTTTTCTTACGGTAGTGTTGCAGTGTGGAAATGTAGTTTGCAATTTAGAGACATAGAAGTGCCTTCATGCCTACCAGTAGTAGCTTTGCATTGCTCCTTATTTCTACGTAGGTCTTTTTGTGTACGGTATTGTTTTACAATCACTGCTGCAAATGTTTGTTTTGTCATGAGACAAATGCGTAATCGCTACTCCCCAGTTACATTCAGTTTTGTGAGTAGGGTTTTTAGCTTGGTTGTTGTCGTTTGGGGTTTGTTTTAATATTTCTTACCAGCTATTTAGTTCTTCAAGTTATTTCTTTGATAGTGAGTGACAGAATTTCCTTCTGGAATGCTTCTTGATATTCTTAAGTCAAAAAATATTGCCTCTGTTACAGACAATGACTACAATGAGGAGAATATCTTCTGTATTTGAAAAGCTTGTTATTTAGGTGGCCTGCCAAGAAAACAACAGCATGCACCCCAACCTTGGGCCAAGTACAACCTGAGGAAGATGCAGAGAAAGTACCGAGAGGTTCTCTTTCTTCTAAAACCTCTGAAAATCCCAAGCCTTTTGGCCAGGGAGAGCTAAGTAAGTGTGTCTTCTGTTCTTCCCCCCTTTTCTTCAGAATAAAAAACCCCCAAGTTAGAAAACGCAGTTCTCATTTGTTGTGCTAAGACAGGGTTGTGATGAATAAAGCCTTCAGCTCTAGGCTGCCATTTTGTGAGTCCCCTAAGGCAACTGCAGGCACTGGCATTGAAAATCCTGTAGATTTATCTATTTAAAAATCTACTTGTAACAATCGGTTTTGAGGAGGTTTTTATAATACACAGACTTAGCCAGGTCTTCTGTGTTGTGCAGAGAAAAGTACATTTCACCTTTGTGTTTATGGCTTCCATTGTTCACAAGTCTCTGAATGCTAACCCTGCTCAGGAAGAGGTCTGGTATCTGTAGGGTTACCTGCTCTGCCCCAGAAGGAGTCAGGACAAAGGAGGAGTTCCCTTTGGTAGATGAGGATTGGGTTAGGGATCAGTTAAGCAGTCTGGACATCTATAAATCGATGGGTCCGGATGGAATACACCCACGGCTGCTGAGGGAGCTGGTGGAGTTCATTGCTCGGCCACTCTCTGTCATCTTTGGTAAGTCGTGGGAAACAGGAGAGGTGCCTGAGGATTGGAGGATGGCAAGTGTCACGCCAGTCTATAAGAAGGGCAAGAAAGGGGACCCGGGTAATTACAGACCGGTCAGCCTTACCTCCATCCCTGGAAAGGTGATGGAACAACTTATGCGTGACACCATCTCTAGACATATCAAGGATGAGGGTATCGTTAAGTGCAGCCAACATGGTTTTACCAAGGGGAAGTCATGTTTGACCAACCTTATAGCCTTCTCTGAGGAAGTGACTAGGTGGATGGATGACGGTAGAGCAGTAGATGTGTTTTTTCTTGATTTCAGTAGGGCATTTGATACTGTCTCCCACAGCATCCTCATAGATAAGCTAAGGACGTGTGGGCTTGATGATCAGGTAGTGAGGTGGATCGAGAACTGGTTGAAGGGAAGAAGGCAGAGAGTTGTGGTCAATGGGGCAGAATCTAGCTGGAGGTCTGTGACTAGTGGAGTACCTCAGGGGTCGGTGCTGGGACCAGTGCTGTTTAAAATTTTCATCAACGACCTGGATGAGGGAACTGAGTGTACCCTCAGCAAGTTTGCTGATGATACTAAACTGGGAGGAGTGGCTGACACACCAGAAGGCTGTGCTGCCATTCAGCGAGACCTGGACAGGCTGGAGAGTTGGGCGGGGAGAAATTTGATGAAATTCAACAAGGGCAAGTGTAGAGTCTTGCATGTGGGGAAGAACAACCCCATGTACCAGTACAGGTTGGGGGCTGACCTGGTGGAAAGTAGTGAAGGGGAAAGGGACCTGGGGGTCCTGGTGGATAGGAGGATGACCAGGAGCCAGCAATGTGCCCTTGTGGCCAAAAAGGCCAATGGCATCCTAGGATGTATCACAAAGGGTGTGGTTAGTAGGTCAAGAGAGGTTCTCCTCCCCCTCTATTCTGCCTTGGTGGGGTCGCATCTGGAATATTGTGTCCAGCTCTGGGCCCCTCAGTTCAAGAAGGACAGGGAATTGCTTGAAAGAGTCCAGCGCAGAGCCACAAAGATGATTAAGGGAGTGGAACACCTCCCTTATGAGGAGAGGCTGAAGGAGCTGGGTCTCTAGCTTGGAGGAGACTGAGGGGTGACCTCATCGATGTTTACAAATATGTAAAGGGTGAGTGTCAGGATGATGGAGCTAGGTTCTTTTCAGTGATAGGACAAGGGGCAGTGGGTGTAAACTGGAGCATAGGAGGTTCCATGTGAACATTAGGAGAGGCTTTTTTACTGTGAGAGTGACAGAGCACTAGAACAGGTTGCCCAGGGGGGTTGTGGAGTCCCCTATGTTGGAGATATTGAAGGCCTGCCTGGACAAGTTCCTGTGTGATGTACTCTAGGTTACCCTGCTCTTGCAGGGGGGTTGGACTAGATGATCTTTTGAGGTCCCTTCCAACCTTTGGGATTCTGTGATTTTGTTGAAAGAGTGTCCTGGGTTTACCAGGAGCCGTTTTGCTCCTTCTTAGTAACTGGGGCAAGCTTTGTGTTTCGACTTCCAGCCTGGGCAGAGAGCTGATAACACCGATTGTTTTTAATTGTTGTTAAGTAATGTTTATTCTGGCCAAGGACTTTGTGAGTCTTATGCTCTGCCGGGGACGAGGGGAGGCCGGCAGGAAGCAGAGACAGGACACCTGACCCAAGCTAGCCAAAGAGGTATTCCATACCACAGCACGTCATGCCCAGGGAGGTAACTGGGAGTTACCCGGAAGGGCACTCTCTCTCTTCGGGGAGGGGGTCGAAGTCTTTCGGCGGTGGTATTGTATTCTCTTGTTATTTTCTCTTATCAGGATTGTGAGAAACTAGAAATTAGGATATTGTTTATTAGGATTTATGTTAAGCCCAATGTAAAGGTTAGGCAATAAAAAGTATGAAATTGCTTACTCAAACAGTCACCGGACACAGCTTACATAGACTAACAGTCGCCAACCGCAATCGCTTATCGCTTATGCAAACATAGTAGATGTTGCCTAAAGATAGCTATAAGATGTTCCATGTGAGAAACTATAGACTAGTGTATTGTTTATTAAGATATATGTTAAGCCAAATGTAAAGGAACTGACAGAGATAAAACACAGCTGGCCAAGATAAGATAGCCGCAAGATGTCCCAGGAACTGGCAGAGATAAGACTAACAACTCCCTGCAAAGACATATGGATGAAGGATCAAAGGAGGAAGACTTCTCACCTTGGTCTCATCGATCACCAGGAGGCAGGAAACTACCCCCTAACAACAACTGAAGCATGCGCAGAGTACTTCCACTATTTCATGAACAAAGAAGTAAAGATGTATAAAAAGGGGCTGTTTGAAATATTTAACACGGCAGTTGGCGGAGCGCAGACTCCCCTGTCGTCCAGCGCTGTCTTTGCTCATATTCTACTTGCTATAATTAATAAAATTTCAATTGGATTATGATCCGTTGTGGTCTCAATTTATAACAATTTCTGGTGCCGTGACTCGGATAAGGAACGGTGGGCTTTGGTCCTCCGGGGGGGCGCCCCGCGACATTTCGCGGCCCCGCGACCAACAGCTTACCTCATCCTTACCGACGAACCTAAATGCTAGAATATGAGCAAAGAAGGAACCGGTAAAATCCCATAAAAATTCTGTGCACGGGAGTCCGGACGAAGACGCAGGACGCGTAAATATATTGCGAAACTTTCCGCAGAGCGAAATAGTTCGCGGCGGAGGACTGCAGAGTGAAATTGTTCACGGCAGAGATTGTTCGCGGGTTTACCATTCGGGCGGGATTGGGTTTCCTGGAATATAACGAATGAGAGGTTCGATATACTGAACCAAGCGAGTGTGGACCCTTAAGTACTGCGGTTCCCATCTCCCGCGAGGGACTGGGCCAGGAACAAGGGGGAGCAAGTGAGTGTGTGTTCGGAGATATTCCAGAAGATGGGGGTGAAGGGCAGCAAGCCTTCGACTCCCATGGGATGGGTACCCACTGTACCTAAGAATACCCCTCTGGCATATATCTTAGACAATTGGAGATGTCTCCCTGGAACCTTAGGGAAAGATAAGCAAAAAAATGATAGAATATTGTACTAAGATATGGGGAGGGAAGATTTTTAAAAATGTTTTTTGGCCAATCTATGGGTCAGAAGAAGATTGGGTAAGACAGCAATTAAACCTCTGGGTTAATAATAAAAAACCCCTTAACCTTGAGGAGAGTCAATATGTGGAAGTGTGGCTAAAAAGACCGGGAGCTAGACTTTACC
This sequence comes from Lathamus discolor, assembly GCF_037157495.1. Taxonomy (NCBI): domain Eukaryota; kingdom Metazoa; phylum Chordata; class Aves; order Psittaciformes; family Psittacidae; genus Lathamus; species Lathamus discolor. Next base: position 84,487,817 of record NC_088889.1, on the reverse strand, counting down.
CGCTGAATGAGATAAAAAAAAAAAAAAAAAAACAAAAAAAAAAAACTAAACAAAAGAAAAAGAAGGTATAATATGAAGCGGGGACAGATACTAAATATGTATAGGCGTAAGGGAATAAATGTAAAGGAAAAACGACCCTGGGTGTGCATACTTTGGAGGAACGATCCCCATGCACCTCAGCGCTGAATAAAGCATACCTACTTTACAACTTTAACGAGTTGTGGAGTCAATCCGCGTATCAATTTGGCGAGCCAGCCAGGAGGCCTCTGTTCGGCTGCAGGATCGGGTGAGGAGCGGATATCCTAAGCCCCCCCCCCCAGGCCGCTTGCCTGGGGGAGCTCCGCTTCTCATCCGCTCACTGCGGGGACAGACAGCGACCTGCGCCGGCTGCGGAGAGGCGGTATGCTTGGAATTTAGGTACTTTGGGGGGCCTGTAGGGCATACGCGTGGCCCGGGGCTGCTGGTAAGGCGTGCAGAGACGTCTGGCGCACAGCGGAGTTCCCCGTGGCAGGTAGGGCTTGCAAGCTGGGGGGCTCGTCGACCGATAGCGCGGCTGCAAGCGATCCTGGAGGCGGATCGGGCGAGCCCGGGTTTTCGCTGCATCCCAAGTTTTGGGAGCCAGGGCGGACCTGCTAATGACCGTGTAGGAAGCAGGAGAAGGGTAAGCGGAACCATAGTGTGAGTGTGTGGGATCCCATGTGTAAGGGTTTGTGTTTCTGTGTGACTGAGACGTAGCGTAGCTACGAAGCGAGTGTGGAGTCCTAATCCGCGGTTCCGTGTCTCCGCGAGGGGAGCGGCCGGAGACGGACGAAGCGTTTATGTTTTTTTCTGTCCTGTGTCTTGTCTGTGTATAACCATCAAGCAGCTTAGAAAGCGGGGGAAGGTCCGGCTACCCCTCCCGCAGTGGATAACTTTACGAAATACAAGGGCAAGGGAATTTCCTATATGCCCTGTGAGAGTATGTGCCTTGTAGGAGTGTAACTGTATGTGACAGGTGGCATTTCACGTGGATATTGCCACTCAGGACACCGGTGGGGCAGATACTGCTCGGGGTGTCTTACAAAACACTGCCAGGTAGAAAATTATAATTATCTAATCGGTGACCAGAAATAAAAGATTACTTTGTGGAGAAAAACCACAAAATCCTGGCGGACTTCCGGGAAGTTAGAATGGAAAACTGAGAAAGGGTTTATAGAAGGTATCAAAGAAAATTCGAGAAGATGTGGTTACAAAGGAAAAAAAAAAAAAATAAAATGGGAATACAACAATTAATGTCTCTCTTTTTGGGACAATCAACGGGGGATATCAGGAAAACTTTCGTAACCTGACATATGAGTGCATAATAAGTTTTGAACAGTGGAACCTGCTGTGGATACTAGGGCAGTGTAAATTTTGCTGGAGCTGAAACTATGTTCTAATGACAGGGGAGTTGATCTGCAGAACCCAGAGATACTATCTTACTGAATCCCCTGAGAATATCATAAAATTTGTGTGTAGGTGCTCTCATATTTTAAGTGCATTTGCAGAGCACTGGGAAAGAGAAGCTATAGAGATTTGTAAGAGATTGTTTGAAATGGGAGCCGGTCAAAACAAGGGAATTCTGAAGAAAAGCCCATTGGGTTACATTTTGGCACATTGGAAAGAACTGGGAGGTTCTTCTGGGGGCTCGGTAAACAAGAAAACATTGGTAAAATATTGTAATCAATGGTGGCCTTTATAAACTTTGGAAAATCAGGAAAAATGGCCTAAGAATGGAACTCTGCATTCTAATGCATTTTTTTTTTTTTACAATTTATGTTGGTTTTGAGGTGGCCAAGAAAATGCAATGAAGTAATGCATGCAGATATGTTTCGCTTTAAGAAAGCACCTGGAGTGGCAGACAGAATGTGAAAATTAATATAACTCTGCCAGATCCCTAATTTTGGTTTTGGAAAAGGACAGGGAAAAACAGAAAGCTAAGCTGGAGAGATGTTGTTCAGCCTGTGATATTGGGACAGTCATCAAGAAAATTATATATCACAGGTACCTCCGAGAGGAGCACCCTCTGCCTCTGTCCTATCAGGTATTGATAAGGAGGAGGAAATTGCTGTCACTGGCAACAAGCAGCACATTCACATTCAGGGTTAAGAAGGGGTTAAACCAGAAGTGCTGTTGCAGAGGCAGGCATCTGTAACCCCTGCAGAGCAGGGTGAGCACCTGTGAAAAATAACAAATAAATAAATAAAAAAGGGAAAACCAAAGGGGAAAGGAGGGAAGCTCCCGCAGTTCCTGTGTTTGAGCATGAGATGGGTGCTGGGGCAGGCAGACAGACATGTTGACAGACGGGATTGAACGGTTGATGAATAAATGTGGATGGGAGTGAAGGAGGAAGCATGGAGAGTGTATAGGAATTGGAAATAGGTAGAAAAGAAAAAACTGGGTCGTGCTACAGCCATGGCTGCGCTGGTTGCTTTAAAACTGGTGGAGGACGAATGTCGGACAGAAGTGGGGGAGTGACCTCCTCTTCTGTGGAACCGGATCGGTGTGAGTGCTATGAGGAGTTTGGAAGCTGGGAGTGAGACTACCCTAGTGGGAGTGCCATGGGGTGGCTCGGGTGACTGAATTGGAACTAGGCTGACGGGACCAGGGGAATCTTCCCTAGCAGATCCACTGGTTATAATGGAATTTTTGGTTGATACAGGTGCAATGTATTCAGTTTTAAACAAAGCTTTAATACCTTTGGGGACGATTATATGATGATAAAAGGGGCGACTGGCCAAGGTGAAAAGGCTTATTTTTGTAAACTACTAAAATATCAATTGGGAAAACAATGGGGCATCCATAAGTTTTTGTATATGCCTAACTCCGCAAAAGCTCTTTTGGGGAGAGATTTGTTAGAACACTTGGGAGCAACCATTACTTTCAAAGGAGGCGAGATCACTTTAAAAGTAAAGGACCAACAGTATATAGAGATGTTAAAAGCTTAATTTTGATCACTAATCATGTCGAGGGAGAAGTCAGATTGAAGATATACTGGATCAGGTATTCCCAGGGATATGGGCTACAAACATACCTGGAAGAGCTCTTAAAAGAATACCAGGTACAAACGGGGAACGTGCTGTTACAGTATGTAGATGATCTGCTCATAGCAGGGAGTAATAAGGAGGATGTAAGAAAAGAAAGCATTCGATTTCTAAACTTTCCTGCACAAAAGGGCCTACGGGTATCACAAGAAAAGTTACAATTTGTGGAGGAAAAAGTGAAATATTTGGGACATTATTTGTTTAATGGCCAGAAAATAATGGAGCCAGTCGCATTAAAGGCCCAGTGACGAGACCCACTGGAAAGTAATCAGTACTCCAGGGGACACCAAGAAAATCCTGAGAAGATAACGTAATGATAGAGACTTTATTTATTTAATTATGTTGCCGCATTATCTTTTGGTATAAAGTGTGTATTGCTGTTTATATTTGCTATAATTATTTCTCCTCTTTTCTATTATATATGGAAACGTACAAAGTGTGTTGAAGGAAATTGTTAAACTTATGCAACCACACAATAGTGAATATAGAAGATATGCTGATGTAAATAATGTATGTACTCTAGATATACGAATTAGGTGTAATAATTTGAATTGCAATTGTTATCCATTTGCTTGTTTTAGGTGTAAGGTATGTCAGGATAAATGGTGGACACACTATGAATGTGGATGCCCTCCAATAGGAGTTTGCACACAGTGTTGGAAAATCCAAAGAACTCTCACTGTGTGGAAATTAAAACAATTAGAGTCTAAAACAAGAAATTATTTGGGAATCCCATGAGTGGTGGGAGATTTTTGCCAAAGGAATAAACCCTCAATATTATTGTTACCACTCCAATGAACCAGTCCCCTTTATAGCCGAAATTTTGATTATAAAGTGTAGAAGGGAAGTACTAACTGTATCTTGCTTTGCCCCATTAGTTAAGGCTGCAAAGTGGGAAGCCTATGTAAACAGGCAGAAAGCCCGAAACAGCTGTTCTCCTGAAGAATTCCCTTGCTGCCGAGAAGATGGTACACCCCGTGGCTTGAAGCAACCGAGTCGACGGGCGAGGCAGAGGAGGAATAAACTGTGGAGAAAAGAACCAGAACAATGGGATGCAAAACCAGCAATGGCCGAACTTCCCCAGGACTGGTAAAAATATACTTAAATTGGCAAAATTGACAGACACCCTTTTTCCTGGTATACCGTTAGTTTGGTTATTGATAATAACCCAAGCAAATGGAAACCCGCATGAACCATTAAAGTGGGAATTAATATCCTGAGAAACATCCAAAGTGATAACCACTTTCACTGGGACGGGACAACCTGAATTCCCTGTACAACCTTAATGTAGAACTCCGGAAAAGGTTAAATCAACGTAAGAAAGATCGTGAGGCGAGCAGGTCATGGTATGAAAACTGGTTTAATATCTCACCTTGGCTAACCACTTTGTTGTCTGCTCTAGCAGGACCGCTTATCATGTTGATTCTGGGACTTATATTTGGGCCTTGTATATTACGCTATATTTTACACTTTATTAGAGAACGGTTTGACATAGCTAAACTGCTTATTTTAACTACGAGATCTGGGGTAAAATATAAGAGTGTATCTATTGATGAGGATGAAGATTGTTGTGAATGTGTCATGCCACGTAAAAAATATACCTGTGATTGTAAGGAATTACCTTGTGAGTGTTATGATAAATGTTGGGAGTGTGGAAAAAGGTTGGCTTACAATTCTGAAAATGAAAGCAACATCTAATAAACAATAATAGGATAAAAGAAAAAGGGGGGATTGTGAGAAACTATAAATTAGGATATTGTTTATTAGGATTTATGTTAAGCCCAATGTAAAGGTTAGGCAATAAAAGTATGAAATTGCTTACTCAAACAGTCAACGGACACAGCTTACATAGACTAACAGTCGCCAACCGCAATCGCTTATCGCTTATGCAAACATAGTAGATGTTGCCTAAAGATAGCTATAAGATGTTCCATGTGAGAAACTATAGACTAGTGTATTGTTTATTAAGATATATGTTAAGCCAAATGTAAAGGAACTGACAGAGATAAAACACAGCTGGCCAAGATAAGATAGCCGCAAGATGTCCCAGGAACTGGCAGAGATAAGACTAACAACTCCCTGCAAAGACATATGGATGAAGGATCAAAGGAGGAAGACTTCTCACCTTGGTCTCATCGATCACCAGGAGGCAGGAAACTACCCCCTAACAACAACTGAAGCATGCGCAGAGTACTTCCACTATTTCATGAACAAAGAAGTAAAGATGTATAAAAAGGGGCTGTTTGAAATATTTAACACGGCAGTTGGCGGAGCGCAGACTCCCCTGTCGTCCAGCGCTGTCTTTGCTCATATTCTACTTGCTATAATTAATAAAATTTCAATTGGATTATGATCCGTTGTGGTCTCAATTTATAACAAGGATTATCATTGGTGGTAGCAGTAGTGATTTGTGTTATACCTTAGTTACTGGGTTGTTCTTACCTCAAGCCGTGGGAGTTACATTCTCCTGATTCTCCTCCCCGTCGGGAGTGGGGAGTGTCGGGGGGGGGGGGGGGGTGTGAGTGGACGAGCTGTGTGGATCGGTTTAAACCGCGACAGACGTGCTGCTCCCTGAAACGACAACCCCAACCTATTGCTGTATTTAACTCGGTTTGCATGAGGTGCGTGCCTGTCAGGGACTTCAGAGGTGGGTTTTGTTGAAGCAAATCGCGCTGCCTCCCTGTTATAAATTGAGACCACAACGGATCATAACTTTTATTCCTACTGCCGCCTGCACTGGGGTTTATTAGCCTTCGTAATTGTGAGGTTGCACACAGAAATGTTCATCTGGCCAGAAGTTAAAGGGGGTGTCTGCTAAGTAGTGGTGAGCTGAAGCACGGAGCTAAGGACAACGATTTGGGGTGGGAGGCAACATCAGCTCGTTGAAGGTCCTAGTGTTCCCTGTGGAAGAAACTGGGATTGGGTCTCAGTGCATGTGAACGGTGGTCATTAACATGAGCAGCCTCTAATGACTCGCTAAAAAATGTCTTGCACGGTTCTCGTGCTGAATTGTTGGGAAGTCTCTCCTTTTTGTCATTAGGATAGATGCTCAGATGTTTGCTTGGCTATGAAAAGAGAATGTTCTAAGACCTTTGTTTTGTAGAGCTGTCCGCTTACATGCTGTTACCTTCTGTCTGTTAACAAACCCAAAGTGCGGCGTATGGGTTCATAAGCCTGCGTGAGAGACGTAAACTTGTTTGAATTTTGGGAGGGGGAAGAATTTGCTGTTAAACATTTGTCTGTGCTTGCTTTTAAGGTGCACAAACATGGTACCTGCCTCCAAGATGTACACAATACATCGTTCCTCCAATGTTCTTATCATGTCGCTGAAAAGATTTGCAGATTTTAGTGGTGGCAAGATCAGCAAGGTATATTTGCAGCTGTAAAGCAGCTTTATCTTCTATATATCTATGTTCTTTATCTTCTTGGAATGGGAGATTTCCCCAAGAAAAGATCATTTTAAAGAGGGGGAGTTTAGATTGGATATAAGGAAGAAATTAGGGTTAGGGTGGTTAGGGTGGTGAGGCACTGGAATGGGTTGCCCAGGGAAGTTGTGAATGCTCCATCCCTGGCGGTGTTAAAGATCAGGTTGGACAGAGCCTTGGGTGGCATGGTTTAGTGGGAGGTGTCCCTGCCCATGGCAGGGGGGTTGGAACTAGATGATCTTAAGGTCCTTTCTGACCCTAACTGTTCTGTGATTCTCTGATTTAAAAGTTGTTAGTGTTTGCAGGCTGTAACTATAATAACAATTGTCTAAGAAGCGTCAATCTAGCAACTATGGCTTACGGTAACCCTAAGAGTAGACGTCACTCTTAGAGCTAATTCTGTAGAAAACAGTTCTCTGCAGCTTAAATTATTAAATGTTGTTTCTGAGAATAGGTATTTTTAAATGAATGAAGAATATATTTGTGTGATCCTAGCCTGTGTTCTTAGAAGGGTTTTCCTCAGGCTGTTCCATGAAGCGTTTCAGGGTAATATTTGAATCTTCCTGTTTTCTTTTAGCACGTAAACTACCCTGAATATTTGGATCTCCGAGCATATATGTCCCAGTCAACGGGAGAACCACTCATCTATTCTTTATATGCAGTTCTTGTTCATTCTGGTTTCAGCTGTAATGCAGGACACTATATCTGCTTCATAAAGGTGGGTATCGGCTTGATTTCCAACAGGGTAAAATAAACAAAGAAAATGAATGTTACTGGCAGCCACCATTTTGATGGAGAAAGGTTGAATGATGTGTTCTGTTCGATCTGTTTGGTACGTTTTGTGCTGTAGTGTTCCGCCTGTGATGTCATTTCGACAACATGCATTTTGTCTGAAGGTATCACTGTCTTTTATTTGCAGGCCGGCAATGGATTTTGGTATCGAATGAATGATGCCATAGTGGAGCGTTCTGATATCAAAACAGTTCTCAATCAGCAAGCTTATTTACTTTTTTATATCAGGTAATACCAACTACTGACTCTGTTCAGAATATATTTACTTTCCTGTTACTGATACTTTTCTTTCTTTCCAAGTGTTTTTCTTTCTGTCCTAGGCAAAGTTTACTGTTTGTGTAATTCAGTTCTGTCTAACCTGAACTTACCGCTGTCATTTACTGCCTTTCATTGTTTGCCCTTAAACTGGTGAGCTTGTGCATATTGCTCTACATCTGCTCTATGTAGCTGGCTAATATAGAAGAGGAGAAATTACGCCATAGAAGGTGTAAGGGGGAGTTGTTGCTCTGACAAGCACAGTCATTGTAGGGAGACCATTGTCTATTTCTTACTTTGTAGTCTTGGTTGAGTCTTTTATATATGTCTTCTGTGTCACATCATCTGTTCCTTTAAAATTATAGTTGGGGTTTTAATCCAAGAATAGACTGAAAGAAAAACTCTAAACTGAGATCACTGCTTTTTTCCCAAGGCGCTATGATTTGACACTTGGAGAATGTGGGCTTTCCTTACCAGCACCGTCTTATGCCCGTTCATTCCTTGGTCAGCGGGGGCCTAAGAGTAAGCAGGCTGGATTTACGGGACCACGACTTCCTCCTCATATGGTTAAGGTAATTTGCAGGGAGTAAATAATGACACCAAATTGATAATGTTGTTTTCTTTTGATGTGTGGGGGGTATTGTTTTATAGCATCGAGTTCTATTTTCCCTCCCACACTACAGCTTTCTTCACAACCGTCATGCGACAGCCAGAATTATTGAAACAGTGGCTAATCCTAAACTGTGCAGCCATGCTACTTCATTATACTTCCAACTCAAAGTGCTTTCTAAAGCACTGACAGCTACGCTTTTGAGACACTTGAAGGAGTCTATTAATTCTTGATGATGATGATGATAAGAACAATAGCAGTAGTAATAATAATTAAATATCACTCTCCGTCAGTGTTGCTTTAGCTGAGACAGTGAGAAAGATTTTTCTTGGTCCTGAGTAGCAGAGCAATTATTGCAGTGTTTCCAGGGAATGTTTAAAGGGGAAAATAAACATATTTGGGAAGAGCTGTAGTCAATGTTAAGTTGTTTGAGTGGGTTTCAAAAAATGAGGCTCATTTGATACCAAGATGCAGTAAACCAAAAGCAGCAGGAATTAAATACACTTGTTGGACTTAGGTTTATATTGGAAGTGAGGTGTTTATCTTCTTAGGTGGTGAGGCAATTTTTAGAAATATTTAGTAGGAGAATTTAATGTTTTAATAAGTGCTGTGTAATTGCACATATTCATCTTGCAATCTTTTCTTTTTCAATACAGAAATCAAGTTGTTTAAATGGAAATGGACCCCTAAAAGGAGATACAAATCCTGTTGGTATGACCATAAACAAGCCATCTTCAGCTCCACCAACTGCTTGCATTCGAAACGTGGAAATGACCAGGCCTTCATCTACGGATCCATCGAAAGCCCAGAAGATCACTATCAGTATTCCTAACAAATTGCCTGAGCTTCAGACTGTGTCACAACCTGGCTGTGTTACCAGTGCTTTGGAGAATGAGGATCTCAGCAAGGCCGTTCCTTCCTCCACAATTACAGATTCTCTCAGAGCAGAGTCTTCCTCAAATGCATCTACAGTGGCAGTTGCTGCTAACATTTCCAAACAGGAAGTTCCTGATGAAATGTTTGTAGAGCCAGCAGTGAATGTAAGTCCTACAGTCGGCTCCGATGCTCTAGTCCCTTCCAGTGCAGAGTCTTCAGGAAAGTCTGTGGAGTCGAATGGCGTGTTGAAAAGGAATTGCAGCATATCTTCATATGGAATTGTAATGGGGAAGGTGGTTGGCACATTGCAGAATTCCCATTCTTTCTGTGAGAGTGCTGAAGAAGAGAGATCCCATCATGAGCTGCCACAAAATGATTCACTAAATGGTGCTATTAGTTTAGATATTGGATTTAAACAAAAGGGACAGAAACTTGATGATTTTGCTTGCCAAGTCCAACCTGCTAAACCTTCTGAGATTTTCTTTGCTAAAACAAATGGATTGCTTTTACCAGCAAGTTATGTATGCTCCATCTAGAACTTCTCACCTATGACGTGTTTAGTATTCAGGAGGAATGTTCCTAATTCATGTGAAATACTGTGAAAACACACAGCACAGATTTCCTCATTAACACTTTGTGCTACTGTCCCATTAGTTTTCTACATTTGTTTTTTTGTGGTTTGTTTGTTAGTTTGTTAACGTCTATGTTTTAATTGTAGATACCTGTAGCTGAGTCACCGATTCCTCAAGAAATAATCTTAGAATCCCTGGCCTGCAACCACCTGAACAGGTTGTCAGAGAAAACAAGGTAAATTGAGTATACTCTGATGAAAACAAGATTTCATACAAGTTTATCATTCTTTTACCCATCTGCTAGTACTATTTAATAGAAAGCTTTAAATTAGTACAGCAAATTCCACACTGTACATGTAGGATTGCAGATGTCAGCACCGAGCATGTGTTATTGTCATATTAAATACAGGCAGATGCCTCCTGGAATGCTTCTGTTTCTTCACAGAATGGTTTTCCATTTTTTACCATTGGAATCCTTTCTCTGTTCTCTTTTTTCCACCCTAGGATGCATGCGAGCCAATACAGGCCTTCGCATAATGAAAGAAACAGTCCAAATAATGGCAAAAGCTGGGGAAAATACTCTGATTATAGATCCCGAAGCAGAGAAAGAACAGAACAAGACAGGAATAAGTATTCTCGTTCCAAAGGAGAGAAAACCTGGAGCCCGGAAACATACTGTCAAGATGAAGCACAGAGATGGGAAAAATGCAGATATTACGAGGATTATGACTCTGCTCGTAGAACAGGAAATGGTAGAGAGAGGAAGTACACTCATTCTGACAAAGACTTTGACAAACGGAGTCAATTCTCGAAATCAGAGCGGGATGATCCCTGCAAGAGCAGATGGGCTGACAACACTCACTGCAGAGAGGAAGGAGCGCATCACTTGAGCAGCCACAGAGGGAACCTCCGTCATTGTTCAGTACCTCCGCAGCAGTCTGAAAAACACTCTCGGGAAGGGCACGCACCTCCACCTGCCTCAGCTCGTGCACAATTTGACAACGCTTTCTGGGAAAATAAGAAACTGAGGCTTGGCAAGAGGAAATACAGTGACACAGAAGGAGGCGAAAGCGAAGTGGAAAGGAAACGCTGCAAGATAGATGATAAATATCAAGAGACGGATTACAGGTAAACAGGGATTCCAGCATAATCTGCAATTTTTTCCCTAACTCTTCTCTGAATGTTTCTCATGCCTGTCTTTTTCCCATTGTGTCTAAGTGATTTATAATAATAATCCGCCTGCGGGTTGGTCATGAGGCTGGTCATTAGGTTGGTCAAGCAAACGTGGGAAGATGTTGCTGAATAGCGTTAGAACGCTAGATCTGGAGCACAAAGTTAAGAACCTGTCCTGGTTTAAGCCCAGCCTGCTGAACCCAGGACAGAACCGCATCCGCGCACTGTTCTTGATTAGGTTACAACAGTTACATATTTTTAACTCCACATATTCCACAATTAGCCCCTGTAAGGATTTGTGTACAAACCAAGACTTACTGTTATTTAATCTGAGGGCTTATGTCTGTTGCATCTGAAGTCAGATGTGCAGAAATTACTGCAAAATAGCTGGCACACAGCAAGCCATCACCTGTGGTAAAGTAAATAACACTTCATACACACATCAAACACTGCATCCCTTTTCCTATTTTTAACCTGCATGTTTCCCTCAGACCTCAGGATTTGGATGGCCTTGTGTTTCACACTGACAATGACTAGGACTGGTTTGGCTTTAGTGAATGCTTTTGCCAGCAGGTGGCCAACTCTGGTTATTTCTAAACCAGTCAAAAGTACAGGAAGAAGTTAAATGTCTTGCACCCCACTACACAGGCCAGGGCCGTTAAGATTAGTGCGCTATTTGTGTAGACGTGAGAGATGTTAACCGATAAACACAGTGACAGAACCCCACTTTGGTCCACTGCTTGCAACACAAGTGGGATATGAGGGCTGTGAAAAGCCATTTGTTAAGTCTGGAGAATTTTAGTATTTCCTCAAGTCCATAGATGTTCATGAACTTCCTCTTGTGGAAGGTCCGTCTTTAAAAATACTAAATAAAGGGGTCTGAAGTAGGAATTTTCACTTTAGCATAGATCCAAAATGCAGTCAGTTTGGATGTGGGAAAGCTACCTTCGCAAGTCTGTCAGATAATGTAGTCACAGAGCAGATGGAGCTGTGTGCAAGCTTGAGACTTCTCTTTCAGAAACCTAACCACTGAGACAGGGTTTGGCGTTGAACGTCATGACATGGACTGACATTGCTTTCTTTTGTCTTTCAGATACAAAGCTCACTGATGGAATCCTTCGATACCCAAACTAAACCTACTGTCAAAACCAACTATGTCTTATCATCAAACCTGACTCTTTACCATCAAAACTGTGTGCCATCAAAGCTGATGGTTTACCATCAAACCTGGCTGTTTACCATCAAGAATGACTCTACCATCAAAACTGACTGCTTACCATCGAACCTGTCTTTGCCGTCAAAACTGACTCTTTACCACCAGACCTGACTGTTTACCGTCAAACCTGGCTTTACCATCAAAGCTGGCACTTTAGCACCAAACCTGACTGTTTACCATCGAAGCTGCCTTTACCATCAAAACTGACTCGTTACCATCAAATGTGACTTTTTACCACCAAACGTGACCGTTTGCATCAAACCTGACTGTTTACCATCGAACCTGGCTTTACCATCAAAAAAGATGAGTCTTTACCTTCAAAAACGACTCTTTTATCTTCAGACTGGACTTTATCGATGTTGACCATCAAAACTTTGAATTTATTATTGAAACATTCACCGTCAAGACAAAATCCATATATTTTAATTCCATTTTCTTAATATACTGTCACTTGTCTGAAGTCTCAGTTGTCTGGCTTTGTCTCTCTAAAGGGGCTAGTTAAAGACAAATTTATACTGTGATTTTAATTTTTATTATTAAATGCTAACAAACTGTGGTGCACTTCATATTCGCTGGTCCTGCATCAGGAGACCAGTGAGTGGGAACCTCTATGAAATAAAGTTCATCTGACTAATCTGTCTGGTCTAATTAATCGACTTGAGGAGAAACGATCTGAGTTGTCCCCCTACTTGCCTTACATTTGGCTGAAGCTCATGGAAAGCAATGGACAAAATTCCTCCTTAATTTAGGGTGGGAAACCAGCTCTTACCGGAGTAACATTTATAGCTGCACAGCTATGAGTGTTCAGCCTTACGAAAACAACTGATTTTGCAGCTGAGGAGTTTTCTCTCTGAAAAATTCAACCTGTCAATTTAAATCAGTGTGCTTAAAGGTAGGCAAAGAGGCCTTTTACTTACAAGAGCAGTTGCAAAATCAGATCTTAACCTCTTAAACAAGTAAATCAGCACGCACCTCCCATGTATTCTTGGTAAATAAGGAGCTATGCAACAGTCGAGTTTCACACTTTAGAGGAAGTCCCCAGGCTGAATCAACAGGTCCTCCTGATAAATGAAAATGTTACTATTGCAGTGGATTTACATCGAACACCACATTTTTAACAACGGTTGATACAGAGTATGTCATGCAAATCACTTGTGTACACCAACTAATACTTAAATCAGTCCCTATCTGTGCAGCATTTACATTTTTATATTCAAACTGTAGCTAGAAACATTTTACAAGAAACTATGGAAATGGATCTTGTAAGCCACAAGTCTTAGTTTGTAGGATTTGGTCTACAAGAGACCAAGCTTTTCCAGCCAGCATATCCACATAGGTATGTAGTAAATGTTAAAACTATGCATTGTTTTCCTCTAGAAAGCATTATAAATGCTGCTCAGTTGACAGAGGTTCGGTTTTGTACCAGTTTAAAGCGGTTCAAAATGTGAAGCAACACGGAGCTTATTTTGTCAGAATAGTGTCAATTTTAAGTCAGTCCGGCTGAGCTGAAGTTTTCTGTACACTTCTCTGCCTGCACTGCACTGGCACCGTGGCTGATGGAAGCGGCCACGCAGTTCAGATGCTGAGCGGAGCCGGCACGGCAAAAGGAAGGGAAAGAGAGCGGCGGGAGCGGCCGGCTCAGCTCGGCTCAGCTCGGCTCCGGCGGCCGCTGTGGCGCTGGTTGGGCACCCGGCCGCTGCCGTCCTGCCTGACGGGCAGCGGAGGAGCGGGACTCCCCGGCGGGGCGGGGCTGGGGAACGTGCCCAGTACTGGGCGGACGGAGCCAGCACGGCCGCCGCCACCGCCGCCACCACGGGCTGGACAGGCAGGACCGGGACGGGGCGGGAGGGGGCTGAGGCGACGCGGCGCTACCCCTGCCCCCGCAGCACCGGTTGCCGCGGGCCGGAATTACCGAGCGGGGCTGGGTCGGAGCGTGAGGTGGAGTGAGAAGGACGAGGAGATGTGAAGCCGTGCCGCGCCGGTCCGTGAGAGCAGCGGTGCCACAACGCTTTTAGGGACCAAAACCCCTCGGACGGGCAGAGCAGCGGGTGAGCGGGTAGGTGCTTGATGCTTGGCGCTGGGGACGGAAGGGAGAGGCAGACCCTCAGACCGCGCTGAAACACCGGGCACACGCCCCTGGGCGGACACAGACCCGGCCCAGGTGCGGAGAGACGCAGGCCCCGGGGCCGCTCTCGCTGCTCCGTACAACTCGCGGTCCCCGATCTCGGGGTCGCCAGTAGTGCCAGGAAGCGTTGCTGGGCTGCGGCAGCGGGGAATGAGAGCTTCGAGTGCCTCTCCCCTTCGTGTACCTAACTGGCTTCCCGTTAAGATCTTCCTTAACTGGAATAACTGCGAGTTTCCCAGCTTGGCAGCTGGATTCTCTTTTATGACAGTACACGAGTGCGGCGTGTTTGTGTTCGGGATGTTCCTCTTTTTTCTTTTCTTTTTTTTGTAATCGGTTTGGATATTTTTTCTTACGGTAGTGTTGCAGTGTGGAAATGTAGTTTGCAATTTAGAGACATAGAAGTGCCTTCATGCCTACCAGTAGTAGCTTTGCATTGCTCCTTATTTCTACGTAGGTCTTTTTGTGTACGGTATTGTTTTACAATCACTGCTGCAAATGTTTGTTTTGTCATGAGACAAATGCGTAATCGCTACTCCCCACTTACATTCAGTTTTGTGAGTGGGGTTTTTAGCTTGGTTGTTGTCGTTTGGGGTTTGTTTTAATATTTCTTACCAGCTATTTAGTTCTTCAAATTATTTCTTTGATAGTGAGTGACAGAATTTCCTTCTGGAATGCTTCTTGATATTCTTAAGTCAAAAAATATTGCTTCTGTTACAGACAATGACTACAATGAGGAGAACATCTTCAGTATTTGAAAAGCTGTCATTCAGGTACACAAGCACAGAGGTTAATCAATGGCCACAGTGAGGCAGACTATCGGAGACCACCAGAGACCCCTCAAATAGGGTAAAGCGAATATGATAATTCCAGGAAATCTAATGAATAATTTGTAAACAAATTGGTGGGCTCCCGGGTGGCTCAGTCACTTGGGAGCCTTCGACAAAGTATTGTAAGGAATTACACAGTATTACTGACCGGCTACCTGGAACCCTAACAAATTGGTCAGCGGTACTCAAGAGCTTGTTTAGAACTTACATTGCATTATTCTGCAAACTTTTTTCTAAACCAGACAGATGTGTAGGAAGAAAGTAAACGTCTTGCACCCCACTACACTGGTCAGGGCCATTAAGATTAGTGCACTATCCATGTGGGTGAAATGTTAACCGATTAACACAGTGGCAGAACCCCACTTTGATCCGCTGCTTGCAACACAAGTGGGATATGAGGGCTGTGAAAAGCAATTTGTTATGTCTGGAGAATTTTAGTATTTCCTCAAGTCCATAGATGTTCAGGAACTTCCTCTTGTGGAAGGTCCGTCTTTAAAAGTATTAAATAAATGGGTCTCAAGTAGGAATTTCTGGATAATGGAATCTCTCTCAAAAAAGGCCACTGCAGCAGTGTGCTTTTAAAGAGCCCGGAACCTCTCTAACAGGCTAGGGACAGACAACAGCTGAGAAGGAATTGTTAGGTTGTGCCTTTTCACCAGGACTCCCCAGTAAATTAACAAGGATGGAAAGGGCTTGTGATAACGTGTGATTTAAGGAAAATGGAGGTGGGATGGATGAAGGAGCAGCTTTAAAGCAGTTGCTGTCCTACGTTCCTACACGTTCTCCCTAGCAAGTTTCTGAAGGCTTCTGACGGCTTAGTGGGTAAGATTTGGTGAGCTTGAACACAAGACTGTTGGTAAAACAAGGATGCTGTCTAGACAAAACCTCACCTAAATTTACCTAAGTCTACCACTTGCTATGAAAGGAGGTAGCTTTGTCCTAATACTGTGTACAGTTCGCCCACCTTGGCATAGATCCAAAATGCAGTCAGTTTGGATGTGAGGAAGCCACCTTCTCGAGTTGTCGGATCCTGTAGTCACTGAGCAGACAGTGCTGTGTGCAGGCTTGAGACCTCTTTCAGAAACCAAACCACTGAGACATAGTTTGATGTTGAACGTCATGACAAGGAGTGACATTGCTCTTTTTTCTTTCAGATGCAAAGCTCACTGATGGAAGCCTTCAACGTCCAACGCAAACCTACCAACAAAACCAACTACTTCTTACCCTTAAACCCCACTTTTTACCCTCAAACCTGCCTTTTTACCATCAAAACCCACTCTTTACCTTCAAAAGACACGACTCTTTACATGGAACTTGACATTACCAATATTGACCATCAAAACTTAGAATTTATTACTGAAACATTTACCATCGAGACAAAATCCACTCATAAGTGGTGCTTAACATTTCTCTACACGATTTTACCATGCAGGACTTTCTTTTAGTTTTGAACTTGAGACTTTGTTTTTTAAGATACACTTCTAATCCAGAAGGGTGGAAACGTCTTAAAACTGCTGAACATAGTAAATTACCGCATTAATATCTCACAAGTGTGAGATAAGGGCCAGCAATAGACCATCTCAAATGCTGCTTGTTCCAGACTCCGGCTGACTTGATGTTATTCGTGTAATGTTACTCCAAGTTAGACACCTGGTGCAAGAGCAACCAGGGATTACAAAGATTGCAACTGACGGTCTGTATATTTCATTTAAAGGCTTACTTAAAATTTCACAAGTAGAATTTTTTGTAAGAGCATCATTTTCTTTCCTGTTCTGTCGGACACTAGGAACTAATGTACTTCACATACGAGTTATAGTCAAGATCTGTAAGAAAATCATCTGGTTCTCAGCTTTATGAAACAACAAATACGCAGATTTGAACGTATTTCTCAAGACGATCTCTGATACTCTTCCGTATGTTTTAACTACATTTTGTTAATATACTGTCCCTTGTCCAAAGTCTCAGTTGTCTGGTTTTGTCTCTCTAAAGTGGCTAGCTAAAGACAAATTCATACGGTGATTTTAATTTTTATTATTAAATGCTATCAGACTGTGACACACTTCTTCTTCACTGGTCCTGCATCAGGAGACCAGTGAGTGGGGAACCTGTAGGAAACACAGGGCATCTGAATAATCTTTCTGGTTTATCCAAGCCGTGTTGTTCAGAGATGTCTAAAGTTTCATCTTTGCTCTTTTAAAGGTAAAAAGCACTTGCCCTACTTTAAATATATAGCATGTAAAATTGATACAGTAGGTAAATACAGCAAAGTTCAAGTGGATTTTTACTGGACTTATCTAACATGCAACGTGTCGTGTGAATTGACAGCTTTCAGAGTGTATTTGATACGCAATAAATTAGATCTTCCTTTCAGTGGTAGGGGAGATGATGCTGTCACTGTGACCCAGAGAAGATAAGTATCTGGGGACTTGTTAGTGGCCACACAGCTCAGGCGCTGAGTGAAGCCACCTGCCTGGCTCTTTCTGGCCCCTGCAGCCGCAAAGGCCAGCACTGAAAACAAGGAGCGGAGGAACTACACGAGTTTCAGCGCAGCACGAAGGGAGAAGTATAAGGCCCTAGTAGACACCAGTTCCCTGTGTGCCCTGATGCCCTCAAGCTGTCAAGGGGTGGAACCGATCTATATTTCTGGAGTGACAGGGGGATCCCAAGAGTTGGCTGTACTGGAGGCTGAAATCAGTCTGACTGGGAGGAAATGGCAAAAGTACCCCATCGTGAGTGGTCCAGAGGCTCCGTGCATGCTCGGCATAAGACTACCTCAGGAGAGGGTACTTCAAAGATCCAAAAGGGTACTGATGGGCTTTTGGCATCGCTGCTTTGGAGACTGAGGAAACTAAGCAGCTGTCCATCTTGCCTGGTCTCTCAGAGGATCCTTCTGTTGTAAGGCTGATGAAGGTCAAACAACAAGTGACAGTCGTGACAACAACGGTGCACCAGTGGCACTATCGCACCGAGACTCCCTGATTCCCATACATAAGCTGATCCATAGACTGGGGAGCCCAGGAGGGATCAGTAGGATCCACTCACCTTTTAATACCCTTATATGTCCAGTGTGAAAGTCTAATGGAGAGTGGAGACTAATAGTAAACTATCGTGGCCTGAATGAAGTCACACCGCCATTGAGTGCTGCCGTAGCGGACATGCTAGAACTTCAGTATGAATTAGAGTCAAAGGCAGCCAAGTGGTATTGATACGCGGATTGACTCCACAACTCGTTAAAGTTGTAAAGTAGGTATGCTTTATTCAGCGCTGAGGTGCATGGGGATCGTTCCTCCAAAGTATGCACACCCAGGGTCGTTTTTCCTTTACATTCATTCCCTCATGGCACACATATGCATTACATTACTGATACGCCTATACATATTTAGTATCTGTCCCCGCTTCGTATTATCATGAGCTAGAAGGTCCTTTGCGCCTGCGCAGTGACCCCTCTGGTCATGGGCAGGGGTCTCAAGATGAAGTAAATGAGTCTTCCTCCTGTGGGCAGGGGTCCTCAAGATGAAGTAAATGAGTCTTCCTCTTCTTAAACTTTTCACCTTTTAATCTTCGCACATGGCTTTAGGGTTTAGTCTGTACCTCATCCATAAATCATCAGCTTCTCCCCCTTATCAATAGACCCAGACATTCGCATTTCCTTGTCAATAGTTGCTTATCGGTAGAATCAGGCCTCTGTCTCCTCCCCTTATCAGCAGTCTGTGCCTTGTTCGCTTGGTAAGCATGATAGGTGTTTACAGCAGACAATACTTTTGTTTAAGCAAGGGATTCTTCTAACTCTCTTATACAATCCCCTGTATTTTTCTTTGTACATTTCATTAACCCTGTATCAATCCCCCCTTTTCTATAAAGTAAGTAAATTCTTTTACTATATTATTTATGACAGAGCTATCCATGTTCTTTCTATCGATTCACAAAATGATTTTGATATACATTGTACATTTCATTAACCCTGTATCAGTATGCCACGACTGATATTGCCAATGCATTTTTCTCCATTCCTTTGACAGCAGAGTGCAGGCCAGTTTGCTTTTACTTGGAGGGGCGTCCAGTACACTTGGAACTGACTGCCCCAGGGGTGGAAACACAGCCCTACCATTTGCCATGGACTGATCCATGCAGCCGCAAAGGGCAGCACTGAAAACAAGGAGCAGAAGAACTACACGAGTTTCAGTGAAGCAGGAAGGGAGAAGTTTGTCGTCCCCGGAGGGCTTTTCCTCAGCATGGCCAACCTCTAACAGGTGCTGCTTTAGGCCACTGAGCAGCCAGTCTGTCTGAGTAGCTACCCGTGGACTTAAAGCCCAATAGTAAAAGGGAAAAAAAGGTTGAGAGTTTGTTCTTCACCTGTATGGGTAGTACCTAATTGCCTGACGTTTTCACAAGCCACTTTGTTTTACTGGCCTTGTGGCCAGTGGAAAGTTTGGGCCAGTTTCACTCCCTCTTAATCCTCCTACAAAGAGCATTTGGAATGAAGTACCATCACACACAAGAACACTATCCCATTTGCTTTGGTAAGTTAAAGAGATATATTGAGCACCACAAATAGCTGATTAAGATGTTGCATTTTAATGCTAAGAAATACTACATTTCCTGCTACAATAGCCTTAGTCATACATTACTCTCAGTAGTTATTCCTGCCGGAGAGAAGAACTTCATCTAACTACAGCATATTAACCCCCAAGGCATTTCCTTCATGCTTCTAGGCAGGCATCCTCACCTGGTTAAATAAACAGGTTTTCAGAAGGGAAGAACTGGTGCAAAAGTGCTTCATGGCTTATTAATGCTTCTGTAGTCTCACATTTCTCCAGAAACACTTTATTGGCTGCTTTTCACACCCTTGCGCACATTGGTACCACTGATTCTGGCTTATTTGCATTACAACTCTACTTGTACAGAGCTCAAACTGATGTATGCGTTGCTCAAAAACAAAACCTGAAGCTGCGGAACAGAAGACTCGAAACAGGTGAAGCGGGCAGCTCTGAGATCGCGCTGCTTTGCAAACGCAGGACATACGACTCAAAATCATTTCTAGAAAGAGTCTAAATGTGTTCCATTAAGCCAAGGTATCTCCACACTGACACTTCTTCAAGGATTGTTCCTCCGCTGGTTGAGTTTCACTCCCTTGAAAGTACTTGTATCTGAACAGTCATCCAAGTAGACCACAATTCCACACACTGGGGAAAATCTGAGGTGTAGAAACATTTACTTTGTACTTTTCCTCTCAGCCTTTATCGCAAACATGCAATAAAGCAGAACACTGGCAGGATGACACCCCATGCAAAACAAGGCCCATCAGCAAGCCTGGAACAACCAAACAGCCTCTCCTTGACAGTCAGAAGCGGATTTGACACACATCACCTTGGGAAGTCCGTGGCTTTGCCAGGACGACACGTTTCCCTGTGCTGTATCCCGAGCTGCTCTGCAACTCCAGCAAGCAAAATGGCTTTGATAAAGCACCGGGTCTCCAAAGCGGTCACTGGCACAGTAGGCACGGCTCAGGTTCAACAAGTTTGTGAAAAACTGCCTGCTACCAGAAGCAGCCCGAAGAAGCCACCCTGCGCTTCCAGCATGGAATTAGGGGCTTTCCCTTAAGAACAGTACGTGCACTGGGAGGAGAAAAGCATCGTGGTAAAAACGGCAGCTCCCGAGGCATGAGCGGCATTGTTCCTTGCTTGGGGAGCAGGCGGCGGCGGCTCCTGGCGGGGCCTGCCGCCACCCGCGGGGAATCGAACGCTTCGAAGGGTTCCACTTCCCGCCGTCCTCACGTCCCGTCCGTTAGTTGCCATGAGCGCAGAGTCGCCCTAGGCTGCTCGCTGCTGCGGTCCTGCTTCCGGACGGTCCCCGACGTGCGAGCCCGGCAAGCGACACCCGGGGCGGGGCGGGGCGGGAGGGCGCCGAGGCGGCGCGGCCTTGCGGCTGTCCCCGCGCAGTGGTTGCCGCGGGTCGGAAGTGGCGAGCGGGGCTGGGTCGTAGCGTGAGGTGGAGGGAGAAGGGCGAGGCGAGGTGAAGCGAGGGATCCCTCGGAGCCGCGCTCTGCCCTCGCCTTTCACGTCAGGGTCGCTTTGGTTTGGCTGTGTTTGGGCTCTTGCCGCTCCCGAGCGCGGACGTGCTGCGTGCCGTGCCGGTCCGTGAGAGCAGCGGTGCCACAATGCTTTTCGGGACCAAAACCTGTCGGAAAGGCAGAGCGGGGGGTGAGCGGGTAGGTGCTGCAGGCTTAGCGCTGGTGACGGAAGGCCGGACAGTTCCATTTGGAACGGGTACTATGACGTCAACCGACTTTGAGAGCTTATCTTGCGACCCGGAACAAGCAGACCCTCAGACCCCGGTGAAACACTGGGCAGCCGCGCCTCGGGAGAGCAGAGAAACCCCTGGGCGGACGGACACCCCGGTCCCGGAGCTGACAAACTCGGACCCCTTTGCTTCCCGCTAAGGTTAAAGGGATAATTAACTGCGGGTTTGCTGGGTTGGCGGCTGGATTATTTCTGATGAAAGTGAACAAGCGTGGCGTGTGTGTGTGTGTGTGTGTGTGTGCGTGCGTGCGCGGGGTGTTCCTTACTTCGAATTTGTGTGTGTGTGTTTGGGTTTTGGTGGGCTTTTTAGGATTTTTGGGTGGTTGGTTTTACTTTTTTGTTGCTGATTTGGTTTGGTTTTTTTTTCTTACGGTAGTGTTGCATTGTGGAAGTGTCGTTTGCAATTTAGAGACGTACAAGTGCCTTCATGTCTACCTGTAGTAGTTTTGTATTGCTCCTTATTTCTACCTGGGTGTTTTTGTGTACGTTATTGTTTTGCAGTCACTGCTGCAAATGTTTGTTTTGTCATGAGACGAATGCGTAATCGCTACTCCCCAGTTACATTCAGTTTTGTGAGTGGGGTTTGAGTTTGGTTGTTGTCGTTTGGGTTTTTTTTAATATTTCTTACCAGCTATTTAGTTCTTCAAGTTATTTCTTTGATAGTGAGTGACAGAATTTCCTTCTGGAATGCTTCTTGATATTCTGAAGTCAACAAAAAAAATTTTTACCTCTGTTACAGATACCAGCAATGACTTTAAAGAAGAGAATACCTTCAGTGTTTAAAGAGGTATCATTCAGGTGGCCCAACAAATGTCCTGCCAAGAAAAGAACAGCATGCACTGCAAACTTGGGCCGAGTACAACCTGAGGAAGCTCCAGAGAAAGTACCGAGAGGTTCTATTTATTCTAGAACCTCTGAGAAGCCTAAGCCTTTTGGCCGGGAAGAGCTAAGTAAGTGTGTCTTCTGTCCTTCCCCCCTTTTCTTCAGAACGAAAACCCTAAAAGTTAGAAAACGCAGTTCTCGTTTGTTGCACTGATATAAGACGGGGTTGTGACGAATAAAGCCTTCAGCACTAGGCTGCAATTTTGTGAGTCCCCTAAGGCAACTGCAGGCACTGGCGTTGGAAAACCTGTAGTTTTGTCTGTTTAAAAATCTACTTGTAACGATCGGTTTTGAGGAGGTTTTTATAATACACAGACTTAGCCAGGTCTTCTGTGTTGTGCAGAGAAAAGTACATTTCACCTTTGTCTTTATGGCTTCCATTCTTCACAAGTCTCTGCATGCTAACCCTGCTCAGGAAGAGGTCTGGTATCTGTAGGGTTACCTGCTCTGCTAGTTACTCGCTTACTTTTCCGTCCTTGTTCTTACGTTTATTAGCATAGAATTACAAATGTCAATTAAGTTACAATAAGGAAAAAGACCAGAGTGGTAGTTTGTCTTGTACTGGAAGAACTGAAACGGGTAAATAAACCATAGTTCAAAACTGTGTGCTGACCTGCAAATTCAAGTGGCCGTGTTTAAGCTGTTCATCTCGTGGGTTTGCGTGGCGGAGCAGACCTGGCTTTTCTGGGTGCTCCTGCAGAATGCTACCTTTTAAACATCCTTTTTCAAAGAGAAACAGTAAATATTTTTTGAAATCTGATTTTTCTTGCAGTTGTTAACGATGGAATTGCCCCACCACGTAAAATTCTTTTTCCACCTGAGAAAATCTGCATGGATTGGCAACAGCCACTGAATGTTGGAGTTGGACTGGAGAACCTGGGCAATACGTGTTTCCTTAATGCTACTCTACAATGTTTGACGTACACACCTCCTCTGGCCAGTTACATGCTGTCTCTTGAACACAGCAAGTCATGTGAGTCCTTTCTAGCATTATTATAAATATGTTGGGCAAAGGTGAAAGAACAAGAGTGATTCTGTGGAGAAAACGCGTGGCTTTCCCGTTTTACCGGCTTTGAACGCCATCTTCGTGGTCTTTTTCAACCTAAATGATTCTGTGATTCCGTGATTCTTTAACAGAAAGCTCGGAATGGTATATAAAGTGCATTTGTCCATTCAATGCACAATGGTAAAATTGCAAATAAAGACCATTTCTTGCTTTGTGTGAATAATGAAGTACGTTGTAAAGGAAGGCATTTGGTGAACATTTGACATTTGGATTTCCTGCTGGTAGAAAGGTGGTAAACTTTAGGATGGTGGCATCGTGGATTCTTTGTCTCTGCAGCCTAGATACCATAATGTGCTAATACTGCAATAAATGACACGTTCACTATTGACCCATTAAAAAAGTTCGCACCCTAGAAAGCACTCTGAGCTAATTTCCGCTGACCTGAAATGGAAATTTGTGTGGGGCAGTATTAAAATTTTGACTGGTTTTATTCTAGTTAAAAGTTTGTCTTTTTTGAACCTTTGAATTTGTGTTCTTTGCATTTCCATTCTACGCTTGAACTGATTTGCCATTGGAGCCTCTTTGCATATCCTTCTAGGTCTATTTTGACAAAGGTACATGCGTGCTTTTTGGTTTGGCATCTTAGTGTTTATTCCTAGAAATTTAACTGTGTTTTTTTGACATAGATAAAAATGTGTCCAGTTAAGAACCCTGTCGCAAAAGGGAGGGCAGAAATACTTACACATACCTTCCTTTCATCTTTCCTTTCTCCCAGAGGGTTCTTAGCTCTGTGTCACGTAGCTCACCTAACAGCAGTATCCTGAAAATCACACACATTCTCTCTTAGCGCTGTGTCATCAATTTCAATAGTGTTTGTCACGGATACTAGTTTTTGGTTTTGTTCTTTTTTGGTAGCAATGCTTATTTGACTAGACTGTGTTGCTTCTTTCACTTTTCAGGTCACGAAAAAGACTTCTGTATGATGTGTACATTGGAAGCTCACATTAACCAGGCCCTGTGTTTCTCTAATAATGCTTTCAAACCTATAGCTGTTATCAATGGCCTTAAAAGTAAGTAATTTCAGATGGTTCTCTTTTGATATATTTGGTAACTTTTCAAAGCACTATCTGATGCATAGAAATGATTTTGGTACTTTTAGAAACGTGAGTTTTCTTTCAGTTTCTATGAGAGAAATATAACCACCTTCTTTTTTATTAGGAATAGGAAAACATTTCTGTTACGGCAGTCAAGAGGATGCACATGAATTCTTGTCCTTCACTGTTGATGCTTTGCAGAGAGCTTGCTTGAATGGAGGAACCACGTACGCGTAAACAAATCATTTCACTTTTAGATGTTCTCTAGCCCCTTTTACTCCTTTCTTTACTACAGTACATTAAAACGAATGTCCTTGGTAAAAACTGTTTGAAGAGTTAACTCGGAGCCTCGCATCATCTGAGGTCTGATTTACCATTTCTTTCCAGATGGGACACATCTTCTCACGCCACCACACTTATTTATCAAATATTTGGAGGATACCTAAGATCCCGAGGTACTTGTTAAAAATCTTCCTGTCCTTTGAACTGGCCTGTGTCTGTTTGTAGTAAAGGCCTCTGTACTTTGACTAAAGTAAAATGTATGAAGACTTTCAATTTGTCCAGTCAGTGCTAAGCATTTGTATTTTGATTCCAGTAAAATGCTTGAACTGCCAAGCCGTTTCGGATAGGCACGAACCATTCCTCAGTATTACTCTGGATATAGAGGTAAGGTGTTTTGTGAATACGGGTCGAGCTGTAGAAGGACCTGTAGAGCTTTCCAAATAAAGGCATTTTACTTAAAAATATATACTGCTAAAAGGAAAGAGCTTGGCGTTGGGTGGGAGTGGATTGGACTTTGGCCTTGTGTGGAAGGCATCTAGGTGCTCTCCCTGTCTGCAGTGGGTTTAAGCTGTAAAAACAGTAATTACATCTAGACAAACGCCTATACTCTCAGACTACTCGATTATTCTGCTTCAGCATCTATACATCTATCGTTAGGCTGATGGGTTTGATCGTTCTCATTATTGATGCCATAGCATAGTACAGATGCTGTCTGTGGCACTGCAGACTTTATTTTCTTATTTCAAAATAGCATCATTTCCACAGGAGGTAAATGCTCAGCGTACTCTGAGGTTTCTGCCTCCTTCACAGTGGTTGCCGGTTGACAGTAGGTCACTTGAGGATGCGCTAGCAAGGTTCTCTCGTTAACTAGCAGGAAGTGTTTGAAATTTTGCATTTCCAGTGACTTAGTGCTCTACTTTCTTATTCATCCAGACCGTTACGTCTGTCACCAAGGCGCTGGAACAATTTGTGAAACCTGAACAACTGGGTGGAGAAAACAGCTATAAGTGCAGCAAGTAAGATTCTTACTAATTCCATCTGAGTCCAAGAGAACGCATTTCATGTTATCACATGAATATCTGGAAAGAGAAGAATTGCGGCCATTAGCTCCTATTAGACTTTTATTCCTACTGCCGCCTGCACTGGGGTTTATTAGCCTTCGTAATTGTGAGGTTGCACACAGAAATGTTCATCTGGCCAGAAGTTAAAGGGGGTGTCTGCTAAGTAGTGGTGAGCTGAAGCACGGAGCTAAGGACAACGATTTGGGGTGGGAGGCAACATCAGCTCGTTGAAGGTCCTAGTGTTCCCTGTGGAAGAAACTGGGATTGGGTCTCAGTGCATGTGAACGGTGGTCGTTAACATGAGCAGCCTCTAATGACTCGCTAAAAAATGTCTTGCACGGTTCTCGTGCTGAATTGTTGGGAAGTCTCTCCTTTTTGTCATTAGGATAGATGCTCAGATGTTTGCTTGGCTATGAAAAGAGAATGTTCTAAGACCTTTGTTTTGTAGAGCTGTCCGCTTACATGCTGTTACCTTCTGTCTGTTAACAAACCCAAAGTGCGGCGTATGGGTTCATAAGCCTGCGTGAGAGACGTAAACTTGTTTGAATTTTGGGAGGGGGAAGAATTTGCTGTTAAACATTTGTCTGTGCTTGCTTTTAAGGTGCACAAACATGGTACCTGCCTCCAAGACGTACACAATACATCGTTCCTCCAATGTTCTTATCATGTCGCTGAAAAGATTTGCAGATTTTAGTGGTGGCAAGATCAGCAAGGTATATTTGCAGCTGTAAAGCAGCTTTATCTTCTATATATCTATGTTCTTTATCTTCTTGGAATGGGAGATTTCCCCAAGAAAAGATCATTTTAAAGAGGGGGAGTTTAGATTGGATATAAGGAAGAAATTAGGGTTAGGGTGGTTAGGGTGGTGAGGCACTGGAATGGGTTGCCCAGGGAAGTTGTGAATGCTCCATCCCTGGCGGTGTTAAAGATCAGGTTGGACAGAGCCTTGGGTGGCATGGTTTAGTGGGAGGTGTCCCTGCCCATGGCAGGGGGGTTGGAACTAGATGATCTTAAGGTCCTTTCTGACCCTAACTGTTCTGTGATTCTTTGATTTAAAAGTTGTTAGTGTTTGCAGGCTGTAACTATAATAACAATTGTCTAAGAAGCGTCAATCTAGCAACTATGGCTTACGGTAACCCTAAGAGTAGACGTCACTCTTAGAGCTAATTCTGTAGAAAACAGTTCTCTGCAGCTTAAATTATTAAATGTTGTTTCTGAGAATAGGTATTTTTAAATGAATGAAGAATATATTTGTGTGATCCTAGCCTGTGTTCTTAGAAGGGTTTTCCTCAGGCTGTTCCATGAAGCGTTTCAGGGTAATATTTGAATCTTCCTGTTTTCTTTTAGCACGTAAACTACCCTGAATATTTGGATCTCCGAGCATATATGTCCCAGTCAACGGGAGAACCACTCATCTATTCTTTATATGCAGTTCTTGTTCATTCTGGTTTCAGCTGTAATGCAGGACACTATATCTGCTTCATAAAGGTGGGTATCGGCTTGATTTCCAACAGGGTAAAATAAACAAAGAAAATGAATGTTACTGGCAGCCACCATTTTGATGGAGAAAGGTTGAATGATGTGTTCTGTTCGATCTGTTTGGTACGTTTTGTGCTGTAGTGTTCCGCCTGTGATGTCATTTCGACAACATGCATTTTGTCTGAAGGTATCACTGTCTTTTATTTGCAGGCCGGCAATGGATTTTGGTATCGAATGAATGATGCCATAGTGGAGCGTTCTGATATCAAAACAGTTCTCAATCAGCAAGCTTATTTACTTTTTTATATCAGGTAATACCAACTACTGACTCTGTTCAGAATATATTTACTTTCCTGTTACTGATACTTTTCTTTCTTTCCAAGTGTTTTTCTTTCTGTCCTAGGCAAAGTTTACTGTTTGTGTAATTCAGTTCTGTCTAACCTGAACTTACCGCTGTCATTTACTGTCTTTCATTGTTTGCCCTTAAACTGGTGAGCTTGTGCATATTGCTCTACATCTGCTCTATGTAGCTGTCTAATATAGAAGAGGAGAAATTACGCCATAGAAGGTGTAAGGGGGAGTTGTTGCTCTGACAAGCACAGTCATTGTAGGGAGACCATTGTCTATTTCTTACTTTGTAGTCTTGGTTGAGTCTTTTATATATGTCTTCTGTGTCACATCATCTGTTCCTTTAAAATTATAGTTGGGGTTTTAATCCAAGAATAGACTGAAAGAAAAACTCTAAACTGAGATCACTGCTTTTTTCCCAAGGCGCTATGATTTGACACTTGGAGAATGTGGGCTTTCCTTACCAGCACCGTCTTATGCCCGTTCATTCCTTGGTCAGTGGGGGCCTAAGAGTAAGCAGGCTGGATTTACGGGACCACGACTTCCTCCTCATATGGTTAAGGTAATTTGCAGGGAGTAAATAATGACACCAAATTGATAATGTTGTTTTCTTTTGATGTGTGGGGGGTATTGTTTTATAGCATCGAGTTCTATTTTCCCTCCCACACTACAGCTTTCTTCACAACCGTCATGCGACAGCCAGAATTATTGAAACAGTGGCTAATCCTAAACTGTGCAGCCATGCTACTTCATTATACTTCCAACTCAAAGTGCTTTCTAAAGCACTGACAGCTACGCTTTTGAGACACTTGAAGGAGTCTATTAATTCTTGATGATGATGATGATAAGAACAATTGCAGTAGTAATAATAATTAAATATCACTCTCCGTCAGTGTTGCTTTAGCTGAGACAGTGAGAAAGATTTTTCTTGGTCCTGAGTAGCAGAGCAATTATTGCAGTGTTTCCAGGGAATGTTTAAAGGGGAAAATAAACATATTTGGGAAGAGCTGTAGTCAATGTTAAGTTGTTTGAGTGGGTTTCAAAAAATGAGGCTCATTTGATACCAAGATGCAGTAAACCAAAAGCAGCAGGAATTAAATACACTTGTTGGACTTAGGTTTATATTGGAAGTGAGGTGTTTATCTTCTTAGGTGGTGAGGCAATTTTTAGAAATATTTAGTAGGAGAATTTAATGTTTTAGTAAGTGCTGTGTAATTGCACATATTCATCTTGCAATCTTTTCTTTTTCAATACAGAAATCAAGTTGTGGAAATGGAAATGGACCCCTAAAAGGAGATACAAATCCTCTTGGTATGACCATAAACAAGCCATCTTCAGCTCCACCAACTGCTTGCATTCGAAACGTGGAAATGACCAGGCCTTCATCTACGGATCCATCGAAAGCCCAGAAGATCACTATCAGTATTCCTAACAAATTGCCTGAGCTTCAGACTGTGTCACAACCTGGCTGTGTTACCAGTGCTTTGGAGAATGAGGATCTCAGCAAGGCCGTTCCTTCCTCCACAATTACAGATTCTCTCAGAGCAGAGTCTTCCTCAAATGCATCTACAGTGGCAGTTGCTGCTAACATTTCCAAACAGGAAGTTCCTGATGAAATGTTTGTAGAGCCAGCAGTGAATGTAAGTCCTACAGTCGGCTCCGATGCTCTAGTCCCTTCCAGTGCAGAGTCTTCAGGAAAGTCTGTGGAGTCGAATGGCGTGTTGAAAAGGAATTGCAGCATATCTTCATATGGAATTGTAATGGGGAAGGTGGTTGGCACATTGCAGAATTCCCATTCTTTCTGTGAGAGTGCTGAAGAAGAGAGATCCCATCATGAGCTGCCACAAAATGATTCACTAAATGGTGCTATTAGTTTAGATATTGGATTTAAACAAAAGGGACAGAAACTTGATGATTTTGCTTGCCAAGTCCAACCTGCTAAACCTTCTGAGATTTTCTTTGCTAAAACAAATGGATTGCTTTCACGAGCAAGTTATGTATGCTCCATCTAGAACTTCTCACCTATGACGTGTTTAGTATTCAGGAGGAATGTTCCTAATTCATGTGAAATACTGTGAAAACACACAGCACAGATTTCCTCATTAACACTTTGTGCTACTGTCCCATTAGTTTTCTACATTTGTTTTTTTGTGGTTTGTTTGTTAGTTTGTTAACGTCTATGTTTTAATTGTAGATACCTGTAGCTGAGTCACCGATTCCTCAAGAAATAATCTTAGAATCCCTGGCCTGCAACCACCTGAACAGGTTGTCAGAGAAAACAAGGTAAATTGAGTATACTCTGATGAAAACAAGATTTCATACAAGTTTATCATTCTTTTACCCATCTGCTAGTACTATTTAATAGAAAGCTTTAAATTAGTACAGCAAATTCCACACTGTACATGTAGGATTGCAGATGTCAGCACCGAGCATGTGTTATTGTCATATTAAATACAGGCAGATGCCTCCTGGAATGCTTCTGTTTCTTCACAGAATGGTTTTCCATTTTTTACCATTGGAATCCTTTCTCTGTTCTCTTTTTTCCACCCTAGGATGCGTGCGAGCCAATACAGGCCTTCGCATAATGAAAGAAACAGTCCAAATAATGGCAAAAGCTGGGGAAAATACTCTGATTATAGATCCCGAAGCAGAGAAAGAACAGAACAAGACAGGAATAAGTATTCTCGTTCCAAAGGAGAGAAAACCTGGAGCCCGGAAACATACTGTCAAGATGAAGCACAGAGATGGGAAAAATGCAGATATTACGAGGATTATGACTCTGCTCGTAGAACAGGAAATGGTAGAGAGAGGAAGTACACTCATTCTGACAAAGACTTTGACAAACGGAGTCAATTCTCGAAATCAGAGCGGGATGATCCCTGCAAGAGCAGATGGGCTGACAACACTCACTGCAGAGAGGAAGGAGCGCATGACTTGAGCAGCCACAGAGGGAACCTCCGTCATTGTTCAGTACCTCCGCAGCAGTCTGAAAAACACTCTTGGGAAGGGCACGCACCTCCACCTGCCTCAGCTCGTGCACAATTTGACAACGCTTTCTGGGAAAATAAGAAACTGAGGCTTGGCAAGAGGAAATACAGTGACACAGAAGGAGGCGAAAGCGAAGTGGAAAGGAAACGCCGCAAGATAGATGATAAATATCAAGAGACGGATTACAGGTAAACAGGGATTCCAGCATAATCTGCAATTTTTTTCCTAACTCTTTTCTGAATGTTTCTCATGCCTGTCTTTTTCCCATTGTGTCTAAGTGATTTATAATAATAATCCGCCTGCGGGTTGGTCATTAGGCTGGTCATTAGGTTGGTCAAGCAAACGTAGGAAGATGTTGCTGAACAGCATTAGAACGCTAGATCTGGAGCACAAAGTTAAGAACCTGTCCTGGTTTAAGCCCAGCCTGCTGAACCCAGGACAGAACCGCATCCGCGCACTGTTCTTGATTAGGTTACAACAGTTACATATTTTTAACTCCACATATTCCACAATTAGCCCCTGTAAGGATTTGTGTACAAACCAAGACTTACTGTTATTTAATCTGAGGGCTTATGTCTGTTGCATCTGAAGTCAGATGTGCAGAAATTACTGCAAAATAGCTGGCACACAGCAAGCCATCACCTGTGGTAAAGTAAATAACACTTCATACACACATCAA
Organism: Lathamus discolor; assembly: GCF_037157495.1. Classification (NCBI taxonomy): domain Eukaryota; kingdom Metazoa; phylum Chordata; class Aves; order Psittaciformes; family Psittacidae; genus Lathamus; species Lathamus discolor. The sequence goes on along the minus strand of NC_088889.1, from coordinate 84,456,766 downwards.
ACACTGCATCCCTTTTCCTATTTTTAACCTGCATGTTTCCCTCAGACCTCAGGATTTGGATGGCCTTGTGTTTCACATTGACAATGACTAGGACTGGTTTGGCTTTAGTGAATGCTTTTGCCAGCAGGTGGCCAACTCTGGTTATTTCTAAACCAGTCAAAAGTAGAGGAAGAAGTTAAATGTCTTGCACCCCACTACACAGGCCAGGGCCGTTAAGATTAGTGCGCTATTTGTGTAGACGTGAGAGATGTTAACCGATAAACACAGTGACAGAACCCCACTTTGGTCCACTGCTTGCAACACAAGTGGGATATGAGGGCTGTGAAAAGCCATTTGTTAAGTCTGGAGAATTTTAGTATTTCCTCAAGTCCATAGATGTTCATGAACTTCCTCTTGTGGAAGGTCCGTCTTTAAAAATACTAAATAAAGGGGTCTGAAGTAGGAACTTTCACTTTAGCATAGATCCAAAATGCAGTCTGTTTGGATGTGGGGAAGCTACCTTCTCAAGTCCGTCAGATAATATAGTCACAGAGCAGATGGAGCTGTGTGCAGGCTTGAGACCTCTCTTTCAGAAACCTAACCACTGAGACAGGGTTTGGCGTTGAACGTCATGACATGGACTGACATTGCTTTCTTTTGTCTTTCAGATACAAAGCTCACTGATGGAATCCTTCGATACCCAAACTAAACCTACTGTCAAAACCAACTATGTCTTATCATCAAACCTGACTCTTTACCATCAAAACTGTGTGCCATCAAAGCTGATGGTTTACCATCAAACCTGGCTGTTTACCATCAAGAATGACTCTACCATCAAAACTGACTGCTTACCATCGAACCTGTCTTTGCCGTCAAAACTGACTCTTTACCACCAGACCTGACTGTTTACCGTCAAACCTGGCTTTACCATCAAAGCTGGCACTTTAGCACCAAACCTGACTGTTTACCATCGAAGCTGCCTTTACCATCAAAACTGACTCGTTACCATCAAATGTGACTTTTTACCACCAAACGTGACCGTTTGCATCAAACCTGACTGTTTACCATCGAACCTGGCTTTACCATCAAAAAAGATGAGTCTTTACCTTCAAAAACAACGACTCTTTTATCTTCAGACTGGACTTTATCGATGTTGACCATCAAAACTTTGAATTTATTATTGAAACATTCACCGCCAAGACAAAATCCATATATTTTAATTCCATTTTCTTAATATACTGTCACTTGTCTGAAGTCTCAGTTGTCTGGTTTTGTCTCTCTAAAGGGGCTAGTTAAAGACAAATTTATACTGTGATTTTAATTTTTATTATTAAATGCTAACAAACTGTGGTGCACTTCATATTCGCTGGTCCTGCATCAGGAGATCAGTGAGTGGGAACCTCTATGAAATAAAGTTCATCTGACTAATCTGTCTGGTCTAATTAATCGACTTGAGGAGAAGCGATCTGAGTTGTCCCCCTACTTGCCTTACATTTGGTTGAAGCTCATGGAAAGCAATGGACAAAATTCCTCCTTAATTTAGGGTGGGAAACCAGCTCTTACCGGAGTAACATTTATAGCAGCACAGCTATGAGTGTTCAGCCTTACGAAAACAACTGATTTTGCAGCTGAGGAGTTTTCTCTCTGAAAAATTCAACCTGTCAATTTAAATCAGTGTGCTTAAAGGTAGGCAAAGAGGCCTTTTACTTACAAGAGCAGTTGCAAAATCAGATCTTAACCTCTTAAACAAGTAAATCAGCACGCACCTCCCATGTATTCTTGGTAAATAAGGAGCTATGCAACAGTCGAGTTTCACACTTTAGAGGAAGTCCCCAGGCTGAATCAACAGGTCCTCCTGATAAATGAAAATGTTACTATTGCAGTGGATTTACATCGAACACCACATTTTTAACAACGGTTGATACAGAGTATGTCATGCAAATCACTTGTGTACACCAACTAATACTTAAATCAGTCCCTATCTGTGCAGCATTTACATTTTTATATTCAAACTGTAGCTAGAAACATTTTACAAGAAACTATGGAAATGGATCTTGTAAGCCAGCCCGGCGGGGCGGGGCTGGGGAACGTGCCCAGTACGGGGCGGACGGAGCCAGCACGGCCGCCGCCACCGCCGCCACCACGGGCTGGACAGGCAGGACCGGGACGGGGCGGGAGGGGGCTGAGGCGACGCGGCGCTACCCCTGCCCCCGCAGCACCGGTTGCCGCGGGCCGGAATTACCGAGCGGGGCTGGGTCGGAGCGTGAGGTGGAGTGAGAAGGACGAGGAGATGTGAAGCCGTGCCGCGCCGGTCCGTGAGAGCAGCGGTGCCACAACGCTTTTAGGGACCAAAACCCCTCGGACGGGCAGAGCAGCGGGTGAGCGGGTAGGTGCTTGATGCTTGGCGCTGGGGACGGAAGGGAGAGGCAGACCCTCAGACCGCGCTGAAACACCGGGCACACGCCCCTGGGCGGACACAGACCCGGCCCAGGTGCGGAGAGACGCAGGCCCCGGGGCCGCTCTCGCTGCTCCGTACAACTCGCGGTCCCCGATCTCGGGGTCGCCAGTAGTGCCAGGAAGCGTTGCTGGGCTGCGGCAGCGGGGAATGAGAGCTTCGAGTGCCTCTCCCCTTCGTGTACCTAACTGGCTTCCCGTTAAGATCTTCCTTAGCTGGAATAACTGCGAGTTTCCCAGCTTGGCAGCTGGATTCTCTTTTATGACAGTACACGAGTGCGGCGTGTTTGTGTTCGGGATGTTCCTCTTTTTTCTTTTCTTTTTTTTGTAATCGGTTTGGATATTTTTTCTTACGGTAGTGTTGCAGTGTGGAAATGTAGTTTGCAATTTAGAGACATAGAAGTGCCTTCATGCCTACCAGTAGTAGCTTTGCATTGCTCCTTATTTCTACGTAGGTCTTTTTGTGTACGGTATTGTTTTACAATCACTGCTGCAAATGTTTGTTTTGTCATGAGACAAATGCGTAATCGCTACTCCCCACTTACATTCAGTTTTGTGAGTGGGGTTTTTAGCTTGGTTGTTGTCGTTTGGGGTTTGTTTTAATATTTCTTACCAGCTATTTAGTTCTTCAAGTTATTTCTTTGATAGTGAGTGACAGAATTTCCTTCTGGAATGCTTCTTGATATTCTTAAGTCAAAAAATATTGCTTCTGTTACAGACAATGACTACAATGAGGAGAACATCTTCAGTATTTGAAAAGCTGTCATTCAGGTACACAAGCACAGAGGTTAATCAATGGCCACAGTGAGGCAGACTATCGGAGACCACCAGAGACCCCTCAAATATGGTAAAGCGAATATGATAATTCCAGGAAATCTAATGAATAATTTGTAAACAAATTGGTGGGCTCCCGGGTGGCTCAGTCACTTGGGAGCCTTCGACAAAGTATTGTAAGGAATTACACAGTATTACTGACCGGCTACCTGGAACCCTAACAAATTGGTCAGCGGTACTCAAGAGCTTGTTTAGAACTTACATTGCATTATTCTGCAAACTTTTTTCTAAACCAGACAGATGTGTAGGAAGAAAGTAAACGTCTTGCACCCCACTACACTGGTCAGGGCCATTAAGATTAGTGCACTATCCATGTGGGTGAAATGTTAACCGATTAACACAGTGGCAGAACCCCACTTTGATCCGCTGCTTGCAACACAAGTGGGATATGAGGGCTGTGAAAAGCAATTTGTTATGTCTGGAGAATTTTAGTATTTCCTCAAGTCCATAGATGTTCAGGAACTTCCTCTTGTGGAAGGTCCGTCTTTAAAAGTATTAAATAAATGGGTCTCAAGTAGGAATTTCTGGATAATGGAATCTCTCTCAAAAAAGGCCACTGCAGCAGTGTGCTTTTAAAGAGCCCGGAACCTCTCTAACAGGCTAGGGACAGACAACAGCTGAGAAGGAATTGTTAGGTTGTGCCTTTTCACCAGGACTCCCCAGTAAATTAACAAGGATGGAAAGGGCTTGTGATAACGTGTGATTTAAGGAAAATGGAGGTGGGATGGATGAAGGAGCAGCTTTAAAGCAGTTGCTGTCCTACGTTCCTACACGTTCTCCCTAGCAAGTTTCTGAAGGCTTCTGACGGCTTAGTGGGTAAGATTTGGTGAGCTTGAACACAAGACTGTTGGTAAAACAAGGATGCTGTCTAGACAAAACCTCACCTAAATTTACCTAAGTCTACCACTTGCTATGAAAGGAGGTAGCTTTGTCCTAATACTGTGTACAGTTCGCCCACCTTGGCATAGATCCAAAATGCAGTCAGTTTGGATGTGAGGAAGCCACCTTCTCGAGTTGTCGGATCCTGTAGTCACTGAGCAGACAGTGCTGTGTGCAGGCTTGAGACCTCTTTCAGAAACCAAACCACTGAGACATAGTTTGATGTTGAACGTCATGACAAGGAGTGACATTGCTCTTTTTTCTTTCAGATGCAAAGCTCACTGATGGAAGCCTTCAACGTCCAACGCAAACCTACCAACAAAACCAACTACTTCTTACCCTTAAAACCCACTTTTTACCCTCAAAACTGCCTTTTTACCATCAAAACCCACTCTTTACCTTCAAAAGACACGACTCTTTACATGGAACTTGACATTACCAATATTGACCATCAAAACTTAGAATTTATTACTGAAACATTTACCATCGAGACAAAATCCACTCATAAGTGGTACTTAACATTTCTCTACACGATTTTACCATGCAGGACTTTCTTTTAGTTTTGAACTTGAGACTTTGTTTTTTAAGATACACTTCTAATCCAGAAGGGTGGAAACGTCTTAAAACTGCTGAACATAGTAAATTACCGCATTAATATCTCACAAGTGTGAGATAAGGGCCAGCAATAGACCATCTCAAATGCTGCTTGTTCCAGACTCCGGCTGACTTGATGTTATTCGTGTAATGTTACTCCAAGTTAGACACCTGGTGCAAGAGCAACCAGGGATTACAAAGATTGCAACTGACGGTCTGTATATTTCATTTAAAGGCTTACTTAAAATTTCACAAGTAGAATTTTTTGTAAGAGCATCATTTTCTTTCCTGTTCTGTCGGACACTAGGAACTAATGTACTTCACATACGAGTTATAGTCAAGATCTGTAAGAAAATCATCTGGTTCTCAGCTTTATGAAACAACAAATACGCAGATTTGAACGTATTTCTCAAGACGATCTCTGATACTCTTCCGTATGTTTTAACTACATTTTGTTAATATACTGTCCCTTGTCCAAAGTCTCAGTTGTCTGGTTTTGTCTCTCTAAAGTGGCTAGCTAAAGACAAATTCATACGGTGATTTTAATTTTTATTATTAAATGCTATCAGACTGTGACACACTTCTTCTTCACTGGTCCTGCATCAGGAGACCAGTGAGTGGGGAACCTGTAGGAAACACAGGGCATCTGAATAATCTTTCTGGTTTATCCAAGCCGTGTTGTTCAGAGATGTCTAAAGTTTCATCTTTGCTCTTTTAAAGGTAAAAAGCACTTGCCCTACTGTAAATATATAGCATGTAAAATTGATACAGTAGGTAAATACAGCAAAGTTCAAGTGGATTTTTACTGGACTTATCTAACATGCAACGTGTCGTGTGAATTGACAGCTTTCAGAGTGTATTTGATACGCAATAAATTAGATCTTCCTTTCAGTGGTAGGGGAGATGATGCTGTCACTGTGACCCAGAGAAGATAAGTATCTGGGGACTTGTTAGTGGCCACACAGCTCAGGCGCTGAGTGAAGCCACCTGCCTGGCTCTTTCTGGCCCCTGCAGCCGCAAAGGCCAGCACTGAAAACAAGGAGCGGAGGAACTACACGAGTTTCAGCGCAGCACGAAGGGAGAAGTATAAGGCCCTAGTAGACACCAGTTCCCTGTGTGCCCTGATGCCCTCAAGCTGTCAAGGGGTGGAACCGATCTATATTTCTGGAGTGACAGGGGGATCCCAAGAGTTGGCTGTACTGGAGGCTGAAATCAGTCTGACTGGGAGGAAATGGCAAAAGTACCCCATCGTGAGTGGTCCAGAGGCTCCGTGCATGCTCGGCATAAGACTACCTCAGGAGAGGGTACTTCAAAGATCCAAAAGGGTACTGATGGGCTTTTGGCATCGCTGCTTTGGAGACTGAGGAAACTAAGCAGCTGTCCATCTTGCCTGGTCTCTCAGAGGATCCTTCTGTTGTAAGGCTGATGAAGGTCAAACAACAAGTGACAGTCGTGACAACAATGGTGCACCAGTGGCACTATCGCACCGAGACTCCCTGATTCCCATACATAAGCTGATCCATAGACTGGGGAGCCCAGGAGGGATCAGTAGGATCCACTCACCTTTTAATACCCTTATATGTCCAGTGTGAAAGTCTAATGGAGAGTGGAGACTAATAGTAAACTATCGTGGCCTGAATGAAGTCACACCGCCATTGAGTGCTGCCGTAGCGGACATGCTAGAACTTCAGTATGAATTAGAGTCAAAGGCAGCCAAGTGGTATTGATACGCGGATTGACTCCACAACTCGTTAAAGTTGTAAAGTAGGTATGCTTTATTCAGCGCTGAGGTGCATGGGGATCGTTCCTCCAAAGTATGCACACCCAGGGTCGTTTTTCCTTTACATTCATTCCCTCATGGCACACATATGCATTACATTACTGATACGCCTATACATATTTAGTATCTGTCCCCGCTTCGTATTATCATGAGCTAGAAGGTCCTTTGCGCCTGCGCAGTGACCCCTCTGGTCATGGGCAGGGGTCTCAAGATGAAGTAAATGAGTCTTCCTCCTGTGGGCAGGGGTCCTCAAGATGAAGTAAATGAGTCTTCCTCTTCTTAAACTTTTCACCTTTTAATCTTCGCACATGGCTTTAGGGTTTAGTCTGTACCTCATCCATAAATCATCAGCTTCTCCCCCTTATCAATAGACCCAGACATTCGCATTTCCTTGTCAATAGTTGCTTATCGGTAGAATCAGGCCTCTGTCTCCTCCCCTTATCAGTAGTCTGTGCCTTGTTCGCTTGGTAAGCATGATAGGTGTTTACAGCAGACAATACTTTTGTTTAAGCAAGGGATTCTTCTAACTCTCTTATACAATCCCCGGTATTTTCCTTTGTACATTTCATTAACCCTGTATCAATCCCCCCTTTTCTATAAAGTAAGTAAATTCTTTTACTATATTATTTATGACAGAGCTATCCATGTTCTTTCTATCGATTCACAAAATGATTTTGATATACATTGTACATTTCATTAACCCTGTATCAGTATGCCACGACTGATATTGCCAATGCATTTTTCTCCATTCCTTTGACAGCAGAGTGCAGGCCAGTTTGCTTTTACTTGGAGGGGCGTCCAGTACACTTGGAACTGACTGCCCCAGGGGTGGAAACACAGCCCTACCATTTGCCATGGACTGATCCATGCAGCCGCAAAGGGCAGCACTGAAAACAAGGAGCAGAAGAACTACACGAGTTTCAGTGAAGCAGGAAGGGAGAAGTTTGTCGTCCCCGGAGGGCTTTTCCTCAGCATGGCCAACCTCTAACAGGTGCTGCTTTAGGCCACTGAGCAGCCAGTCTGTCTGAGTAGCTACCCTTGGACTTAAAGCCCAATAGTAAAAGGGAAAAAAAGGTTGAGAGTTTGTTCTTCACCTGCATGGGTAGTACCTAATTGCCTGACGTTTTCACAAGCCACTTTGTTTTACTGGCCTTGTGGCCAGTGGAAAGTTTGGGCCAGTTTCACTCCCTCTTAATCCTCCTACAAAGAGCATTTGGAATGAAGTACCATCACACACAAGAACACTATCCCATTTGCTTTGGTAAGTTAAAGAGATATATTGAGCACCACAAATAGCTGATTAAGATGTTGCATTTTAATGCTAAGAAATACTACATTTCCTGCTACAATAGCCTTAGTCATACATTACTCTCAGTAGTTATTCCTGCCGGAGAGAAGAACTTCATCTAACTACAGCATATTAACCCCCAAGGCATTTCCTTCATGCTTCTAGGCAGGCATCCTCACCTGGTTAAATAAACAGGTTTTCAGAAGGGAAGAACTGGTGCAAAAGTGCTTCATGGCTTATTAATGCTTCAGTAGCCTCACATTTCTCCAGAAACACTTTATTGGCTGCTTTTCACACCCTTGCGCACATTGGTACCACTGATTCTGGCTTATTTGCATTACAACTCTACTTGTACAGAGCTCAAACTGATGCATGCGTTGCTCAAAAACAAAACCTGAAGCTGCGGAACAGAAGACTCGAAACAGGTGAAGCGAGCAGCTCTGAGATCGCGCTGCTTTGCAAACGCAGGACATACGACTCAAAATCATTTCTAGAAAGAGTCTAAATGTGTTCCATTAAGCCAAGGTATCTCCACACTGACACTTCTTCAAGGATTGTTCCTCCGCTGGTTGAGTTTCACTCCCTTGAAAGTACTTGTATCTGAACAGTCATCCAAGTAGACCACAATTCCACACACTGGGGAAAATCTGAGGTGTAGAAACATTTACTTTGTACTTTTCCTCTCAGCCTTTATCGCAAACATGCAATAAAGCAGAACACTGGCAGGATGACACCCCATGCAAAACAAGGCCCATCAGCAAGCCTGGAACAACCAAACAGCCTCTCCTTGACAGTCAGAAGCGGATTTGACACACATCACCTTGGGAAGTCCGTGGCTTTGCCAGGACGACACGTTTCCCTGTGCTGTATCCCGAGCTGCTCTGCAACTCCAGCAAGCAAAATGGCTTTGATAAAGCACCGGGTCTCCAAAGCGGTCACTGGCACAGTAGGCACGGCTCAGGTTCAACAAGTTTGTGAACAACTGCCTGCTACCAGAAGCAGCCCGAAGAAGCCACCCTGCGCTTCCAGCATGGAATTAGGGGCTTTCCCTTAAGAACAGTACGTGCACTGGGAGGAGAAAAGCATCGTGGTAAAAACGGCAGCTCCCGAGGCATGAGCGGCGTTGTTCCTTGCTTGGCGAGCAGGCGGCGGCGGCTCCTGGCGGGGCCTGCCGCCACCCGCGGGGAATCGAACGCTTCGAAGGGTTCCACTTCCCGCCGTCCTCACGTCCCGTCCGTTAGTTGCCATGAGCGCAGAGTCGCCCTAGGCTGCTCGCTGCTGCGGTCCTGCTTCCGGACGGTCCCCGACGTGCGAGCCCGGCAAGCGACACCCGGGGCGGGGCGGGGCGGGAGGGCGCCGAGGCGGCGCGGCCTTGCGGCTGTCCCCGCGCAGTGGTTGCCGCGGGTCGGAAGTGGCGAGCGGGGCTGGGTCGTAGCGTGAGGTGGAGGGAGAAGGGCGAGGCGAGGTGAAGCGACGGATCCCTCGGAGCCGCGCTCTGCCCTCGCCTTCCGTGTCAGGGTCGCTTTGGTTTGGCTGTGTTTGGGCTCTTGCCGCTCCCGAGCGCGGACGTGCTGCGTGCCGTGCCGGTCCGTGAGAGCAGCGGTGCCACAATGCTTTTCGGGACCAAAACCTGTCGGAAAGGCAGAGCGGGGGGTGAGCGGGTAGGTGCTGCAGGCTTAGCGCTGGTGACGGAAGGCCGGACAGTTCCATTTGGAACGGGTACTATGACGTCAACCGACTTTGAGAGCTTATCTTGCGACCCGGAACAAGCAGACCCTCAGACCCCGGTGAAACACTGGGCAGCCGCGCCTCGGGAGAGCAGAGAAACCCCTGGGCGGACGGACACCCCGGTCCCAGAGCTGACAAACTCGGACCCCTTTGCTTCCCGCTAAGGTTAAAGGGATAATTAACTGCGGGTTTGCTGGGTTGGCGGCTGGATTATTTCTGATGAAAGTGAACAAGCGTGGCGTGTGTGTGTGTGTGTGTGCGTGCGTGCGCGGGGTGTTCCTTACTTCGAATTTGTGTGTGTGTGTTTGGGTTTTGGTGGGCTTTTTAGGATTTTTGGGTGGTTGGTTTTACTTTTTTGTTGCTGATTTGGTTTGGGTTTTTTTTCTTACGGTAGTGTTGCATTGTGGAAGTGTCGTTTGCAATTTAGAGACGTACAAGTGCCTTCATGTCTACCTGTAGTAGTTTTGTATTGCTCCTTATTTCTACCTGGGTGTTTTTGTGTACGTTATTGTTTTGCAGTCACTGCTGCAAATGTTTGTTTTGTCATGAGACAAATGCGTAATCGCTACTCCCCAGTTACATTCAGTTTTGTGAGTGGGGTTTGAGTTTGGTTGTTGTCGTTTGGGGTTTTTTTTTAATATTTCTTACCAGCTATTTAGTTCTTCAAGTTATTTCTTTGATAGTGAGTGACAGAATTTCCTTCTGGAATGCTTCTTGATATTCTGAAGTCAACAAAAAATTTTACCTCTGTTACAGATACCAGCAATGACTTTAAAGAAGAGAATACCTTCAGTGTTTAAAGAGGTATCATTCAGGTGGCCCAACAAATGTCCTGCCAAGAAAAGAACAGCATGCACTGCAAACTTGGGCCGAGTACAACCTGAGGAAGCTCCAGAGAAAGTACCGAGAGGTTCTATTTATTCTAGAACCTCTGAGAAGCCTAAGCCTTTTGGCCGGGAAGAGCTAAGTAAGTGTGTCTTCTGTCCTTCCCCCCTTTTCTTCAGAACAAAAACCCTAAAAGTTAGAAAACGCAGTTCTCGTTTGTTGCACTGATATAAGACGGGGTTGTGATGAATAAAGCCTTCAGCACTAGGCTGCAATTTTGTGAGTCCCCTAAGGCAACTGCAGGCACTGGCGTTGGAAAACCTGTAGTTTTATCTGTTTAAAAATCTACTCGTAACGATCGGTTTTGAGGAGGTTTTTATAGTACACAGACTTAGCCAGGTCTTCTGTGTTGTGCAGAGAAAAGTACATTTCACCTTTGTCTTTATGGCTTCCATTCTTCACAAGTCTCTGCATGCTAACCCTGCTCAGGAAGAGGTCTGGTATCTGTAGGGTTACCTGCTCTGCTAGTTACTCGCTTACTTTTCCGTCCTTGTTCTTACGTTTATTAGCATAGAATTACAAATGTCAATTAAGTTACAATAAGGAAAAAGACCAGAGTGGTAGTTTGTCTTGTACTGGAAGAACTGAAACAGATAAATAAACCATAGTTCAAAACTGTGTGCTGACCTGCAAATTCAAGTGGCCGTGTTTAAGCTGTTCATCTCGTGGGTTTGCGTGGCGGAGCAGACCTGGCTCTTCTGGGTGCTCCTGCAGAATGCTACCTTTTAAACATCCTTTTTCAAAGAGAAACAGTAAATATTTTTTGAAATCTGATTTTTCTTGCAGTTGTTAACGATGGAATTGCCCCACCACGTAAAATTCTTTTTCCACCTGAGAAAATCTGCATGGATTGGCAACAGCCACTGAATGTTGGAGTTGGACTGGAGAACCTGGGCAATACGTGTTTCCTTAATGCTACTCTACAATGTTTGACGTACACACCTCCTCTGGCCAGTTACATGCTGTCTCTTGAACACAGCAAGTCATGTGAGTCCTTTCTAGCATTATTATAAATATGTTGGGCAAAGGTGAAAGAACAAGAGTGATTCTGTGGAGAAAACGCGTGGCTTTCCCGTTTTACCTGTAGAAGCCGGCTTTGAACGCCATCTTCGTGGTCTTTTTCAACCTAAATGATTCTGTGATTCCGTGATTCTTTAACAGAAAGCTCGGAATGGTATATAAAGTGCATTTGTCCATTCAATGCACAATGGTAAAATTGCAAATAAAGACCATTTCTTGCTTTGTGTGAATAATGAAGTACGTTGTAAAGGAAGGCATTTGGTGAACATTTGACATTTGGATTTCCTGCTGGTAGAAAGGTGGTAAACTTTAGGATGGTGGCATCGTGGATTCTTTGTCTCTGCAGCCTAGATACCATAATGTGCTAATACTGCAATAAATGACACGTTCACTATTGACCCATTAAAAAAGATCGCACCCTAGAAAGCACTCTGAGCTAATTTCCGCTGACCTGAAATGGAAATTTGTGTGGGGCAGTATTAAAATTTTGACTGGTTTTATTCTAGTTAAAAGTTTGTCTTTTTTGAACCTTTGAATTTGTGTTCTTTGCATTTCCATTCTACGCTTGAACTGATTTGCCATTGGAGCCTCTTTGCATATCCTTCTAGGTCTATTTTGACAAAGGTACATGCGTGCTTTTTGGTTTGGCATCTTAGTGTTTATTCCTAGAAATTTAACTGTGTTTTTTTTGACATAGATAAAAATGTGTCCAGTTAAGAACCCTGTCGCAAAAGGGAGGGCAGAAATACTTACACATACCTTCCTTTCATCTTTCCTTTCTCCCAGAGGGTTCTTAGCTCTGTGTCACGTAGCTCACCTAACAGCAGTATCCTGAAAATCACACACATTCTCTCTTAGCGCTGTGTCATCAATTTCAATAGTGTTTGTCACGGATACTAGTTTTTGGTTTTGTTCTTTTTTGGTAGCAATGCTTATTTGACTAGACTGTGTTGCTTCTTTCACTTTTCAGGTCACGAAAAAGACTTCTGTATGATGTGTACATTGGAAGCTCACATCAACCAGGCCCTGTGTTTCTCTAATAATGCTTTCAAACCTATAGCTGTTATCAATGGCCTTAAAAGTAAGTAATTTCAGATGGTTCTCTTTTGATATATTTGGTAACTTTTCAAAGCACTATCTGATGCATAGAAATGATTTTGGTACTTTTAGAAACGTGAGTTTTCTTTCAGTTTCTATGAGAGAAATATAACCACCTTCTTTTTTATTAGGAATAGGAAAACATTTCTGTTACGGCAGTCAAGAGGATGCACATGAATTCTTGTCCTTCACTGTTGATGCTTTGCAGAGAGCTTGCTTGAATGGAGGAACCACGTACGCGTAAACAAATCATTTCACTTTTAGATGTTCTCTAGCCCCTTTTACTCCTTTCTTTACTACAGTACATTAAAACGAATGTCCTTGGTAAAAACTGTTTGAAGAGTTAACTCGGAGCCTCGCATCATCTGAGGTCTGATTTACCATTTCTTTCCAGATGGGACACATCTTCTCACGCCACCACACTTATTTATCAAATATTTGGAGGATACCTAAGATCCCGAGGTACTTGTTAAAAATCTTCCTGTCCTTTGAACTGGCCTGTGTCTGTTTGTAGTAAAGGCCTCTGTACTTTGACTAAAGTAAAATGTATGAAGACTTTCAATTTGTCCAGTCAGTGCTAAGCATTTGTATTTTGATTCCAGTAAAATGCTTGAACTGCCAAGCCGTTTCGGATAGGCACGAACCATTCCTCAGTATTACTCTGGATATAGAGGTAAGGTGTTTTGTGAATACGGGTCGAGCTGTAGAAGGACCTGTAGAGCTTTCCAAATAAAGGCATTTTACTTAAAAATATATACTGCTAAAAGGAAAGAGCTTGGCGTTGGGTGGGAGTGGATTGGACTTTGGCCTTGTGTGGAAGGCATCTAGGTGCTCTCCCTGTCTGCAGTGGGTTTAAGCTGTAAAAACAGTAATTACATCTAGACAAACGCCTATACTCTCAGACTACTCGATTATTCTGCTTCAGCATCTATACATCTATCGTTAGGCTGATGGGTTTGATCGTTCTCATTATTGATGCCATAGCATAGTACAGATGCTGTCTGTGGCACTGCAGACTTTATTTTCTTATTTCAAAATAGCATCATTTCCACAGGAGGTAAATGCTCAGCGTACTCTGAGGTTTCTGCCTCCTTCACAGTGGTTGCCGGTTGACAGTAGGTCACTTGAGGATGCGCTAGCAAGGTTCTCTCGTTAACTAGCAGGAAGTGTTTGAAATTTTGCATTTCCAGTGACTTAGTGCTCTACTTTCTTATTCATCCAGACCGTTACGTCTGTCACCAAGGCGCTGGAACAATTTGTGAAACCTGAACAACTGGGTGGAGAAAACAGCTATAAGTGCAGCAAGTAAGATTCTTACTAATTCCATCTGAGTCCAAGAGAACGCATTTCATGTTATCACATGAATATCTGGAAAGAGAAGAATTGCGGCCATTAGCTCCTATTAGACTTTTATTCCTACTGCCGCCTGCACTGGGGTTTATTAGCCTTCGTAATTGTGAGGTTGCACACAGAAATGTTCATCTGGCCAGAAGTTAAAGGGGGTGTCTGCTAAGTAGTGGTGAGCTGAAGCACGGAGCTAAGGACAACGATTTGGGGTGGGAGGCAACATCAGCTCGTTGAAGGTCCTAGTGTTCCCTGTGGAAGAAACTGGGATTGGGTCTCAGTGCATGTGAACGGTGGTCATTAACACGAGCAGCCTCTAATGACTCGCTAAAAAATGTCTTGCACGGTTCTCGTGCTGAATTGTTGGGAAGCCTCTCCTTTTTGTCATTAGGATAGATGCTCAGATGTTTGCTTGGCTATGAAAAGAGAATGTTCTAAGACCTTTGTTTTGTAGAGCTGTCCGCTTACATGCTGTTACCTTCTGTCTGTTAACAAACCCAAAGTGCGGCGTATGGGTTCATAAGCCTGCGTGAGAGACGTAAACTTGTTTGAATTTTGGGAGGGGGAAGAATTTGCTGTTAAACATTTGTCTGTGCTTGCTTTTAAGGTGCACAAACATGGTACCTGCCTCCAAGACGTACACAATACATCGTTCCTCCAATGTTCTTATCATGTCGCTGAAAAGATTTGCAGATTTTAGTGGTGGCAAGATCAGCAAGGTATATTTGCAGCTGTAAAGCAGCTTTATCTTCTGTATATCTATGTTCTTTATCTTCTTGGAATGGGAGATTTCCCCAAGAAAAGATCATTTTAAAGAGGGGGAGTTTAGATTGGATATAAGGAAGAAATTAGGGTTAGGGTGGTTAGGGTGGTGAGGCACTGGAATGGGTTGCCCAGGGAAGTTGTGAATGCTCCATCCCTGGCGGTGTTAAAGATCAGGTTGGACAGAGCCTTGGGTGGCATGGTTTAGTGGGAGGTGTCCCTGCCCATGGCAGGGGGGTTGGAACTAGATGATCTTAAGGTCCTTTCTGACCCTAACTGTTCTGTGATTCTTTGATTTAAAAGTTGTTAGTGTTTGCAGGCTGTAACTATAATAACAATTGTCTAAGAAGCGTCAATCTAGCAACTATGGCTTACGGTAACCCTAAGAGTAGACGTCACTCTTAGAGCTAATTCTGTAGAAAACAGTTCTCTGCAGCTTAAATTATTAAATGTTGTTTCTGAGAATAGGTATTTTTAAATGAATGAAGAATATATTTGTGTGATCCTAGCCTGTGTTCTTAGAAGGGTTTTCCTCAGGCTGTTCCATGAAGCGTTTCAGGGTAATATTTGAATCTTCCTGTTTTCTTTTAGCACGTAAACTACCCTGAATATTTGGATCTCCGAGCATATATGTCCCAGTCAACGGGAGAACCACTCATCTATTCTTTATATGCAGTTCTTGTTCATTCTGGTTTCAGCTGTAATGCAGGACACTATATCTGCTTCATAAAGGTGGGTATCGGCTTGATTTCCAACAGGGTAAAATAAACAAAGAAAATGAATGTTACTGGCAGCCACCATTTTGATGGAGAAAGGTTGAATGATGTGTTCTGTTCGATCTGTTTGGTACGTTTTGTGCTGTAGTGTTCCGCCTGTGATGTCATTTCGACAACATGCATTTTGTCTGAAGGTATCACTGTCTTTTATTTGCAGGCCGGCAATGGATTTTGGTATCGAATGAATGATGCCATAGTGGAGCGTTCTGATATCAAAACAGTTCTCAATCAGCAAGCTTATTTACTTTTTTATATCAGGTAATACCAACTACTGACTCTGTTCAGAATATATTTACTTTCCTGTTACTGATACTTTTCTTTCTTTCCAAGTGTTTTTCTTTCTGTCCTAGGCAAAGTTTACTGTTTGTGTAATTCAGTTCTGTCTAACCTGAACTTACCGCTGTCATTTACTGTCTTTCATTGTTTGCCCTTAAACTGGTGAGCTTGTGCATATTGCTCTACATCTGCTCTATGTAGCTGGCTAATATAGAAGAGGAGAAATTACGCCATAGAAGGTGTAAGGGGGAGTTGTTGCTCTGACAAGCACAGTCATTGTAGGGAGACCATTGTCTATTTCTTACTTTGTAGTCTTGGTTGAGTCTTTTATATATGTCTTCTGTGTCACATCATCTGTTCCTTTAAAATTATAGTTGGGGTTTTAATCCAAGAATAGACTGAAAGAAAAACTCTAAACTGAGATCACTGCTTTTTTCCCAAGGCGCTATGATTTGACACTTGGAGAATGTGGGCTTTCCTTACCAGCACCGTCTTATGCCCGTTCATTCCTTGGTCAGTGGGGGCCTAAGAGTAAGCAGGCTGGATTTACGGGACCACGACTTCCTCCTCATATGGTTAAGGTAATTTGCAGGGAGTAAATAATGACACCAAATTGATAATGTTGTTTTCTTTTGATGTGTGGGGGGTATTGTTTTATAGCATCGAGTTCTATTTTCCCTCCCACACTACAGCTTTCTTCACAACCGTCATGCGACAGCCAGAATTATTGAAACAGTGGCTAATCCTAAACTGTGCAGCCATGCTACTTCATTATACTTCCAACTCAAAGTGCTTTCTAAAGCACTGACAGCTACGCTTTTGAGACACTTGAAGGAGTCTATTAATTCTTGATGATGATGATGATAAGAACAATTGCAGTAGTAATAATAATTAAATATCACTCTCCGTCAGTGTTGCTTTAGCTGAGACAGTGAGAAAGATTTTTCTTGGTCCTGAGTAGCAGAGCAATTATTGCAGTGTTTCCAGGGAATGTTTAAAGGGGAAAATAAACATATTTGGGAAGAGCTGTAGTCAATGTTAAGTTGTTTGAGTGGGTTTCAAAAAATGAGGCTCATTTGATACCAAGATGCAGTAAACCAAAAGCAGCAGGAATTAAATACACTTGTTGGACTTAGGTTTATATTGGAAGTGAGGTGTTTATCTTCTTAGGTGGTGAGGCAATTTTTAGAAATATTTAGTAGGAGAATTTAATGTTTTAGTAAGTGCTGTGTAATTGCACATATTCATCTTGCAATCTTTTCTTTTTCAATACAGAAATCAAGTTGTGGAAATGGAAATGGACCCCTAAAAGGAGATACAAATCCTCTTGGTATGACCATAAACAAGCCATCTTCAGCTCCACCAACTGCTTGCATTCGAAACGTGGAAATGACCAGGCCTTCATCTACGGATCCATCGAAAGCCCAGAAGATCACTATCAGTATTCCTAACAAATTGCCTGAGCTTCAGACTGTGTCACAACCTGGCTGTGTTACCAGTGCTTTGGAGAATGAGGATCTCAGCAAGGCCGTTCCTTCCTCCACAATTACAGATTCTCTCAGAGCAGAGTCTTCCTCAAATGCATCTACAGTGGCAGTTGCTGCTAACATTTCCAAACAGGAAGTTCCTGATGAAATGTTTGTAGAGCCAGCAGTGAATGTAAGTCCTACAGTCGGCTCCGATGCTCTAGTCCCTTCCAGTGCAGAGTCTTCAGGAAAGTCTGTGGAGTCGAATGGCGTGTTGAAAAGGAATTGCAGCATATCTTCATATGGAATTGTAATGGGGAAGGTGGTTGGCACATTGCAGAATTCCCATTCTTTCTGTGAGAGTGCTGAAGAAGAGAGATCCCATCATGAGCTGCCACAAAATGATTCACTAAATGGTGCTATTAGTTTAGATATTGGATTTAAACAAAAGGGACAGAAACTTGATGATTTTGCTTGCCAAGTCCAACCTGCTAAACCTTCTGAGATTTTCTTTGCTAAAACAAATGGATTGCTTTCACGAGCAAGTTATGTATGCTCCATCTAGAACTTCTCACCTATGACGTGTTTAGTATTCAGGAGGAATGTTCCTAATTCATGTGAAATACTGTGAAAACACACAGCACAGATTTCCTCATTAACACTTTGTGCTACTGTCCCATTAGTTTTCTACATTTGTTTTTTTGTGGTTTGTTTGTTAGTTTGTTAACGTCTATGTTTTAATTGTAGATACCTGTAGCTGAGTCACCGATTCCTCAAGAAATAATCTTAGAATCCCTGGCCTGCAACCACCTGAACAGGTTGTCAGAGAAAACAAGGTAAATTGAGTATACTCTGATGAAAACAAGATTTCATACAAGTTTATCATTCTTTTACCCATCTGCTAGTACTATTTAATAGAAAGCTTTAAATTAGTACAGCAAATTCCACACTGTACATGTAGGATTGCAGATGTCAGCACCGAGCATGTGTTATTGTCATATTAAATACAGGCAGATGCCTCCTGGAATGCTTCTGTTTCTTCACAGAATGGTTTTCCATTTTTTACCATTGGAATCCTTTCTCTGTTCTCTTTTTTCCACCCTAGGATGCGTGCGAGCCAATACAGGCCTTCGCATAATGAAAGAAACAGTCCAAATAATGGCAAAAGCTGGGGAAAATACTCTGATTATAGATCCCGAAGCAGAGAAAGAACAGAACAAGACAGGAATAAGTATTCTCGTTCCAAAGGAGAGAAAACCTGGAGCCCGGAAACATACTGTCAAGATGAAGCACAGAGATGGGAAAAATGCAGATATTACGAGGATTATGACTCTGCTCGTAGAACAGGAAATGGTAGAGAGAGGAAGTACACTCATTCTGACAAAGACTTTGACAAATGGAGTCAATTCTCGAAATCAGAGCGGGATGATCCCTGCAAGAGCAGATGGGCTGACAACACTCACTGCAGAGAGGAAGGAGCGCATGACTTGAGCAGCCACAGAGGGAACCTCCGTCATTGTTCAGTACCTCCGCAGCAGTCTGAAAAACACTCTTGGGAAGGGCACGCACCTCCACCTGCCTCAGCTCGTGCACAATTTGACAACGCTTTCTGGGAAAATAAGAAACTGAGGCTTGGCAAGAGGAAATACAGTGACACAGAAGGAGGCGAAAGCGAAGTGGAAAGGAAACGCCGCAAGATAGATGATAAATATCAAGAGACGGATTACAGGTAAACAGGGATTCCAGCATAATCTGCAATTTTTTTCCTAACTCTTTTCTGAATGTTTCTCATGCCTGTCTTTTTCCCATTGTGTCTAAGTGATTTATAATAATAATCCGCCTGCGGGTTGGTCATTAGGCTGGTCATTAGGTTGGTCAAGCAAACGTAGGAAGATGTTGCTGAACAGCATTAGAACGCTAGATCTGGAGCACAAAGTTAAGAACCTGTCCTGGTTTAAGCCCAGCCTGCTGAACCCAGGACAGAACCGCATCCGCGCACTGTTCTTGATTAGGTTACAACAGTTACATATTTTTAACTCCACATATTCCACAATTAGCCCCTGTAAGGATTTGTGTACAAACCAAGACTTACTGTTATTTAATCTGAGGGCTTATGTCTGTTGCATCTGAAGTCAGATGTGCAGAAATTACTGCAAAATAGCTGGCACACAGCAAGCCATCACCTGTGGTAAAGTAAATAACACTTCATACACACATCAAACACTGCATCCCTTTTCCTATTTTTAACCTGCATGTTTCCCTCAGACCTCAGGATTTGGATGGCCTTGTGTTTCACATTGACAATGACTAGGACTGGTTTGGCTTTAGTGAATGCTTTTGCCAGCAGGTGGCCAACTCTGGTTATTTCTAAACCAGTCAAAAGTAGAGGAAGAAGTTAAATGTCTTGCACCCCACTACACAGGCCAGGGCCGTTAAGATTAGTGCGCTATTTGTGTAGACGTGAGAGATGTTAACCGATAAACACAGTGACAGAACCCCACTTTGGTCCACTGCTTGCAACACAAGTGGGATATGAGGGCTGTGAAAAGCCATTTGTTAAGTCTGGAGAATTTTAGTATTTCCTCAAGTCCATAGATGTTCATGAACTTCCTCTTGTGGAAGGTCCGTCTTTAAAAATACTAAATAAAGGGGTCTGAAGTAGGAACTTTCACTTTAGCATAGATCCAAAATGCAGTCTGTTTGGATGTGGGGAAGCTACCTTCTCAAGTCCGTCAGATAATATAGTCACAGAGCAGATGGAGCTGTGTGCAGGCTTGAGACCTCTCTTTCAGAAACCTAACCACTGAGACAGGGTTTGGCGTTGAACGTCATGACATGGACTGACATTGCTTTCTTTTGTCTTTCAGATACAAAGCTCACTGATGGAATCCTTCGATACCCAAACTAAACCTACTGTCAAAACCAACTATGTCTTATCATCAAACCTGACTCTTTACCATCAAAACTGTGTGCCATCAAAGCTGATGGTTTACCATCAAACCTGGCTGTTTACCATCAAGAATGACTCTACCATCAAAACTGACTGCTTACCATCGAACCTGTCTTTGCCGTCAAAACTGACTCTTTACCACCAGACCTGACTGTTTACCGTCAAACCTGGCTTTACCATCAAAGCTGGCACTTTAGCACCAAACCTGACTGTTTACCATCGAAGCTGCCTTTACCATCAAAACTGACTCGTTACCATCAAATGTGACTTTTTACCACCAAACGTGACCGTTTGCATCAAACCTGACTGTTTACCATCGAACCTGGCTTTACCATCAAAAAAGATGAGTCTTTACCTTCAAAAACAACGACTCTTTTATCTTCAGACTGGACTTTATCGATGTTGACCATCAAAACTTTGAATTTATTATTGAAACATTCACCGCCAAGACAAAATCCATATATTTTAATTCCATTTTCTTAATATACTGTCACTTGTCTGAAGTCTCAGTTGTCTGGTTTTGTCTCTCTAAAGGGGCTAGTTAAAGACAAATTTATACTGTGATTTTAATTTTTATTATTAAATGCTAACAAACTGTGGTGCACTTCATATTCGCTGGTCCTGCATCAGGAGATCAGTGAGTGGGAACCTCTATGAAATAAAGTTCATCTGACTAATCTGTCTGGTCTAATTAATCGACTTGAGGAGAAGCGATCTGAGTTGTCCCCCTACTTGCCTTACATTTGGTTGAAGCTCATGGAAAGCAATGGACAAAATTCCTCCTTAATTTAGGGTGGGAAACCAGCTCTTACCGGAGTAACATTTATAGCAGCACAGCTATGAGTGTTCAGCCTTACGAAAACAACTGATTTTGCAGCTGAGGAGTTTTCTCTCTGAAAAATTCAACCTGTCAATTTAAATCAGTGTGCTTAAAGGTAGGCAAAGAGGCCTTTTACTTACAAGAGCAGTTGCAAAATCAGATCTTAACCTCTTAAACAAGTAAATCAGCACGCACCTCCCATGTATTCTTGGTAAATAAGGAGCTATGCAACAGTCGAGTTTCACACTTTAGAGGAAGTCCCCAGGCTGAATCAACAGGTCCTCCTGATAAATGAAAATGTTACTATTGCAGTGGATTTACATCGAACACCACATTTTTAACAACGGTTGATACAGAGTATGTCATGCAAATCACTTGTGTACACCAACTAATACTTAAATCAGTCCCTATCTGTGCAGCATTTACATTTTTATATTCAAACTGTAGCTAGAAACATTTTACAAGAAACTATGGAAATGGATCTTGTAAGCCACAAGTCTTAGTTTGTAGGATTTGGTCTACAAGAGACCAAGCTTTTCCAGCCAGCATATCCACATAGGTATGTAGTAAATGTTAAAACTATGCATTGTTTTCCTCTAGAAAGCATTATAAATGCTGCTCAGTTGACAGAGGTTCGGTTTTGTACCAGTTTAAAGCGGTTCAAAATGTGAAGCAACACGGAGCTTATTTTGTCAGAATAGTGTCAATTTTAAGTCAGTCCGGCTGAGCTGAAGTTTTCTGTACACTTCTCTGCCTGCACTGCACTGGCACCGTGGCTGATGGAAGCGGCCACGCAGTTCAGATGCTGAGCGGAGCCGGCACGGCAAAAGGAAGGGAAAGAGAGCGGCGGGAGCGGCCGGCTCAGCTCGGCTCAGCTCGGCTCCGGCGGCCGCTGTGGCGCTGGTTGGGCACCCGGCCGCTGCCGTCCTGCCTGACGGGCAGCGGAGGAGCGGGACTCCCCGGCAGGGCGGGGCTGGGGAACGTGCCCAGTACGGGGCGGACGGAGCCAGCACGGCCGCCGCCACCGCCGCCACCACGGGCTGGACAGGCAGGACCGGGACGGGGCGGGAGGGGGCTGAGGCGACGCGGCGCTACCCCTGCCCCCGCAGCACCGGTTGCCGCGGGCCGGAATTACCGAGCGGGGCTGGGTCGGAGCGTGAGGTGGAGTGAGAAGGACGAGGAGATGTGAAGCCGTGCCGCGCCGGTCCGTGAGAGCAGCGGTGCCACAACGCTTTTAGGGACCAAAACCCCTCGGACGGGCAGAGCAGCGGGTGAGCGGGTAGGTGCTTGATGCTTGGCGCTGGGGACGGAAGGGAGAGGCAGACCCTCAGACCGCGCTGAAACACCGGGCACACGCCCCTGGGCGGACACAGACCCGGCCCAGGTGCGGAGAGACGCAGGCCCCGGGGCCGCTCTCGCTGCTCCGTACAACTCGCGGTCCCCGATCTCGGGGTCGCCAGTAGTGCCAGGAAGCGTTGCTGGGCTGCGGCAGCGGGGAATGAGAGCTTCGAGTGCCTCTCCCCTTCGTGTACCTAACTGGCTTCCCGTTAAGATCTTCCTTAGCTGGAATAACTGCGAGTTTCCCAGCTTGGCAGCTGGATTCTCTTTTATGACAGTACACGAGTGCGGCGTGTTTGTGTTCGGGATGTTCCTCTTTTTTCTTTTCTTTTTTTTGTAATCGGTTTGGATATTTTTTCTTACGGTAGTGTTGCAGTGTGGAAATGTAGTTTGCAATTTAGAGACATAGAAGTGCCTTCATGCCTACCAGTAGTAGCTTTGCATTGCTCCTTATTTCTACGTAGGTCTTTTTGTGTACGGTATTGTTTTACAATCACTGCTGCAAATGTTTGTTTTGTCATGAGACAAATGCGTAATCGCTACTCCCCACTTACATTCAGTTTTGTGAGTGGGGTTTTTAGCTTGGTTGTTGTCGTTTGGGGTTTGTTTTAATATTTCTTACCAGCTATTTAGTTCTTCAAATTATTTCTTTGATAGTGAGTGACAGAATTTCCTTCTGGAATGCTTCTTGATATTCTTAAGTCAAAAAATATTGCTTCTGTTACAGACAATGACTACAATGAGGAGAACATCTTCAGTATTTGAAAAGCTGTCATTCAGGTACACAAGCACAGAGGTTAATCAATGGCCACAGTGAGGCAGACTATCGGAGACCACCAGAGACCCCTCAAATATGGTAAAGCGAATATGATAATTCCAGGAAATCTAATGAATAATTTGTAAACAAATTGGTGGGCTCCCGGGTGGCTCAGTCACTTGGGAGCCTTCGACAAAGTATTGTAAGGAATTACACAGTATTACTGACCGGCTACCTGGAACCCTAACAAATTGGTCAGCGGTACTCAAGAGCTTGTTTAGAACTTACATTGCATTATTCTGCAAACTTTTTTCTAAACCAGACAGATGTGTAGGAAGAAAGTAAACGTCTTGCACCCCACTACACTGGTCAGGGCCATTAAGATTAGTGCACTATCCATGTGGGTGAAATGTTAACCGATTAACACAGTGGCAGAACCCCACTTTGATCCGCTGCTTGCAACACAAGTGGGATATGAGGGCTGTGAAAAGCAATTTGTTATGTCTGGAGAATTTTAGTATTTCCTCAAGTCCATAGATGTTCAGGAACTTCCTCTTGTGGAAGGTCCGTCTTTAAAAGTATTAAATAAATGGGTCTCAAGTAGGAATTTCTGGATAATGGAATCTCTCTCAAAAAAGGCCACTGCAGCAGTGTGCTTTTAAAGAGCCCGGAACCTCTCTAACAGGCTAGGGACAGACAACAGCTGAGAAGGAATTGTTAGGTTGTGCCTTTTCACCAGGACTCCCCAGTAAATTAACAAGGATGGAAAGGGCTTGTGATAACGTGTGATTTAAGGAAAATGGAGGTGGGATGGATGAAGGAGCAGCTTTAAAGCAGTTGCTGTCCTACGTTCCTACACGTTCTCCCTAGCAAGTTTCTGAAGGCTTCTGACGGCTTAGTGGGTAAGATTTGGTGAGCTTGAACACAAGACTGTTGGTAAAACAAGGATGCTGTCTAGACAAAACCTCACCTAAATTTACCTAAGTCTACCACTTGCTATGAAAGGAGGTAGCTTTGTCCTAATACTGTGTACAGTTCGCCCACCTTGGCATAGATCCAAAATGCAGTCAGTTTGGATGTGAGGAAGCCACCTTCTCGAGTTGTCGGATCCTGTAGTCACTGAGCAGACAGTGCTGTGTGCAGGCTTGAGACCTCTTTCAGAAACCAAACCACTGAGACATGGTTTGATGTTGAACGTCATGACAAGGAGTGACATTGCTCTTTTTTCTTTCAGATGCAAAGCTCACTGATGGAAGCCTTCAACGTCCAACGCAAACCTACCAACAAAACCAACTACTTCTTACCCTTAAAACCCACTTTTTACCCTCAAAACTGCCTTTTTACCATCAAAACCCACTCTTTACCTTCAAAAGACACGACTCTTTACATGGAACTTGACATTACCAATATTGACCATCAAAACTTAGAATTTATTACTGAAACATTTACCATCGAGACAAAATCCACTCATAAGTGGTGCTTAACATTTCTCTACACGATTTTACCATGCAGGACTTTCTTTTAGTTTTGAACTTGAGACTTTGTTTTTTAAGATACACTTCTAATCCAGAAGGGTGGAAACGTCTTAAAACTGCTGAACATAGTAAATTACCGCATTAATATCTCACAAGTGTGAGATAAGGGCCAGCAATAGACCATCTCAAATGCTGCTTGTTCCAGACTCCGGCTGACTTGATGTTATTCGTGTAATGTTACTCCAAGTTAGACACCTGGTGCAAGAGCAACCAGGGATTACAAAGATTGCAACTGACGGTCTGTATATTTCATTTAAAGGCTTACTTAAAATTTCACAAGTAGAATTTTTTGTAAGAGCATCATTTTCTTTCCTGTTCTGTCGGACACTAGGAACTAATGTACTTCACATACGAGTTATAGTCAAGATCTGTAAGAAAATCATCTGGTTCTCAGCTTTATGAAACAACAAATACGCAGATTTGAACGTATTTCTCAAGACGATCTCTGATACTCTTCCGTATGTTTTAACTACATTTTGTTAATATACTGTCCCTTGTCCAAAGTCTCAGTTGTCTGGTTTTGTCTCTCTAAAGTGGCTAGCTAAAGACAAATTCATACGGTGATTTTAATTTTTATTATTAAATGCTATCAGACTGTGACACACTTCTTCTTCACTGGTCCTGCATCAGGAGACCAGTGAGTGGGGAACCTGTAGGAAACACAGGGCATCTGAATAATCTTTCTGGTTTATCCAAGCCGTGTTGTTCAGAGATGTCTAAAGTTTCATCTTTGCTCTTTTAAAGGTAAAAAGCACTTGCCCTACTGTAAATATATAGCATGTAAAATTGATACAGTAGGTAAATACAGCAAAGTTCAAGTGGATTTTTACTGGACTTATCTAACATGCAACGTGTCGTGTGAATTGACAGCTTTCAGAGTGTATTTGATACGCAATAAATTAGATCTTCCTTTCAGTGGTAGGGGAGATGATGCTGTCACTGTGACCCAGAGAAGATAAGTATCTGGGGACTTGTTAGTGGCCACACAGCTCAGGCGCTGAGTGAAGCCACCTGCCTGGCTCTTTCTGGCCCCTGCAGCCGCAAAGGCCAGCACTGAAAACAAGGAGCGGAGGAACTACACGAGTTTCAGCGCAGCACGAAGGGAGAAGTATAAGGCCCTAGTAGACACCAGTTCCCTGTGTGCCCTGATGCCCTCAAGCTGTCAAGGGGTGGAACCGATCTATATTTCTGGAGTGACAGGGGGATCCCAAGAGTTGGCTGTACTGGAGGCTGAAATCAGTCTGACTGGGAGGAAATGGCAAAAGTACCCCATCGTGAGTGGTCCAGAGGCTCCGTGCATGCTCGGCATAAGACTACCTCAGGAGAGGGTACTTCAAAGATCCAAAAGGGTACTGATGGGCTTTTGGCATCGCTGCTTTGGAGACTGAGGAAACTAAGCAGCTGTCCATCTTGCCTGGTCTCTCAGAGGATCCTTCTGTTGTAAGGCTGATGAAGGTCAAACAACAAGTGACAGTCGTGACAACAACGGTGCACCAGTGGCACTATCGCACCGAGACTCCCTGATTCCCATACATAAGCTGATCCATAGACTGGGGAGCCCAGGAGGGATCAGTAGGATCCACTCACCTTTTAATACCCTTATATGTCCAGTGTGAAAGTCTAATGGAGAGTGGAGACTAATAGTAAACTATCGTGGCCTGAATGAAGTCACACCGCCATTGAGTGCTGCCGTAGCGGACATGCTAGAACTTCAGTATGAATTAGAGTCAAAGGCAGCCAAGTGGTATTGATACGCGGATTGACTCCACAACTCGTTAAAGTTGTAAAGTAGGTATGCTTTATTCAGCGCTGAGGTGCATGGGGATCGTTCCTCCAAAGTATGCACACCCAGGGTCGTTTTTCCTTTACATTCATTCCCTCATGGCACACATATGCATTACATTACTGATACGCCTATACATATTTAGTATCTGTCCCCGCTTCGTATTATCATGAGCTAGAAGGTCCTTTGCGCCTGCGCAGTGACCCCTCTGGTCATGGGCAGGGGTCTCAAGATGAAGTAAATGAGTCTTCCTCCTGTGGGCAGGGGTCCTCAAGATGAAGTAAATGAGTCTTCCTCTTCTTAAACTTTTCACCTTTTAATCTTCGCACATGGCTTTAGGGTTTAGTCTGTACCTCATCCATAAATCATCAGCTTCTCCCCCTTATCAATAGACCCAGACATTCGCATTTCCTTGTCAATAGTTGCTTATCGGTAGAATCAGGCCTCTGTCTCCTCCCCTTATCAGTAGTCTGTGCCTTGTTCGCTTGGTAAGCATGATAGGTGTTTACAGCAGACAATACTTTTGTTTAAGCAAGGGATTCTTCTAACTCTCTTATACAATCCCCGGTATTTTCCTTTGTACATTTCATTAACCCTGTATCAATCCCCCCTTTTCTATAAAGTAAGTAAATTCTTTTACTATATTATTTATGACAGAGCTATCCATGTTCTTTCTATCGATTCACAAAATGATTTTGATATACATTGTACATTTCATTAACCCTGTATCAGTATGCCACGACTGATATTGCCAATGCATTTTTCTCCATTCCTTTGACAGCAGAGTGCAGGCCAGTTTGCTTTTACTTGGAGGGGCGTCCAGTACACTTGGAACTGACTGCCCCAGGGGTGGAAACACAGCCCTACCATTTGCCATGGAGTGATCCATGCAGCCGCAAAGGGCAGCACTGAAAACAAGGAGCAGAAGAACTACACGAGTTTCAGTGAAGCAGGAAGGGAGAAGTTTGTCGTCCCCGGAGGGCTTTTCCTCAGCATGGCCAACCTCTAACAGGTGCTGCTTTAGGCCACTGAGCAGCCAGTCTGTCTGAGTAGCTACCCTTGGACTTAAAGCCCAATAGTAAAAGGGAAAAAAAGGTTGAGAGTTTGTTCTTCACCTGCATGGGTAGTACCTAATTGCCTGACGTTTTCACAAGCCACTTTGTTTTACTGGCCTTGTGGCCAGTGGAAAGTTTGGGCCAGTTTCACTCCCTCTTAATCCTCCTACAAAGAGCATTTGGAATGAAGTACCATCACACACAAGAACACTATCCCATTTGCTTTGGTAAGTTAAAGAGATATATTGAGCACCACAAATAGCTGATTAAGATGTTGCATTTTAATGCTAAGAAATACTACATTTCCTGCTACAATAGCCTTAGTCATACATTACTCTCAGTAGTTATTCCTGCCGGAGAGAAGAACTTCATCTAACTACAGCATATTAACCCCCAAGGCATTTCCTTCATGCTTCTAGGCAGGCATCCTCACCTGGTTAAATAAACAGGTTTTCAGAAGGGAAGAACTGGTGCAAAAGTGCTTCATGGCTTATTAATGCTTCTGTAGTCTCACATTTCTCCAGAAACACTTTATTGGCTGCTTTTCACACCCTTGCGCACATTGGTACCACTGATTCTGGCTTATTTGCATTACAACTCTACTTGTACAGAGCTCAAACTGATGCATGCGTTGCTCAAAAACAAAACCTGAAGCTGCGGAACAGAAGACTCGAAACAGGTGAAGCGAGCAGCTCTGAGATCGCGCTGCTTTGCAAACGCAGGACATACGACTCAAAATCATTTCTAGAAAGAGTCTAAATGTGTTCCATTAAGCCAAGGTATCTCCACACTGACACTTCTTCAAGGATTGTTCCTCCGCTGGTTGAGTTTCACTCCCTTGAAAGTACTTGTATCTGAACAGTCATCCAAGTAGACCACAATTCCACACACTGGGGAAAATCTGAGGTGTAGAAACATTTACTTTGTACTTTTCCTCTCAGCCTTTATCGCAAACATGCAATAAAGCAGAACACTGGCAGGATGACACCCCATGCAAAACAAGGCCCATCAGCAAGCCTGGAACAACCAAACAGCCTCTCCTTGACAGTCAGAAGCGGATTTGACACACATCACCTTGGGAAGTCCGTGGCTTTGCCAGGACGACACGTTTCCCTGTGCTGTATCCCGAGCTGCTCTGCAACTCCAGCAAGCAAAATGGCTTTGATAAAGCACCGGGTCTCCAAAGCGGTCACTGGCACAGTAGGCACGGCTCAGGTTCAACAAGTTTGTGAAAAACTGCCTGCTACCAGAAGCAGCCCGAAGAAGCCACCCTGCGCTTCCAGCATGGAATTAGGGGCTTTCCCTTAAGAACAGTACGTGCACTGGGAGGAGAAAAGCATCGTGGTAAAAACGGCAGCTCCCGAGGCATGAGCGGCGTTGTTCCTTGCTTGGCGAGCAGGCGGCGGCGGCTCCTGGCGGGGCCTGCCGCCACCCGCGGGGAATCGAACGCTTCGAAGGGTTCCACTTCCCGCCGTCCTCACGTCCCGTCCGTTAGTTGCCATGAGCGCAGAGTCGCCCTAGGCTGCTCGCTGCTGCGGTCCTGCTTCCGGACGGTCCCCGACGTGCGAGCCTGGCAAGCGACACCCGGGGCGGGGCGGGGCGGGAGGGCGCCGAGGCGGCGCGGCCTTGCGGCTGTCCCCGCGCAGTGGTTGCCGCGGGTCGGAAGTGGCGAGCGGGGCTGGGTCGTAGCGTGAGGTGGAGGGAGAAGGGCGAGGCGAGGTGAAGCGAGGGATCCCTCGGAGCCGCGCTCTGCCCTCGCCTTCCGTGTCAGGGTCGCTTTGGTTTGGCTGTGTTTGGGCTCTTGCCGCTCCCGAGCGCGGACGTGCTGCGTGCCGTGCCGGTCCGTGAGAGCAGCGGTGCCACAATGCTTTTCGGGACCAAAACCTGTCGGAAAGGCAGAGCGGGGGGTGAGCGGGTAGGTGCTGCAGGCTTAGCGCTGGTGACGGAAGGCCGGACAGTTCCATTTGGAACGGGTACTATGACGTCAACCGACTTTGAGAGCTTATCTTGCGACCCGGAACAAGCAGACCCTCAGACCCCGGTGAAACACTGGGCAGCCGCGCCTCGGGAGAGCAGAGAAACCCCTGGGCGGACGGACACCCCGGTCCCGGAGCTGACAAACTCGGACCCCTTTGCTTCCCGCTAAGGTTAAAGGGATAATTAACTGCGGGTTTGCTGGGTTGGCGGCTGGATTATTTCTGATGAAAGTGAACAAGCGTGGCGTGTGTGTGTGTGTGTGTGTGTGCGTGCGTGCGTGCGCGGGGTGTTCCTTACTTCGAATTTGTGTGTGTGTGTTTGGGTTTTGGTGGGCTTTTTAGGATTTTTGGGTGGTTGGTTTTACTTTTTTGTTGCTGATTTGGTTTGGGTTTTTTTTCTTACGGTAGTGTTGCATTGTGGAAGTGTCGTTTGCAATTTAGAGACGTACAAGTGCCTTCATGTCTACCTGTAGTAGTTTTGTATTGCTCCTTATTTCTACCTGGGTGTTTTTGTGTACGTTATTGTTTTGCAGTCACTGCTGCAAATGTTTGTTTTGTCATGAGACAAATGCGTAATCGCTACTCCCCAGTTACATTCAGTTTTGTGAGTGGGGTTTGAGTTTGGTTGTTGTCGTTTGGGTTTTTTTTTTAATATTTCTTACCAGCTATTTAGTTCTTCAAGTTATTTCTTTGATAGTGAGTGACAGAATTTCCTTCTGGAATGCTTCTTGATATTCTGAAGTCAACAAAAAATTTTACCTCTGTTACAGATACCAGCAATGACTTTAAAGAAGAGAATACCTTCAGTGTTTAAAGAGGTATCATTCAGGTGGCCCAACAAATGTCCTGCCAAGAAAAGAACAGCATGCACTGCAAACTTGGGCCGAGTACAACCTGAGGAAGCTCCAGAGAAAGTACCGAGAGGTTCTATTTATTCTAGAACCTCTGAGAAGCCTAAGCCTTTTGGCCGGGAAGAGCTAAGTAAGTGTGTCTTCTGTCCTTCCCCCCTTTTCTTCAGAACAAAAACCCTAAAAGTTAGAAAACGCAGTTCTCGTTTGTTGCACTGATATAAGACGGGGTTGTGATGAATAAAGCCTTCAGCACTAGGCTGCAATTTTGTGAGTCCCCTAAGGCAACTGCAGGCAGTGGCGTTGGAAAACCTGTAGTTTTATCTGTTTAAAAATCTACTCGTAACGATCGGTTTTGAGGAGGTTTTTATAGTACACAGACTTAGCCAGGTCTTCTGTGTTGTGCAGAGAAAAGTACATTTCACCTTTGTCTTTATGGCTTCCATTCTTCACAAGTCTCTGCATGCTAACCCTGCTCAGGAAGAGGTCTGGTATCTGTAGGGTTACCTGCTCTGCTAGTTACTCGCTTACTTTTCCGTCCTTGTTCTTACGTTTATTAGCATAGAATTACAAATGTCAATTAAGTTACAATAAGGAAAAAGACCAGAGTGGTAGTTTGTCTTGTACTGGAAGAACTGAAACAGATAAATAAACCATAGTTCAAAACTGTGTGCTGACCTGCAAATTCAAGTGGCCGTGTTTAAGCTGTTCATCTCGTGGGTTTGCGTGGCGGAGCAGACCTGGCTCTTCTGGGTGCTCCTGCAGAATGCTACCTTTTAAACATCCTTTTTCAAAGAGAAACAGTAAATATTTTTTGAAATCTGATTTTTCTTGCAGTTGTTAACGATGGAATTGCCCCACCACGTAAAATTCTTTTTCCACCTGAGAAAATCTGCATGGATTGGCAACAGCCACTGAATGTTGGAGTTGGACTGGAGAACCTGGGCAATACGTGTTTCCTTAATGCTACTCTACAATGTTTGACGTACACACCTCCTCTGGCCAGTTACATGCTGTCTCTTGAACACAGCAAGTCATGTGAGTCCTTTCTAGCATTATTATAAATATGTTGGGCAAAGGTGAAAGAACAAGAGTGATTCTGTGGAGAAAACGCGTGGCTTTCCCGTTTTACCTGTAGAAGCCGGCTTTGAACGCCATCTTCGTGGTCTTTTTCAACCTAAATGATTCTGTGATTCCGTGATTCTTTAACAGAAAGCTCGGAATGGTATATAAAGTGCATTTGTCCATTCAATGCACAATGGTAAAATTGCAAATAAAGACCATTTCTTGCTTTGTGTGAATAATGAAGTACGTTGTAAAGGAAGGCATTTGGTGAACATTTGACATTTGGATTTCCTGCTGGTAGAAAGGTGGTAAAATTTAGGATGGTGGCATCGTGGATTCTTTGTCTCTGCAGCCTAGATACCATAATGTGCTAATACTGCAATAAATGACACGTTCACTATTGACCCATTAAAAAAGATCGCACCCTAGAAAGCACTCTGAGCTAATTTCCGCTGACCTGAAATGGAAATTTGTGTGGGGCAGTATTAAAATTTTGACTGGTTTTATTCTAGTTAAAAGTTTGTCTTTTTTGAACCTTTGAATTTGTGTTCTTTGCATTTCCATTCTACGCTTGAACTGATTTGCCATTGGAGCCTCTTTGCATATCCTTCTAGGTCTATTTTGACAAAGGTACATGCGTGCTTTTTGGTTTGGCATCTTAGTGTTTATTCCTAGAAATTTAACTGTGTTTTTTTGACATAGATAAAAATGTGCCCAGTTAAGAACCCTGTCGCAAAAGGGAGGGCAGAAATACTTACACATACCTTCCTTTCATCTTTCCTTTCTCCCAGAGGGTTCTTAGCTCTGTGTCACGTAGCTCACCTAACAGCAGTATCCTGAAAATCACACACATTCTCTCTTAGCGCTGTGTCATCAATTTCAATAGTGTTTGTCACGGATACTAGTTTTTGGTTTTGTTCTTTTTTGGTAGCAATGCTTATTTGACTAGACTGTGTTGCTTCTTTCACTTTTCAGGTCACGAAAAAGACTTCTGTATGATGTGTACATTGGAAGCTCACATCAACCAGGCCCTGTGTTTCTCTAATAATGCTTTCAAACCTATAGCTGTTATCAATGGCCTTAAAAGTAAGTAATTTCAGATGGTTCTCTTTTGATATATTTGGTAACTTTTCAAAGCACTATCTGATGCATAGAAATGATTTTGGTACTTTTAGAAACGTGAGTTTTCTTTCAGTTTCTATGAGAGAAATATAACCACCTTCTTTTTTATTAGGAATAGGAAAACATTTCTGTTACGGCAGTCAAGAGGATGCACATGAATTCTTGTCCTTCACTGTTGATGCTTTGCAGAGAGCTTGCTTGAATGGAGGAACCACGTACGCGTAAACAAATCATTTCACTTTTAGATGTTCTCTAGCCCCTTTTACTCCTTTCTTTACTACAGTACATTAAAACGAATGTCCTTGGTAAAAACTGTTTGAAGAGTTAACTCGGAGCCTCGCATCATCTGAGGTCTGATTTACCATTTCTTTCCAGATGGGACACATCTTCTCACGCCACCACACTTATTTATCAAATATTTGGAGGATACCTAAGATCCCGAGGTACTTGTTAAAAATCTTCCTGTCCTTTGAACTGGCCTGTGTCTGTTTGTAGTAAAGGCCTCTGTACTTTGACTAAAGTAAAATGTATGAAGACTTTCAATTTGTCCAGTCAGTGCTAAGCATTTGTATTTTGATTCCAGTAAAATGCTTGAACTGCCAAGCCGTTTCGGATAGGCACGAACCATTCCTCAGTATTACTCTGGATATAGAGGTAAGGTGTTTTGTGAATACGGGTCGAGCTGTAGAAGGACCTGTAGAGCTTTCCAAATAAAGGCATTTTACTTAAAAATATATACTGCTAAAAGGAAAGAGCTTGGCGTTGGGTGGGAGTGGATTGGACTTTGGCCTTGTGTGGAAGGCATCTAGGTGCTCTCCCTGTCTGCAGTGGGTTTAAGCTGTAAAAACAGTAATTACATCTAGACAAACGCCTATACTCTCAGACTACTCGATTATTCTGCTTCAGCATCTATACATCTATCGTTAGGCTGATGGGTTTGATCGTTCTCATTATTGATGCCATAGCATAGTACAGATGCTGTCTGTGGCACTGCAGACTTTATTTTCTTATTTCAAAATAGCATCATTTCCACAGGAGGTAAATGCTCAGCGTACTCTGAGGTTTCTGCCTCCTTCACAGTGGTTGCCGGTTGACAGTAGGTCACTTGAGGATGCGCTAGCAAGGTTCTCTCGTTAACTAGCAGGAAGTGTTTGAAATTTTGCATTTCCAGTGACTTAGTGCTCTACTTTCTTATTCATCCAGACCGTTACGTCTGTCACCAAGGCGCTGGAACAATTTGTGAAACCTGAACAACTGGGTGGAGAAAACAGCTATAAGTGCAGCAAGTAAGATTCTTACTAATTCCATCTGAGTCCAAGAGAACGCATTTCATGTTATCACATGAATATCTGGAAAGAGAAGAATTGCGGCCATTAGCTCCTATTAGACTTTTATTCCTACTGCCGCCTGCACTGGGGTTTATTAGCCTTCGTAATTGTGAGGTTGCACACAGAAATGTTCATCTGGCCAGAAGTTAAAGGGGGTGTCTGCTAAGTAGTGGTGAGCTGAAGCACGGAGCTAAGGACAACGATTTGGGGTGGGAGGCAACATCAGCTCGTTGAAGGTCCTAGTGTTCCCTGTGGAAGAAACTGGGATTGGGTCTCAGTGCATGTGAACGGTGGTCGTTAACATGAGCAGCCTCTAATGACTCGCTAAAAAATGTCTTGCACGGTTCTCGTGCTGAATTGTTGGGAAGTCTCTCCTTTTTGTCATTAGGATAGATGCTCAGATGTTTGCTTGGCTATGAAAAGAGAATGTTCTAAGACCTTTGTTTTGTAGAGCTGTCCGCTTACATGCTGTTACCTTCTGTCTGTTAACAAACCCAAAGTGCGGCGTATGGGTTCATAAGCCTGCGTGAGAGACGTAAACTTGTTTGAATTTTGGGAGGGGGAAGAATTTGCTGTTAAACATTTGTCTGTGCTTGCTTTTAAGGTGCACAAACATGGTACCTGCCTCCAAGACGTACACAATACATCGTTCCTCCAATGTTCTTATCATGTCGCTGAAAAGATTTGCAGATTTTAGTGGTGGCAAGATCAGCAAGGTATATTTGCAGCTGTAAAGCAGCTTTATCTTCTATATATCTATGTTCTTTATCTTCTTGGAATGGGAGATTTCCCCAAGAAAAGATCATTTTAAAGAGGGGGAGTTTAGATTGGATATAAGGAAGAAATTAGGGTTAGGGTGGTTAGGGTGGTGAGGCACTGGAATGGGTTGCCCAGGGAAGTTGTGAATGCTCCATCCCTGGCGGTGTTAAAGATCAGGTTGGACAGAGCCTTGGGTGGCATGGTTTAGTGGGAGGTGTCCCTGCCCATGGCAGGGGGGTTGGAACTAGATGATCTTAAGGTCCTTTCTGACCCTAACTGTTCTGTGATTCTTTGATTTAAAAGTTGTTAGTGTTTGCAGGCTGTAACTATAATAACAATTGTCTAAGAAGCGTCAATCTAGCAACTATGGCTTACGGTAACCCTAAGAGTAGACGTCACTCTTAGAGCTAATTCTGTAGAAAACAGTTCTCTGCAGCTTAAATTATTAAATGTTGTTTCTGAGAATAGGTATTTTTAAATGAATGAAGAATATATTTGTGTGATCCTAGCCTGTGTTCTTAGAAGGGTTTTCCTCAGGCTGTTCCATGAAGCGTTTCAGGGTAATATTTGAATCTTCCTGTTTTCTTTTAGCACGTAAACTACCCTGAATATTTGGATCTCCGAGCATATATGTCCCAGTCAACGGGAGAACCACTCATCTATTCTTTATATGCAGTTCTTGTTCATTCTGGTTTCAGCTGTAATGCAGGACACTATATCTGCTTCATAAAGGTGGGTATCGGCTTGATTTCCAACAGGGTAAAATAAACAAAGAAAATGAATGTTACTGGCAGCCACCATTTTGATGGAGAAAGGTTGAATGATGTGTTCTGTTCGATCTGTTTGGTACGTTTTGTGCTGTAGTGTTCCGCCTGTGATGTCATTTCGACAACATGCATTTTGTCTGAAGGTATCACTGTCTTTTATTTGCAGGCCGGCAATGGATTTTGGTATCGAATGAATGATGCCATAGTGGAGCGTTCTGATATCAAAACAGTTCTCAATCAGCAAGCTTATTTACTTTTTTATATCAGGTAATACCAACTACTGACTCTGTTCAGAATATATTTACTTTCCTGTTACTGATACTTTTCTTTCTTTCCAAGTGTTTTTCTTTCTGTCCTAGGCAAAGTTTACTGTTTGTGTAATTCAGTTCTGTCTAACCTGAACTTACCGCTGTCATTTACTGTCTTTCATTGTTTGCCCTTAAACTGGTGAGCTTGTGCATATTGCTCTACATCTGCTCTATGTAGCTGTCTAATATAGAAGAGGAGAAATTACGCCATAGAAGGTGTAAGGGGGAGTTGTTGCTCTGACAAGCACAGTCATTGTAGGGAGACCATTGTCTATTTCTTACTTTGTAGTCTTGGTTGAGTCTTTTATATATGTCTTCTGTGTCACATCATCTGTTCCTTTAAAATTATAGTTGGGGTTTTAATCCAAGAATAGACTGAAAGAAAAACTCTAAACTGAGATCACTGCTTTTTTCCCAAGGCGCT
Source organism: Lathamus discolor (assembly GCF_037157495.1). NCBI lineage: Eukaryota > Metazoa > Chordata > Aves > Psittaciformes > Psittacidae > Lathamus > Lathamus discolor. The sequence goes on along the minus strand of NC_088889.1, from coordinate 84,420,768 downwards.
ATGATTTGACACTTGGAGAATGTGGGCTTTCCTTACCAGCACCGTCTTATGCCCGTTCATTCCTTGGTCAGTGGGGGCCTAAGAGTAAGCAGGCTGGATTTACGGGACCACGACTTCCTCCTCATATGGTTAAGGTAATTTGCAGGGAGTAAATAATGACACCAAATTGATAATGTTGTTTTCTTTTGATGTGTGGGGGGTATTGTTTTATAGCATCGAGTTCTATTTTCCCTCCCACACTACAGCTTTCTTCACAACCGTCATGCGACAGCCAGAATTATTGAAACAGTGGCTAATCCTAAACTGTGCAGCCATGCTACTTCATTATACTTCCAACTCAAAGTGCTTTCTAAAGCACTGACAGCTACGCTTTTGAGACACTTGAAGGAGTCTATTAATTCTTGATGATGATGATGATAAGAACAATTGCAGTAGTAATAATAATTAAATATCACTCTCCGTCAGTGTTGCTTTAGCTGAGACAGTGAGAAAGATTTTTCTTGGTCCTGAGTAGCAGAGCAATTATTGCAGTGTTTCCAGGGAATGTTTAAAGGGGAAAATAAACATATTTGGGAAGAGCTGTAGTCAATGTTAAGTTGTTTGAGTGGGTTTCAAAAAATGAGGCTCATTTGATACCAAGATGCAGTAAACCAAAAGCAGCAGGAATTAAATACACTTGTTGGACTTAGGTTTATATTGGAAGTGAGGTGTTTATCTTCTTAGGTGGTGAGGCAATTTTTAGAAATATTTAGTAGGAGAATTTAATGTTTTAGTAAGTGCTGTGTAATTGCACATATTCATCTTGCAATCTTTTCTTTTTCAATACAGAAATCAAGTTGTGGAAATGGAAATGGACCCCTAAAAGGAGATACAAATCCTCTTGGTATGACCATAAACAAGCCATCTTCAGCTCCACCAACTGCTTGCATTCGAAACGTGGAAATGACCAGGCCTTCATCTACGGATCCATCGAAAGCCCAGAAGATCACTATCAGTATTCCTAACAAATTGCCTGAGCTTCAGACTGTGTCACAACCTGGCTGTGTTACCAGTGCTTTGGAGAATGAGGATCTCAGCAAGGCCGTTCCTTCCTCCACAATTACAGATTCTCTCAGAGCAGAGTCTTCCTCAAATGCATCTACAGTGGCAGTTGCTGCTAACATTTCCAAACAGGAAGTTCCTGATGAAATGTTTGTAGAGCCAGCAGTGAATGTAAGTCCTACAGTCGGCTCCGATGCTCTAGTCCCTTCCAGTGCAGAGTCTTCAGGAAAGTCTGTGGAGTCGAATGGCGTGTTGAAAAGGAATTGCAGCATATCTTCATATGGAATTGTAATGGGGAAGGTGGTTGGCACATTGCAGAATTCCCATTCTTTCTGTGAGAGTGCTGAAGAAGAGAGATCCCATCATGAGCTGCCACAAAATGATTCACTAAATGGTGCTATTAGTTTAGATATTGGATTTAAACAAAAGGGACAGAAACTTGATGATTTTGCTTGCCAAGTCCAACCTGCTAAACCTTCTGAGATTTTCTTTGCTAAAACAAATGGATTGCTTTCACGAGCAAGTTATGTATGCTCCATCTAGAACTTCTCACCTATGACGTGTTTAGTATTCAGGAGGAATGTTCCTAATTCATGTGAAATACTGTGAAAACACACAGCACAGATTTCCTCATTAACACTTTGTGCTACTGTCCCATTAGTTTTCTACATTTGTTTTTTTGTGGTTTGTTTGTTAGTTTGTTAACGTCTATGTTTTAATTGTAGATACCTGTAGCTGAGTCACCGATTCCTCAAGAAATAATCTTAGAATCCCTGGCCTGCAACCACCTGAACAGGTTGTCAGAGAAAACAAGGTAAATTGAGTATACTCTGATGAAAACAAGATTTCATACAAGTTTATCATTCTTTTACCCATCTGCTAGTACTATTTAATAGAAAGCTTTAAATTAGTACAGCAAATTCCACACTGTACATGTAGGATTGCAGATGTCAGCACCGAGCATGTGTTATTGTCATATTAAATACAGGCAGATGCCTCCTGGAATGCTTCTGTTTCTTCACAGAATGGTTTTCCATTTTTTACCATTGGAATCCTTTCTCTGTTCTCTTTTTTCCACCCTAGGATGCGTGCGAGCCAATACAGGCCTTCGCATAATGAAAGAAACAGTCCAAATAATGGCAAAAGCTGGGGAAAATACTCTGATTATAGATCCCGAAGCAGAGAAAGAACAGAACAAGACAGGAATAAGTATTCTCGTTCCAAAGGAGAGAAAACCTGGAGCCCGGAAACATACTGTCAAGATGAAGCACAGAGATGGGAAAAATGCAGATATTACGAGGATTATGACTCTGCTCGTAGAACAGGAAATGGTAGAGAGAGGAAGTACACTCATTCTGACAAAGACTTTGACAAACGGAGTCAATTCTCGAAATCAGAGCGGGATGATCCCTGCAAGAGCAGATGGGCTGACAACACTCACTGCAGAGAGGAAGGAGCGCATGACTTGAGCAGCCACAGAGGGAACCTCCGTCATTGTTCAGTACCTCCGCAGCAGTCTGAAAAACACTCTTGGGAAGGGCACGCACCTCCACCTGCCTCAGCTCGTGCACAATTTGACAACGCTTTCTGGGAAAATAAGAAACTGAGGCTTGGCAAGAGGAAATACAGTGACACAGAAGGAGGCGAAAGCGAAGTGGAAAGGAAACGCCGCAAGATAGATGATAAATATCAAGAGACGGATTACAGGTAAACAGGGATTCCAGCATAATCTGCAATTTTTTTCCTAACTCTTTTCTGAATGTTTCTCATGCCTGTCTTTTTCCCATTGTGTCTAAGTGATTTATAATAATAATCCGCCTGCGGGTTGGTCATTAGGCTGGTCATTAGGTTGGTCAAGCAAACGTAGGAAGATGTTGCTGAACAGCATTAGAACGCTAGATCTGGAGCACAAAGTTAAGAACCTGTCCTGGTTTAAGCCCAGCCTGCTGAACCCAGGACAGAACCGCATCCGCGCACTGTTCTTGATTAGGTTACAACAGTTACATATTTTTAACTCCACATATTCCACAATTAGCCCCTGTAAGGATTTGTGTACAAACCAAGACTTACTGTTATTTAATCTGAGGGCTTATGTCTGTTGCATCTGAAGTCAGATGTGCAGAAATTACTGCAAAATAGCTGGCACACAGCAAGCCATCACCTGTGGTAAAGTAAATAACACTTCATACACACATCAAACACTGCATCCCTTTTCCTATTTTTAACCTGCATGTTTCCCTCAGACCTCAGGATTTGGATGGCCTTGTGTTTCACATTGACAATGACTAGGACTGGTTTGGCTTTAGTGAATGCTTTTGCCAGCAGGTGGCCAACTCTGGTTATTTCTAAACCAGTCAAAAGTAGAGGAAGAAGTTAAATGTCTTGCACCCCACTACACAGGCCAGGGCCGTTAAGATTAGTGCGCTATTTGTGTAGACGTGAGAGATGTTAACCGATAAACACAGTGACAGAACCCCACTTTGGTCCACTGCTTGCAACACAAGTGGGATATGAGGGCTGTGAAAAGCCATTTGTTAAGTCTGGAGAATTTTAGTATTTCCTCAAGTCCATAGATGTTCATGAACTTCCTCTTGTGGAAGGTCCGTCTTTAAAAATACTAAATAAAGGGGTCTGAAGTAGGAACTTTCACTTTAGCATAGATCCAAAATGCAGTCTGTTTGGATGTGGGGAAGCTACCTTCTCAAGTCCGTCAGATAATATAGTCACAGAGCAGATGGAGCTGTGTGCAGGCTTGAGACCTCTCTTTCAGAAACCTAACCACTGAGACAGGGTTTGGCGTTGAACGTCATGACATGGACTGACATTGCTTTCTTTTGTCTTTCAGATACAAAGCTCACTGATGGAATCCTTCGATACCCAAACTAAACCTACTGTCAAAACCAACTATGTCTTATCATCAAACCTGACTCTTTACCATCAAAACTGTGTGCCATCAAAGCTGATGGTTTACCATCAAACCTGGCTGTTTACCATCAAGAATGACTCTACCATCAAAACTGACTGCTTACCATCGAACCTGTCTTTGCCGTCAAAACTGACTCTTTACCACCAGACCTGACTGTTTACCGTCAAACCTGGCTTTACCATCAAAGCTGGCACTTTAGCACCAAACCTGACTGTTTACCATCGAAGCTGCCTTTACCATCAAAACTGACTCGTTACCATCAAATGTGACTTTTTACCACCAAACGTGACCGTTTGCATCAAACCTGACTGTTTACCATCGAACCTGGCTTTACCATCAAAAAAGATGAGTCTTTACCTTCAAAAACAACGACTCTTTTATCTTCAGACTGGACTTTATCGATGTTGACCATCAAAACTTTGAATTTATTATTGAAACATTCACCGCCAAGACAAAATCCATATATTTTAATTCCATTTTCTTAATATACTGTCACTTGTCTGAAGTCTCAGTTGTCTGGTTTTGTCTCTCTAAAGGGGCTAGTTAAAGACAAATTTATACTGTGATTTTAATTTTTATTATTAAATGCTAACAAACTGTGGTGCACTTCATATTCGCTGGTCCTGCATCAGGAGATCAGTGAGTGGGAACCTCTATGAAATAAAGTTCATCTGACTAATCTGTCTGGTCTAATTAATCGACTTGAGGAGAAGCGATCTGAGTTGTCCCCCTACTTGCCTTACATTTGGTTGAAGCTCATGGAAAGCAATGGACAAAATTCCTCCTTAATTTAGGGTGGGAAACCAGCTCTTACCGGAGTAACATTTATAGCAGCACAGCTATGAGTGTTCAGCCTTACGAAAACAACTGATTTTGCAGCTGAGGAGTTTTCTCTCTGAAAAATTCAACCTGTCAATTTAAATCAGTGTGCTTAAAGGTAGGCAAAGAGGCCTTTTACTTACAAGAGCAGTTGCAAAATCAGATCTTAACCTCTTAAACAAGTAAATCAGCACGCACCTCCCATGTATTCTTGGTAAATAAGGAGCTATGCAACAGTCGAGTTTCACACTTTAGAGGAAGTCCCCAGGCTGAATCAACAGGTCCTCCTGATAAATGAAAATGTTACTATTGCAGTGGATTTACATCGAACACCACATTTTTAACAACGGTTGATACAGAGTATGTCATGCAAATCACTTGTGTACACCAACTAATACTTAAATCAGTCCCTATCTGTGCAGCATTTACATTTTTATATTCAAACTGTAGCTAGAAACATTTTACAAGAAACTATGGAAATGGATCTTGTAAGCCACAAGTCTTAGTTTGTAGGATTTGGTCTACAAGAGACCAAGCTTTTCCAGCCAGCATATCCACATAGGTATGTAGTAAATGTTAAAACTATGCATTGTTTTCCTCTAGAAAGCATTATAAATGCTGCTCAGTTGACAGAGGTTCGGTTTTGTACCAGTTTAAAGCGGTTCAAAATGTGAAGCAACACGGAGCTTATTTTGTCAGAATAGTGTCAATTTTAAGTCAGTCCGGCTGAGCTGAAGTTTTCTGTACACTTCTCTGCCTGCACTGCACTGGCACCGTGGCTGATGGAAGCGGCCACGCAGTTCAGATGCTGAGCGGAGCCGGCACGGCAAAAGGAAGGGAAAGAGAGCGGCGGGAGCGGCCGGCTCAGCTCGGCTCAGCTCGGCTCCGGCGGCCGCTGTGGCGCTGGTTGGGCACCCGGCCGCTGCCGTCCTGCCTGACGGGCAGCGGAGGAGCGGGACTCCCCGGCAGGGCGGGGCTGGGGAACGTGCCCAGTACGGGGCGGACGGAGCCAGCACGGCCGCCGCCACCGCCGCCACCACGGGCTGGACAGGCAGGACCGGGACGGGGCGGGAGGGGGCTGAGGCGACGCGGCGCTACCCCTGCCCCCGCAGCACCGGTTGCCGCGGGCCGGAATTACCGAGCGGGGCTGGGTCGGAGCGTGAGGTGGAGTGAGAAGGACGAGGAGATGTGAAGCCGTGCCGCGCCGGTCCGTGAGAGCAGCGGTGCCACAACGCTTTTAGGGACCAAAACCCCTCGGACGGGCAGAGCAGCGGGTGAGCGGGTAGGTGCTTGATGCTTGGCGCTGGGGACGGAAGGGAGAGGCAGACCCTCAGACCGCGCTGAAACACCGGGCACACGCCCCTGGGCGGACACAGACCCGGCCCAGGTGCGGAGAGACGCAGGCCCCGGGGCCGCTCTCGCTGCTCCGTACAACTCGCGGTCCCCGATCTCGGGGTCGCCAGTAGTGCCAGGAAGCGTTGCTGGGCTGCGGCAGCGGGGAATGAGAGCTTCGAGTGCCTCTCCCCTTCGTGTACCTAACTGGCTTCCCGTTAAGATCTTCCTTAGCTGGAATAACTGCGAGTTTCCCAGCTTGGCAGCTGGATTCTCTTTTATGACAGTACACGAGTGCGGCGTGTTTGTGTTCGGGATGTTCCTCTTTTTTCTTTTCTTTTTTTTGTAATCGGTTTGGATATTTTTTCTTACGGTAGTGTTGCAGTGTGGAAATGTAGTTTGCAATTTAGAGACATAGAAGTGCCTTCATGCCTACCAGTAGTAGCTTTGCATTGCTCCTTATTTCTACGTAGGTCTTTTTGTGTACGGTATTGTTTTACAATCACTGCTGCAAATGTTTGTTTTGTCATGAGACAAATGCGTAATCGCTACTCCCCACTTACATTCAGTTTTGTGAGTGGGGTTTTTAGCTTGGTTGTTGTCGTTTGGGGTTTGTTTTAATATTTCTTACCAGCTATTTAGTTCTTCAAATTATTTCTTTGATAGTGAGTGACAGAATTTCCTTCTGGAATGCTTCTTGATATTCTTAAGTCAAAAAATATTGCTTCTGTTACAGACAATGACTACAATGAGGAGAACATCTTCAGTATTTGAAAAGCTGTCATTCAGGTACACAAGCACAGAGGTTAATCAATGGCCACAGTGAGGCAGACTATCGGAGACCACCAGAGACCCCTCAAATATGGTAAAGCGAATATGATAATTCCAGGAAATCTAATGAATAATTTGTAAACAAATTGGTGGGCTCCCGGGTGGCTCAGTCACTTGGGAGCCTTCGACAAAGTATTGTAAGGAATTACACAGTATTACTGACCGGCTACCTGGAACCCTAACAAATTGGTCAGCGGTACTCAAGAGCTTGTTTAGAACTTACATTGCATTATTCTGCAAACTTTTTTCTAAACCAGACAGATGTGTAGGAAGAAAGTAAACGTCTTGCACCCCACTACACTGGTCAGGGCCATTAAGATTAGTGCACTATCCATGTGGGTGAAATGTTAACCGATTAACACAGTGGCAGAACCCCACTTTGATCCGCTGCTTGCAACACAAGTGGGATATGAGGGCTGTGAAAAGCAATTTGTTATGTCTGGAGAATTTTAGTATTTCCTCAAGTCCATAGATGTTCAGGAACTTCCTCTTGTGGAAGGTCCGTCTTTAAAAGTATTAAATAAATGGGTCTCAAGTAGGAATTTCTGGATAATGGAATCTCTGTCAAAAAAGGCCACTGCAGCAGTGTGCTTTTAAAGAGCCCGGAACCTCTCTAACAGGCTAGGGACAGACAACAGCTGAGAAGGAATTGTTAGGTTGTGCCTTTTCACCAGGACTCCCCAGTAAATTAACAAGGATGGAAAGGGCTTGTGATAACGTGTGATTTAAGGAAAATGGAGGTGGGATGGATGAAGGAGCAGCTTTAAAGCAGTTGCTGTCCTACGTTCCTACACGTTCTCCCTAGCAAGTTTCTGAAGGCTTCTGACGGCTTAGTGGGTAAGATTTGGTGAGCTTGAACACAAGACTGTTGGTAAAACAAGGATGCTGTCTAGACAAAACCTCACCTAAATTTACCTAAGTCTACCACTTGCTATGAAAGGAGGTAGCTTTGTCCTAATACTGTGTACAGTTCGCCCACCTTGGCATAGATCCAAAATGCAGTCAGTTTGGATGTGAGGAAGCCACCTTCTCGAGTTGTCGGATCCTGTAGTCACTGAGCAGACAGTGCTGTGTGCAGGCTTGAGACCTCTTTCAGAAACCAAACCACTGAGACATAGTTTGATGTTGAACGTCATGACAAGGAGTGACATTGCTCTTTTTTCTTTCAGATGCAAAGCTCACTGATGGAAGCCTTCAACGTCCAACGCAAACCTACCAACAAAACCAACTACTTCTTACCCTTAAAACCCACTTTTTACCCTCAAAACTGCCTTTTTACCATCAAAACCCACTCTTTACCTTCAAAAGACACGACTCTTTACATGGAACTTGACATTACCAATATTGACCATCAAAACTTAGAATTTATTACTGAAACATTTACCATCGAGACAAAATCCACTCATAAGTGGTGCTTAACATTTCTCTACACGATTTTACCATGCAGGACTTTCTTTTAGTTTTGAACTTGAGACTTTGTTTTTTAAGATACACTTCTAATCCAGAAGGGTGGAAACGTCTTAAAACTGCTGAACATAGTAAATTACCGCATTAATATCTCACAAGTGTGAGATAAGGGCCAGCAATAGACCATCTCAAATGCTGCTTGTTCCAGACTCCGGCTGACTTGATGTTATTCGTGTAATGTTACTCCAAGTTAGACACCTGGTGCAAGAGCAACCAGGGATTACAAAGATTGCAACTGACGGTCTGTATATTTCATTTAAAGGCTTACTTAAAATTTCACAAGTAGAATTTTTTGTAAGAGCATCATTTTCTTTCCTGTTCTGTCGGACACTAGGAACTAATGTACTTCACATACGAGTTATAGTCAAGATCTGTAAGAAAATCATCTGGTTCTCAGCTTTATGAAACAACAAATACGCAGATTTGAACGTATTTCTCAAGACGATCTCTGATACTCTTCCGTATGTTTTAACTACATTTTGTTAATATACTGTCCCTTGTCCAAAGTCTCAGTTGTCTGGTTTTGTCTCTCTAAAGTGGCTAGCTAAAGACAAATTCATACGGTGATTTTAATTTTTATTATTAAATGCTATCAGACTGTGACACACTTCTTCTTCACTGGTCCTGCATCAGGAGACCAGTGAGTGGGGAACCTGTAGGAAACACAGGGCATCTGAATAATCTTTCTGGTTTATCCAAGCCGTGTTGTTCAGAGATGTCTAAAGTTTCATCTTTGCTCTTTTAAAGGTAAAAAGCACTTGCCCTACTGTAAATATATAGCATGTAAAATTGATACAGTAGGTAAATACAGCAAAGTTCAAGTGGATTTTTACTGGACTTATCTAACATGCAACGTGTCGTGTGAATTGACAGCTTTCAGAGTGTATTTGATACGCAATAAATTAGATCTTCCTTTCAGTGGTAGGGGAGATGATGCTGTCACTGTGACCCAGAGAAGATAAGTATCTGGGGACTTGTTAGTGGCCACACAGCTCAGGCGCTGAGTGAAGCCACCTGCCTGGCTCTTTCTGGCCCCTGCAGCCGCAAAGGCCAGCACTGAAAACAAGGAGCGGAGGAACTACACGAGTTTCAGCGCAGCACGAAGGGAGAAGTATAAGGCCCTAGTAGACACCAGTTCCCTGTGTGCCCTGATGCCCTCAAGCTGTCAAGGGGTGGAACCGATCTATATTTCTGGAGTGACAGGGGGATCCCAAGAGTTGGCTGTACTGGAGGCTGAAATCAGTCTGACTGGGAGGAAATGGCAAAAGTACCCCATCGTGAGTGGTCCAGAGGCTCCGTGCATGCTCGGCATAAGACTACCTCAGGAGAGGGTACTTCAAAGATCCAAAAGGGTACTGATGGGCTTTTGGCATCGCTGCTTTGGAGACTGAGGAAACTAAGCAGCTGTCCATCTTGCCTGGTCTCTCAGAGGATCCTTCTGTTGTAAGGCTGATGAAGGTCAAACAACAAGTGACAGTCGTGACAACAACGGTGCACCAGTGGCACTATCGCACCGAGACTCCCTGATTCCCATACATAAGCTGATCCATAGACTGGGGAGCCCAGGAGGGATCAGTAGGATCCACTCACCTTTTAATACCCTTATATGTCCAGTGTGAAAGTCTAATGGAGAGTGGAGACTAATAGTAAACTATCGTGGCCTGAATGAAGTCACACCGCCATTGAGTGCTGCTGTAGCGGACATGCTAGAACTTCAGTATGAATTAGAGTCAAAGGCAGCCAAGTGGTATTGATACGCGGATTGACTCCACAACTCGTTAAAGTTGTAAAGTAGGTATGCTTTATTCAGCGCTGAGGTGCATGGGGATCGTTCCTCCAAAGTATGCACACCCAGGGTCGTTTTTCCTTTACATTCATTCCCTCATGGCACACATATGCATTACATTACTGATACGCCTATACATATTTAGTATCTGTCCCCGCTTCGTATTATCATGAGCTAGAAGGTCCTTTGCGCCTGCGCAGTGACCCCTCTGGTCATGGGCAGGGGTCTCAAGATGAAGTAAATGAGTCTTCCTCCTGTGGGCAGGGGTCCTCAAGATGAAGTAAATGAGTCTTCCTCTTCTTAAACTTTTCACCTTTTAATCTTCGCACATGGCTTTAGGGTTTAGTCTGTACCTCATCCATAAATCATCAGCTTCTCCCCCTTATCAATAGACCCAGACATTCGCATTTCCTTGTCAATAGTTGCTTATCGGTAGAATCAGGCCTCTGTCTCCTCCCCTTATCAGCAGTCTGTGCCTTGTTCGCTTGGTAAGCATGATAGGTGTTTACAGCAGACAATACTTTTGTTTAAGCAAGGGATTCTTCTAACTCTCTTATACAATCCCCGGTATTTTCCTTTGTACATTTCATTAACCCTGTATCAATCCCCCCTTTTCTATAAAGTAAGTAAATTCTTTTACTATATTATTTATGACAGAGCTATCCATGTTCTTTCTATCGATTCACAAAATGATTTTGATATACATTGTACATTTCATTAACCCTGTATCAGTATGCCACGACTGATATTGCCAATGCATTTTTCTCCATTCCTTTGACAGCAGAGTGCAGGCCAGTTTGCTTTTACTTGGAGGGGCGTCCAGTACACTTGGAACTGACTGCCCCAGGGGTGGAAACACAGCCCTACCATTTGCCATGGACTGATCCATGCAGCCGCAAAGGGCAGCACTGAAAACAAGGAGCAGAAGAACTACACGAGTTTCAGTGAAGCAGGAAGGGAGAAGTTTGTCGTCCCCGGAGGGCTTTTCCTCAGCATGGCCAACCTCTAACAGGTGCTGCTTTAGGCCACTGAGCAGCCAGTCTGTCTGAGTAGCTACCCTTGGACTTAAAGCCCAATAGTAAAAGGGAAAAAAAGGTTGAGAGTTTGTTCTTCACCTGCATGGGTAGTACCTAATTGCCTGACGTTTTCACAAGCCACTTTGTTTTACTGGCCTTGTGGCCAGTGGAAAGTTTGGGCCAGTTTCACTCCCTCTTAATCCTCCTACAAAGAGCATTTGGAATGAAGTACCATCACACACAAGAACACTATCCCATTTGCTTTGGTAAGTTAAAGAGATATATTGAGCACCACAAATAGCTGATTAAGATGTTGCATTTTAATGCTAAGAAATACTACATTTCCTGCTACAATAGCCTTAGTCATACATTACTCTCAGTAGTTATTCCTGCCGGAGAGAAGAACTTCATCTAACTACAGCATATTAACCCCCAAGGCATTTCCTTCATGCTTCTAGGCAGGCATCCTCACCTGGTTAAATAAACAGGTTTTCAGAAGGGAAGAACTGGTGCAAAAGTGCTTCATGGCTTATTAATGCTTCTGTAGTCTCACATTTCTCCAGAAACACTTTATTGGCTGCTTTTCACACCCTTGCGCACATTGGTACCACTGATTCTGGCTTATTTGCATTACAACTCTACTTGTACAGAGCTCAAACTGATGCATGCGTTGCTCAAAAACAAAACCTGAAGCTGCGGAACAGAAGACTCGAAACAGGTGAAGCGAGCAGCTCTGAGATCGCGCTGCTTTGCAAACGCAGGACATACGACTCAAAATCATTTCTAGAAAGAGTCTAAATGTGTTCCATTAAGCCAAGGTATCTCCACACTGACACTTCTTCAAGGATTGTTCCTCCGCTGGTTGAGTTTCACTCCCTTGAAAGTACTTGTATCTGAACAGTCATCCAAGTAGACCACAATTCCACACACTGGGGAAAATCTGAGGTGTAGAAACATTTACTTTGTACTTTTCCTCTCAGCCTTTATCGCAAACATGCAATAAAGCAGAACACTGGCAGGATGACACCCCATGCAAAACAAGGCCCATCAGCAAGCCTGGAACAACCAAACAGCCTCTCCTTGACAGTCAGAAGCGGATTTGACACACATCACCTTGGGAAGTCCGTGGCTTTGCCAGGACGACACGTTTCCCTGTGCTGTATCCCGAGCTGCTCTGCAACTCCAGCAAGCAAAATGGCTTTGATAAAGCACCGGGTCTCCAAAGCGGTCACTGGCACAGTAGGCACGGCTCAGGTTCAACAAGTTTGTGAAAAACTGCCTGCTGCCAGAAGCAGCCCGAAGAAGCCACCCTGCGCTTCCAGCATGGAATTAGGGGCTTTCCCTTAAGAACAGTACGTGCACTGGGAGGAGAAAAGCATCGTGGTAAAAACGGCAGCTCCCGAGGCATGAGCGGCGTTGTTCCTTGCTTGGCGAGCAGGCGGCGGCGGCTCCTGGCGGGGCCTGCCGCCACCCGCGGGGAATCGAACGCTTCGAAGGGTTCCACTTCCCGCCGTCCTCACGTCCCGTCCGTTAGTTGCCATGAGCGCAGAGTCGCCCTAGGCTGCTCGCTGCTGCGGTCCTGCTTCCGGACGGTCCCCGACGTGCGAGCCCGGCAAGCGACACCCGGGGCGGGGCGGGGCGGGAGGGCGCCGAGGCGGCGCGGCCTTGCGGCTGTCCCCGCGCAGTGGTTGCCGCGGGTCGGAAGTGCCGAGCGGGGCTGGGTCGTAGCGTGAGGTGGAGGGAGAAGGGCGAGGCGAGGTGAAGCGAGGGATCCCTCGGAGCCGCGCTCTGCCCTCGCCTTTCGCGTCAGGGTCGCTTTGGTTTGGCTGTGTTTGGGCTCTTGCCGCTCCCGAGCGCGGACGTGCTGCGTGCCGTGCCGGTCCGTGAGAGCAGCGGTGCCACAATGCTTTTCGGGACCAAAACCTGTCGGAAAGGCAGAGCGGGGGGTGAGCGGGTAGGTGCTGCAGGCTTAGCGCTGGTGACGGAAGGCCGGACAGTTCCATTTGGAACGGGTACTATGACGTCAACCGACTTTGAGAGCTTATCTTGCGACCCGGAACAAGCAGACCCTCAGACCCCGGTGAAACACTGGGCAGCCGCGCCTCGGGAGAGCAGAGAAACCCCTGGGCGGACGGACACCCCGGTCCCGGAGCTGACAAACTCGGACCCCTTTGCTTCCCGCTAAGGTTAAAGGGATAATTAACTGCGGGTTTGCTGGGTTGGCGGCTGGATTATTTCTGATGAAAGTGAACAAGCGTGGCGTGTGTGTGTGTGTGTGCGTGCGCGGGGTGTTCCTTACTTCGAATTTGTGTGTGTGTGTTTGGGTTTTGGTGGGCTTTTTAGGATTTTTGGGTGGTTGGTTTTACTTTTTTGTTGCTGATTTGGTTTGGGTTTTTTTTCTTACGGTAGTGTTCCATTGTGGAAGTGTCGTTTGCAATTTAGAGACGTACAAGTGCCTTCATGTCTACCTGTAGTAGTTTTGTATTGCTCCTTATTTCTACCTGGGTGTTTTTGTGTACGTTATTGTTTTGCAGTCACTGCTGCAAATGTTTGTTTTGTCATGAGACAAATGCGTAATCGCTACTCCCCAGTTACATTCAGTTTTGTGAGTGGGGTTTGAGTTTGGTTGTTGTCGTTTGGGTTTTTTTTTTAATATTTCTTACCAGCTATTTAGTTCTTCAAGTTATTTCTTTGATAGTGAGTGACAGAATTTCCTTCTGGAATGCTTCTTGATATTCTGAAGTCAACAAAAAATTTTACCTCTGTTACAGATACCAGCAATGACTTTAAAGAAGAGAATACCTTCAGTGTTTAAAGAGGTATCATTCAGGTGGCCCAACAAATGTCCTGCCAAGAAAAGAACAGCATGCACTGCAAACTTGGGCCGAGTACAACCTGAGGAAGCTCCAGAGAAAGTACCGAGAGGTTCTATTTATTCTAGAACCTCTGAGAAGCCTAAGCCTTTTGGCCGGGAAGAGCTAAGTAAGTGTGTCTTCTGTCCTTCCCCCCTTTTCTTCAGAACAAAAACCCTAAAAGTTAGAAAACGCAGTTCTCGTTTGTTGCACTGATATAAGACGGGGTTGTGATGAATAAAGCCTTCAGCACTAGGCTGCAATTTTGTGAGTCCCCTAAGGCAACTGCAGGCACTGGCGTTGGAAAACCTGTAGTTTTATCTGTTTAAAAATCTACTCGTAACGATCGGTTTTGAGGAGGTTTTTATAGTACACAGACTTAGCCAGGTCTTCTGTGTTGTGCAGAGAAAAGTACATTTCACCTTTGTCTTTATGGCTTCCATTCTTCACAAGTCTCTGCATGCTAACCCTGCTCAGGAAGAGGTCTGGTATCTGTAGGGTTACCTGCTCTGCTAGTTACTCGCTTACTTTTCCGTCCTTGTTCTTACGTTTATTAGCATAGAATTACAAATGTCAATTAAGTTACAATAAGGAAAAAGACCAGAGTGGTAGTTTGTCTTGTACTGGAAGAACTGAAACAGATAAATAAACCATAGTTCAAAACTGTGTGCTGACCTGCAAATTCAAGTGGCCGTGTTTAAGCTGTTCATCTCGTGGGTTTGCGTGGCGGAGCAGACCTGGCTCTTCTGGGTGCTCCTGCAGAATGCTACCTTTTAAACATCCTTTTTCAAAGAGAAACAGTAAATATTTTTTGAAATCTGATTTTTCTTGCAGTTGTTAACGATGGAATTGCCCCACCACGTAAAATTCTTTCTCCACCTGAGAAAATCTGCATGGATTGGCAACAGCCACTGAATGTTGGAGTTGGACTGGAGAACCTGGGCAATACGTGTTTCCTTAATGCTACTCTACAATGTTTGACGTACACACCTCCTCTGGCCAGTTACATGCTGTCTCTTGAACACAGCAAGTCATGTGAGTCCTTTCTAGCATTATTATAAATATGTTGGGCAAAGGTGAAAGAACAAGAGTGATTCTGTGGAGAAAACGCGTGGCTTTCCCGTTTTACCTGTAGAAGCCGGCTTTGAACGCCATCTTCGTGGTCTTTTTCAACCTAAATGATTCTGTGATTCCGTGATTCTTTAACAGAAAGCTCGGAATGGTATATAAAGTGCATTTGTCCATTCAATGCACAATGGTAAAATTGCAAATAAAGACCATTTCTTGCTTTGTGTGAATAATGAAGTACGTTGTAAAGGAAGGCATTTGGTGAACATTTGACATTTGGATTTCCTGCTGGTAGAAAGGTGGTAAACTTTAGGATGGTGGCATCGTGGATTCTTTGTCTCTGCAGCCTAGATACCATAATGTGCTAATACTGCAATAAATGACACGTTCACTATTGACCCATTAAAAAAGATCGCACCCTAGAAAGCACTCTGAGCTAATTTCCGCTGACCTGAAATGGAAATTTGTGTGGGGCAGTATTAAAATTTTGACTGGTTTTATTCTAGTTAAAAGTTTGTCTTTTTTGAACCTTTGAATTTGTGTTCTTTGCATTTCCATTCTACGCTTGAACTGATTTGCCATTGGAGCCTCTTTGCATATCCTTCTAGGTCTATTTTGACAAAGGTACATGCGTGCTTTTTGGTTTGGCATCTTAGTGTTTATTCCTAGAAATTTAACTGTGTTTTTTTGACATAGATAAAAATGTGCCCAGTTAAGAACCCTGTCGCAAAAGGGAGGGCAGAAATACTTACACATACCTTCCTTTCATCTTTCCTTTCTCCCAGAGGGTTCTTAGCTCTGTGTCACGTAGCTCACCTAACAGCAGTATCCTGAAAATCACACACATTCTCTCTTAGCGCTGTGTCATCAATTTCAATAGTGTTTGTCACGGATACTAGTTTTTGGTTTTGTTCTTTTTTGGTAGCAATGCTTATTTGACTAGACTGTGTTGCTTCTTTCACTTTTCAGGTCACGAAAAAGACTTCTGTATGATGTGTACATTGGAAGCTCACATCAACCAGGCCCTGTGTTTCTCTAATAATGCTTTCAAACCTATAGCTGTTATCAATGGCCTTAAAAGTAAGTAATTTCAGATGGTTCTCTTTTGATATATTTGGTAACTTTTCAAAGCACTATCTGATGCATAGAAATGATTTTGGTACTTTTAGAAACGTGAGTTTTCTTTCAGTTTCTATGAGAGAAATATAACCACCTTCTTTTTTATTAGGAATAGGAAAACATTTCTGTTACGGCAGTCAAGAGGATGCACATGAATTCTTGTCCTTCACTGTTGATGCTTTGCAGAGAGCTTGCTTGAATGGAGGAACCACGTACGCGTAAACAAATCATTTCACTTTTAGATGTTCTCTAGCCCCTTTTACTCCTTTCTTTACTACAGTACATTAAAACGAATGTCCTTGGTAAAAACTGTTTGAAGAGTTAACTCGGAGCCTCGCATCATCTGAGGTCTGATTTACCATTTCTTTCCAGATGGGACACATCTTCTCACGCCACCACACTTATTTATCAAATATTTGGAGGATACCTAAGATCCCGAGGTACTTGTTAAAAATCTTCCTGTCCTTTGAACTGGCCTGTGTCTGTTTGTAGTAAAGGCCTCTGTACTTTGACTAAAGTAAAATGTATGAAGACTTTCAATTTGTCCAGTCAGTGCTAAGCATTTGTATTTTGATTCCAGTAAAATGCTTGAACTGCCAAGCCGTTTCGGATAGGCACGAACCATTCCTCAGTATTACTCTGGATATAGAGGTAAGGTGTTTTGTGAATACGGGTCGAGCTGTAGAAGGACCTGTAGAGCTTTCCAAATAAAGGCATTTTACTTAAAAATATATACTGCTAAAAGGAAAGAGCTTGGCGTTGGGTGGGAGTGGATTGGACTTTGGCCTTGTGTGGAAGGCATCTAGGTGCTCTCCCTGTCTGCAGTGGGTTTAAGCTGTAAAAACAGTAATTACATCTAGACAAACGCCTATACTCTCAGACTACTCGATTATTCTGCTTCAGCATCTATACATCTATCGTTAGGCTGATGGGTTTGATCGTTCTCATTATTGATGCCATAGCATAGTACAGATGCTGTCTGTGGCACTGCAGACTTTATTTTCTTATTTCAAAATAGCATCATTTCCACAGGAGGTAAATGCTCAGCGTACTCTGAGG
The DNA here is from genome assembly GCF_037157495.1 of Lathamus discolor. Lineage (NCBI taxonomy): Eukaryota > Metazoa > Chordata > Aves > Psittaciformes > Psittacidae > Lathamus > Lathamus discolor. The sequence goes on along the minus strand of NC_088889.1, from coordinate 84,403,452 downwards.
TTTCTGCCTCCTTCACAGTGGTTGCCGGTTGACAGTAGGTCACTTGAGGATGCGCTAGCAAGGTTCTCTCGTTAACTAGCAGGAAGTGTTTGAAATTTTGCATTTCCAGTGACTTAGTGCTCTACTTTCTTATTCATCCAGACCGTTACGTCTGTCACCAAGGCGCTGGAACAATTTGTGAAACCTGAACAACTGGGTGGAGAAAACAGCTATAAGTGCAGCAAGTAAGATTCTTACTAATTCCATCTGAGTCCAAGAGAACGCATTTCATGTTATCACATGAATATCTGGAAAGAGAAGAATTGCGGCCATTAGCTCCTATTAGACTTTTATTCCTACTGCCGCCTGCACTGGGGTTTATTAGCCTTCGTAATTGTGAGGTTGCACACAGAAATGTTCATCTGGCCAGAAGTTAAAGGGGGTGTCTGCTAAGTAGTGGTGAGCTGAAGCACGGAGCTAAGGACAACGATTTGGGGTGGGAGGCAACATCAGCTCGTTGAAGGTCCTAGTGTTCCCTGTGGAAGAAACTGGGATTGGGTCTCAGTGCATGTGAACGGTGGTCGTTAACATGAGCAGCCTCTAATGACTCGCTAAAAAATGTCTTGCACGGTTCTCGTGCTGAATTGTTGGGAAGTCTCTCCTTTTTGTCATTAGGATAGATGCTCAGATGTTTGCTTGGCTATGAAAAGAGAATGTTCTAAGACCTTTGTTTTGTAGAGCTGTCCGCTTACATGCTGTTACCTTCTGTCTGTTAACAAACCCAAAGTGCGGCGTATGGGTTCATAAGCCTGCGTGAGAGACGTAAACTTGTTTGAATTTTGGGAGGGGGAAGAATTTGCTGTTAAACATTTGTCTGTGCTTGCTTTTAAGGTGCACAAACATGGTACCTGCCTCCAAGACGTACACAATACATCGTTCCTCCAATGTTCTTATCATGTCGCTGAAAAGATTTGCAGATTTTAGTGGTGGCAAGATCAGCAAGGTATATTTGCAGCTGTAAAGCAGCTTTATCTTCTATATATCTATGTTCTTTATCTTCTTGGAATGGGAGATTTCCCCAAGAAAAGATCATTTTAAAGAGGGGGAGTTTAGATTGGATATAAGGAAGAAATTAGGGTTAGGGTGGTTAGGGTGGTGAGGCACTGGAATGGGTTGCCCAGGGAAGTTGTGAATGCTCCATCCCTGGCGGTGTTAAAGATCAGGTTGGACAGAGCCTTGGGTGGCATGGTTTAGTGGGAGGTGTCCCTGCCCATGGCAGGGGGGTTGGAACTAGATGATCTTAAGGTCCTTTCTGACCCTAACTGTTCTGTGATTCTTTGATTTAAAAGTTGTTAGTGTTTGCAGGCTGTAACTATAATAACAATTGTCTAAGAAGCGTCAATCTAGCAACTATGGCTTACGGTAACCCTAAGAGTAGACGTCACTCTTAGAGCTAATTCTGTAGAAAACAGTTCTCTGCAGCTTAAATTATTAAATGTTGTTTCTGAGAATAGGTATTTTTAAATGAATGAAGAATATATTTGTGTGATCCTAGCCTGTGTTCTTAGAAGGGTTTTCCTCAGGCTGTTCCATGAAGCGTTTCAGGGTAATATTTGAATCTTCCTGTTTTCTTTTAGCACGTAAACTACCCTGAATATTTGGATCTCCGAGCATATATGTCCCAGTCAACGGGAGAACCACTCATCTATTCTTTATATGCAGTTCTTGTTCATTCTGGTTTCAGCTGTAATGCAGGACACTATATCTGCTTCATAAAGGTGGGTATCGGCTTGATTTCCAACAGGGTAAAATAAACAAAGAAAATGAATGTTACTGGCAGCCACCATTTTGATGGAGAAAGGTTGAATGATGTGTTCTGTTCGATCTGTTTGGTACGTTTTGTGCTGTAGTGTTCCGCCTGTGATGTCATTTCGACAACATGCATTTTGTCTGAAGGTATCACTGTCTTTTATTTGCAGGCCGGCAATGGATTTTGGTATCGAATGAATGATGCCATAGTGGAGCGTTCTGATATCAAAACAGTTCTCAATCAGCAAGCTTATTTACTTTTTTATATCAGGTAATACCAACTACTGACTCTGTTCAGAATATATTTACTTTCCTGTTACTGATACTTTTCTTTCTTTCCAAGTGTTTTTCTTTCTGTCCTAGGCAAAGTTTACTGTTTGTGTAATTCAGTTCTGTCTAACCTGAACTTACCGCTGTCATTTACTGTCTTTCATTGTTTGCCCTTAAACTGGTGAGCTTGTGCATATTGCTCTACATCTGCTCTATGTAGCTGGCTAATATAGAAGAGGAGAAATTACGCCATAGAAGGTGTAAGGGGGAGTTGTTGCTCTGACAAGCACAGTCATTGTAGGGAGACCATTGTCTATTTCTTACTTTGTAGTCTTGGTTGAGTCTTTTATATATGTCTTCTGTGTCACATCATCTGTTCCTTTAAAATTATAGTTGGGGTTTTAATCCAAGAATAGACTGAAAGAAAAACTCTAAACTGAGATCACTGCTTTTTTCCCAAGGCGCTATGATTTGACACTTGGAGAATGTGGGCTTTCCTTACCAGCACCGTCTTATGCCCGTTCATTCCTTGGTCAGTGGGGGCCTAAGAGTAAGCAGGCTGGATTTATGGGACCACGACTTCCTCCTCATATGGTTAAGGTAATTTGCAGGGAGTAAATAATGACACCAAATTGATAATGTTGTTTTCTTTTGATGTGTGGGGGGTATTGTTTTATAGCATCGAGTTCTATTTTCCCTCCCACACTACAGCTTTCTTCACAACCGTCATGCGACAGCCAGAATTATTGAAACAGTGGCTAATCCTAAACTGTGCAGCCATGCTACTTCATTATACTTCCAACTCAAAGTGCTTTCTAAAGCACTGACAGCTACGCTTTTGAGACACTTGAAGGAGTCTATTAATTCTTGATGATGATGATGATAAGAACAATTGCAGTAGTAATAATAATTAAATATCACTCTCCGTCAGTGTTGCTTTAGCTGAGACAGTGAGAAAGATTTTTCTTGGTCCTGAGTAGCAGAGCAATTATTGCAGTGTTTCCAGGGAATGTTTAAAGGGGAAAATAAACATATTTGGGAAGAGCTGTAGTCAATGTTAAGTTGTTTGAGTGGGTTTCAAAAAATGAGGCTCATTTGATACCAAGATGCAGTAAACCAAAAGCAGCAGGAATTAAATACACTTGTTGGACTTAGGTTTATATTGGAAGTGAGGTGTTTATCTTCTTAGGTGGTGAGGCAATTTTTAGAAATATTTAGTAGGAGAATTTAATGTTTTAGTAAGTGCTGTGTAATTGCACATATTCATCTTGCAATCTTTTCTTTTTCAATACAGAAATCAAGTTGTGGAAATGGAAATGGACCCCTAAAAGGAGATACAAATCCTCTTGGTATGACCATAAACAAGCCATCTTCAGCTCCACCAACTGCTTGCATTCGAAACGTGGAAATGACCAGGCCTTCATCTACGGATCCATCGAAAGCCCAGAAGATCACTATCAGTATTCCTAACAAATTGCCTGAGCTTCAGACTGTGTCACAACCTGGCTGTGTTACCAGTGCTTTGGAGAATGAGGATCTCAGCAAGGCCGTTCCTTCCTCCACAATTACAGATTCTCTCAGAGCAGAGTCTTCCTCAAATGCATCTACAGTGGCAGTTGCTGCTAACATTTCCAAACAGGAAGTTCCTGATGAAATGTTTGTAGAGCCAGCAGTGAATGTAAGTCCTACAGTCGGCTCCGATGCTCTAGTCCCTTCCAGTGCAGAGTCTTCAGGAAAGTCTGTGGAGTCGAATGGCGTGTTGAAAAGGAATTGCAGCATATCTTCATATGGAATTGTAATGGGGAAGGTGGTTGGCACATTGCAGAATTCCCATTCTTTCTGTGAGAGTGCTGAAGAAGAGAGATCCCATCATGAGCTGCCACAAAATGATTCACTAAATGGTGCTATTAGTTTAGATATTGGATTTAAACAAAAGGGACAGAAACTTGATGATTTTGCTTGCCAAGTCCAACCTGCTAAACCTTCTGAGATTTTCTTTGCTAAAACAAATGGATTGCTTTTACCAGCAAGTTATGTATGCTCCATCTAGAACTTCTCACCTATGACGTGTTTAGTATTCAGGAGGAATGTTCCTAATTCATGTGAAATACTGTGAAAACACACAGCACAGATTTCCTCATTAACACTTTGTGCTACTGTCCCATTAGTTTTCTACATTTGTTTTTTTGTGGTTTGTTTGTTAGTTTGTTAACGTCTATGTTTTAATTGTAGATACCTGTAGCTGAGTCACCGATTCCTCAAGAAATAATCTTAGAATCCCTGGCCTGCAACCACCTGAACAGGTTGTCAGAGAAAACAAGGTAAATTGAGTATACTCTGATGAAAACAAGATTTCATACAAGTTTATCATTCTTTTACCCATCTGCTAGTACTATTTAATAGAAAGCTTTAAATTAGTACAGCAAATTCCACACTGTACATGTAGGATTGCAGATGTCAGCACCGAGCATGTGTTATTGTCATATTAAATACAGGCAGATGCCTCCTGGAATGCTTCTGTTTCTTCACAGAATGGTTTTCCATTTTTTACCATTGGAATCCTTTCTCTGTTCTCTTTTTTCCACCCTAGGATGCGTGCGAGCCAATACAGGCCTTCGCATAATGAAAGAAACAGTCCAAATAATGGCAAAAGCTGGGGAAAATACTCTGATTATAGATCCCGAAGCAGAGAAAGAACAGAACAAGACAGGAATAAGTATTCTCGTTCCAAAGGAGAGAAAACCTGGAGCCCGGAAACATACTGTCAAGATGAAGCACAGAGATGGGAAAAATGCAGATATTACGAGGATTATGACTCTGCTCGTAGAACAGGAAATGGTAGAGAGAGGAAGTACACTCATTCTGACAAAGACTTTGACAAACGGAGTCAATTCTCGAAATCAGAGCGGGATGATCCCTGCAAGAGCAGATGGGCTGACAACACTCACTGCAGAGAGGAAGGAGCGCATGACTTGAGCAGCCACAGAGGGAACCTCCGTCATTGTTCAGTACCTCCGCAGCAGTCTGAAAAACACTCTTGGGAAGGGCACGCACCTCCACCTGCCTCAGCTCGTGCACAATTTGACAACGCTTTCTGGGAAAATAAGAAACTGAGGCTTGGCAAGAGGAAATACAGTGACACAGAAGGAGGCGAAAGCGAAGTGGAAAGGAAACGCCGCAAGATAGATGATAAATATCAAGAGACGGATTACAGGTAAACAGGGATTCCAGCATAATCTGCAATTTTTTTCCTAACTCTTTTCTGAATGTTTCTCATGCCTGTCTTTTTCCCATTGTGTCTAAGTGATTTATAATAATAATCCGCCTGCGGGTTGGTCATTAGGCTGGTCATTAGGTTGGTCAAGCAAACGTAGGAAGATGTTGCTGAACAGCATTAGAACGCTAGATCTGGAGCACAAAGTTAAGAACCTGTCCTGGTTTAAGCCCAGCCTGCTGAACCCAGGACAGAACCGCATCCGCGCACTGTTCTTGATTAGGTTACAACAGTTACATATTTTTAACTCCACATATTCCACAATTAGCCCCTGTAAGGATTTGTGTACAAACCAAGACTTACTGTTATTTAATCTGAGGGCTTATGTCTGTTGCATCTGAAGTCAGATGTGCAGAAATTACTGCAAAATAGCTGGCACACAGCAAGCCATCACCTGTGGTAAAGTAAATAACACTTCATACACACATCAAACACTGCATCCCTTTTCCTATTTTTAACCTGCATGTTTCCCTCAGACCTCAGGATTTGGATGGCCTTGTGTTTCACATTGACAATGACTAGGACTGGTTTGGCTTTAGTGAATGCTTTTGCCAGCAGGTGGCCAACTCTGGTTATTTCTAAACCAGTCAAAAGTAGAGGAAGAAGTTAAATGTCTTGCACCCCACTACACAGGCCAGGGCCGTTAAGATTAGTGCGCTATTTGTGTAGACGTGAGAGATGTTAACCGATAAACACAGTGACAGAACCCCACTTTGGTCCACTGCTTGCAACACAAGTGGGATATGAGGGCTGTGAAAAGCCATTTGTTAAGTCTGGAGAATTTTAGTATTTCCTCAAGTCCATAGATGTTCATGAACTTCCTCTTGTGGAAGGTCCGTCTTTAAAAATACTAAATAAAGGGGTCTGAAGTAGGAACTTTCACTTTAGCATAGATCCAAAATGCAGTCTGTTTGGATGTGGGGAAGCTACCTTCTCAAGTCCGTCAGATAATATAGTCACAGAGCAGATGGAGCTGTGTGCAGGCTTGAGACCTCTCTTTCAGAAACCTAACCACTGAGACAGGGTTTGGCGTTGAACGTCATGACATGGACTGACATTGCTTTCTTTTGTCTTTCAGATACAAAGCTCACTGATGGAATCCTTCGATACCCAAACTAAACCTACTGTCAAAACCAACTACGTCTTATCATCAAACCTGACTCTTTACCATCAAAACTGTGTGCCATCAAAGCTGATGGTTTACCATCAAACCTGGCTGTTTACCATCAAGAATGACTCTACCATCAAAACTGACTGCTTACCATCGAACCTGTCTTTGCCGTCAAAACTGACTCTTTACCACCAGACCTGACTGTTTACCGTCAAACCTGGCTTTACCATCAAAGCTGGCACTTTAGCACCAAACCTGACTGTTTACCATCGAAGCTGCCTTTACCATCAAAACTGACTCGTTACCATCAAATGTGACTTTTTACCACCAAACGTGACCGTTTGCATCAAACCTGACTGTTTACCATCGAACCTGGCTTTACCATCAAAAAAGATGAGTCTTTACCTTCAAAAACAACGACTCTTTTATCTTCAGACTGGACTTTATCGATGTTGACCATCAAAACTTTGAATTTATTATTGAAACATTCACCGCCAAGACAAAATCCATATATTTTAATTCCATTTTCTTAATATACTGTCACTTGTCTGAAGTCTCAGTTGTCTGGTTTTGTCTCTCTAAAGGGGCTAGTTAAAGACAAATTTATACTGTGATTTTAATTTTTATTATTAAATGCTAACAAACTGTGGTGCACTTCATATTCGCTGGTCCTGCATCAGGAGATCAGTGAGTGGGAACCTCTATGAAATAAAGTTCATCTGACTAATCTGTCTGGTCTAATTAATCGACTTGAGGAGAAGCGATCTGAGTTGTCCCGCTACTTGCCTTACATTTGGTTGAAGCTCATGGAAAGCAATGGACAAAATTCCTCCTTAATTTAGGGTGGGAAACCAGCTCTTACCGGAGTAACATTTATAGCAGCACAGCTATGAGTGTTCAGCCTTACGAAAACAACTGATTTTGCAGCTGAGGAGTTTTCTCTCTGAAAAATTCAACCTGTCAATTTAAATCAGTGTGCTTAAAGGTAGGCAAAGAGGCCTTTTACTTACAAGAGCAGTTGCAAAATCAGATCTTAACCTCTTAAACAAGTAAATCAGCACGCACCTCCCATGTATTCTTGGTAAATAAGGAGCTATGCAACAGTCGAGTTTCACACTTTAGAGGAAGTCCCCAGGCTGAATCAACAGGTCCTCCTGATAAATGAAAATGTTACTATTGCAGTGGATTTACATCGAACACTACATTTTTAACAACGGTTGATACAGAGTATGTCATGCAAATCACTTGTGTACACCAACTAATACTTAAATCAGTCCCTATCTGTGCAGCATTTACATTTTTATATTCAAACTGTAGCTAGAAACATTTTACAAGAAACTATGGAAATGGATCTTGTAAGCCACAAGTCTTAGTTTGTAGGATTTGGTCTACAAGAGACCAAGCTTTTCCAGCCAGCATATCCACATAGGTATGTAGTAAATGTTAAAACTATGCATTGTTTTCCTCTAGAAAGCATTATAAATGCTGCTCAGTTGACAGAGGTTCGGTTTTGTACCAGTTTAAAGCGGTTCAAAATGTGAAGCAACACGGAGCTTATTTTGTCAGAATAGTGTCAATTTTAAGTCAGTCCGGCTGAGCTGAAGTTTTCTGTACACTTCTCTGCCTGCACTGCACTGGCACCGTGGCTGATGGAAGCGGCCACGCAGTTCAGATGCTGAGCGGAGCCGGCACGGCAAAAGGAAGGGAAAGAGAGCGGCGGGAGCGGCCGGCTCAGCTCGGCTCAGCTCGGCTCAGCTCGGCTCCGGCGGCCGCCGTGGCGCTGGTTGGGCACCCGGCCGCTGCCGTCCTGCCTGACGGGCAGCGGAGGAGCGGGACTCCCCGGCGGGGCGGGGCTGGGGAACGTGCCCAGTACGGGGCGGACGGAGCCAGCACGGCCGCCGCCACCGCCGCCACCACGGGCTGGACAGGCAGGACCGGGACGGGGCGGGAGGGGGCTGAGGCGACGCGGCGCTACCCCTGCCCCCGCAGCACCGGTTGCCGCGGGCCGGAATTACCGAGCGGGGCTGGGTCGGAGCGTGAGGTGGAGTGAGAAGGACGAGGAGATGTGAAGCCGTGCCGCGCCGGTCCGTGAGAGCAGCGGTGCCACAACGCTTTTAGGGACCAAAACCCCTCGGACGGGCAGAGCAGCGGGTGAGCGGGTAGGTGCTTGATGCTTGGCGCTGGGGACGGAAGGGAGAGGCAGACCCTCAGACCGCGCTGAAACACCGGGCACACGCCCCTGGGCGGACACAGACCCGGCCCAGGTGCGGAGAGACGCAGGCCCCGGGGCCGCTCTCGCTGCTCCGTACAACTCGCGGTCCCCGATCTCGGGGTCGCCAGTAGTGCCAGGAAGCGTTGCTGGGCTGCGGCAGCGGGGAATGAGAGCTTCGAGTGCCTCTCCCCTTCGTGTACCTAACTGGCTTCCCGTTAAGATCTTCCTTAACTGGAATAACTGCGAGTTTCCCAGCTTGGCAGCTGGATTCTCTTTTATGACAGTACACGAGTGCGGCGTGTTTGTGTTCGGGATGTTCCTCTTTTTTCTTTTCTTTTTTTGTAATCGGTTTGGATATTTTTTCTTACGGTAGTGTTGCAGTGTGGAAATGTAGTTTGCAATTTAGAGACATAGAAGTGCCTTCATGCCTACCAGTAGTAGCTTTGCATTGCTCCTTATTTCTACGTAGGTCTTTTTGTGTACGGTATTGTTTTACAATCACTGCTGCAAATGTTTGTTTTGTCATGAGACAAATGCGTAATCGCTACTCCCCACTTACATTCAGTTTTGTGAGTGGGGTTTTTAGCTTGGTTGTTGTCGTTTGGGGTTTGTTTTAATATTTCTTCCCAGCTATTTAGTTCTTCAAATTATTTCTTTGATAGTGAGTGACAGAATTTCCTTCTGGAATGCTTCTTGATATTCTTAAGTCAAAAAATATTGCTTCTGTTACAGACAATGACTACAATGAGGAGAATATCTTCAGTATTTGAAAAGCTGTCATTTAGGTGGCCTGCCAAGAAAACAACAGCATGCACCCCAACCTTGGGCCAAGTACAACCTGAGGAAGATGCAGAGAAAGTACCGAGAGGTTCTCTTTCTTCTAAAACCTCTGAAAATCCCAAGCCTTTTGGCCAGGGAGAGCTAAGTAAGTGTGTCTTCTGTCCTTCCCCCCTTTTCTTCAGAATAAAAAACCCCCAAGTTAGAAAACGCAGTTCTCATTTGTTGTGCTAAGACAGGGTTGTGATGAATAAAGCCTTCAGCACTAGGCTGCAATTTTGTGAGTCCCCTAAGGCAACTGCAGGCACTGGCATTGAAAATCCTGTAGATTTATCTATTTAAAAATCTACTTGTAACAATCGGTTTTGAGGAGGTTTTTATATTACACAGACTTAGCCAGGTCTTCTGTGTTGTGCAGAGAAAAGTACATTTCACCTTTGTGTTTATGGCTTCCATTGTTCACAAGTCTCTGAATGCTAACCCTGCTCAGGAAGAGGTCTGGTATCTGTAGGGTTACCTGCTCTGCCCCAGAAGGAGTCAGGACAAAGGAGGAGTTTCCTTTGGTAGATGGGGATTGGGTTAGGGATCAGTTAAGCAGTCTGGACATCTATAAATTGATGGGTCCGGATGGAATACACCCACGGCTGCTGAGGGAGCTGGTGGAGTTCATTGCTCGGCCACTCTCCGTCATCTTTGGTAAGTCGTGGGAAACAGGAGAGGTGCCTGAGGATTGGAGGATGGCAAGTGTCACGCCAGTCTATAAGAAGGGCAAGAAAGAGGACCCGGGTAATTACAGACCGGTCAGCCTTACCTCCATCCCTGGAAAGGTGATGGAACAACTTATGCGTGACACCATCTCTAGACATATCAAGGATGAGGGTATCGTTAAGTGCAGCCAACATGGTTTTACCAAGGGGAAGTCATGTTTGACCAACCTTATAGCCTTCTCTGAGGAAGTGACTAGGTGGATGGATGACGGTAGAGCAGTAGATGTGGTTTTTCTTGATTTCAGTAGGGCATTTGATACTGTCTCCCACAGCATCCTCATAGATAAGCTAAGGACGTGTGGGCTTGATGATCAGGTAGTGAGGTGGATCGAGAGCTGGTTGAAGGGAAGAAGGCAGAGAGTTGTGGTCAATGGGGCAGAATCTAGCTGGAGGTCTGTGACTAGTGGAGTACCTCAGGGGTCGGTGCTGGGACCAGTGCTGATTAAAATTTTCATCAACGACCTGGATGAGGGAACTGAGTGTACCCTCAGCAAGTTTGCTGATGATACTAAACTGGGAGGAGTGGCTGACACACCAGAAGGCTGTGCTGCCATTCAGCGAGACCTGGACAGGCTGGAGAGTTGGGCGGGGAGAAATTTGATGAAATTCAACAAGGGCAAGTGTAGAGTCTTGCATGTGGGGAAGAACAACCCCATGTACCAGTACAGGTTGGGGGCTGACCTGGTGGAAAGTAGTGAAGGGGAAAGGGACCTGGGGGTCCTGGTGGATAGGAGGATGACCAGGAGCCAGCAATGTGCCCTTGTGGCCAAAAAGGCCAATGGCATCCTAGGATGTATCACAAAGGGTGTGGTTAGTAGGTCAAGAGAGGTTCTCCTCCCCCTCTATTCTGCCTTGGTGGGGCCGCATCTGGAATATTGTGTCCAGCTCTGGGCCCCTCAGTTCAAGAAGGACAGGGAATTGCTTGAAAGAGTCCAGCGCAGAGCCACAAAGATGATTAAGGGAGTGGAACACCTCCCTTATGAGGAGAGGCTGAAGGAGCTGGGTCTCTAGCTTGGAGGAGACTGAGGGGTGACCTCATCGATGTTTACAAATATGTAAAGGGTGAGTGTCAGGATGATGGAGCTAGGTTCTTTTCAGTGATAGGACAAGGGGCAGTGGGTGTAAACTGGAGCATAGGAGGTTCCATGTGAACATTAGGAGAGGCTTTTTTACTGTGAGAGTGACAGAGCACTAGAACAGGTTGCCCAGGGGGGTTGTGGAGTCCCCTATGTTGGAGATATTGAAGGCCTGCCTGGACAAGTTCCTGTGTGATGTACTCTAGGTTACCCTGCTCTTGCAGGGGGGTTGGACTAGATGATCTTTTGAGGTCCCTTCCAACCTTTGGGTTTCTGTGATTTTGTTGAAAGAGTGTCCTGGGTTTACCAGGAGCCGTTTTGCTCCTTCTTAGTAACTGGGGCAAGCTTTGTATTTTGACTTCCAGCCTGGGCAGAGAGCTGATAACACCGATTGTTTTTAATTGTTGTTAAGTAATGTTTATTCTGGCCAAGGACTTTGTGAGTCTCATGCTCTGCCGGAGACGAGGGGAGGCCGGCAGGAAGCAGAGACAGGACACCTGACCCAAGCTAGCCAAAGAGGTATTCCATACCACAGCACGTCGTGCCCAGGGAGGTAACTGGGAGTTACCCGGAAGGGCACTCTCTCTCTTCGGGGGGGGTCGAAGTCTTTCGGCGGTGGTATTGTATTCTCTTGTTATTTTCTCTTATCAGGATTATCATTGGTGGTAGCAGTAGTGATTTGTGTTATACCTTAGTTACTGGGTTGTTCTTATCTCAAGCCGTGGGAGTTACATTCTCCTGATTCTCCTCCCCGTCGGGAGTGGGGAGTGTCGGGGGGGGGGGGGTGAGTGGACGAGCTGTGTGGATCGGTTTAAACCGCGACAGACGTGCTGCTCCCTGAGACGACAACCCCAACCTATTGCTGTATTTAACTCGGTTTGCATGAGGTGCGTGCCTGTCAGGGACTTCAGAGGTGAGTTTTGTTGAAGCAAATCGCGCTGCCTCCCTGAGGCCATCGTCCCGTTCAGAAATGGATAGCAGTGAAGCTGCCCCTGAGGGCAGAGATGTGTTGTGTGGTCTTTTAGAGAAACAGAAGGCTCGGCCCTCTCTGCCAGGGGCAGAACGGGCCGAGAAAAACTGGCATAATTTGCCAAGTGTAACAGACCGAATAAGCGCCCTGCAAACGGACGCAAAACCGCGGCCCGAAAAGGGTAACTCGCTTGTCTGTGCCGTACTGGGCGCCATCTTGGCTGCTGCACTGGAGGCTGGCGAAGAAAAAACGAACAGCTGAATCTCAGTTCGTACAAACTTTACAAGAGCTGGTCCGAGCCCTGCGGGACCAGGCAGTTAACTTAAAAGAACCGTTAGACAAAGAGAAAAATCAGGCTAACTGCTTGCAATTAGCCCTGAAAGAGCAACTCCTTGCAGAGAAATCCGCCTCTCCTCAGGTGGCAGGAAACAACTGAATATCCCCCCAAGGACCTGGGAGAGGCGGGACTAAGGTTAGAAAAATGAAACGTTCCTGCCGCTTCTCTCCGCCCCTTGATAAATAGGAAATATACTTAGGAATGCGGAGAGAACGAATGCCCACCGCTTGCCGCCGAAGAGGTGATGAATCAGGGATGCTTTATTCATCAGGGTTGTGATGAATAAAGCCTTCAGCACTAGGCTGCCATTTTGTGAGTCCCCTAAGGCAACTGAAGGACTGGTGTTGGAAAACCTGTAGTTTTTATCTGCTTAAAAATCTACTTGTAACAATCGGTTTTGAGGAGGTTTTTATAATACACAGACTTAGCCAGGTCTTCTGTGTTGTGCAGAGAAAAGTACATTTCACCTTTGTGTTTATGGCTTCCATTACTCACAAGTCTCTGAATGCTAACCCTGCTCAGGAAGTGGTCTGGTATCTGTAGGGTTACCTGCTCTGCTAGTTACTCGCTTACTTTTCCATCCTAGTTCTTATAATCTGTTCATCACGGAGGATGCACATGAATTCTTGTCCTTCACTTGTTGATGCTTTGCAGAGAGCTTGCTTGAATGGAAGAACCATGTACGCATAAACATTATTTAACTTTTAGATGTTCTCTAGCCCCTTTTACTCCTTTCTTTACCATACTACATTAAAACGAATGTCCTTGGTAAAAACTGTTTGAAGAGTTAACTCTGAGCCTCGCATCATCTGAGGTCTGATTTACCATTTCTTTCCAGATGGGACACATCTTCTCACGCCACCACACTTATTTATCAAATATTTGGAGGATACCTAAGATCCCGAGGTACTTGTTAAAAATCTTCCTGTCCTTTGAACTGGTCTGTGTCTGTTCGTCTGTAGTAAAGGCCTCTGTACTTTGACTAAAGTAAAATGTATGAAGACTTTCAATTTGTCCAGTCAGTGTTAAGCATTCGTATTTTGATTCCAGTAAAATGCTTGAACTGCCAAGCCGTTTCGGATAGGCACGAACCATTCCTCAGTATTACTCTGGATATAGAGGTAAGGTGTTTTGTGAATACGGGTCGAGCTGTAGAAGGACCTGTAGAGCTTTCCAAGTAAAGGCATTTTACTTAAAAATATATACTGCTAAAAGGAAAGAGCTTGGCGTTGGGTGGGAGTGGATTGGACTTTGGCCTTGTGTGGAAGGCATCTAGGTGCTCTCCCTGTCTGCAGTGGGTTTAAGCTGTAAAAACAGTAATTACATCTAGACAAACGCCTATACTCTCAGACTTCTCGATTATTCTGCTTCAGCATCTATACATCTATCGTTAGGCTGATGGGTTTGATCGTTCTCATTATTGATGCCATAGCATAGTACAGATGCTGTCTGTGGCACTGCAGACTTTATTTTCTTATTTCAAAGTAGCATCATTTCCACAGGAGGTAAATGCTCAGCGTACTCTGAGGTTTCTGCCTCCTTCACAGTTGTTGCCGGTTGACAGTAGGTCACTTGAGGATGCGCTAGCAAGGTTCTCTCGTTAACTAGCAGGAAGTGTTTGAAATTTTGCATTTCCAGTGACTTAGTGCTCTACTTTTTTATTCATCCAGACCGTTACGTCTGTCACCAAGGCGCTGGAACAAGTTGTGAAACCTGAACAACTGGGTGGAGAAAACAGCTATAAGTGCAGCAAGTAAGATTCTTACTAATTCCATCAGAGTCCAAGAGAACGCATTTCATGTTATCACATGAATATCTGGAAAGAGAAGAATTGCGGCCATTAGCTCCTATTAGACTTTTATTCCTACTGCCACCTGCACTGGGGTTTATTAGCCTTCGTAATTGTGAGGCTGCACACAGAAATGTTCATCTGGCCAGAAGTTAAAGGGGGTGTCTGCTAAGTAGTGGTGAGCTGAAGCACGGAGCTAAGGACAACGATTTGGGGTGGGAGGCAACATCAGCTCGCTGAAGGTCCTAGTGTTCCCTGTGGAAGAAACTGGGATTGGGTCTCAGTGCATGTGAACGGTGGTCGTTAACATGAGCAGCCTCTAATGACTCGCTAAAAAATGTCTTGCACGGTTCTCGTGCTGAATTGTTGGGAAGCCTCTCCTTTTTGTCATTAGGATAGATGCTCAGATGTTTGCTTGGCTATGAAAAGAGAATGTTCTAAGACCTTTGTTTTGTAGAGCTGTCCGCTTACATGCTGTTACCTTCTGTCTGTTAACAAACCCAAAGTGCGGCGTATGGGTTCATAAGCCTGCGTGAGAGACGTAAACTTGTTTGAATTTTGGGAGGGGGAAGAATTAGCTGTTAAACATTTGTCTGTGCTTGCTTTTAAGGTGCACAAACATGGTTCCTGCCTCCAAGAGGTACACAATACATCGTTCCTCCAAAGTTCTTATCATGTCGCTGAAAAGATTTGCAGATTTTAGTGGTGGCAAGATCAGCAAGGTATATTTGCAGCTGTAAAGCAGCTTTATCTTCTGTATATCTATGTTCTTTATCTTCTTGGAATGGGAGATTTCCCCAAGAAAAGATCATTTTAAAGAGGGGGAGTTTAGATTGGATATAAGGAAGAAATTAGGGTTAGGGTGGTTAGGGTGGTGAGGCACTGGAATGGGTTGCCCAGGGAAGTTGTGAATGCTCCATCCCTGGCGGTGTTAAAGATCAGGTTGGACAGAGCCTTGGGTGGCATGGTTTAGTGGGAGGTGTCCCTGCCCATGGCAGGGGGGTTGGAACTAGATGATCTTAAGGTCCTTTCTGACCCTAACTGTTCTGTGATTCTCTGATTTAAAAGTTGTTAGTGTTTGCAGGCTGTAACTATAATAACAATTGTCTAAGAAGCGTCAATCTAGCAACTATGGCTTACGGTAACCCTAAGAGTAGACGTCATTCTTAGAGCTAATTCTGTAGAAAACAGTTCTCTGCAGCTTAAATTATTAAATGTTGTTTCTGAGAATAGGTATTTTTAAATGAATGAAGAATATATTTGTGTGATCCTAGCCTGTGTTCTTAGAAGGGTTTTCCTCAGGCTGTTCCATGAAGCGTTTCAGGGTAATATTTGAATCTTCCTGTTTTCTTTTAGCACGTAAACTACCCTGAATATTTGGATCTCCGAGCATATATGTCCCAGTCAACGGGAGAACCACTCATCTATTCTTTATATGCAGTTCTTGTTCATTCTGGTTTCAGCTGTAATGCAGGACACTATATCTGCTTCATAAAGGTGGGTATCGGCTTGATTTCCAACAGGGTAAAATAAACAAAGAAAATGAATGTTACTGGCAGCCACCATTTTGATGGAGAAAGGTTGAATGATGTGTTCTGTTCGATCTGTTTGGTACGTTTTGTGCTGTAGTGTTCCGCCTGTGATGTCATTTCGACAACATGCATTTTGTCTGAAGGTATCACTGTCTTTTATTTGCAGGCCGGCAATGGATTTTGGTATCGAATGAATGATGCCATAGTGGAGCGTTCTGATATCAAAACAGTTCTCAATCAGCAAGCTTATGTACTTTTTTATATCAGGTAATACCAACTACTGACTCTGTTCAGAATATATTTACTTTCAGAATATATTTCCTGTTACTGATACTTTTCTTTCTTTCCAAGTGTTTTTCTTTCTGTCCTAGGCAAAGTTTACTGTTTGTGTAATTCAGTTCTGTCTAACCTGAACTTACCGCTGTCATTTACTGTCTTTCATTGTTTGCCCTTAAACTGGTGAGCTTGTGCATATTGCTCTACATCTGCTCTATGTAGCTGTCTAATATAGAAGAGGAGAAATTACGCCATAGAAGGTGTAAGGGGGAGTTGTTGCTCTGACAAGCACAGTCATTGTAGGGAGACCATTGTCTATTTCTTACTTTGTAGTCTTGGTTGAGTCTTTTATATATGTCTTCTGTGTCACATCATCTGTTCCTTTAAAATTATAGTTGGGGTTTTAATCCAAGAATAGACTGAAAGAAAAACTCTAAACTGAGATCACTGCTTTTTTCCCAAGGCGCTATGATTTGACACTTGGAGAATGTGGGCTTTCCTTACCAGCACCGTCTTATGCCCGTTCATTCCTTGGTCAGCGGGGGCCTAAGAGTAAGCAGGCTGGATTTACGGGACCACGACTTCCTCCTCATATGGTTAAGGTAATTTGCAGGGAGTAAATAATGACACCAAATTGATAATGTTGTTTTCTTTTGATGTGTGGGGGGTATTGTTTTATAGCATCGAGTTCTATTTTCCCTCCCACACTACAGCTTTCTTCACAACCGTCATGCGACAGCCAGAATTATTGAAACAGTGGCTAATCCTAAACTGTGCAGCCATGCTACTTCATTATACTTCCAACTCAAAGTGCTTTCTAAAGCACTGACAGCTACGCTTTTGAGACACTTGAAGGAGTCTATTAATTCTTGATGATGATGATGATAAGAACAATAGCAGTAGTAATAATAATTAAATATCACTCTCCGTCAGTGTTGCTTTAGCTGAGACAGTGAGAAAGATTTTTCTTGGTCCTGAGTAGCAGAGCAATTATTGCAGTGTTTTCAGGGAATGTTTAAAGGGGAAAATAAACATATTTGGGAAGAGCTGTAGTCAATGTTAAGTTGTTTGAGTGGGTTTTAAAAAATGAGGCTCATTTGATACCAAGATGCAGTAAACCAAAAGCAGCAGGAATTAAATGCACTTGTTGGACTTAGGTTTATATTGGAAGTGAGGTGTTTATCTTCTTAGGTGGTGAGGCAATTTTTAGAAATATTTAGTAGGAGAATTTAATGTTTTAATAAGTGCTGTGTGATTGCACATATTCATCTTGCAATCTTTTCTTTTTCAATACAGAAATCAAGTTGTTTAAATGGAAATGGACCCCTAAAAGGAGATACAAATCCTCTTGGTATGATCATAAACAAGCCATCTTCAGCTCCACCAACTGCTTGCATTCGAAACGTGGAAATGACCAGGCCTTCATCTACGGATCCATCGAAAGCCCAGAAGATCACTATCAGTATTCCTAACAAATTGCCTGAGCTTCAGACTGTGTCACAACCTGGCTGTGTTACCAGTGCTTTGGAGAATGAGGATCTCAGCAAGGCCGTTCCTTCCTCCACAATTACAAATTCTCTCAGAGCAGAGTCTTCCTCAAATGCATCTACAGTGGCAGTTGCTGCTGACATTTCCAAACAGGAAGTTCCTGATGAAATGTTTGTAGAGCCAGCAGTGAATGTAAGTCCTACAGTCGGCTCCGATGCTCTAGTCCCTTCCAGTGCAGAGTCTTCAGGAAAGTCTGTGGAGTCGAATGGCGTGTTGAAAAGGAATTGCAGCATATCTTCATATGGAATTGTAATGGGGAAGGTGGTTGGCACATTGCAGAATTCCCATTCTTTCTGTGAGAGTGCTGAAGAAGAGAGATCCCATCATGAGCTGCCACAAAATGATTCACTAAATGGTGCTATTAGTTTAGATATTGGATTTAAACAAAAGGGACAGAAACTTGATGATTTTGCTTGCCAAGTCCAACCTGCTAAACCTTCTGAGATTTTCTTTGCTAAAACAAATGGATTGCTTTCACGAGCAAGTTATGTATGCTCCATCTAGAACTTCTCACCTATGACGTGTTTAGTATTCAGGAGGAATGTTCCTAATTCATGTGAAATACTGTGAAAACACACAGCACAGATTTCCTCATTAACACTTTGTGCTACTGTCCCATTAGTTTTCTACATTTGTTTTTTTGTGGTTTGTTTGTTAGTTTGTTAACGTCTATGTTTTAATTGTAGATACCTGTAGCTGAGTCACCGATTCCTCAAGAAATAATCTTAGAATCCCTGGCCTGCAACCACCTGAACAGGTTGTCAGAGAAAACAAGGTAAATTGAGTATACTCTGATGAAAACAAGATTTCATACAAGTTTATCATTCTTTTACCCATCTGCTAGTACTATTTAATAGAAAGCTTTAAATTAGTACAGCAAATTCCACACTGTACATGTAGGATTGCAGATGTCAGCACCGAGCATGTGTTATTGTCATATTAAATACAGGCAGATGCCTCCTGGAATGCTTCTGTTTCTTCACAGAATGGTTTTCCATTTTTTACCATTGGAATCCTTTCTCTGTTCTCTTTTTTCCATCCTAGGATGCGTGCGAGCCAATACAGGCCTTCGCATAATGAAAGAAACAGTCCAAATAATGGCAAAAGCTGGGGAAAATACTCTGATTATAGATCCCGAAGCAGAGAAAGAACAGAACAAGACAGGAATAAGTATTATCGTTCCAAAGGAGAGAAAACCTGGAGCCCGGAAACATACTGTCAAGATGAAGCACAGAGATGGGAAAAATGCAGATATTACGAGGATTATGACTCTGCTCGTAGAACAGGAAATGGTAGAGAGAGGAAGTACACTCATTCTGACAAAGACTTTGACAAACGGAGTCAATTCTCGAAATCAGAGCGGGATGATCCCTGCAAGAGCAGATGGGCTGACAACACTCACTGCAGAGAGGAAGGAGCGCATGACTTGAGCAGCCACAGAGGGAACCTCCGTCATTGTTCAGTACCTCCGCAGCAGTCTGAAAAACACTCTCGGGAAGGGCACGCACCTCCACCTGCCTCAGCTCGTGCACAATTTGACAACGCTTTCTGGGAAAATAAGAAACTGAGGCTTGGCAAGAGGAAATACAGTGACACAGAAGGAGGCGAAAGCGAAGTGGAAAGGAAACGCCGCAAGATAGATGATAAATATCAAGAGACGGATTACAGGTAAACAGGGATTCCAGCATAATCTGCAATTTTTTCCCTAACTCTTCTCTGAATGTTTCTCATGCCTGTCTTTTTCCCATTGTGTCTAAGTGATTTATAATAATAATCCGCCTGCGGGTTGGTCATTAGGCTGGTCATTAGGTTGGTCAAGCAAACGTAGGAAGATGTTGCTGAATAGCGTTAGAACGCTAGATCTGGAGCACAAAGTTAAGAACCTGTCCTGGTTTAAGCCCAGCCTGCTGAACCCAGGACAGAACCGCATCCGCGCACTGTTCTTGATTAGGTTACAACAGTTACATATTTTTAACTCCACATATTCCACAATTAGTCCCCGTAAGGATTTGTGTACAAACCAAGACTTACTGTTATTTAATCTGAGGGCTTATGTCTGTTGCATCTGAAGTCAGATGTGCAGAAATTACTGCAAAATAGCTGGCACACAGCAAGCCATCACCTGTGGTAAAGTAAATAACACTTCATACACACATCAAACACTGCATCCCTTTTCCTATTTTTAACCTGCATGTTTCCCTCAGACCTCAGGATTTGGATGGCCTTGTGTTTCACATTGACAATGACTAGGACTGGTTTGGCTTTAGTGAATGCTTTTGCCAGCAGGTGGCCAACTCTGGTTATTTCTAAACCAGTCAAAAGTAGAGGAAGAAGTTAAATGTCTTGCACCCCACTACACAGGCCAGGGCCGTTAAGATTAGTGCGCTATTTGTGTAGACGTGAGAGATGTTAACCGATAAACACAGTGACAGAACCCCACTTTGGTCCACTGCTTGCAACACAAGTGGGATATGAGGGCTGTGAAAAGCCATTTGTTAAGTCTGGAGAATTTTAGTATTTCCTCAAGTCCATAGATGTTCATGAACTTCCTCTTGTGGAAGGTCCGTCTTTAAAAATACTAAATAAAGGGGTCTGAAGTAGGAACTTTCACTTTAGCATAGATCCAAAATGCAGTCTGTTTGGATGTGGGGAAGCTACCTTCTCAAGTCCGTCAGATAATATAGTCACAGAGCAGATGGAGCTGTGTGCAGGCTTGAGACCTCTCTTTCAGAAACCTAACCACTGAGACAGGGTTTGGCGTTGAACGTCATGACATGGACTGACATTGCTTTCTTTTGTCTTTCAGATACAAAGCTCACTGATGGAATCCTTCGATACCCAAACTAAACCTACTGTCAAAACCAACTACGTCTTATCATCAAACCTGACTCTTTACCATCAAAACTGTGTGCCATCAAAGCTGATGGTTTACCATCAAACCTGGCTGTTTACCATCAAGAATGACTCTACCATCAAAACTGACTGCTTACCATCGAACCTGTCTTCGCCGTCAAAACTGACTCTTTACCACCAGACCTGACTGTTTACCGTCAAACCTGGCTTTACCATCAAAGCTGGCACTTTAGCACCAAACCTGACTGTTTACCATCGAAGCTGCCTTTACCATCAAAACTGACTCGTTACCATCAAATGTGACTTTTTACCACCAAACGTGACCGTTTGCATCAAACCTGACTGTTTACCATCGAACCTGGCTTTACCATCAAAAAAGATGAGTCTTTACCTTCAAAAACAACGACTCTTTTATCTTCAGACTGGACTTTATTGATGTTGACCATCAAAACTTTGAATTTATTATTGAAACATTCACCGCCAAGACAAAATCCATATATTTTAATTCCATTTTCTTAATATACTGTCACTTGTCTGAAGTCTCAGTTGTCTGGTTTTGTCTCTCTAAAGGGGCTAGTTAAAGACAAATTTATACTGTGATTTTAATTTTTATTATTAAATGCTAACAAACTGTGGTGCACTTCATATTCGCTGGTCCTGCATCAGGAGACCAGTGAGTGGGAACCTCTATGAAATAAAGTTCATCTGACTAATCTGTCTGGTCTAATTAATCGACTTGAGGAGAAGCGATCTGAGTTGTCCCCCTACTTGCCTTACATTTGGTTGAAGCTCATGGAAAGCAATGGACAAAATTCCTCCTTAATTTAGGGTGGGAAACCAGCTCTTACCGGAGTAACATTTATAGCAGCACAGCTATGAGTGTTCAGCCTTACGAAAACAACTGATTTTGCAGCTGAGGAGTTTTCTCTCTGAAAAATTCAACCTGTCAATTTAAATCAGTGTGCTTAAAGGTAGGCAAAGAGGCCTTTTACTTACAAGAGCAGTTGCAAAATCAGATCTTAACCTCTTAAACAAGTAAATCAGCACGCACCTCCCATGTATTCTTGGTAAATAAGGAGCTATGCAACAGTCGAGTTTCACACTTTAGAGGAATTCCCCAGGCTGAATCAACAGGTCCTCCTGATAAATGAAAATGTTACTATTGCAGTGGATTTACATCGAACACCACATTTTTAACAACGGTTGATACAGAGTTATGTCATGCAAATCACTTGTGTACACCAACTAATACTTAAATCAGTCCCTATCTGTGCAGCATTTACATTTTTATATTCAAACTGTAGCTAGAAACATTTTACAAGAAACTATGGAAATGGATCTTGTAAGCCACAAGTCTTAGTTTGTAGGATTTGGTCTACAAGAGACCAAGCTTTTCCAGCCAGCATATCCACATAGGTATGTAGTAAATGTTAAAACTATGCATTGTTTTCCTCTAGAAAGCATTATAAATGCTGCTCAGTTGACAGAGGTTCGGTTTTGTACCAGTTTAAAGCGGTTCAAAATGTGAAGCAACACGGAGCTTATTTTGTCAGAATAGTGTCAATTTTAAGTCAGTCCGGCTGAGCTGAAGTTTTCTGTACACTTCTCTGCCTGCACTGCACTGGCACCGTGGCTGATGGAAGCGGCCACGCAGTTCAGATGCTGAGCGGAGCCGGCACGGCAAAAGGAAGGGAAAGAGAGCGGCGGGAGCGGCCGGCTCAGCTCGGCTCAGCTCGGCTCAGCTCAGCTCCGGCGGCCGCTTTGGCGCTGGTTGGGCACCCGGCCGCTGCCGTCCTGCCTGACGGGCAGCGGAGGAGCGGGACTCCCCAGCGGGGCGGGGCTGGGGAACGTGCCCAGTACGGGGCGGACGGAGCCAGCACGGCCGCCGCCACCGCCGCCACCACGGGCTGGACAGGCGGGACCGGGACGGGGCGGGAGGGGGCTGAGGCGACGCGGCGCTACCCCTGCCCCCGCAGCACCGGTTGCCGCGGGCCGGAATTACCGAGCGGGGCTGGGTCGGAGCGTGAGGTGGAGTGAGAAGGACGAGGAGATGTGAAGCCGTGCCGCGCCGGTCCGTGAGAGCAGCGGTGCCACAACGCTTTTAGGGACCAAAACCCCTCGGACGGGCAGAGCAGCGGGTGAGCGGGTAGGTGCTTGATGCTTGGCGCTGGGGACGGAAGGGAGAGGCAGACCCTCAGACCGCGGTGAAACACCGGGCACACGCCCCTGGGCGGACACAGACCCGGCCCAGGTGCGGAGAGACGCAGGCCCCGGGGCCGCTCTCGCTGCTCCGTACAACTCGCGGTCCCCGATCTCGGGGTCGCCAGTAGTGCCAGGAAGCGTTGCTGGGCTGCGGCAGCGGGGAATGAGAGCTTCGAGTGCCTCTCCCCTTCGTGTACCTAACTGGCTTCCCGTTAAGATCTTCCTTAGCTGGAATAACTGCGAGTTTCCCAGCTTGGCAGCTGGATTCTCTTTTATGACAGTACACGAGTGCGGCGTGTTTGTGTTCGGGATGTTCCTCTTTTTTCTTTTCTTTTTTTGTAATCGGTTTGGATATTTTTTCTTACGGTAGTGTTGCAGTGTGGAAATGTAGTTTGCAATTTAGAGACATAGAAGTGCCTTCATGCCTACCAGTAGTAGCTTTGCATTGCTCCTTATTTCTACGTAGGTCTTTTTGTGTACGGTATTGTTATACAATCACTGCTGCAAATGTTTGTTTTGTCATGAGACAAATGCGTAATCGCTACTCCCCAGTTACATTCAGTTTTGTGAGTGGGGTTTTTAGCTTGGTTGTTGTCGTTTGGGGTTTGTTTTAATATTTCTTACCAGCTATTTAGTTCTTCAAATTATTTCTTTGATAGTGAGTGACAGAATTTCCTTCTGGAATGCTTCTTGATATTCTTAAGTCAAAAAATATTGCTTCTGTTACAGACAATGACTACAATGAGGAGAACATCTTCAGTATTTGAAAAGCTGTCATTCAGGTACACAAGCACAGAGGTTAATCAATGGCCACAGTGAGGCAGACTATAGGAGACCACCAGAGACCCCTCAAATAGGGTAAAGCGAATATGATAATTCCAGGAAATCTAATGAATAATTTGTAAACAAATTGGTGGGCTCCCGGGTGGCTCAGTCACTTGGGAGCCTTCGACAAAGTATTGTAAGGAATTACACAGTATTACTGACCGGCTACCTGGAACCCTAACAAATTGGTCAGCGGTACTCAAGAGCTTGTTTAGAACTTACATTGCATTATTCTGCAAACTTTTTTCTAAACCAGACAGATGTGTAGGAAGAAAGTAAACGTCTTGCACCCCACTACACTGGTCAGGGCCATTAAGATTAGTGCACTATCCATGTGGGTGAAATGTTAACCGATTAACACAGTGGCAGAACCCCACTTTGATCCGCTGCTTGCAACACAAGTGGGATATGAGGGCTGTGAAAAGCAATTTGTTATGTCTGGAGAATTTTAGTATTTCCTCAAGTCCATAGATGTTCAGGAACTTCCTCTTGTGGAAGGTCCGTCTTTAAAAGTATTAAATAAATGGGTCTCAAGTAGGAATTTCTGGATAATGGAATCTCTCTCAAAAAAGGCCACTGCAGCAGTGTGCTTTTAAAGAGCCCGGAACCTCTCTAACAGGCTAGGGACAGACAACAGCTGAGAAGGAATTGTTAGGTTGTGCCTTTTCACCAGGACTCCCCAGTAAATTAACAAGGATGGAAAGGGCTTGTGATAACGTGTGATTTAAGGAAAATGGAGGTGGGATGGATGAAGGAGCAGCTTTAAAGCAGTTGCTGTCCTACGTTCCTACACGTTCTCCCTAGCAAGTTTCTGAAGGCTTCTGACGGCTTAGTGGGTAAGATTTGGTGAGCTTGAACACAAGACTGTTGGTAAAACAAGGATGCTGTCTAGACAAAACCTCACCTAAATTTACCTAAGTCTACCACTTGCTATGAAAGGAGGTAGCTTTGTCCTAATACTGTGTACAGTTCGCCCACCTTGGCATAGATCCAAAATGCAGTCAGTTTGGATGTGAGGAAGCCACCTTCTCGAGTTGTCGGATCCTGTAGTCACTGAGCAGACAGTGCTGTGTGCAGGCTTGAGACCTCTTTCAGAAACCAAACCACTGAGACATGGTTTGATGTTGAACGTCATGACAAGGAGTGACATTGCTCTTTTTTCTTTCAGATGCAAAGCTCACTGATGGAAGCCTTCAACGTCCAACGCAAACCTACCAACAAAACCAACTACTTCTTACCCTTAAAACCCACTTTTTACCCTCAAAACTGCCTTTTTACCATCAAAACCCACTCTTTACCTTCAAAAGACACGACTCTTTACATGGAACTTGACATTACCAATATTGACCATCAAAACTTAGAATTTATTACTGAAACATTTACCATCGAGACAAAATCCACTCATAAGTGGTGCTTAACATTTCTCTACACGATTTTACCATGCAGGACTTTCTTTTAGTTTTGAACTTGAGACTTTGTTTTTTAAGATACACTTCTAATCCAGAAGGGTGGAAACGTCTTAAAACTGCTGAACATAGTAAATTACCGCATTAATATCTCACAAGTGTGAGATAAGGGCCAGCAATAGACCATCTCAAATGCTGCTTGTTCCAGACTCCGGCTGACTTGATGTTATTCGTGTAATGTTACTCCAAGTTAGACACCTGGTGCAAGAGCAACCAGGGATTACAAAGATTGCAACTGACGGTCTGTATATTTCATTTAAAGGCTTACTTAAAATTTCACAAGTAGAATTTTTTGTAAGAGCATCATTTTCTTTCCTGTTCTGTCGGACACTAGGAACTAATGTACTTCACATACGAGTTATAGTCAAGATCTGTAAGAAAATCATCTGGTTCTCAGCTTTATGAAACAACAAATACGCAGATTTGAACGTATTTCTCAAGACGATCTCTGATACTCTTCCGTATGTTTTAACTACATTTTGTTAATATACTGTCCCTTGTCCAAAGTCTCAGTTGTCTGGTTTTGTCTCTCTAAAGTGGCTAGCTAAAGACAAATTCATACGGTGATTTTAATTTTTATTATTAAATGCTATCAGACTGTGACACACTTCTTCTTCACTGGTCCTGCATCAGGAGACCAGTGAGTGGGGAACCTGTAGGAAACACAGGGCATCTGAATAATCTTTCTGGTTTATCCAAGCCGTGTTGTTCAGAGATGTCTAAAGTTTCATCTTTGCTCTTTTAAAGGTAAAAAGCACTTGCCCTACTGTAAATATATAGCATGTAAAATTGATACAGTAGGTAAATACAGCAAAGTTCAAGTGGATTTTTACTGGACTTATCTAACATGCAACGTGTCGTGTGAATTGACAGCTTTCAGAGTGTATTTGATACGCAATAAATTAGATCTTCCTTTCAGTGGTAGGGGAGATGATGCTGTCACTGTGACCCAGAGAAGATAAGTATCTGGGGACTTGTTAGTGGCCACACAGCTCAGGCGCTGAGTGAAGCCACCTGCCTGGCTCTTTCTGGCCCCTGCAGCCGCAAAGGCCAGCACTGAAAACAAGGAGCGGAGGAACTACACGAGTTTCAGCGCAGCACGAAGGGAGAAGTATAAGGCCCTAGTAGACACCAGTTCCCTGTGTGCCTGATGCCCTCAAGCTGTCAAGGGGTGGAACCGATCTATATTTCTGGAGTGACAGGGGGATCCCAAGAGTTGGCTGTACTGGAGGCTGAAATCAGTCTGACTGGGAGGAAATGGCAAAAGTACCCCATCGTGAGTGGTCCAGAGGCTCCGTGCATGCTCGGCATAAGACTACCTCAGGAGAGGGTACTTCAAAGATCCAAAAGGGTACTGATGGGCTTTTGGCATCGCTACTTTGGAGACTGAGGAAACTAAGCAGCTGTCCATCTTGCCTGGTCTCTCAGAGGATCCTTCTGTTGTAAGGCTGATGAAGGTCAAACAACAAGTGACAGTCGTGACAACAATGGTGCACCAGTGGCACTATCGCACCGAGACTCCCTGATTCCCATACATAAGCTGATCCATAGACTGGGGAGCCCAGGAGGGATCAGTAGGATCCACTCACCTTTTAATACCCTTATATGTCCAGTGTGAAAGTCTAATGGAGAGTGGAGACTAATAGTAAACTATCGTGGCCTGAATGAAGTCACACCGCCATTGAGTGCTGCCGTAGCGGACATGCTAGAACTTCAGTATGAATTAGAGTCAAAGGCAGCCAAGTGGTATTGATACGCGGATTGACTCCACAACTCGTTAAAGTTGTAAAGTAGGTATGCTTTATTCAGCGCTGAGGTGCATGGGGATCGTTCCTCCAAAGTATGCACACCCAGGGTCGTTTTTCCTTTACATTCATTCCCTCATGGCACACATATGCATTACATTACTGATACGCCTATACATATTTAGTATCTGTCCCCGCTTCGTATTATCATGAGCTAGAAGGTCCTTTGCGCCTGCGCAGTGACCCCTCTGGTCATGGGCAGGGGTCTCAAGATGAAGTAAATGAGTCTTCCTCCTGTGGGCAGGGGTCCTCAAGATGAAGTAAATGAGTCTTCCTCTTCTTAAACTTTTCACCTTTTAATCTTCGCACATGGCTTTAGGGTTTAGTCTGTACCTCATCCATAAATCATCAGCTTCTCCCCCTTATCAATAGACCCAGACATTCGCATTTCCTTGTCAATAGTTGCTTATCGGTAGAATCAGGCCTCTGTCTCCTCCCCTTATCAGTAGTCTGTGCCTTGTTCGCTTGGTAAGCATGATAGGTGTTTACAGCAGACAATACTTTTGTTTAAGCAAGGGATTCTTCTAACTCTCTTATACAATCCCCTGTATTTTCCTTTGTACATTTCATTAACCCTGTATCAATCCCCCCTTTTCTATAAAGTAAGTAAATTCTTTTACTATATTATTTATGACAGAGCTATCCATGTTCTTTCTATCGATTCACAAAATGATTTTGATATACATTGTACATTTCATTAACCCTGTATCAGTATGCCACGACTGATATTGCCAATGCATTTTTCTCCATTCCTTTGACAGCAGAGTGCAGGCCAGTTTGCTTTTACTTGGAGGGGCGTCCAGTACACTTGGAACTGACTGCCCCAGGGGTGGAAACACAGCCCTACCATTTGCCATGGACTGATCCATGCAGCCACAAAGGGCAGCACTGAAAACAAGGAGCAGAAGAACTACACGAGTTTCAGTGAAGCAGGAAGGGAGAAGTTTGTCGTCCCCGGAGGGCTTTTCCTCAGCATGGCCAACCTCTAACAGATGCTGCTTTAGGCCACTGAGCAGCCAGTCTGTCTGAGTAGCTACCCTTGGACTTAAAGCCCAATAGTAAAAGGGAAAAAAAGGTTGAGAGTTTGTTCTTCACCTGCATGGGTAGTACCTAATTGCCTGACGTTTTCACAAGCCACTTTGTTTTACTGGCCTTGTGGCCAGTGGAAAGTTTGGGCCAGTTTCACTCCCTCTTAATCCTCCTACAAAGAGCATTTGGAATGAAGTACCATCACACACAAGAACACTATTCCATTTGCTTTGGTAAGTTAAAGAGATATATTGAGCACCACAAATAGCTGATTAAGATGTTGCATTTTAATGCTAAGAAATACTACATTTCCTGCTACAATAGCCTTAGTCATACATTACTCTCAGTAGTTATTCCTGCCGGAGAGAAGAACTTCATCTAACTACAGCATATTAACCCCCAAGGCATTTCCTTCATGCTTCTAGGCAGGCATCCTCACCTGGTTAAATAAACAGGTTTTCAGAAGGGAAGAACTGGTGCAAAAGTGCTTCATGGCTTATTAATGCTTCTGTAGTCTCACATTTCTCCAGAAACACTTTATTGGCTGCTTTTCACACCCTTGCGCACATTGGTACCACTGATTCTGGCTTATTTGCATTACAACTCTACTTGTACAGAGCTCAAACTGATGTATGCGTTTCTCAAAAACAAAACCTGAAGCTGCGGAACAGAAGACTCGAAACAGGTGAAGTGAGCAGCTCTGAGATCGCGCTGCTTTGCAAACGCAGGACATACGACTCAAAATCATTTCTAGAAAGAGTCTAAATGTGTTCCATTAAGCCAAGGTATCTCCACACTGACACTTCTTCAAGGATTGTTCCTCCGCTGGTTGAGTTTCACTCCCTTGAAAGTACTTGTATCTGAACAGTCATCCAAGTAGACCACAATTCCACACACTGGGGAAAATCTGAGGTGTAGAAACATTTACTTTGTACTTTTCCTCTCAGCCTTTATCGCAAACATGCAATAAAGCAGAACACTGGCAGGATGACACCCCATGCAAAACAAGGCCCATCAGCAAGCCTGGAACAACCAAACAGCCTCTCCTTGACAGTCAGAAGCGGATTTGACACACATCACCTTGGGAAGTCTGTGGCTTTGCCAGGACGACACGTTTCCCTGTGCTGTATCCCGAGCTGCTCTGCAACTCCAGCAAGCAAAATGGCTTTGATAAAGCACCGGGT
Organism: Lathamus discolor; assembly: GCF_037157495.1. Taxonomy (NCBI): domain Eukaryota; kingdom Metazoa; phylum Chordata; class Aves; order Psittaciformes; family Psittacidae; genus Lathamus; species Lathamus discolor. The sequence goes on along the minus strand of NC_088889.1, from coordinate 84,374,361 downwards.
CTCCAAAGCGGTCACTGGCACAGTAGGCACGGCTCAGGTTCAACAAGTTTGTGAAAAACTGCCTGCTACCAGAAGCAGCCCGAAGAAGCCACCCTGCGCTTCCAGCATGGAATTTGGGGCTTTCCCTTAAGAACAGTACGTGCACTGGGAGGAGAAAAGCATCGTGGTAAAAACGGCAGCTCCCGAGGCATGAGCGGCGTTGTTCCTTGCTTGGCGAGCAGGCGGCGGCGGCTCCTGGCGGGGCCTGCCGCCACCCGCGGGGAATCGAACGCTTCGAAGGGTTCCACTTCCCGCCGTCCTCACGTCCCGTCCGTTAGTTGCCATGAGCGCAGAGTCGCCCTAGGCTGCTCGCTGCTGCGGTCCTGCTTCCGGACGGTCCTCGACGTGCGAGCCCGGCAAGCGACACCCGGGGCGGGGCGGGGCGGGGCGGGAGGGCGCCGAGGCGGCGCGGCCTTGCGGCTGTCCCCGCGCAGTGGTTGCCGCGGGTCGGAAGTGGCGAGCGGGGCTGGGTCGTAGCGTGAGGTGGAGGGAGAAGGGCGAGGCGAGGTGAAGCGAGGGATCCCTCGGAGCCGCGCTCTGCCCTCGCCTTCCGCGTCAGGGTCGCTTTGGTTTGGCTGTGTTTGGGCTCTTGCCGCTCCCGAGCGCGGACGTGCTGCGTGCCGTGCCGGTCCGTGAGAGCAGCGGTGCCACAATGCTTTTCGGGACCAAAACCTGTCGGAAAGGCAGAGCGGGGGGTGAGCGGGTAGGTGCTGCAGGCTTAGCGCTGGTGACGGAAGGCCGGACAGTTCCATTTGGAACGGGTACTATGACGTCAACCGACTTTGAGAGCTTATCTTGCGACCCGGAACAAGCAGACCCTCAGACCCCGGTGAAACACTGGGCAGCCGCGCCTCGGGAGAGCAGAGAAACCCCTGGGCGGACGGACACCCCGGTCCCGGAGCTGACAAACTCGGACCCCTTTGCTTCCCGCTAAGGTTAAAGGGATAATTAACTGCGGGTTTGCTGGGTTGGCGGCTGGATTATTTCTGATGAAAGTGAACAAGCGTGGCGTGTGTGTGTGTGTGTGTGTGTGTGTGTGTGCGTGCGTGCGCGGGGTGTTCCTTACTTCGAATTTGTGTGTGTGTGTTTGGGTTTTGGTGGGCTTTTTAGGATTTTTGGGTGGTTGGTTTTACTTTTTTGTTGCTGATTTGGTTTGGGTTTTTTTTCTTACGGTAGTGTTGCATTGTGGAAGTGTCGTTTGCAATTTAGAGACGTACAAGTGCCTTCATGTCTACCTGTAGTAGTTTTGTATTGCTCCTTATTTCTAACTGGGTGTTTTTGTGTACGTTATTGTTTTGCAGTCACTGCTGCAAATGTTTGTTTTGTCATGAGACAAATGCGTAATCGCTACTCCCCAGTTACATTCAGTTTTGTGAGTGGGGTTTGAGTTTGGTTGTTGTCGTTTGGTTTTTTTTTTTAATATTTCTTACCAGCTATTTAGTTCTTCAAGTTATTTCTTTGATAGTGAGTGACAGAATTTCCTTCTGGAATGCTTCTTGATATTCTGAAGTCAACAAAAAATTTTACCTCTGTTACAGATACCAGCAATGACTTTAAAGAAGAGAATACCTTCAGTGTTTAAAGAGGTATCATTCAGGTGGCCCAACAAATGTCCTGCCAAGAAAAGAACAGCATGCACTGCAAACTTGGGCCGAGTACAACCTGAGGAAGCTCCAGAGAAAGTACCGAGAGGTTCTATTTATTCTAGAACCTCTGAGAAGCCTAAGCCTTTTGGCCGGGAAGAGCTAAGTAAGTGTGTCTTCTGTCCTTCCCCCCTTTTCTTCAGAACAAAAACCCTAAAAGTTAGAAAACGCAGTTCTCGTTTGTTGCACTGATATAAGACGGGGTTGTGACGAATAAAGCCTTCAGCACTAGGCTGCAATTTTGTGAGTCCCCTAAGGCAACTGCAGGCAGTGGCGTTGGAAAACCTGTAGTTTTATCTGTTTAAAAATCTACTTGTAACGATCGGTTTTGAGGAGGTTTTTATAGTACACAGACTTAGCCAGGTCTTCTGTGCTGTGCAGAGAAAAGTACATTTCACCTTTGTCTTTATGGCTTCCATTCTTCACAAGTCTCTGCATGCTAACCCTGCTCAGGAAGAGGTCTGGTATCTGTAGGGTTACCTGCTCTGCTAGTTACTCGCTTACTTTTCCGTCCTTGTTCTTACGTTTATTAGCATAGAATTACAAATGTCAATTAAGTTACAATAAGGAAAAAGACCAGAGTGGTAGTTTGTCTTGTACTGGAAGAACTGAAACGGATAAATAAACCATAGTTCAAAACTGTGTGCTGACCTCCAAATTCAAGTGGCCGTGTTTAAGCTGTTCATCTCGTGGGTTTGCGTGGCGGAGCAGACCTGGCTCTTCTGGGTGCTCCTGCAGAATGCTACCTTTTAAACATCCTTTTTCAAAGAGAAACAGTAAATATTTTTTGAAATCTGATTTTTCTTGCAGTTGTTAACGATGGAATTGCCCCACCACGTAAAATTCTTTTTCCACCTGAGAAAATCTGCATGGATTGGCAACAGCCACTGAATGTTGGAGTTGGACTGGAGAACCTGGGCAATACGTGTTTCCTTAATGCTACTCTACAATGTTTGACGTACACACCTCCTCTGGCCAGTTACATGCTGTCTCTTGAACACAGCAAGTCATGTGAGTCCTTTCTAGCATTATTATAAATATGTTGGGCAAAGGTGAAAGAACAAGAGTGATTCTGTGGAGAAAACGCGTGGCTTTCCCGTTTTACCTGTAGAAGCCGGCTTTGAACGCCATCTTCGTGGTCTTTTTCAACCTAAATGATTCTGTGATTCCGTGATTCTTTAACAGAAAGCTCGGAATGGTATATAAAGTGCATTTGTCCATTCAATGCACAATGGTAAAATTGCAAATAAAGACCATTTCTTGCTTTGTGTGAATAATGAAGTACGTTGTAAAGGAAGGCATTTGGTGAACATTTGACATTTGGATTTCCTGCTGGTAGAAAGGTGGTAAAATTTAGGATGTTGGCATCGTGGATTCTTTGTCTCTGCAGCCTAGATACCATAATGTGCTAATACTGCAATAAATGACACGTTCACTATTGACCCATTAAAAAAGATCGCACCCTAGAAAGTACTCTGAGCTAATTTCCGCTGACCTGAAATGGAAATTTGTGTGGGGCAGTATTAAAATTTTGACTGGTTTTATTCTAGTTAAAAGTTTGTCTTTTTTGAACCTTTGAATTTGTGTTCTTTGCATTTCCATTCTACGCTTGAACTGATTTGCCATTGGAGCCTCTTTGCATATCCTTCTAGGTCTATTTTGACAAAGGTACATGCGTGCTTTTTGGTTTGGCATCTTAGTGTTTATTCCTAGAAATTTAACTGTGTTTTTTTGACATAGATAGAAATGTGTCCAGTTAAGAACCCTGTCGCAAAAGGGAGGGCAGAAATACTTACACATACCTTCCTTTCATCTTTCCTTTCTCCCAGAGGGTTCTTAGCTCTGTGTCACGTAGCTCACCTAACAGCAGTATCCTGAAAATCACACACATTCTCTCTTAGCGCTGTGTCATCAATTTCAATAGTGTTTGTCACGGATACTAGTTTTTGGTTTTGTTCTTTTTTGGTAGCAATGCTTATTTGACTAGACTGTGTTGCTTCTTTCACTCTTCAGGTCACGAAAAAGACTTCTGTATGATGTGTACATTGGAAGCTCACATTAACCAGGCCCTGTGTTTCTCTAATAATGCTTTCAAACCTATAGCTGTTATCAATGGCCTTAAAAGTAAGTAATTTCAGATGGTTCTCTTTTGATATATTTGGTAACTTTTCAAAGCACTATCTGATGCATAGAAATGATTTTGGTACTTTTAGAAACGTGAGTTTTCTTTCAGTTTCTATGAGAGAAATATAACCACCTTCTTTTTTATTAGGAATAGGAAAACATTTCTGTTACGGCAGTCAAGAGGATGCACATGAATTCTTGTCCTTCACTGTTGATGCTTTGCAGAGAGCTTGCTTGAATGGAGGAACCACGTACGCGTAAACAAATCATTTCACTTTTAGATGTTCTCTAGCCCCTTTTACTCCTTTCTTTACTACAGTACATTAAAACGAATGTCCTTGGTAAAAACTGTTTGAAGAGTTAACTCGGAGCCTCGCATCATCTGAGGTCTGATTTACCATTTCTTTCCAGATGGGACACATCTTCTCACGCCACCACACTTATTTATCAAATATTTGGAGGATACCTAAGATCCCGAGGTACTTGTTAAAAATCTTCCTGTCCTTTGAACTGGCCTGTGTCTGTTTGTAGTAAAGGCCTCTGTACTTTGACTAAAGTAAAATGTATGAAGACTTTCAATTTGTCCAGTCAGTGCTAAGCATTTGTATTTTGATTCCAGTAAAATGCTTGAACTGCCAAGCCGTTTCAGATAGGCACGAACCATTCCTCAGTATTACTCTGGATATAGAGGTAAGGTGTTTTGTGAATACGGGTCGAGCTGTAGAAGGACCTGTAGAGCTTTCCAAATAAAGGCATTTTACTTAAAAATATATACTGCTAAAAGGAAAGAGCTTGGCGTTGGGTGGGAGTGGATTGGACTTTGGCCTTGTGTGGAAGGCATCTAGGTGCTCTCCCTGTCTGCAGTGGGTTTAAGCTGTAAAAACAGTAATTACATCTAGACAAACGCCTATACTCTCAGACTACTCGATTATTCTGCTTCAGCATCTATACATCTATCGTTAGGCTGATGGGTTTGATCGTTCTCATTATTGATGCCATAGCATAGTACAGATGCTGTCTGTGGCACTGCAGACTTTATTTTCTTATTTCAAAATAGCATCATTTCCACAGGAGGTAAATGCTCAGCGTACTCTGAGGTTTCTGCCTCCTTCACAGTGGTTGTCGGTTGACAGTAGGTCAGTTGAGGATGCGCTAGCAAGGTTCTCTCGTTAACTAGCAGGAAGTGTTTGAAATTTTGCATTTCCAGTGACTTAGTGCTCTACTTTCTTATTCATCCAGACCGTTACGTCTGTCACCAAGGCGCTGGAACAATTTGTGAAACCTGAACAACTGGGTGGAGAAAACAGCTATAAGTGCAGCAAGTAAGATTCTTACTAATTCCATCTGAGTCCAAGAGAACGCATTTCATGTTATCACATGAATATCTGGAAAGAGAAGAATTGCGGCCATTAGCTCCTATTAGACTTTTATTCCTACTGCCACCTGCACTGGGGTTTATTAGCCTTCGTAATTGTGAGGTTGCACACAGAAATGTTCATCTGGCCAGAAGTTAAAGGGGGTGTCTGCTAAGTAGTGGTGAGCTGAAGCACGGAGCTAAGGACAACGATTTGGGGTGGGAGGCAACATCAGCTCGTTGAAGGTCCTAGTGTTCCCTGTGGAAGAAACTGGGATTGGGTCTCAGTGCATGTGAACGGTGGTCATTAACATGAGCAGCCTCTAATGACTCGCTAAAAAATGTCTTGCACGGTTCTCGTGCTGAATTGTTGGGAAGTCTCTCCTTTTTGTCATTAGGATAGATGCTCAGATGTTTGCTTGGCTATGAAAAGAGAATGTTCTAAGACCTTTGTTTTGTAGAGCTGTCCGCTTACATGCTGTTACCTTCTGTCTGTTAACAAACCCAAAGTGCGGCGTATGGGTTCATAAGCCTGCGTGAGAGACGTAAACTTGTTTGAATTTTGGGAGGGGGAAGAATTTGCTGTTAAACATTTGTCTGTGCTTGCTTTTAAGGTGCACAAACATGGTACCTGCCTCCAAGACGTTCACAATACATCGTTCCTCCAAAGTTCTTATCATGTCGCTGAAAAGATTTGCAGATTTTAGTGGTGGCAAGATCAGCAAGGTATATTTGCAGCTGTAAAGCAGCTTTATCTTCTGTATATCTATGTTCTTTATCTCCTTGGAATGGGAGATTTCCCCAAGAAAAGATCATTTTAAAGAGGGGGTGTTTAGATTGGATATAAGGAAGAAATTAGGGTTAGGGTGGTTAGGGTGGTGAGGCACTGGAATGGGTTGCCCAGGGAAGTTGTGAATGCTCCATCCCTGGCGGTGTTAAAGATCAGGTTGGACAGAGCCTTGGGTGGCATGGTTTAGTGGGAGGTGTCCCTGCCCATGGCAGGGGGGTTGGAACTAGATGATCTTAAGGTCCTTTCTGACCCTAACTGTTCTGTGATTCTCTGATTTAAAAGTTGTTAGTGTTTGCAGGCTGTAACTATAATAACAATTGTCTAAGAAGCGTCAATCTAGCAACTATGGCTTACGGTAACCCTAAGAGTAGACGTCACTCTTAGAGCTAATTCTGTAGAAAACAGTTCTCTGCAGCTTAAATTATTAAATGTTGTTTCTGAGAATAGGTATTTTTAAATGAATGAAGAATATATTTGTGTGATCCTAGCCTGTGTTCTTAGAAGGGTTTTCCTCAGGCTGTTCCATGAAGCGTTTCAGGGTAATATTTGAATCTTCCTGTTTTCTTTTAGCACGTAAACTACCCTGAATATTTGGATCTCCGAGCATATATGTCCCAGTCAACGGGAGAACCACTCATCTATTCTTTATATGCAGTTCTTGTTCATTCTGGTTTCAGCTGTAATGCAGGACACTATATCTGCTTCATAAAGGTGGGTATCGGCTTGATTTCCAACAGGGTAAAATAAACAAAGAAAATGAATGTTACTGGCAGCCACCATTTTGATGGAGAAAGGTTGAATGATGTGTTCTGTTCGATCTGTTTGGTACGTTTTGTGCTGTAGTGTTCCGCCTGTGATGTCATTTCGACAACATGCATTTTGTCTGAAGGTATCACTGTCTTTTATTTGCAGGCCGGCAATGGATTTTGGTATCGAATGAATGATGCCATAGTGGAGCGTTCTGATATCAAAACAGTTCTCAATCAGCAAGCTTATTTACTTTTTTATATCAGGTAATACCAACTACTGACTCTGTTCAGAATATATTTACTTTCCTGTTACTGATACTTTTCTTTCTTTCCAAGTGTTTTTCTTTCTGTCCTAGGCAAAGTTTACTGTTTGTGTAATTCAGTTCTGTCTAACCTGAACTTACCGCTGTCATTTACTGTCTTTCATTGTTTGCCCTTAAACTGGTGAGCTTGTGCATATTGCTCTACATCTGCTCTATGTAGCTGTCTAATATAGAAGAGGAGAAATTACGCCATAGAAGGTGTAAGGGGGAGTTGTTGCTCTGACAAGCACAGTCATTGTAGGGAGACCATTGTCTATTTCTTACTTTGTAGTCTTGGTTGAGTCTTTTATATATGTCTTCTGTGTCACATCATCTGTTCCTTTAAAATTATAGTTGGGGTTTTAATCCAAGAATAGACTGAAAGAAAAACTCTAAACTGAGATCACTGCTTTTTTCCCAAGGCGCTATGATTTGACACTTGGAGAATGTGGGCTTTCCTTACCAGCACCGTCTTATGCCCGTTCATTCCTTGGTCAGCGGGGGCCTAAGAGTAAGCAGGCTGGATTTACGGGACCACGACTTCCTCCTCATATGGTTAAGGTAATTTGCAGGGAGTAAATAATGACACCAAATTGATAATGTTGTTTTCTTTTGATGTGTGGGGGGTATTGTTTTATAGCATCGAGTTCTATTTTCCCTCCCACACTACAGCTTTCTTCACAACCGTCATGCGACAGCCAGAATTATTGAAACAGTGGCTAATCCTAAACTGTGCAGCCATGCTACTTCATTATACTTCCAACTCAAAGTGCTTTCTAAAGCACTGACAGCTACGCTTTTGAGACACTTGAAGGAGTCTATTAATTCTTGATGATGATGATGATAAGAACAATAGCAGTAGTAATAATAATTAAATATCACTCTCCGTCAGTGTTGCTTTAGCTGAGACAGTGAGAAAGATTTTTCTTGGTCCTGAGTAGCAGAGCAATTATTGCAGTGTTTCCAGGGAATGTTTAAAGGGGAAAATAAACATATTTGGGAAGAGCTGTAGTCAATGTTAAGTTGTTTGAGTGGGTTTCAAAAAATGAGGCTCATTTGATACCAAGATGCAGTAAACCAAAAGCAGCAGGAATTAAATACACTTGTTGGACTTAGGTTTATATTGGAAGTGAGGTGTTTATCTTCTTAGGTGGTGAGGCAATTTTTAGAAATATTTAGTAGGAGAATTTAATGTTTTAATAAGTGCTGTGTAATTGCACATATTCATCTTGCAATCTTTTCTTTTTCAATACAGAAATCAAGTTGTGTAAATGGAAATGGACCCCTAAAAGGAGATACAAATCCTCTTGGTATGACCATAAACAAGCCATCTTCAGCTCCACCAACTGCTTGCATTCGAAACGTGGAAATGACCAGGCCTTCATCTACGGATCCATCGAAAGCCCAGAAGATCACTATCAGTATTCCTAACAAATTGCCTGAGCTTCAGACTGTGTCACAACCTGGCTGTGTTACCAGTGCTTTGGAGAATGAGGATCTCAGCAAGGCCGTTCCTTCCTCCACAATTACAGGTTCTCTCAGAGCAGAGTCTTCCTCAAATGCATCTACAGTGGCAGTTGCTGCTAACATTTCCAAACAGGAAGTTCCTGATGAAATGTTTGTAGAGCCAGCAGTGAATGTAAGTCCTTCAGTCGGCTCCGATGCTCTAGTCCCTTCCAGTGCAGAGTCTTCAGGAAAGTCTGTGGAGTCGAATGGCGTGTTGAAAAGGAATTGCAGCATATCTTCATATGGAATTGTAATGGGGAAGGTGGTTGGCACATTGCAGAATTCCCATTCTTTCTGTGAGAGTGCTGAAGAAGAGAGATCCCATCATGAGCTGCCACAAAATGATTCACTAAATGGTGCTATTAGTTTAGATATTGGATTTAAACAAAAGGGACAGAAACTTGATGATTTTGCTTGCCAAGTCCAACCTGCTAAACCTTCTGAGATTTTCTTTGCTAAAACAAATGGATTGCTTTTACGAGCAAGTTATGTATGCTCCATCTAGAACTTCTCACCTATGACGTGTTTAGTATTCAGGAGGAATGTTCCTAATTCATGTGAAATACTGTGAAAACACACAGCACAGATTTCCTCATTAACACTTTGTGCTACTGTCCCATTAGTTTTCTACATTTGTTTTTTTGTTGTTTGTTTGTTAGTTTGTTAACGTCTATGTTTTAATTGTAGATACCTGTAGCTGAGTCACCGATTCCTCAAGAAATAATCTTAGAATCCCTGGCCTGCAACCACCTGAACAGGTTGTCAGAGAAAACAAGGTAAATTGAGTATACTCTGATGAAAACAAGATTTCATACAAGTTTATCATTCTTTTACCCATCTGCTAGTACTATTTAATAGAAAGCTTTAAATTAGTACAGCAAATTCCACACTGTACATGTAGGATTGCAGATGTCAGCACCGAGCATGTGTTATTGTCATATTAAATACAGGCAGATGCCTCCTGGAATGCTTCTGTTTCTTCACAGAATGGTTTTCCATTTTTTACCATTGGAATCCTTTCTCTGTTCTCTTTTTTCCATCCTAGGATGCGTGCGAGCCAATACAGGCCTTCGCATAATGAAAGAAACAGTCCAAATAATGGCAAAAGCTGGGGAAAATACTCTGATTATAGATCCCGAAGCAGAGAAAGAACAGAACAAGACAGGAATAAGTATTATCGTTCCAAAGGAGAGAAAACCTGGAGCCCGGAAACATACTGTCAAGATGAAGCACAGAGATGGGAAAAATGCAGATATTACGAGGATTATGACTCTGCTCGTAGAACAGGAAATGGTAGAGAGAGGAAGTACACTCATTCTGACAAAGACTTTGACAAATGGAGTCAATTCTCGAAATCAGAGCGGGATGATCCCTGCAAGAGCAGATGGGCTGACAACACTCACTGCAGAGAGGAAGGAGCGCATCACTTGAGCAGCCACAGAGGGAACCTCCGTCATTGTTCAGTACCTCCGCAGCAGTCTGAAAAACACTCTTGGGAAGGGCACGCACCTCCACCTGCCTCAGCTCGTGCACAATTTGACAACGCTTTCTGGGAAAATAAGAAACTGAGGCTTGGCAAGAGGAAATACAGTGACACAGAAGGAGGCGAAAGCGAAGTGGAAAGGAAACGCCGCAAGATAGATGATAAATATCAAGAGACGGATTACAGGTAAACAGGGATTCCAGCATAATCTGCAATTTTTTCCCTAACTCTTCTCTGAATGTTTCTCATGCCTGTCTTTTTCCCATTGTGTCTAAGTGATTTATAATAATAATCCGCCTGCGGGTTGGTCATTAGGCTGGTCATTAGGTTGGTCAAGCAAACGTAGGAAGATGTTGCTGAATAGCGTTAGAACGCTAGATCTGGAGCACAAAGTTAAGAACCTGTCCTGGTTTAAGCCCAGCCTGCTGAACCCAGGACAGAACCGCATCCGCGCACTGTTCTTGATTAGGTTACAACAGTTACATATGTTTAACTCCACATATTCCACAATTAGCCCCTGTAAGGATTTGTGTACAAACCAAGACTTACTGTTATTTAATCTGAGGGCTTATGTCTGTTGCATCTGAAGTCAGATGTGCAGAAATTACTGCAAAATAGCTGGCACACAGCAAGCCATCACCTGTGGTAAAGTAAATAACACTTCATACACACATCAAACACTGCATCCCTTTTCCTATTTTTAACCTGCATGTTTCCCTCAGACCTCAGGATTTGGATGGCCTTGTGTTTCACATTGACAATGACTAGGACTGGTTTGGCTTTAGTGAATGCTTTTGCCAGCAGGTGGCCAACTCTGGTTATTTCTAAACCAGTCAAAAGTAGAGGAAGAAGTTAAATGTCTTGCACCCCACTACACAGGCCAGGGCCGTTAAGATTAGTGCGCTATTTGTGTAGACGTGAGAGATGTTAACCGATAAACACAGTGACAGAACCCCACTTTGGTCCACTGCTTGCAACACAAGTGGGATATGAGGGCTGTGAAAAGCCATTTGTTAAGTCTGGAGAATTTTAGTATTTCCTCAAGTCCATAGATGTTCATGAACTTCCTCTTGTGGAAGGTCCGTCTTTAAAAATACTAAATAAAGGGGTCTGAAGTAGGAACTTTCACTTTAGCATAGATCCAAAATGCAGTCTGTTTGGATGTGGGGAAGCTACCTTCTCAAGTCCGTCAGATAATATAGTCACAGAGCAGATGGAGCTGTGTGCAGGCTTGAGACCTCTCTTTCAGAAACCTAACCACTGAGACAGGGTTTGGCGTTGAACGTCATGACATGGACTGACATTGCTTTCTTTTGTCTTTCAGATACAAAGCTCACTGATGGAATCCTTCCACACCCAAACTAAACCTACTGTCAAAACTGTGTGCCATCAAAGCTGATGGTTTGCCATCAAAGCTGATGGTTTACCATCAAACCTGGCTGTTTACCATCAAGAATGACTCTACCATCAAAACTGACTGCTTACCATCGAACCTGTCTTTGCCGTCAAAACTGACTCTTTACCACCAGACCTGACTGTTTACCGTCAAACCTGGCTTTACCATCAAAGCTGGCACTTTAGCACCAAACCTGACTGTTTACCATCGAAGCTGCCTTTACCATCAAAACTGACTCGTTACCATCAAATGTGACTTTTTACCACCAAACGTGACCGTTTGCATCAAACCTGACTGTTTACCATCGAACCTGGCTTTACCATCAAAAAAGATGAGTCTTTACCTTCAAAAACAACGACTCTTTTATCTTCAGACTGGACTTTATCGATGTTGACCATCAAAACTTTGAATTTATTATTGAAACATTCACCGCCAAGACAAAATCCATATATTTTAATTCCATTTTCTTAATATACTGTCACTTGTCTGAAGTCTCAGTTGTCTGGTTTTGTCTCTCTAAAGGGGCTAGTTAAAGACAAATTTATACTGTGATTTTAATTTTTATTATTAAATGCTAACAAACTGTGGTGCACTTCATATTCGCTGGTCCTGCATCAGGAGATCAGTGAGTGGGAACCTCTATGAAATAAAGTTCATCTGACTAATCTGTCTGGTCTAATTAATCGACTTGAGGAGAAGCGATCTGAGTTGTCCCCCTACTTGCCTTACATTTGGTTGAAGCTCATGGAAAGCAATGGACAAAATTCCTCCTTAATTTAGGGTGGGAAACCAGCTCTTACCGGAGTAACATTTATAGCAGCACAGCTATGAGTGTTCAGCCTTACGAAAACAACTGATTTTGCAGCTGAGGAGTTTTCTCTCTGAAAAATTCAACCTGTCAATTTAAATCAGTGTGCTTAAAGGTAGGCAAAGAGGCCTTTTACTTACAAGAGCAGTTGCAAAATCAGATCTTAACCTCTTAAACAAGTAAATCAGCACGCACCTCCCATGTATTCTTGGTAAATAAGGAGCTATGCAACAGTCGAGTTTCACACTTTAGAGGAAGTCCCCAGGCTGAATCAACAGGTCCTCCTGATAAATGAAAATGTTACTATTGCAGTGGATTTACATCGAACACCACATTTTTAACAACGGTTGATACAGAGTTATGTCATGCAAATCACTTGTGTACACCAACTAATACTTAAATCAGTCCCTATCTGTGCAGCATTTACATTTTTATATTCAAACTGTAGCTAGAAACATTTTACAAGAAACTATGGAAATGGATCTTGTAAGCCACAAGTCTTAGTTTGTAGGATTTGGTCTACAAGAGACCAAGCTTTTCCAGCCAGCATATCCACATAGGTATGTAGTAAATGTTAAAACTATGCATTGTTTTCCTCTAGAAAGCATTATAAATGCTGCTCAGTTGACAGAGGTTCGGTTTTGTACCAGTTTAAAGCGGTTCAAAATGTGAAGCAACACGGAGCTTATTTTGTCAGAATAGTGTCAATTTTAAGTCAGTCCGGCTGAGCTGAAGTTTTCTGTACACTTCTCTGCCTGCACTGCACTGGCACCGTGGCTGATGGAAGCGGCCACGCAGTTCAGATGCTGAGCGGAGCCGGCACGGCAAAAGGAAGGGAAAGAGAGCGGCGGGAGCGGCCGGCTCAGCTCGGCTCAGCTCGGCTCAGCTCGGCTCAGCTCAGCTCCGGTGGCCGCTGTGGCGCTGGTTGGGCACCCGGCCGCTGCCGTCCTGCCTGACGGGCAGCGGAGGAGCGGGACTCCCCGGCGGGGCGGGGCTGGGGAACGTGCCCAGTACGGGGCGGACGGAGCCAGCACGGCCGCCGCCACCGCCGCCACCACGGGCTGGACAGGCAGGACCGGGACGGGGCGGGAGGGGGCTGAGGCGACGCGGCGCTACCCCTGCCCCCGCAGCACCGGTTGCCGCGGGCCGGAATTACCGAGCGGGGCTGGGTCGGAGCGTGAGGTGGAGTGAGAAGGACGAGGAGATGTGAAGCCGTGCCGCGCCGGTCCGTGAGAGCAGCGGTGCCACAACGCTTTTAGGGACCAAAACCCCTCGGACGGGCAGAGCAGCGGGTGAGAGGGTAGGTGCTTGATGCTTGGCGCTGGGGACGGAAGGGAGAGGCAGACCCTCAGACCGCGCTGAAACACCGGGCACACGCCCCTGGGCGGACACAGACCCGGCCCAGGTGCGGAGAGACGCAGGCCCCGGGGCCGCTCTCGCTGCTCCGTACAACTCGCGGTCCCCGATCTCGGGGTCGCCAGTAGTGCCAGGAAGCGTTGCTGGGCTGCGGCAGCGGGGAATGAGAGCTTCGAGTGCCTCTCCCCTTCGTGTACCTAACTGGCTTCCCGTTAAGATCTTCCTTAACTGGAATAACTGCGAGTTTCCCAGCTTGGCAGCTGGATTCTCTTTTATGACAGTACACGAGTGCGGCGTGTTTGTGTTCGGGATGTTCCTCTTTTTTCTTTTCTTTTTTTTGTAATCGGTTTGGATATTTTTTCTTACGGTAGTGTTGCAGTGTGGAAATGTAGTTTGCAATTTAGAGACATAGAAGTGCCTTCATGCCTACCAGTAGTAGCTTTGCATTGCTCCTTATTTCTACGTAGGTCTTTTTGTGTACGGTATTGTTTTACAATCACTGCTGCAAATGTTTGTTTTGTCATGAGACAAATGCGTAATCGCTACTCCCCACTTACATTCAGTTTTGTGAGTGGGGTTTTTAGCTTGGTTGTTGTCGTTTGGGGTTTGTTTTAATATTTCTTACCAGCTATTTAGTTCTTCAAATTATTTCTTTGATAGTGAGTGACAGAATTTCCTTCTGGAATGCTTCTTGATATTCTTAAGTCAAAAAATATTGCTTCTGTTACAGACAATGACTACAATGAGGAGAACATCTTCAGTATTTGAAAAGCTGTCATTCAGGTACACAAGCACAGAGGTTAATCAATGGCCACAGTGAGGCAGACTATCGGAGACCACCAGAGACCCCTCAAATAGGGTAAAGCGAATACGATAATTCCAGGAAATCTAATGAATAATTTGTAAACAAATTGGTGGGCTCCCGGGTGGCTCAGTCACTTGGGAGCCTTCGACAAAGTATTGTAAGGAATTACACAGTATTACTGACCGGCTACCTGGAACCCTAACAAATTGGTCAGCGGTACTCAAGAGCTTGTTTAGAACTTACATTGCATTATTCTGCAAACTTTTTTCTAAACCAGACAGATGTGTAGGAAGAAAGTAAACGTCTTGCACCCCACTACACTGGTCAGGGCCATTAAGATTAGTGCACTATCTATGTGGGTGAAATGTTAACCGATAAACACAGTGGCAGAACCCCACTTTGATCCGCTGCTTGCAACACAAGTGGGATATGAGGGCTGTGAAAAGCAATTTGTTATGTCTGGAGAATTTTAGTATTTCCTCAAGTCCATAGATGTTCAGGAACTTCCTCTTGTGGAAGGTCCGTCTTTAAAAGTATTAAATAAATGGGTCTCAAGTAGGAATTTCTGGATAATGGAATCTCTCTCAAAAAAGGCCACTGCAGCAGTGTGCTTTTAAAGAGCCCGGAACCTCTCTAACAGGCTAGGGACAGACAACAGCTGAGAAGGAATTGTTAGGTTGTGCCTTTTCACCAGGACTCCCCAGTAAATTAACAAGGATGGAAAGGGCTTGTGATAACGTGTGATTTAAGGAAAATGGAGGTGGGATGGATGAAGGAGCAGCTTTAAAGCAGTTGCTGTCCTACGTTCCTACACGTTCTCCCTAGCAAGTTTCTGAAGGCTTCTGACGGCTTAGTGGGTAAGATTTGGTGAGCTTGAACACAAGACTGTTGGTAAAACAAGGATGCTGTCTAGACAAAACCTCACCTAAATTTACCTAAGTCTACCACTTGCTATGAAAGGAGGTAGCTTTGTCCTAATACTGTGTACAGTTCGCCCACCTTGGCATAGATCCAAAATGCAGTCAGTTTGGATGTGAGGAAGCCACCTTCTCGAGTTGTCGGATCCTGTAGTCACTGAGCAGACAGTGCTGTGTGCAGGCTTGAGACCTCTTTCAGAAACCAAACCACTGAGACATGGTTTGATGTTGAACGTCATGACAAGGAGTGACATTGCTCTTTTTTCTTTCAGATGCAAAGCTCACTGATGGAAGCCTTCAACGTCCAATGCAAACCTACCAACAAAACCAACTACTTCTTACCCTTAAAACCCACTTTTTACCCTCAAAACTGCCTTTTTACCATCAAAACCCACTCTTTACCTTCAAAAGACACGACTCTTTACATGGAACTTGACATTACCAATATTGACCATCAAAACTTAGAATTTATTACTGAAACATTTACCATCGAGACAAAATCCACTCATAAGTGGTGCTTAACATTTCTCTACACGATTTTACCATGCAGGACTTTCTTTTAGTTTTGAACTTGAGACTTTGTTTTTTAAGATACACTTCTAATCCAGAAGGGTGGAAACGTCTTAAAACTGCTGAACATAGTAAATTACCGCATTAATATCTCACAAGTGTGAGATAAGGGCCAGCAATAGACCATCTCAAATGCTGCTTGTTCCAGACTCCGGCTGACTTGATGTTATTCGTGTAATGTTACTCCAAGTTAGACACCTGGTGCAAGAGCAACCAGGGATTACAAAGATTGCAACTGACGGTCTGTATATTTCATTTAAAGGCTTACTTAAAATTTCACAAGTAGAATTTTTTGTAAGAGCATCATTTTCTTTCCTGTTCTGTCGGACACTAGGAACTAATGTACTTCACATACGAGTTATAGTCAAGATCTGTAAGAAAATCATCTGGTTCTCAGCTTTATGAAACAACAAATACGCAGATTTGAACGTATTTCTCAAGACGATCTCTGATACTCTTCCGTATGTTTTAACTACATTTTGTTAATATACTGTCCCTTGTCCAAAGTCTCAGTTGTCTGGTTTTGTCTCTCTAAAGTGGCTAGCTAAAGACAAATTCATACGGTGATTTTAATTTTTATTATTAAATGCTATCAGACTGTGACACACTTCTTCTTCACTGGTCCTGCATCAGGAGACCAGTGAGTGGGGAACCTGTAGGAAACACAGGGCATCTGAATAATCTTTCTGGTTTATCCAAGCCGTGTTGTTCAGAGATGTCTAAAGTTTCATCTTTGCTCTTTTAAAGGTAAAAAGCACTTGCCCTACTGTAAATATATAGCATGTAAAATTGATACAGTAGGTAAATACAGCAAAGTTCAAGTGGATTTTTACTGGACTTATCTAACATGCAACGTGTCGTGTGAATTGACAGCTTTCAGAGTGTATTTGATACGCAATAAATTAGATCTTCCTTTCAGTGGTAGGGGAGATGATGCTGTCACTGTGACCCAGAGAAGATAAGTATCTGGGGACTTGTTAGTGGCCACACAGCTCAGGCGCTGAGTGAAGCCACCTGCCTGGCTCTTTCTGGCCCCTGCAGCCGCAAAGGCCAGCACTGAAAACAAGGAGCGGAGGAACTACACGAGTTTCAGCGCAGCACGAAGGGAGAAGTATAAGGCCCTAGTAGGCACCAGTTCCCTGTGTGCCCTGATGCCCTCAAGCTGTCAAGGGGTGGAACCGATCTATATTTCTGGAGTGACAGGGGGATCCCAAGAGTTGGCTGTACTGGAGGCTGAAATCAGTCTGACTGGGAGGAAATGGCAAAAGTACCCCATCGTGAGTGGTCCAGAGGCTCCGTGCATGCTCGGCATCGACTACCTCAGGAGAGGGTACTTCAAAGATCCAAAAGGGTACTGATGGGCTTTTGGCATCGCTGCTTTGGAGACTGAGGAAACTAAGCAGCTGTCCATCTTGCCTGGTCTCTCAGAGGATCCTTCTGTTGTAAGGCTGATAAAGGTCAAACAACAAGTGACAGTCGTGACAACAACGGTGCACCAGTGGCACTATCGCACCGAGACTCCCTGATTCCCATACATAAGCTGATCCATAGACTGGGGAGCCCAGGAGGGATCAGTAGGATCCACTCACCTTTTAATACCCTTATATGTCCAGTGTGAAAGTCTAATGGAGAGTGGAGACTAATAGTAAACTATCGTGGCCTGAATGAAGTCACACCGCCATTGAGTGCTGCCGTAGCGGACATGCTAGAACTTCAGTATGAATTAGAGTCAAAGGCAGCCAAGTGGTATTGATACGCGGATTGACTCCACAACTCGTTAAAGTTGTAAAGTAGGTATGCTTTATTCAGCGCTGAGGTGCATGGGGATCGTTCCTCCAAAGTATGCACACCCAGGGTCGTTTTTCCTTTACATTCATTCCCTCATGGCACACATATGCATTACATTACTGATACGCCTATACATATTTAGTATCTGTCCCCGCTTCGTATTATCATGAGCTAGAAGGTCCTTTGCGCCTGCGCAGTGACCCCTCTGGTCATGGGCAGGGGTCTCAAGATGAAGTAAATGAGTCTTCCTCCTGTGGGCAGGGGTCCTCAAGATAAAGTAAATGAGTCTTCCTCTTCTTAAACTTTTCACCTTTTAATCTTCGCACATGGCTTTAGGGTTTAGTCTGTACCTCATCCATAAATCATCAGCTTCTCCCCCTTATCAATAGACCCAGACATTCGCATTTCCTTGTCAATAGTTGCTTATCGGTAGAATCAGGCCTCTGTCTCCTCCCCTTATCAGTAGTCTGTGCCTTGTTCGCTTGGTAAGCATGATAGGTGTTTACAGCAGACAATACTTTTGTTTAAGCAAGGGATTCTTCTAACTCTCTTATACAATCCCCTGTATTTTCCTTTGTACATTTCATTAACCCTGTATCAATCCCCCCTTTTCTATAAAGTAAGTAAATTCTTTTACTATATTATTTATGACAGAGCTATCCATGTTCTTTCTATCGATTCACAAAATGATTTTGATATACATTGTACATTTCATTAACCCTGTATCAGTATGCCACGACTGATATTGCCAATGCATTTTTCTCCATTCCTTTGACAGCAGAGTGCAGGCCAGTTTGCTTTTACTTGGAGGGGCGTCCAGTACACTTGGAACTGACTGCCCCAGGGGTGGAAACACAGCCCTACCATTTGCCATGGACTGATCCATGCAGCCGCAAAGGGCAGCACTGAAAACAAGGAGCAGAAGAACTACACGAGTTTCAGTGAAGCAGGAAGGGAGAAGTTTGTCGTCCCCGGAGGGCTTTTCCTCAGCATGGCCAACCTCTAACAGGTGCTGCTTTAGGCCACTGAGCAGCCAGTCTGTCTGAGTAGCTACCCTTGGACTTAAAGCCCAATAGTAAAAGGGAAAAAAAGGTTGAGAGTTTGTTCTTCACCTGCATGGGTAGTACCTAATTGCCTGACGTTTTCACAAGCCACTTTGTTTTACTGGCCTTGTGGCCAGTGGAAAGTTTGGGCCAGTTTCACTCCCTCTTAATCCTCCTACAAAGAGCATTTGGAATGAAGTACCATCACACACAAGAACACTATCCCATTTGCTTTGGTAAGTTAAAGAGATATATTGAGCACCACAAATAGCTGATTAAGATGTTGCATTTTAATGCTAAGAAATACTACATTTCCTGCTACAATAGCCTTAGTCATACATTACTCTCAGTAGTTATTCCTGCCGGAGAGAAGAACTTCATCTAACTACAGCATATTAACCCCCAAGGCATTTCCTTCATGCTTCTAGGCAGGCATCCTCACCTGGTTAAATAAACAGGTTTTCAGAAGGGAAGAACTGGTGCAAAAGTGCTTCATGGCTTATTAATGCTTCTGTAGTCTCACATTTCTCCAGAAACACTTTATTGGCTGCTTTTCACACCCTTGCGCACATTGGTACCACTGATTCTGGCTTATTTGCATTACAACTCTACTTGTACAGAGCTCAAACTGATGTATGCGTTGCTCAAAAACAAAACCTGAAGCTGCGGAACAGAAGACTCGAAACAGGTGAAGTGAGCAGCTCTGAGATCGCGCTGCTTTGCAAACGCAGGACATACGACTCAAAATCATTTCTAGAAAGAGTCTAAATGTGTTCCATTAAGCCAAGGTATCTCCACACTGACACTTCTTCAAGGATTGTTCCTCCGCTGGTTGAGTTTCACTCCCTTGAAAGTACTTGTATCTGAACAGTCATCCAAGTAGACCACAATTCCACACACTGGGGAAAATCTGAGGTGTAGAAACATTTACTTTGTACTTTTCCTCTCAGCCTTTATCGCAAACATGCAATAAAGCAGAACACTGGCAGGATGACACCCCATGCAAAACAAGGCCCATCAGCAAGCCTGGAACAACCAAACAGCCTCTCCTTGACAGTCAGAAGCGGATTTGACACACATCACCTTGGGAAGTCCGTGGCTTTGCCAGGACGACACGTTTCCCTGTGCTGTATCCCGAGCTGCTCTGCAACTCCAGCAAGCAAAATGGCTTTGATAAAGCACCGGGTCTCCAAAGCGATCACTGTAGGCACGGCTCAGGTTCAACAAGTTTGTGAAAAACTGCCTGCTACCAGAAGCAGCCCGAAGAAGCCACCCTGTGCTTCCAGCATGGAATTAGGGGCTTTCCCTTAAGAACAGTACGTGCACTGGGAGGAGAAAAGCATCGTGGTAAAAACGGCAGCTCCCGAGGCATGAGCGGCGTTGTTCCTTGCTTGGCGAGCAGGCGGCGGCGGCTCCTGGCGGGGCCTGCCGCCACCCGCGGGGAATCGAACGCTTCGAAGGGTTCCACTTCCCGCCGTCCTCACGTCCCGTCCGTTAGTTGCCATGAGCGCAGAGTCGCCCTAGGCTGCTCGCTGCTGCGGTCCTGCTTCCGGACGGTCCCCGACGTGCGAGCCCGGCAAGCGACACCCGGGGCGGGGCGGGGCGGGAGGGCGCCGAGGCGGCGCGGCCTTGCGGCTGTCCCCGCGCAGTGGTTGCCGCGGGTCGGAAGTGCCGAGCGGGGCTGGGTCGTAGCGTGAGGTGGAGGGAGAAGGGCGAGGCGAGGTGAAGCGAGGGATCCCTCGGAGCCGCGCTCTGCCCTCGCCTTTCGCGTCAGGGTCGCTTTGGTTTGGCTGTGTTTGGGCTCTTGCCGCTCCCGAGCGCGGACGTGCTGCGTGCCGTGCCGGTCCGTGAGAGCAGCGGTGCCACAATGCTTTTCGGGACCAAAACCTGTCGGAAAGGCAGAGCGGGGGGTGAGCGGGTAGGTGCTGCAGGCTTAGCGCTGGTGACGGAAGGCCGGACAGTTCCATTTGGAACGGGTACTATGACGTCAACCGACTTTGAGAGCTTATCTTGCGACCCGGAACAAGCAGACCCTCAGACCCCGGTGAAACACTGGGCAGCCGCGCCTCGGGAGAGCAGAGAAACCCCTGGGCGGACGGACACCCCGGTCCCGGAGCTGACAAACTCGGACCCCTTTGCTTCCCGCTAAGGTTAAAGGGATAATTAACTGCGGGTTTGCTGGGTTGGCGGCTGGATTATTTCTGATGAAAGTGAACAAGCGTGGCGTGTGTGTGTGTGTGTGTGTGTGTGCGTGCGTGCGTGCGCAGGGTGTTCCTTACTTCGAATTTGTGTGTGTGTGTTTGGGTTTTGGTGGGCTTTTTAGGATTTTTGGGTGGTTGGTTTTACTTTTTTGTTGCTGATTTGGTTTGGTTTTTTTTTCTTACGGTAGTGTTGCATTGTGGAAGTGTCGTTTGCAATTTAGAGACGTACAAGTGCCTTCATGTCTACCTGTAGTAGTTTTGTATTGCTCCTTATTTCTACCTGGGTGTTTTTGTGTACGTTATTGTTTTGCAGTCACTGCTGCAAATGTTTGTTTTGTCATGAGACAAATGCGTAATCGCTACTCCCCAGTTACATTCAGTTTTGTGAGTGGGGTTTGAGTTTGGTTGTTGTCGTTTGGGTTTTTTTTAATATTTCTTACCAGCTATTTAGTTCTTCAAGTTATTTCTTTGATAGTGAGTGACAGAATTTCCTTCTGGAATGCTTCTTGATATTCTGAAGTCAACAAAAAAAATTTTTACCTCTGTTACAGATACCAGCAATGACTTTAAAGAAGAGAATACCTTCAGTGTTTAAAGAGGTATCATTCAGGTGGCCCAACAAATGTCCTGCCAAGAAAAGAACAGCATGCACTGCAAACTTGGGCCGAGTACAACCTGAGGAAGCTCCAGAGAAAGTACCGAGAGGTTCTATTTATTCTAGAACCTCTGAGAAGCCTAAGCCTTTTGGCCGGGAAGAGCTAAGTAAGTGTGTCTTCTGTCCTTCCCCCCTTTTCTTCAGAACGAAAACCCTAAAAGTTAGAAAACGCAGTTCTCGTTTGTTGCACTGATATAAGACGGGGTTGTGACGAATAAAGCCTTCAGCACTAGGCTGCAATTTTGTGAGTCCCCTAAGGCAACTGCAGGCACTGGCGTTGGAAAACCTGTAGTTTTGTCTGTTTAAAAATCTACTTGTAACGATCGGTTTTGAGGAGGTTTTTATAATACACAGACTTAGCCAGGTCTTCTGTGTTGTGCAGAGAAAAGTACATTTCACCTTTGTCTTTATGGCTTCCATTCTTCACAAGTCTCTGCATGCTAACCCTGCTCAGGAAGAGGTCTGGTATCTGTAGGGTTACCTGCTCTGCTAGTTACTCGCTTACTTTTCCGTCCTTGTTCTTACGTTTATTAGCATAGAATTACAAATGTCAATTAAGTTACAATAAGGAAAAAGACCAGAGTGGTAGTTTGTCTTGTACTGGAAGAACTGAAACGGGTAAATAAACCATAGTTCAAAACTGTGTGCTGACCTGCAAATTCAAGTGGCCGTGTTTAAGCTGTTCATCTCGTGGGTTTGCGTGGCGGAGCAGACCTGGCTTTTCTGGGTGCTCCTGCAGAATGCTACCTTTTAAACATCCTTTTTCAAAGAGAAACAGTAAATATTTTTTGAAATCTGATTTTTCTTGCAGTTGTTAACGATGGAATTGCCCCACCACGTAAAATTCTTTTTCCACCTGAGAAAATCTGCATGGATTGGCAACAGCCACTGAATGTTGGAGTTGGACTGGAGAACCTGGGCAATACGTGTTTCCTTAATGCTACTCTACAATGTTTGACGTACACACCTCCTCTGGCCAGTTACATGCTGTCTCTTGAACACAGCAAGTCATGTGAGTCCTTTCTAGCATTATTATAAATATGTTGGGCAAAGGTGAAAGAACAAGAGTGATTCTGTGGAGAAAACGCGTGGCTTTCCCGTTTTACCGGCTTTGAACGCCATCTTCGTGGTCTTTTTCAACCTAAATGATTCTGTGATTCCGTGATTCTTTAACAGAAAGCTCGGAATGGTATATAAAGTGCATTTGTCCATTCAATGCACAATGGTAAAATTGCAAATAAAGACCATTTCTTGCTTTGTGTGAATAATGAAGTACGTTGTAAAGGAAGGCATTTGGTGAACATTTGACATTTGGATTTCCTGCT
This sequence comes from Lathamus discolor, assembly GCF_037157495.1. Lineage (NCBI taxonomy): Eukaryota > Metazoa > Chordata > Aves > Psittaciformes > Psittacidae > Lathamus > Lathamus discolor. The sequence goes on along the minus strand of NC_088889.1, from coordinate 84,351,507 downwards.
GGTAGAAAGGTGGTAAACTTTAGGATGGTGGCATCGTGGATTCTTTGTCTCTGCAGCCTAGATACCATAATGTGCTAATACTGCAATAAATGACACGTTCACTATTGACCCATTAAAAAAGATCGCACCCTAGAAAGCACTCTGAGCTAATTTCCGCTGACCTGAAATGGAAATTTGTGTGGGGCAGTATTAAAATTTTGACTGGTTTTATTCTAGTTAAAAGTTTGTCTTTTTTGAACCTTTGAATTTGTGTTCTTTGCATTTCCATTCTACGCTTGAACTGATTTGCCATTGGAGCCTCTTTGCATATCCTTCTAGGTCTATTTTGACAAAGGTACATGCGTGCTTTTTGGTTTGGCATCTTAGTGTTTATTCCTAGAAATTTAACTGTGTTTTTTTGACATAGATAAAAATGTGCCCAGTTAAGAACCCTGTCGCAAAAGGGAGGGCAGAAATACTTACACATACCTTCCTTTCATCTTTCCTTTCTCCCAGAGGGTTCTTAGCTCTGTGTCACGTAGCTCACCTAACAGCAGTATCCTGAAAATCACACACATTCTCTCTTAGCGCTGTGTCATCAATTTCAATAGTGTTTGTCACGGATACTAGTTTTTGGTTTTGTTCTTTTTTGGTAGCAATGCTTATTTGACTAGACTGTGTTGCTTCTTTCACTCTTCAGGTCACGAAAAAGACTTCTGTATGATGTGTACATTGGAAGCTCACATTAACCAGGCCCTGTGTTTCTCTAATAATGCTTTCAAACCTATAGCTGTTATCAATGGCCTTAAAAGTAAGTAATTTCAGATGGTTCTCTTTTGATATATTTGGTAACTTTTCAAAGCACTATCTGATGCATAGAAATGATTTTGGTACTTTTAGAAACGTGAGTTTTCTTTCAGTTTCTATGAGAGAAATATAACCACCTTCTTTTTTATTAGGAATAGGAAAACATTTCTGTTACGGCAGTCAAGAGGATGCACATGAATTCTTGTCCTTCACTGTTGATGCTTTGCAGAGAGCTTGCTTGAATGGAGGAACCACGTACGCGTAAACAAATCATTTCACTTTTAGATGTTCTCTAGCCCCTTTTACTCCTTTCTTTACTATAGCACATTAAAACGAATGTCCTTGGTAAAAACTGTTTGAAGAGTTAACTCGGAGCCTCGCATCATCTGAGGTCTGATTTACCATTTCTTTCCAGATGGGACACATCTTCTCACGCCACCACACTTATTTATCAAATATTTGGAGGATACCTAAGATCCCAAGGTACTTGTTAAAAATCTTCCTGTCCTTTGAACTGGTCTGTGTCTGTTCGTCTGTAGTAAAGGCCTCTGTACTTTGACTAAAGTAAAATGTATGAAGACTTTCAATTTGTCCAGTCAGTGCTAAGCATTTGTATTTTGATTCCAGTAAAATGCTTGAACTGCCAAGCCGTTTCGGATAGGCACGAACCATTCCTCAGTATTACTCTGGATATAGAGGTAAGGTGTTTTGTGAATACGGGTCGAGCTGTAGAAGGACCTGTAGAGCTTTCCAAATAAAGGCATTTTACTTAAAAATATATACTGCTAAAAGGAAAGAGCTTGGCGTTGGGTGGGAGTGGATTGGACTTTGGCCTTGTGTGGAAGGCATCTAGGTGCTCTCCCTGTCTGCAGTGGGTTTAAGCTGTAAAAACAGTAATTACATCTAGACAAACGCCTATACTCTCAGACTACTCGATTATTCTGCTTCAGCATCTATACATCTATCGTTAGGCTGATGGGTTTGATCGTTCTCATTATTGATGCCATAGCATAGTACAGATGCTGTCTGTGGCACTGCAGACTTTATTTTCTTATTTCAAAATAGCATCATTTCCACAGGAGGTAAATGCTCAGCGTACTCTGAGGTTTCTGCCTCCTTCACAGTGGTTGCCGGTTGACAGTAGGTCACTTGAGGATGCGCTAGCAAGGTTCTCTCGTTAACTAGCAGGAAGTGTTTGAAATTTTGCATTTCCAGTGACTTAGTGCTCTACTTTCTTATTCATCCAGACCGTTACGTCTGTCACCAAGGCGCTGGAACAATTTGTGAAACCTGAACAACTGGGTGGAGAAAACAGCTATAAGTGCAGCAAGTAAGATTCTTACTAATTCCATCTGAGTCCAAGAGAACGCATTTCATGTTATCACATGAATATCTGGAAAGAGAAGAATTGCGGCCATTAGCTCCTATTAGACTTTTATTCCTACTGCCGCCTGCACTGGGGTTTATTAGCCTTCGTAATTGTGAGGTTGCACACAGAAATGTTCATCTGGCCAGAAGTTAAAGGGGGTGTCTGCTAAGTAGTGGTGAGCTGAAGCACGGAGCTAAGGACAACGATTTGGGGTGGGAGGCAACATCAGCTCGTTGAAGGTCCTAGTGTTCCCTGTGGAAGAAACTGGGATTGGGTCTCAGTGCATGTGAAAGGTGGTCATTAACACGAGCAGCCTCTAATGACTCGCTAAAAAATGTCTTGCACGGTTCTCGTGCTGAATTGTTGGGAAGCCTCTCCTTTTTGTCATTAGGATAGATGCTCAGATGTTTGCTTGGCTATGAAAAGAGAATGTTCTAAGACCTTTGTTTTGTAGAGCTGTCCGCTTACATGCTGTTACCTTCTGTCTGTTAACAAACCCAAAGTGCGGCGTATGGGTTCATAAGCCTGCGTGAGAGACGTAAACTTGTTTGAATTTTGGGAGGGGGAAGAATTTGCTGTTAAACATTTGTCTGTGCTTGCTTTTAAGGTGCACAAACATGGTTCCTGCCTCCAAGACGTGCACAATACATCGTTCCTCCAAAGTTCTTATCATGTCGCTGAAAAGATTTGCAGATTTTAGTGGTGGCAAGATCAGCAAGGTATATTTGCAGCTGTAAAGCAGCTTTATCTTCTATATATCTATGTTCTTTATCTTCTTGGAATGGGAGATTTCCCCAAGAAAAGATCATTTTAAAGAGGGGGAGTTTAGATTGGATATAAGGAAGAAATTAGGGTTAGGGTGGTTAGGGTGGTGAGGCACTGGAATGGGTTGCCCAGGGAAGTTGTGAATGCTCCATCCCTGGCGGTGTTAAAGATCAGGTTGGACAGAGCCTTGGGTGGCATGGTTTAGTGGGAGGTGTCCCTGCCCATGGCAGGGGGGTTGGAACTAGATGATCTTAAGGTCCTTTCTGACCCTAACTGTTCTGTGATTCTTTGATTTAAAAGTTGTTAGTGTTTGCAGGCTGTAACTATAATAACAATTGTCTAAGAAGCGTCAATCTAGCAACTATGGCTTACGGTAACCCTAAGAGTAGACGTCACTCTTAGAGCTAATTCTGTAGAAAACAGTTCTCTGCAGCTTAAATTATTAAATGTTGTTTCTGAGAATAGGTATTTTTAAATGAATGAAGAATATATTTGTGTGATCCTAGCCTGTGTTCTTAGAAGGGTTTTCCTCAGGCTGTTCCATGAAGCGTTTCAGGGTAATATTTGAATCTTCCTGTTTTCTTTTAGCACGTAAACTACCCTGAATATTTGGATCTCCGAGCATATATGTCCCAGTCAACGGGAGAACCACTCATCTATTCTTTATATGCAGTTCTTGTTCATTCTGGTTTCAGCTGTAATGCAGGACACTATATCTGCTTCATAAAGGTGGGTATCGGCTTGATTTCCAACAGGGTAAAATAAACAAAGAAAATGAATGTTACTGGCAGCCACCATTTTGATGGAGAAAGGTTGAATGATGTGTTCTGTTCGATCTGTTTGGTACGTTTTGTGCTGTAGTGTTCCGCCTGTGATGTCATTTCGACAACATGCATTTTGTCTGAAGGTATCACTGTCTTTTATTTGCAGGCCGGCAATGGATTTTGGTATCGAATGAATGATGCCATAGTGGAGCGTTCTGATATCAAAACAGTTCTCAATCAGCAAGCTTATTTACTTTTTTATATCAGGTAATACCAACTACTGACTCTGTTCAGAATATATTTACTTTCCTGTTACTGATACTTTTCTTTCTTTCCAAGTGTTTTTCTTTCTGTCCTAGGCAAAGTTTACTGTTTGTGTAATTCAGTTCTGTCTAACCTGAACTTACCGCTGTCATTTACTGTCTTTCATTGTTTGCCCTTAAACTGGTGAGCTTGTGCATATTGCTCTACATCTGCTCTATGTAGCTGTCTAATATAGAAGAGGAGAAATTACGCCATAGAAGGTGTAAGGGGGAGTTGTTGCTCTGACAAGCACAGTCATTGTAGGGAGACCATTGTCTATTTCTTACTTTGTAGTCTTGGTTGAGTCTTTTATATATGTCTTCTGTGTCACATCATCTGTTCCTTTAAAATTATAGTTGGGGTTTTAATCCAAGAATAGACTGAAAGAAAAACTCTAAACTGAGATCACTGCTTTTTTCCCAAGGCGCTATGATTTGACACTTGGAGAATGTGGGCTTTCCTTACCAGCACCGTCTTATGCCCGTTCATTCCTTGGTCAGCGGGGGCCTAAGAGTAAGCAGGCTGGATTTACGGGACCACGACTTCCTCCTCATATGGTTAAGGTAATTTGCAGGGAGTAAATAATGACACCAAATTGATAATGTTGTTTTCTTTTGATGTGTGGGGGGTATTGTTTTATAGCATCGAGTTCTATTTTCCCTCCCACACTACAGCTTTCTTCACAACCGTCATGCGACAGCCAGAATTATTGAAACAGTGGCTAATCCTAAACTGTGCAGCCATGCTACTTCATTATACTTCCAACTCAAAGTGCTTTCTAAAGCACTGACAGCTACGCTTTTGAGACACTTGAAGGAGTCTATTAATTCTTGATGATGATGATGATAAGAACAATAGCAGTAGTAATAATAATTAAATATCACTCTCCGTCAGTGTTGCTTTAGCTGAGACAGTGAGAAAGATTTTTCTTGGTCCTGAGTAGCAGAGCAATTATTGCAGTGTTTCCAGGGAATGTTTAAAGGGGAAAATAAACATATTTGGGAAGAGCTGTAGTCAATGTTAAGTTGTTTGAGTGGGTTTCAAAAAATGAGGCTCATTTGATACCAAGATGCAGTAAACCAAAAGCAGCAGGAATTAAATACACTTGTTGGACTTAGGTTTATATTGGAAGTGAGGTGTTTATCTTTTTAGGTGGTGAGGCAATTTTTAGAAATATTTAGTAGGAGAATTTAATGTTTTAGTAAGTGCTGTGTAATTGCACATATTCATCTTGCAATCTTTTCTTTTTCAATACAGAAATCAAGTTGTGGAAATGGAAATGGACCCCTAAAAGGAGATACAAATCCTCTTGGTATGACCATAAACAAGCCATCTTCAGCTCCACCAACTGCTTGCATTCGAAACGTGGAAATGACCAGGCCTTCATCTACGGATCCATCGAAAGCCCAGAAGATCACTATCAGTATTCCTAACAAATTGCCTGAGCTTCAGACTGTGTCACAACCTGGCTGTGTTACCAGTGCTTTGGAGAATGAGGATCTCAGCAAGGCCGTTCCTTCCTCCACAATTACAGATTCTCTCAGAGCAGAGTCTTCCTCAAATGCATCTACAGTGGCAGTTGCTGCTAACATTTCCAAACAGGAAGTTCCTGATGAAATGTTTGTAGAGCCAGCAGTGAATGTAAGTCCTACAGTCGGCTCCGATGCTCTAGTCCCTTCCAGTGCAGAGTCTTCAGGAAAGTCTGTGGAGTCGAATGGCGTGTTGAAAAGGAATTGCAGCATATCTTCATATGGAATTGTAATGGGGAAGGTGGTTGGCACATTGCAGAATTCCCATTCTTTCTGTGAGAGTGCTGAAGAAGAGAGATCCCATCATGAGCTGCCACAAAATGATTCACTAAATGGTGCTATTAGTTTAGATATTGGATTTAAACAAAAGGGACAGAAACTTGATGATTTTGCTTGCCAAGTCCAACCTGCTAAACCTTCTGAGATTTTCTTTGCTAAAACAAATGGATTGCTTTCACGAGCAAGTTATGTATGCTCCATCTAGAACTTCTCACCTATGACGTGTTTAGTATTCAGGAGGAATGTTCCTAATTCATGTGAAATACTGTGAAAACACACAGCACTGATTTCCTCATTAACACTTTGTGCTACTGTCCCATTAGTTTTCTACATTTGTTTTTTTGTGGTTTGTTAGTTTGTTAACGTCTATGTTTTAATTGTAGATACCTGTAGCTGAGTCACCGATTCCTCAAGAAATAATCTTAGAATCCCTGGCCTGCAACCACCTGAACAGGTTGTCAGAGAAAACAAGGTAAATTGAGTATACTCTGATGAAAACAAGATTTCATACAAGTTTATCATTCTTTTACCCATCTGCTAGTACTATTTAATAGAAAGCTTTAAATTAGTACAGCAAATTCCACACTGTACATGTAGGATTGCAGATGTCAGCACCGAGCATGTGTTATTGTCATATTAAATACAGGCAGATGCCTCCTGGAATGCTTCTGTTTCTTCACAGAATGGTTTTCCATTTTTTACCATTGGAATCCTTTCTCTGTTCTCTTTTTTCCACCCTAGGATGCGTGCGAGCCAATACAGGCCTTCGCATAATGAAAGAAACAGTCCAAATAATGGCAAAAGCTGGGGAAAATACTCTGATTATAGATCCCGAAGCAGAGAAAGAACAGAACAAGACAGGAATAAGTATTATCGTTCCAAAGGAGAGAAAACCTGGAGCCCGGAAACATACTGTCAAGATGAAGCACAGAGATGGGAAAAATGCAGATATTACGAGGATTATGACTCTGCTCGTAGAACAGGAAATGGTAGAGAGAGGAAGTACACTCATTCTGACAAAGACTTTGACAAACGGAGTCAATTCTCGAAATCAGAGCGGGATGATCCCTGCAAGAGCAGATGGGCTGACAACACTCACTGCAGAGAGGAAGGAGCGCATCACTTGAGCAGCCACAGAGGGAACCTCCGTCATTGTTCAGTACCTCCGCAGCAGTCTGAAAAACACTCTCGGGAAGGGCACGCACCTCCACCTGCCTCAGCTCGTGCACAATTTGACAACGCTTTCTGGGAAAATAAGAAACTGAGGCTTGGCAAGAGGAAATACAGTGACACAGAAGGAGGCGAAAGCGAAGTGGAAAGGAAACGCCGCAAGATAGATGATAAATATCAAGAGACGGATTACAGGTAAACAGGGATTCCAGCATAATCTGCAATTTTTTCCCTAACTCTTCTCTGAATGTTTCTCATGCCTGTCTTTTTCCCATTGTGTCTAAGTGATTTATAATAATAATCCGCCTGCGGGTTGGTCATTAGGCTGGTCATTAGGTTGGTCAAGCAAACGTAGGAAGATGTTGCTGAATAGCGTTAGAACGCTAGATCTGGAGCACAAAGTTAAGAACCTGTCCTGGTTTAAGCCCAGCCTGCTGAACCCAGGACAGAACCGCATCCGCGCACTGTTCTTGATTAGGTTACAACAGTTACATATTTTTAACTCCACATATTCCACAATTAGCCCCTGTAAGGATTTGTGTACAAACCAAGACTTACTGTTATTTAATCTGAGGGCTTATGTCTGTTGCATCTGAAGTCAGATGTGCAGAAATTACTGCAAAATAGCTGGCACACAGCAAGCCATCACCTGTGGTAAAGTAAATAACACTTCATACACACATCAAACACTGCATCCCTTTTCCTATTTTTAACCTGCATGTTTCCCTCAGACCTCAGGATTTGGATGGCCTTGTGTTTCACATTGACAATGACTAGGACTGGTTTGGCTTTAGTGAATGCTTTTGCCAGCAGGTGGCCAACTCTGGTTATTTCTAAACCAGTCAAAAGTAGAGGAAGAAGTTAAATGTCTTGCACCCCACTACACAGGCCAGGGCCGTTAAGATTAGTGCGCTATTTGTGTAGACGTGAGAGATGTTAACCGATAAACACAGTGACAGAACCCCACTTTGGTCCACTGCTTGCAACACAAGTGGGATATGAGGGCTGTGAAAAGCCATTTGTTAAGTCTGGAGAATTTTAGTATTTCCTCAAGTCCATAGATGTTCATGAACTTCCTCTTGTGGAAGGTCCGTCTTTAAAAATACTAAATAAAGGGGTCTGAAGTAGGAACTTTCACTTTAGCATAGATCCAAAATGCAGTCTGTTTGGATGTGGGGAAGCTACCTTCTCAAGTCCGTCAGATAATATAGTCACAGAGCAGATGGAGCTGTGTGCAGGCTTGAGACCTCTCTTTCAGAAACCTAACCACTGAGACAGGGTTTGGCGTTGAACGTCATGACATGGACTGACATTGCTTTCTTTTGTCTTTCAGATACAAAGCTCACTGATGGAATCCTTCGATACCCAAACTAAACCTACTGTCAAAACCAACTACGTCTTATCATCAAACCTGACTCTTTACCATCAAAACTGTGTGCCATCAAAGCTGATGGTTTACCATCAAACCTGGCTGTTTACCATCAAGAATGACTCTACCATCAAAACTGACTGCTTACCATCGAACCTGTCTTTGCCGTCAAAACTGACTCTTTACCACCAGACCTGACTGTTTACCGTCAAACCTGGCTTTACCATCAAAGCTGGCACTTTAGCACCAAACCTGACTGTTTACCATCGAAGCTGCCTTTACCATCAAAACTGACTCGTTACCATCAAATGTGACTTTTTACCACCAAACGTGACCGTTTGCATCAAACCTGACTGTTTACCATCGAACCTGGCTTTACCATCAAAAAAGATGAGTCTTTACCTTCAAAAACAACGACTCTTTTATCTTCAGACTGGACTTTATCGATGTTGACCATCAAAACTTTGAATTTATTATTGAAACATTCACCGTCAAGACAAAATCCATATATTTTAATTCCATTTTCTTAATATACTGTCACTTGTCTGAAGTCTCAGTTGTCTGGTTTTGTCTCTCTAAAGGGGCTAGTTAAAGACAAATTTATACTGTGATTTTAATTTTTATTATTAAATGCTAACAAACTGTGGTGCACTTCATATTCGCTGGTCCTGCATCAGGAGACCAGTGAGTGGGAACCTCTATGAAATAAAGTTCATCTGACTAATCTGTCTGGTCTAATTAATCGACTTGAGGAGAAACGATCTGAGTTTTCCCCCTACTTGCCTTACATTTTGCTGAAGCTCATGGAAAGCAATGGACAAAATTCCTCCTTAATTTAGGGTGGGAAACCAGCTCTTACCGGAGTAACATTTATAGCTGCACAGCTATGAGTGTTCAGCCTTACGAAAACAACTGATTTTGCAGCTGAGGAGTTTTCTCTCTGAAAAATTCAACCTGTCAATTTAAATCAGTGTGCTTAAAGGTAGGCAAAGAGGCCTTTTACTTACAAGAGCAGTTGCAAAATCAGATCTTAACCTCTTAAACAAGTAAATCAGCACGCACCTCCCATGTATTCTTGGTAAATAAGGAGCTATGCAACAGTCGAGTTTCACACTTTAGAGGAAGTCCCCAGGCTGAATCAACAGGTCCTCCTGATAAATGAAAATGTTACTATTGCAGTGGATTTACATCGAACACCACATTTTTAACAACGGTTGATACAGAGTTATGTCATGCAAATCACTTGTGTACACCAACTAATACTTAAATCAGTCCCTATCTGTGCAGCATTTACATTTTTATATTCAAACTGTAGCTAGAAACATTTTACAAGAAACTATGGAAATGGATCTTGTAAGCCACAAGTCTTAGTTTGTAGGATTTGGTCTACAAGAGACCAAGCTTTTCCAGCCAGCATATCCACATAGGTATGTAGTAAATGTTAAAACTATGCATTGTTTTCCTCTAGAAAGCATTATAAATGCTGCTCAGTTGACAGAGGTTCGGTTTTGTACCAGTTTAAAGCGGTTCAAAATGTGAAGCAACACGGAGCTTATTTTGTCAGAATAGTGTCAATTTTAAGTCAGTCCGGCTGAGCTGAAGTTTTCTGTACACTTCTCTGCCTGCACTGCACTGGCACCGTGGCTGATGGAAGCGGCCACGCAGTTCAGATGCTGAGCGGAGCCGGCACGGCAAAAGGAAGGGAAAGAGAGCGGCGGGAGCGGCCGGCTCAGCTCGGCTCAGCTCGGCTCAGCTCGGCTCCGGCGGCCGCTGTGGCGCTGGTTGGGCACCCGGCCGCTGCCGTCCTGCCTGACGGGCAGCGGAGGAGCGGGACTCCCCGGCGGGGCGGGGCTGGGGAACGTGCCCAGTACGGGGCGGACGGAGCCAGCACGGCCGCCGCCACCGCCGCCACCACGGGCTGGACAGGCAGGACCGGGACGGGGCGGGAGGGGGCTGAGGCGACGCGGCGCTACCCCTGCCCCCGCAGCACCGGTTGCCGCGGGCCGGAATTACCGAGCGGGGCTGGGTCGGAGCGTGAGGTGGAGTGAGAAGGACGAGGAGATGTGAAGCCGTGCCGCGCCGGTCCGTGAGAGCAGCGGTGCCACAACGCTTTTAGGGACCAAAACCCCTCGGACGGGCAGAGCAGCGGGTGAGCGGGTAGGTGCTTGATGCTTGGCGCTGGGGACGGAAGGGAGAGGCAGACCCTCAGACCGCGCTGAAACACCGCGCACACGCCCCTGGGCGGACACAGACCCGGCCCAGGTGCGGAGAGACGCAGGCCCCGGGGCCGCTCTCGCTGCTCCGTACAACTCGCGGTCCCCGATCTCGGGGTCGCCAGTAGTGCCAGGAAGCGTTGCTGGGCTGCGGCAGCGGGGAATGAGAGCTTCGAGTGCCTCTCCCCTTCGTGTACCTAACTGGCTTCCCGTTAAGATCTTCCTTAACTGGAATAACTGCGAGTTTCCCAGCTTGGCAGCTGGATTCTCTTTTATGACAGTACACGAGTGCGGCGTGTTTGTGTTCGGGATGTTCTTCTTTTTTCTTTTCTTTTTTTGTAATCGGTTTGGATATTTTTTCTTACGGTAGTGTTGCAGTGTGGAAATGTAGTTTGCAATTTAGAGACATAGAAGTGCCTTCATGCCTACCAGTAGTAGCTTTGCATTGCTCCTTATTTCTACGTAGGTCTTTTTGTGTACGGTATTGTTTTACAATCACTGCTGCAAATGTTTGTTTTGTCATGAGACAAATGCGTAATCGCTACTCCCCACTTACATTCAGTTTTGTGTGGGGGGTTTTTAGCTTGGTTGTTGTCGTTTGGGGTTTGTTTTAATATTTCTTACCAGCTATTTAGTTCTTCAAGTTATTTCTTTGATAGTGAGTGACAGAATTTCCTTCTGGAATGCTTCTTGATATTCTTAAGTCAAAAAATATTGCTTCTGTTACAGACAATGACTACAATGAGGAGAACATCTTCAGTATTTGAAAAGCTGTCATTCAGGTACACAAGCACAGAGGTTAATCAATGGCCACAGTGGGGCAGACTATCGGAGACCACCAGAGACCCCTCAAATATGGTAAAGCGAATATGATAATTCCAGGAAATCTAATGAATAATTTGTAAACAAATTGGTGGGCTCCCGGGTGGCTCAGTCACTTGGGAGCCTTCGACAAAGTATTGTAAGGAATTACACAGCATTACTGACCGGCTACCTGGAACCCTAACAAATTGGTCAGCGGTACTCAAGAGCTTGTTTAGAACTTACATTGCATTATTCTGCAAACTTTTTTCTAAACCAGACAGATGTGTAGGAAGAAAGTAAACGTCTTGCACCCCACTACACTGGTCAGGGCCATTAAGATTAGTGCACTATCTATGTGGGTGAAATGTTAACCGATAAACACAGTGACAGAACCCCACTTTGATCCGCTGCTTGCAACACAAGTGGGATATGAGGGCTGTGAAAAGCAATTTGTTATGTCTGGAGAATTTTAGTATTTCCTCAAGTCCATAGATGTTCAGGAACTTCCTCTTGTGGAAGGTCCGTCTTTAAAAGTATTAAATAAATGGGTCTCAAGTAGGAATTTCTGGATAATGGAATCTCTCTCAAAAAAGGCCACTGCAGCAGTGTGCTTTTAAAGAGCCCGGAACCTCTCTAACAGGCTAGGGACAGACAACAGCTGAGAAGGAATTGTTAGGTTGTGCCTTTTCACCAGGACTCCCCAGTAAATTAACAAGGATGGAAAGGGCTTGTGATAACGTGTGATTTAAGGAAAATGGAGGTGGGATGGATGAAGGAGCAGCTTTAAAGCAGTTGCTGTCCTACGTTCCTACACGTTCTCCCTAGCAAGTTTCTGAAGGCTTCTGACGGCTTAGTGGGTAAGATTTGGTGAGCTTGAACACAAGACTGTTGGTAAAACAAGGATGCTGTCTAGACAAAACCTCACCTAAATTTACCTAAGTCTACCACTTGCTATGAAAGGAGGTAGCTTTGTCCTAATACTGTGTACAGTTCGCCCACCTTGGCATAGATCCAAAATGCAGTCAGTTTGGATGTGAGGAAGCCACCTTCTCGAGTTGTCGGATCCTGTAGTCACTGAGCAGACAGTGCTGTGTGCAGGCTTGAGACCTCTTTCAGAAACCAAACCACTGAGACATGGTTTGATGTTGAACGTCATGACAAGGAGTGACATTGCTCTTTTTTCTTTCAGATGCAAAGCTCACTGATGGAAGCCTTCAACGTCCAACGCAAACCTACCAACAAAACCAACTACTTCTTACCCTTAAAACCCACTTTTTACCCTCAAAACTGCCTTTTTACCATCAAAACCCACTCTTTACCTTCAAAAGACACGACTCTTTACATGGAACTTGACATTACCAATATTGACCATCAAAACTTAGAATTTATTACTGAAACATTTACCATCGAGACAAAATCCACTCATAAGTGGTGCTTAACATTTCTCTACACGATTTTACCATGCAGGACTTTCTTTTAGTTTTGAACTTGAGACTTTGTTTTTTAAGATACACTTCTAATCCAGAAGGGTGGAAACGTCTTAAAACTGCTGAACATAGTAAATTACCGCATTAATATCTCACAAGTGTGAGATAAGGGCCAGCAATAGACCATCTCAAATGCTGCTTGTTCCAGACTCCGGCTGACTTGATGTTATTCGTGTAATGTTACTCCAAGTTAGACACCTGGTGCAAGTGCAACCAGGGATTACAAAGATTGCAACTGACGGTCTGTATATTTCATTTAAAGGCTTACTTAAAATTTCACAAGTAGAATTTTTTGTAAGAGCATCATTTTCTTTCCTGTTCTGTCGGACACTAGGAACTAATGTACTTCACATACGAGTTATAGTCAAGATCTGTAAGGAAATCGTCTGGTTCTCAGCTTTATGAAACAACAAATACGCAGATTTGAACGTATTTCTCAAGACGATCTCTGATACTCTTCCGTATGTTTTAACTACATTTTGTTAATATACTGTCCCTTGTCCAAAGTCTCAGTTGTCTGGTTTTGTCTCTCTAAAGTGGCTAGCTAAAGACAAATTCATACGGTGATTTTAATTTTTATTATTAAATGCTATCAGACTGTGACACACTTCTTCTTCACTGGTCCTGCATCAGGAGACCAGTGAGTGGGGAACCTGTAGGAAACACAGGGCATCTGAATAATCTTTCTGGTTTATCCAAGCCGTGTTGTTCAGAGATGTCTAAAGTTTCATCTTTGCTCTTTTAAAGGTAAAAAGCACTTGCCCTACTGTAAATATATAGCATGTAAAATTGATACAGTAGGTAAATACAGCAAAGTTCAAGTGGATTTTTACTGGACTTATCTAACATGCAACGTGTCGTGTGAATTGACAGCTTTCAGAGTGTATTTGATACGCAATAAATTAGATCTTCCTTTCAGTGGTAGGGGAGATGATGCTGTCACTGTGACCCAGAGAAGATAAGTATCTGGGGACTTGTTAGTGGCCACACAGCTCAGGCGCTGAGTGAAGCCACCTGCCTGGCTCTTTCTGGCCCCTGCAGCCGCAAAGGCCAGCACTGAAAACAAGGAGCGGAAGAACTACACGAGTTTCAGTGCAGCACGAAGGGAGAAGTATAAGGCCCTAGTAGACACCAGTTCCCTGTGTGCCCTGATGCCCTCAAGCTGTCAAGGGGTGGAACCGATCTATATTTCTGGAGTGACAGGGGGATCCCAAGAGTTGGCTGTACTGGAGGCTGAAATCAGTCTGACTGGGAGGAAATGGCAAAAGTACCCCATCGTGAGTGGTCCAGAGGCTCCGTGCATGCTCGGCATAGACTACCTCAGGAGAGGGTACTTCAAAGATCCAAAAGGGTACTGATGGGCTTTTGGCATCGCTGCTTTGGAGACTGAGGAAACTAAGCAGCTGTCCATCTTGCCTGGTCTCTCAGAGGATCCTTCTGTTGTAAGGCTGATGAAGGTCAAACAACAAGTGACAGTCGTGACAACAACGGTGCACCAGTGGCACTATCGCACCGAGACTCCCTGATTCCCATACATAAGCTGATCCATAGACTGGGGAGCCCAGGAGGGATCAGTAGGATCCACTCACCTTTTAATACCCTTATATGTCCAGTGTGAAAGTCTAATGGAGAGTGGAGACTAATAGTAAACTATCGTGGCCTGAATGAAGTCACACCGCCATTGAGTGCTGCCGTAGCGGACATGCTAGAACTTCAGTATGAATCAGAGTCAAAGGCAGCCAAGTGGTATTGATACGCGGATTGACTCCACAACTCGTTAAAGTTGTAAAGTAGGTATGCTTTATTCAGCGCTGAGGTGCATGGGGATCGTTCCTCCAAAGTATGCACGCCCAGGGTCGTTTTTCCTTTACATTCATTCCCTCATGGCACACATATGCATTACATTACTGATACGCCTATACATATTTAGTATCTGTCCCCGCTTCATATTATCATGAGCTAGAAGGTCCTTTGCGCCTGTGCAGTGACCCCTCTGGTCATGGGCAGGGGTCTCAAGATGAAGTAAATGAGTCTTCCTCCTGTGGGCAGGGGTCCTCAAGATGAAGTAAATGAGTCTTCCTCTTCTTAAACTTTTCACCTTTTAATCTTCGCACATGGCTTTAGGGTTTAGTCTGTACCTCATCCATAAATCATCAGCTTCTCCCCCTTATCAATAGACCCAGACATTCGCATTTCCTTGTCAATAGTTGCTTATCGGTAGAATCAGGCCTCTGTCTCCTCCCCTTATCAGTAGTCTGTGCCTTGTTCGCTTGGTAAGCATGATAGGTGTTTACAGCAGACAATACTTTTGTTTAAGCAAGGGATTCTTCTAACTCTCTTATACAATCCCCTGTATTTTCCTTTGTACATTTCATTAACCCTGTATCAATCCCCCCTTTTCTATAAAGTAAGTAAATTCTTTTACTATATTATTTATGACAGAGCTATCCATGTTCTTTCTATCGATTCACAAAATGATTTTGATATACATTGTACATTTCATTAACCCTGTATCAGTATGCCACGACTGATATTGCCAATGCATTTTTCTCCATTCCTTTGACAGCAGAGTGCAGGCCAGTTTGCTTTTACTTGGAGGGGCGTCCAGTACACTTGGAACTGACCGCCCCAGGGGTGGAAACACAGCCCTACCATTTGCCATGGACTGATCCATGCAGCCACAAAGGGCAGCACTGAAAACAAGGAGCAGAAGAACTACACGAGTTTCAGTGAAGCAGGAAGGGAGAAGTTTGTCGTCCCCGGAGGGCTTTTCCTCAGCATGGCCAACCTCTAACAGATGCTGCTTTAGGCCACTGAGCAGCCAGTCTGTCTGAGTAGCTACCCTTGGACTTAAAGCCCAATAGTAAAAGGGAAAAAAAGGTTGAGAGTTTGTTCTTCACCTGCATGGGTAGTACCTAATTGCCTGACGTTTTCACAAGCCACTTTGTTTTACTGGCCTTGTGGCCAGTGGAAAGTTTGGGCCAGTTTCACTCCCTCTTAATCCTCCTACAAAGAGCATTTGGAATGAAGTACCATCACACACAAGAACACTATTCCATTTGCTTTGGTAAGTTAAAGAGATATATTGAGCACCACAAATAGCTGATTAAGATGTTGCATTTTAATGCTAAGAAATACTACATTTCCTGCTACAATAGCCTTAGTCATACATTACTCTCAGTAGTTATTCCTGCCGGAGAGAAGAACTTCATCTAACTACAGCATATTAACCCCCAAGGCATTTCCTTCATGCTTCTAGGCAGGCATCCTCACCTGGTTAAATAAACAGGTTTTCAGAAGGGAAGAACTGGTGCAAAAGTGCTTCATGGCTTATTAATGCTTCTGTAGTCTCACATTTCTCCAGAAACACTTTATTGGCTGCTTTTCACACCCTTGCGCACATTGGTACCACTGATTCTGGCTTATTTGCATTACAACTCTACTTGTACAGAGCTCAAACTGATGCATGCGTTGCTCAAAAACAAAACCTGAAGCTGCGGAACAGAAGACTCGAAACAGGTGAAGCGAGCAGCTCTGAGATCGCGCTGCTTTGCAAACGCAGGACATACGACTCAAAATCATTTCTAGAAAGAGTCTAAATGTGTTCCATTAAGCCAAGGTATCTCCACACTGACACTTCTTCAAGGATTGTTCCTCCGCTGGTTGAGTTTCACTCCCTTGAAAGTACTTGTATCTGAACAGTCATCCAAGTAGACCACAATTCCACACACTGGGGAAAATCTGAGGTGTAGAAACATTTACTTTGTACTTTTCCTCTCAGCCTTTATCGCAAACATGCAATAAAGCAGAACACTGGCAGGATGACACCCCATGCAAAACAAGGCCCATCAGCAAGCCTGGAACAACCAAACAGCCTCTCCTTGACAGTCAGAAGCGGATTTGACACACATCACCTTGGGAAGTCCGTGGCTTTGCCAGGACGACACGTTTCCCTGTGCTGTATCCCGAGCTGCTCTGCAACTCCAGCAAGCAAAATGGCTTTGATAAAGCACCGGGTCTCCAAAGCGGTCACTGGCACAGTAGGCACGGCTCAGGTTCAACAAGTTTGTGAAAAACTGCCTGCTGCCAGAAGCAGCCCGAAGAAGCCACCCTGCGCTTCCAGCATGGAATTAGGGGCTTTCCCTTAAGAACAGTACGTGCACTGGGAGGAGAAAAGCATCGTGGTAAAAACGGCAGCTCCCGAGGCATGAGCGGCGTTGTTCCTTGCTTGGCGAGCAGGCGGCGGCGGCTCCTGGCGGGGCCTGCCGCCACCCGCGGGGAATCGAACGCTTCGAAGGGTTCCACTTCCCGCCGTCCTCACGTCCCGTCCGTTAGTTGCCATGAGCGCAGAGTCGCCCTAGGCTGCTCGCTGCTGCGGTCCTGCTTCCGGACGGTCCCCGACGTGCGAGCCCGGCAAGCGACACCCGGGGCGGGGCGGGGCGGGAGGGCGCCGAGGCGGCGCGGCCTTGCGGCTGTCCCCGCGCAGTGGTTGCCGCGGGTCGGAAGTGGCGAGTGGGGCTGGGTCGTAGCGTGAGGTGGAGGGAGAAGGGCGAGGCGAGGTGAAGCGAGGGATCCCTCGGAGCCGCGCTCTGCCCTCGCCTTTCGCGTCAGGGTCGCTTTGGTTTGGCTGTGTTTGGGCTCTTGCCGCTCCCGAGCGCGGACGTGCTGCGTGCCGTGCCGGTCCGTGAGAGCAGCGGTGCCACAATGCTTTTCGGGACCAAAACCTGTCGGAAAGGCAGAGCGGGGGGTGAGCGGGTAGGTGCTGCAGGCTTAGCGCTGGTGACGGAAGGCCGGACAGTTCCATTTGGAACGGGTACTATGACGTCAACCGACTTTGAGAGCTTATCTTGCGACCCGGAACAAGCAGACCCTCAGACCCCGGTGAAACACTGGGCAGCCGCGCCTCGGGAGAGCAGAGAAACCCCTGGGCGGACGGACACCCCGGTCCCGGAGCTGACAAACTCGGACCCCTTTGCTTCCCGCTAAGGTTAAAGGGATAATTAACTGCGGGTTTGCTGGGTTGGCGGCTGGATTATTTCTGATGAAAGTGAACAAGCGTGGCGTGTGTGTGTGTGTGTGTGTGTGTGCGTGCGTGCGTGCGCAGGGTGTTCCTTACTTCGAATTTGTGTGTGTGTGTTTGGGTTTTGGTGGGCTTTTTAGGATTTTTGGGTGGTTGGTTTTACTTTTTTGTTGCTGATTTGGTTTGGTTTTTTTTTCTTACGGTAGTGTTGCATTGTGGAAGTGTCGTTTGCAATTTAGAGACGTACAAGTGCCTTCATGTCTACCTGTAGTAGTTTTGTATTGCTCCTTATTTCTACCTGGGTGTTTTTGTGTACGTTATTGTTTTGCAGTCACTGCTGCAAATGTTTGTTTTGTCATGAGACAAATGCGTAATCGCTACTCCCCAGTTACATTCAGTTTTGTGAGTGGGGTTTGAGTTTGGTTGTTGTCGTTTGGGTTTTTTTTAATATTTCTTACCAGCTATTTAGTTCTTCAAGTTATTTCTTTGATAGTGAGTGACAGAATTTCCTTCTGGAATGCTTCTTGATATTCTGAAGTCAACAAAAAAAATTTTTACCTCTGTTACAGATACCAGCAATGACTTTAAAGAAGAGAATACCTTCAGTGTTTAAAGAGGTATCATTCAGGTGGCCCAACAAATGTCCTGCCAAGAAAAGAACAGCATGCACTGCAAACTTGGGCCGAGTACAACCTGAGGAAGCTCCAGAGAAAGTACCGAGAGGTTCTATTTATTCTAGAACCTCTGAGAAGCCTAAGCCTTTTGGCCGGGAAGAGCTAAGTAAGTGTGTCTTCTGTCCTTCCCCCCTTTTCTTCAGAACGAAAACCCTAAAAGTTAGAAAACGCAGTTCTCGTTTGTTGCACTGATATAAGACGGGGTTGTGACGAATAAAGCCTTCAGCACTAGGCTGCAATTTTGTGAGTCCCCTAAGGCAACTGCAGGCACTGGCGTTGGAAAACCTGTAGTTTTGTCTGTTTAAAAATCTACTTGTAACGATCGGTTTTGAGGAGGTTTTTATAATACACAGACTTAGCCAGGTCTTCTGTGTTGTGCAGAGAAAAGTACATTTCACCTTTGTCTTTATGGCTTCCATTCTTCACAAGTCTCTGCATGCTAACCCTGCTCAGGAAGAGGTCTGGTATCTGTAGGGTTACCTGCTCTGCTAGTTACTCGCTTACTTTTCCGTCCTTGTTCTTACGTTTATTAGCATAGAATTACAAATGTCAATTAAGTTACAATAAGGAAAAAGACCAGAGTGGTAGTTTGTCTTGTACTGGAAGAACTGAAACGGGTAAATAAACCATAGTTCAAAACTGTGTGCTGACCTGCAGATTCAAGTGGCCGTGTTTAAGCTGTTCATCTCGTGGGTTTGCGTGGCGGAGCAGACCTGGCTTTTCTGGGTGCTCCTGCAGAATGCTACCTTTTAAACATCCTTTTTCAAAGAGAAACAGTAAATATTTTTTGAAATCTGATTTTTCTTGCAGTTGTTAACGATGGAATTGCCCCACCACGTAAAATTCTTTTTCCACCTGAGAAAATCTGCATGGATTGGCAACAGCCACTGAATGTTGGAGTTGGACTGGAGAACCTGGGCAATACGTGTTTCCTTAATGCTACTCTACAATGTTTGACGTACACACCTCCTCTGGCCAGTTACATGCTGTCTCTTGAACACAGCAAGTCATGTGAGTCCTTTCTAGCATTATTATAAATATGTTGGGCAAAGGTGAAAGAACAAGAGTGATTCTGTGGAGAAAACGCGTGGCTTTCCCGTTTTACCTGTAGAAGCCGGCTTTGAACGCCATCTTCGTGGTCTTTTTCAACCTAAATGATTCTGTGATTCCGTGATTCTTTAACAGAAAGCTCGGAATGGTATATAAAGTGCATTTGTCCATTCAATGCACAATGGTAAAATTGCAAATAAAGACCATTTCTTGCTTTGTGTGAATAATGAAGTACGTTGTAAAGGAAGGCATTTGGTGAACATTTGACATTTGGATTTCCTGCTGGTAGAAAGGTGGTAAAATTTAGGATGGTGGCATCGTGGATTCTTTGTCTCTGCAGCCTAGATACCATAATGTGCTAATACTGCAATAAATGACACGTTCACTATTGACCCATTAAAAAAGATCGCACCCTAGAAAGCACTCTGAGCTAATTTTCGCTGACCTGAAATGGAAATTTGTGTGGGGCAGTATTAAAATTTTGACTGGTTTTATTCTAGTTAAAAGTTTGTCTTTTTTGAACCTTTGAATTTGTGTTCTTTGCATTTCCATTCTACGCTTGAACTGATTTGGCATTGGAGCCTCTTTGCATATCCTTCTAGGTCTATTTTGACAAAGGTACATGCGTGCTTTTTGGTTTGGCATCTTAGTGTTTATTCCTAGAAATTTAACTGTGTTTTTTTGACATAGATAAAAATGTGCCCAGTTAAGAACCCTGTCGCAAAAGGGAGGGCAGAAATACTTACACATACCTTCCTTTCATCTTTCCTTTCTCCCAGAGGGTTCTTAGCTCTGTGTCACGTAGCTCACCTAACAGCAGTATCCTGAAAATCACACACATTCTCTCTTAGCGCTGTGTCATCAATTTCAATAGTGTTTGTCACGGATACTAGTTTTTGGTTTTGTTCTTTTTTGGTAGCAATGCTTATTTGACTAGACTGTGTTGCTTCTTTCACTCTTCAGGTCACGAAAAAGACTTCTGTATGATGTGTACATTGGAAGCTCACATTAACCAGGCCCTGTGTTTCTCTAATAATGCTTTCAAACCTATAGCTGTTATCAATGGCCTTAAAAGTAAGTAATTTCAGATGGTTCTCTTTTGATATATTTGGTAACTTTTCAAAGCACTATCTGATGCATAGAAATGATTTTGGTACTTTTAGAAACGTGAGTTTTCTTTCAGTTTCTATGAGAGAAATATAACCACCTTCTTTTTTATTAGGAATAGGAAAACATTTCTGTTACGGCAGTCAAGAGGATGCACATGAATTCTTGTCCTTCACTGTTGATGCTTTGCAGAGAGCTTGCTTGAATGGAGGAACCACGTACGCGTAAACAAATCATTTCACTTTTAGATGTTCTCTAGCCCCTTTTACTCCTTTCTTTACTATAGCACATTAAAACGAATGTCCTTGGTAAAAACTGTTTGAAGAGTTAACTCGGAGCCTCGCATCATCTGAGGTCTGATTTACCATTTCTTTCCAGATGGGACACATCTTCTCACGCCACCACACTTATTTATCAAATATTTGGAGGATACCTAAGATCCCAAGGTACTTGTTAAAAATCTTCCTGTCCTTTGAACTGGTCTGTGTCTGTTCGTCTGTAGTAAAGGCCTCTGTACTTTGACTAAAGTAAAATGTATGAAGACTTTCAATTTGTCCAGTCAGTGCTAAGCATTTGTATTTTGATTCCAGTAAAATGCTTGAACTGCCAAGCCGTTTCGGATAGGCACGAACCATTCCTCAGTATTACTCTGGATATAGAGGTAAGGTGTTTTGTGAATACGGGTCGAGCTGTAGAAGGACCTGTAGAGCTTTCCAAATAAAGGCATTTTACTTAAAAATATATACTGCTAAAAGGAAAGAGCTTGGCGTTGGGTGGGAGTGGATTGGACTTTGGCCTTGTGTGGAAGGCATCTAGGTGCTCTCCCTGTCTGCAGTGGGTTTAAGCTGTAAAAACAGTAATTACATCTAGACAAACGCCTATACTCTCAGACTACTCGATTATTCTGCTTCAGCATCTATACATCTATCGTTAGGCTGATGGGTTTGATCGTTCTCATTATTGATGCCATAGCATAGTACAGATGCTGTCTGTGGCACTGCAGACTTTATTTTCTTATTTCAAAATAGCATCATTTCCACAGGAGGTAAATGCTCAGCGTACTCTGAGGTTTCTGCCTCCTTCACAGTGGTTGCCGGTTGACAGTAGGTCACTTGAGGATGCGCTAGCAAGGTTCTCTCGTTAACTAGCAGGAAGTGTTTGAAATTTTGCATTTCCAGTGACTTAGTGCTCTACTTTCTTATTCATCCAGACCGTTACGTCTGTCACCAAGGCGCTGGAACAATTTGTGAAACCTGAACAACTGGGTGGAGAAAACAGCTATAAGTGCAGCAAGTAAGATTCTTACTAATTCCATCTGAGTCCAAGAGAACGCATTTCATGTTATCACATGAATATCTGGAAAGAGAAGAATTGCGGCCATTAGCTCCTATTAGACTTTTATTCCTACTGCCGCCTGCACTGGGGTTTATTAGCCTTCGTAATTGTGAGGTTGCACACAGAAATGTTCATCTGGCCAGAAGTTAAAGGGGGTGTCTGCTAAGTAGTGGTGAGCTGAAGCACGGAGCTAAGGACAACGATTTGGGGTGGGAGGCAACATCAGCTCGTTGAAGGTCCTAGTGTTCCCTGTGGAAGAAACTGGGATTGGGTCTCAGTGCATGTGAACGGTGGTCATTAACACGAGCAGCCTCTAATGACTCGCTAAAAAATGTCTTGCACGGTTCTCGTGCTGAATTGTTGGGAAGCCTCTCCTTTTTGTCATTAGGATAGATGCTCAGATGTTTGCTTGGCTATGAAAAGAGAATGTTCTAAGACCTTTGTTTTGTAGAGCTGTCCGCTTACATGCTGTTACCTTCTGTCTGTTAACAAACCCAAAGTGCGGCGTATGGGTTCATAAGCCTGCGTGAGAGACGTAAACTTGTTTGAATTTTGGGAGGGGGAAGAATTTGCTGTTAAACATTTGTCTGTGCTTGCTTTTAAGGTGCACAAACATGGTTCCTGCCTCCAAGACGTGCACAATACATCGTTCCTCCAAAGTTCTTATCATGTCGCTGAAAAGATTTGCAGATTTTAGTGGTGGCAAGATCAGCAAGGTATATTTGCAGCTGTAAAGCAGCTTTATCTTCTATATATCTATGTTCTTTATCTTCTTGGAATGGGAGATTTCCCCAAGAAAAGATCATTTTAAAGAGGGGGAGTTTAGATTGGATATAAGGAAGAAATTAGGGTTAGGGTGGTGAGGCACTGGAATGGGTTGCCCAGGGAAGTTGTGAATGCTCCATCCCTGGCGGTGTTAAAGATCAGGTTGGACAGAGCCTTGGGTGGCATGGTTTAGTGGGAGGTGTCCCTGCCCATGGCAGGGGGGTTGGAACTAGATGATCTTAAGGTCCTTTCTGACCCTAACTGTTCTGTGATTCTTTGATTTAAAAGTTGTTAGTGTTTGCAGGCTGTAACTATAATAACAATTGTCTAAGAAGCGTCAATCTAGCAACTATGGCTTACGGTAACCCTAAGAGTAGACGTCACTCTTAGAGCTAATTCTGTAGAAAACAGTTCTCTGCAGCTTAAATTATTAAATGTTGTTTCTGAGAATAGGTATTTTTAAATGAATGAAGAATATATTTGTGTGATCCTAGCCTGTGTTCTTAGAAGGGTTTTCCTCAGGCTGTTCCATGAAGCGTTTCAGGGTAATATTTGAATCTTCCTGTTTTCTTTTAGCACGTAAACTACCCTGAATATTTGGATCTCCGAGCATATATGTCCCAGTCAACGGGAGAACCACTCATCTATTCTTTATATGCAGTTCTTGTTCATTCTGGTTTCAGCTGTAATGCAGGACACTATATCTGCTTCATAAAGGTGGGTATCGGCTTGATTTCCAACAGGGTAAAATAAACAAAGAAAATGAATGTTACTGGCAGCCACCATTTTGATGGAGAAAGGTTGAATGATGTGTTCTGTTCGATCTGTTTGGTACGTTTTGTGCTGTAGTGTTCCGCCTGTGATGTCATTTCGACAACATGCATTTTGTCTGAAGGTATCACTGTCTTTTATTTGCAGGCCGGCAATGGATTTTGGTATCGAATGAATGATGCCATAGTGGAGCGTTCTGATATCAAAACAGTTCTCAATCAGCAAGCTTATTTACTTTTTTATATCAGGTAATACCAACTACTGACTCTGTTCAGAATATATTTACTTTCCTGTTACTGATACTTTTCTTTCTTTCCAAGTGTTTTTCTTTCTGTCCTAGGCAAAGTTTACTGTTTGTGTAATTCAGTTCTGTCTAACCTGAACTTACCGCTGTCATTTACTGTCTTTCATTGTTTGCCCTTAAACTGGTGAGCTTGTGCATATTGCTCTACATCTGCTCTATGTAGCTGTCTAATATAGAAGAGGAGAAATTACGCCATAGAAGGTGTAAGGGGGAGTTGTTGCTCTGACAAGCACAGTCATTGTAGGGAGACCATTGTCTATTTCTTACTTTGTAGTCTTGGTTGAGTCTTTTATATATGTCTTCTGTGTCACATCATCTGTTCCTTTAAAATTATAGTTGGGGTTTTAATCCAAGAATAGACTGAAAGAAAAACTCTAAACTGAGATCACTGCTTTTTTCCCAAGGCGCTATGATTTGACACTTGGAGAATGTGGGCTTTCCTTACCAGCACCGTCTTATGCCCGTTCATTCCTTGGTCAGCGGGGGCCTAAGAGTAAGCAGGCTGGATTTACGGGACCACGACTTCCTCCTCATATGGTTAAGGTAATTTGCAGGGAGTAAATAATGACACCAAATTGATAATGTTGTTTTCTTTTGATGTGTGGGGGGTATTGTTTTATAGCATCGAGTTCTATTTTCCCTCCCACACTACAGCTTTCTTCACAACCGTCATGCGACAGCCAGAATTATTGAAACAGTGGCTAATCCTAAACTGTGCAGCCATGCTACTTCATTATACTTCCAACTCAAAGTGCTTTCTAAAGCACTGACAGCTACGCTTTTGAGACACTTGAAGGAGTCTATTAATTCTTGATGATGATGATGATAAGAACAATAGCAGTAGTAATAATAATTAAATATCACTCTCCGTCAGTGTTGCTTTAGCTGAGACAGTGAGAAAGATTTTTCTTGGTCCTGAGTAGCAGAGCAATTATTGCAGTGTTTCCAGGGAATGTTTAAAGGGGAAAATAAACATATTTGGGAAGAGCTGTAGTCAATGTTAAGTTGTTTGAGTGGGTTTCAAAAAATGAGGCTCATTTGATACCAAGATGCAGTAAACCAAAAGCAGCAGGAATTAAATACACTTGTTGGACTTAGGTTTATATTGGAAGTGAGGTGTTTATCTTTTTAGGTGGTGAGGCAATTTTTAGAAATATTTAGTAGGAGAATTTAATGTTTTAGTAAGTGCTGTGTAATTGCACATATTCATCTTGCAATCTTTTCTTTTTCAATACAGAAATCAAGTTGTGGAAATGGAAATGGACCCCTAAAAGGAGATACAAATCCTCTTGGTATGACCATAAACAAGCCATCTTCAGCTCCACCAACTGCTTGCATTCGAAACGTGGAAATGACCAGGCCTTCATCTACGGATCCATCGAAAGCCCAGAAGATCACTATCAGTATTCCTAACAAATTGCCTGAGCTTCAGACTGTGTCACAACCTGGCTGTGTTACCAGTGCTTTGGAGAATGAGGATCTCAGCAAGGCCGTTCCTTCCTCCACAATTACAGATTCTCTCAGAGCAGAGTCTTCCTCAAATGCATCTACAGTGGCAGTTGCTGCTAACATTTCCAAACAGGAAGTTCCTGATGAAATGTTTGTAGAGCCAGCAGTGAATGTAAGTCCTACAGTCGGCTCCGATGCTCTAGTCCCTTCCAGTGCAGAGTCTTCAGGAAAGTCTGTGGAGTCGAATGGCGTGTTGAAAAGGAATTGCAGCATATCTTCATATGGAATTGTAATGGGGAAGGTGGTTGGCACATTGCAGAATTCCCATTCTTTCTGTGAGAGTGCTGAAGAAGAGAGATCCCATCATGAGCTGCCACAAAATGATTCACTAAATGGTGCTATTAGTTTAGATATTGGATTTAAACAAAAGGGACAGAAACTTGATGATTTTGCTTGCCAAGTCCAACCTGCTAAACCTTCTGAGATTTTCTTTGCTAAAACAAATGGATTGCTTTCACGAGCAAGTTATGTATGCTCCATCTAGAACTTCTCACCTATGACGTGTTTAGTATTCAGGAGGAATGTTCCTAATTCATGTGAAATACTGTGAAAACACACAGCACTGATTTCCTCATTAACACTTTGTGCTACTGTCCCATTAGTTTTCTACATTTGTTTTTTTGTGGTTTGTTAGTTTGTTAACGTCTATGTTTTAATTGTAGATACCTGTAGCTGAGTCACCGATTCCTCAAGAAATAATCTTAGAATCCCTGGCCTGCAACCACCTGAACAGGTTGTCAGAGAAAACAAGGTAAATTGAGTATACTCTGATGAAAACAAGATTTCATACAAGTTTATCATTCTTTTACCCATCTGCTAGTACTATTTAATAGAAAGCTTTAAATTAGTACAGCAAATTCCACACTGTACATGTAGGATTGCAGATGTCAGCACCGAGCATGTGTTATTGTCATATTAAATACAGGCAGATGCCTCCTGGAATGCTTCTGTTTCTTCACAGAATGGTTTTCCATTTTTTACCATTGGAATCCTTTCTCTGTTCTCTTTTTTCCACCCTAGGATGCGTGCGAGCCAATACAGGCCTTCGCATAATGAAAGAAACAGTCCAAATAATGGCAAAAGCTGGGGAAAATACTCTGATTATAGATCCCGAAGCAGAGAAAGAACAGAACAAGACAGGAATAAGTATTATCGTTCCAAAGGAGAGAAAACCTGGAGCCCGGAAACATACTGTCAAGATGAAGCACAGAGATGGGAAAAATGCAGATATTACGAGGATTATGACTCTGCTCGTAGAACAGGAAATGGTAGAGAGAGGAAGTACACTCATTCTGACAAAGACTTTGACAAACGGAGTCAATTCTCGAAATCAGAGCGGGATGATCCCTGCAAGAGCAGATGGGCTGACAACACTCACTGCAGAGAGGAAGGAGCGCATCACTTGAGCAGCCACAGAGGGAACCTCCGTCATTGTTCAGTACCTCCGCAGCAGTCTGAAAAACACTCTCGGGAAGGGCACGCACCTCCACCTGCCTCAGCTCGTGCACAATTTGACAACGCTTTCTGGGAAAATAAGAAACTGAGGCTTGGCAAGAGGAAATACAGTGACACAGAAGGAGGCGAAAGCGAAGTGGAAAGGAAACGCCGCAAGATAGATGATAAATATCAAGAGACGGATTACAGGTAAACAGGGATTCCAGCATAATCTGCAATTTTTTCCCTAACTCTTCTCTGAATGTTTCTCATGCCTGTCTTTTTCCCATTGTGTCTAAGTGATTTATAATAATAATCCGCCTGCGGGTTGGTCATTAGGCTGGTCATTAGGTTGGTCAAGCAAACGTAGGAAGATGTTGCTGAATAGCGTTAGAACGCTAGATCTGGAGCACAAAGTTAAGAACCTGTCCTGGTTTAAGCCCAGCCTGCTGAACCCAGGACAGAACCGCATCCGCGCACTGTTCTTGATTAGGTTACAACAGTTACATATTTTTAACTCCACATATTCCACAATTAGCCCCTGTAAGGATTTGTGTACAAACCAAGACTTACTGTTATTTAATCTGAGGGCTTATGTCTGTTGCATCTGAAGTCAGATGTGCAGAAATTACTGCAAAATAGCTGGCACACAGCAAGCCATCACCTGTGGTAAAGTAAATAACACTTCATACACACATCAAACACTGCATCCCTTTTCCTATTTTTAACCTGCATGTTTCCCTCAGACCTCAGGATTTGGATGGCCTTGTGTTTCACATTGACAATGACTAGGACTGGTTTGGCTTTAGTGAATGCTTTTGCCAGCAGGTGGCCAACTCTGGTTATTTCTAAACCAGTCAAAAGTAGAGGAAGAAGTTAAATGTCTTGCACCCCACTACACAGGCCAGGGCCGTTAAGATTAGTGCGCTATTTGTGTAGACGTGAGAGATGTTAACCGATAAACACAGTGACAGAACCCCACTTTGGTCCACTGCTTGCAACACAAGTGGGATATGAGGGCTGTGAAAAGCCATTTGTTAAGTCTGGAGAATTTTAGTATTTCCTCAAGTCCATAGATGTTCATGAACTTCCTCTTGTGGAAGGTCCGTCTTTAAAAATACTAAATAAAGGGGTCTGAAGTAGGAACTTTCACTTTAGCATAGATCCAAAATGCAGTCTGTTTGGATGTGGGGAAGCTACCTTCTCAAGTCCGTCAGATAATATAGTCACAGAGCAGATGGAGCTGTGTGCAGGCTTGAGACCTCTCTTTCAGAAACCTAACCACTGAGACAGGGTTTGGCGTTGAACGTCATGACATGGACTGACATTGCTTTCTTTTGTCTTTCAGATACAAAGCTCACTGATGGAATCCTTCGATACCCAAACTAAACCTACTGTCAAAACCAACTACGTCTTATCATCAAACCTGACTCTTTACCATCAAAACTGTGTGCCATCAAAGCTGATGGTTTACCATCAAACCTGGCTGTTTACCATCAAGAATGACTCTACCATCAAAACTGACTGCTTACCATCGAACCTGTCTTTGCCGTCAAAACTGACTCTTTACCACCAGACCTGACTGTTTACCGTCAAACCTGGCTTTACCATCAAAGCTGGCACTTTAGCACCAAACCTGACTGTTTACCATCGAAGCTGCCTTTACCATCAAAACTGACTCGTTACCATCAAATGTGACTTTTTACCACCAAACGTGACCGTTTGCATCAAACCTGACTGTTTACCATCGAACCTGGCTTTACCATCAAAAAAGATGAGTCTTTACCTTCAAAAACAACGACTCTTTTATCTTCAGACTGGACTTTATCGATGTTGACCATCAAAACTTTGAATTTATTATTGAAACATTCACCGTCAAGACAAAATCCATATATTTTAATTCCATTTTCTTAATATACTGTCACTTGTCTGAAGTCTCAGTTGTCTGGTTTTGTCTCTCTAAAGGGGCTAGTTAAAGACAAATTTATACTGTGATTTTAATTTTTATTATTAAATGCTAACAAACTGTGGTGCACTTCATATTCGCTGGTCCTGCATCAGGAGACCAGTGAGTGGGAACCTCTATGAAATAAAGTTCATCTGACTAATCTGTCTGGTCTAATTAATCGACTTGAGGAGAAACGATCTGAGTTTTCCCCCTACTTGCCTTACATTTTGCTGAAGCTCATGGAAAGCAATGGACAAAATTCCTCCTTAATTTAGGGTGGGAAACCAGCTCTTACCGGAGTAACATTTATAGCTGCACAGCTATGAGTGTTCAGCCTTACGAAAACAACTGATTTTGCAGCTGAGGAGTTTTCTCTCTGAAAAATTCAACCTGTCAATTTAAATCAGTGTGCTTAAAGGTAGGCAAAGAGGCCTTTTACTTACAAGAGCAGTTGCAAAATCAGATCTTAACCTCTTAAACAAGTAAATCAGCACGCACCTCCCATGTATTCTTGGTAAATAAGGAGCTATGCAACAGTCGAGTTTCACACTTTAGAGGAAGTCCCCAGGCTGAATCAACAGGTCCTCCTGATAAATGAAAATGTTACTATTGCAGTGGATTTACATCGAACACCACATTTTTAACAACGGTTGATACAGAGTTATGTCATGCAAATCACTTGTGTACACCAACTAATACTTAAATCAGTCCCTATCTGTGCAGCATTTACATTTTTATATTCAAACTGTAGCTAGAAACATTTTACAAGAAACTATGGAAATGGATCTTGTAAGCCACAAGTCTTAGTTTGTAGGATTTGGTCTACAAGAGACCAAGCTTTTCCAGCCAGCATATCCACATAGGTATGTAGTAAATGTTAAAACTATGCATTGTTTTCCTCTAGAAAGCATTATAAATGCTGCTCAGTTGACAGAGGTTCGGTTTTGTACCAGTTTAAAGCGGTTCAAAATGTGAAGCAACACGGAGCTTATTTTGTCAGAATAGTGTCAATTTTAAGTCAGTCCGGCTGAGCTGAAGTTTTCTGTACACTTCTCTGCCTGCACTGCACTGGCACCGTGGCTGATGGAAGCGGCCACGCAGTTCAGATGCTGAGCGGAGCCGGCACGGCAAAAGGAAGGGAAAGAGAGCGGCGGGAGCGGCCGGCTCAGCTCGGCTCAGCTCGGCTCAGCTCGGCTCCGGCGGCCGCTGTGGCGCTGGTTGGGCACCCGGCCGCTGCCGTCCTGCCTGACGGGCAGCGGAGGAGCGGGACTCCCCGGCGGGGCGGGGCTGGGGAACGTGCCCAGTACGGGGCGGACGGAGCCAGCACGGCCGCCGCCACCGCCGCCACCACGGGCTGGACAGGCAGGACCGGGACGGGGCGGGAGGGGGCTGAGGCGACGCGGCGCTACCCCTGCCCCCGCAGCACCGGTTGCCGCGGGCCGGAATTACCGAGCGGGGCTGGGTCGGAGCGTGAGGTGGAGTGAGAAGGACGAGGAGATGTGAAGCCGTGCCGCGCCGGTCCGTGAGAGCAGCGGTGCCACAACGCTTTTAGGGACCAAAACCCCTCGGACGGGCAGAGCAGCGGGTGAGCGGGTAGGTGCTTGATGCTTGGCGCTGGGGACGGAAGGGAGAGGCAGACCCTCAGACCGCGCTGAAACACCGGGCACACGCCCCTGGGCGGACACAGACCCGGCCCAGGTGCGGAGAGACGCAGGCCCCGGGGCCGCTCTCGCTGCTCCGTACAACTCGCGGTCCCCGATCTCGGGGTCGCCAGTAGTGCCAGGAAGCGTTGCTGGGCTGCGGCAGCGGGGAATGAGAGCTTCGAGTGCCTCTCCCCTTCGTGTACCTAACTGGCTTCCCGTTAAGATCTTCCTTAACTGGAATAACTGCGAGTTTCCCAGCTTGGCAGCTGGATTCTCTTTTATGACAGTACACGAGTGCGGCGTGTTTGTGTTCGGGATGTTCTTCTTTTTTCTTTTCTTTTTTTGTAATCGGTTTGGATATTTTTTCTTACGGTAGTGTTGCAGTGTGGAAATGTAGTTTGCAATTTAGAGACATAGAAGTGCCTTCATGCCTACCAGTAGTAGCTTTGCATTGCTCCTTATTTCTACGTAGGTCTTTTTGTGTACGGTATTGTTTTACAATCACTGCTGCAAATGTTTGTTTTGTCATGAGACAAATGCGTAATCGCTACTCCCCACTTACATTCAGTTTTGTGTGTGGGGTTTTTAGCTTGGTTGTTGTCGTTTGGGGTTTGTTTTAATATTTCTTACCAGCTATTTAGTTCTTCAAGTTATTTCTTTGATAGTGAGTGACAGAATTTCCTTCTGGAATGCTTCTTGATATTCTTAAGTCAAAAAATATTGCTTCTGTTACAGACAATGACTACAATGAGGAGAACATCTTCAGTATTTGAAAAGCTGTCATTCAGGTACACAAGCACAGAGGTTAATCAATGGCCACAGTGGGGCAGACTATCGGAGACCACCAGAGACCCCTCAAATAGGGTAAAGCGAATACGATAATTCCAGGAAATCTAATGAATAATTTGTAAACAAATTGGTGGGCTCCCGGGTGGCTCAGTCACTTGGGAGCCTTCGACAAAGTATTGTAAGGAATTACACAGCATTACTGACCGGCTACCTGGAACCCTAACAAATTGGTCAGCGGTACTCAAGAGCTTGTTTAGAACTTACATTGCATTATTCTGCAAACTTTTTTCTAAACCAGACAGATGTGTAGGAAGAAAGTAAATGTCTTGCACCCCACTACACTGGTCAGGGCCATTAAGATTAGTGCACTATCTATGTGGGTGAAATGTTAACCGATAAACACAGTGACAGAACCCCACTTTGATCCGCTGCTTGCAACACAAGTGGGATATGAGGGCTGTGAAAAGCAATTTGTTATGTCTGGAGAATTTTAGTATTTCCTCAAGTCCATAGATGTTCAGGAACTTCCTCTTGTGGAAGGTCCGTCTTTAAAAGTATTAAATAAATGGGTCTCAAGTAGGAATTTCTGGATAATGGAATCTCTCTCAAAAAAGGCCACTGCAGCAGTGTGCTTTTAAAGAGCCCGGAACCTCTCTAACAGGCTAGGGACAGACAACAGCTGAGAAGGAATTGTTAGGTTGTGCCTTTTCACCAGGACTCCCCAGTAAATTAACAAGGATGGAAAGGGCTTGTGATAACGTGTGATTTAAGGAAAATGGAGGTGGGATGGATGAAGGAGCAGCTTTAAAGCAGTTGCTGTCCTACGTTCCTACACGTTCTCCCTAGCAAGTTTCTGAAGGCTTCTGACGGCTTAGTGGGTAAGATTTGGTGAGCTTGAACACAAGACTGTTGGTAAAACAAGGATGCTGTCTAGACAAAACCTCACCTAAATTTACCTAAGTCTACCACTTGCTATGAAAGGAGGTAGCTTTGTCCTAATACTGTGTACAGTTCGCCCACCTTGGCATAGATCCAAAATGCAGTCAGTTTGGATGTGAGGAAGCCACCTTCTCGAGTTGTCGGATCCTGTAGTCACTGAGCAGACAGTGCTGTGTGCAGGCTTGAGACCTCTTTCAGAAACCAAACCACTGAGACATGGTTTGATGTTGAACGTCATGACAAGGAGTGACATTGCTCTTTTTTCTTTCAGATGCAAAGCTCACTGATGGAAGCCTTCAACGTCCAACGCAAACCTACCAACAAAACCAACTACTTCTTACCCTTAAAACCCACTTTTTACCCTCAAAACTGCCTTTTTACCATCAAAACCCACTCTTTACCTTCAAAAGACACGACTCTTTACATGGAACTTGACATTACCAATATTGACCATCAAAACTTAGAATTTATTACTGAAACATTTACCATCGAGACAAAATCCACTCATAAGTGGTGCTTAACATTTCTCTACACGATTTTACCATGCAGGACTTTCTTTTAGTTTTGAACTTGAGACTTTGTTTTTTAAGATACACTTCTAATCCAGAAGGGTGGAAACGTCTTAAAACTGCTGAACATAGTAAATTACCGCATTAATATCTCACAAGTGTGAGATAAGGGCCAGCAATAGACCATCTCAAATGCTGCTTGTTCCAGACTCCGGCTGACTTGATGTTATTCGTGTAATGTTACTCCAAGTTAGACACCTGGTGCAAGTGCAACCAGGGATTACAAAGATTGCAACTGACGGTCTGTATATTTCATTTAAAGGCTTACTTAAAATTTCACAAGTAGAATTTTTTGTAAGAGCATCATTTTCTTTCCTGTTCTGTCGGACACTAGGAACTAATGTACTTCACATACGAGTTATAGTCAAGATCTGTAAGGAAATCGTCTGGTTCTCAGCTTTATGAAACAACAAATACGCAGATTTGAACGTATTTCTCAAGACGATCTCTGATACTCTTCCGTATGTTTTAACTACATTTTGTTAATATACTGTCCCTTGTCCAAAGTCTCAGTTGTCTGGTTTTGTCTCTCTAAAGTGGCTAGCTAAAGACAAATTCATACGGTGATTTTAATTTTTATTATTAAATGCTATCAGACTGTGACACACTTCTTCTTCACTGGTCCTGCATCAGGAGACCAGTGAGTGGGGAACCTGTAGGAAACACAGGGCATCTGAATAATCTTTCTGGTTTATCCAAGCCGTGTTGTTCAGAGATGTCTAAAGTTTCATCTTTGCTCTTTTAAAGGTAAAAAGCACTTGCCCTACTGTAAATATATAGCATGTAAAATTGATACAGTAGGTAAATACAGCAAAGTTCAAGTGGATTTTTACTGGACTTATCTAACATGCAACGTGTCGTGTGAATTGACAGCTTTCAGAGTGTATTTGATACGCAATAAATTAGATCTTCCTTTCAGTGGTAGGGGAGATGATGCTGTCACTGTGACCCAGAGAAGATAAGTATCTGGGGACTTGTTAGTGGCCACACAGCTCAGGCGCTGAGTGAAGCCACCTGCCTGGCTCTTTCTGGCCCCTGCAGCCGCAAAGGCCAGCACTGAAAACAAGGAGCGGAAGAACTACACGAGTTTCAGTGCAGCACGAAGGGAGAAGTATAAGGCCCTAGTAGACACCAGTTCCCTGTGTGCCCTGATGCCCTCAAGCTGTCAAGGGGTGGAACCGATCTATATTTCTGGAGTGACAGGGGGATCCCAAGAGTTGGCTGTACTGGAGGCTGAAATCAGTCTGACTGGGAGGAAATGGCAAAAGTACCCCATCGTGAGTGGTCCAGAGGCTCCGTGCATGCTCGGCATAGACTACCTCAGGAGAGGGTACTTCAAAGATCCAAAAGGGTACTGATGGGCTTTTGGCATCGCTGCTTTGGAGACTGAGGAAACTAAGCAGCTGTCCATCTTGCCTGGTCTCTCAGAGGATCCTTCTGTTGTAAGGCTGATGAAGGTCAAACAACAAGTGACAGTCGTGACAACAACGGTGCACCAGTGGCACTATCGCACCGAGACTCCCTGATTCCCATACATAAGCTGATCCATAGACTGGGGAGCCCAGGAGGGATCAGTAGGATCCACTCACCTTTTAATACCCTTATATGTCCAGTGTGAAAGTCTAATGGAGAGTGGAGACTAATAGTAAACTATCGTGGCCTGAATGAAGTCACACCGCCATTGAGTGCTGCCGTAGCGGACATGCTAGAACTTCAGTATGAATCAGAGTCAAAGGCAGCCAAGTGGCATTGATACGCGGATTGACTCCACAACTCGTTAAAGTTGTAAAGTAGGTATGCTTTATTCAGCGCTGAGGTGCATGGGGATCGTTCCTCCAAAGTATGCACGCCCAGGGTCGTTTTTCCTTTACATTCATTCCCTCATGGCACACATATGCATTACATTACTGATACGCCTATACATATTTAGTATCTGTCCCCGCTTCGTATTATCATGAGCTAGAAGGTCCTTTGCGCCTGTGCAGTGACCCCTCTGGTCATGGGCAGGGGTCTCAAGATGAAGTAAATGAGTCTTCCTCCTGTGGGCAGGGGTCCTCAAGATGAAGTAAATGAGTCTTCCTCTTCTTAAACTTTTCACCTTTTAATCTTCGCACATGGCTTTAGGGTTTAGTCTGTACCTCATCCATAAATCATCAGCTTCTCCCCCTTATCAATAGACCCAGACATTCGCATTTCCTTGTCAATAGTTGCTTATCGGTAGAATCAGGCCTCTGTCTCCTCCCCTTATCAGTAGTCTGTGCCTTGTTCGCTTGGTAAGCATGATAGGTGTTTACAGCAGACAATACTTTTGTTTAAGCAAGGGATTCTTCTAACTCTCTTATACAATCCCCTGTATTTTCCTTTGTACATTTCATTAACCCTGTATCAATCCCCCCTTTTCTATAAAGTAAGTAAATTCTTTTACTATATTATTTATGACAGAGCTATCCATGTTCTTTCTATCGATTCACAAAATGATTTTGATATACATTGTACATTTCATTAACCCTGTATCAGTATGCCACGACTGATATTGCCAATGCATTTTTCTCCATTCCTTTGACAGCAGAGTGCAGGCCAGTTTGCTTTTACTTGGAGGGGCGTCCAGTACACTTGGAACTGACTGCCCCAGGGGTGGAAACACAGCCCTACCATTTGCCATGGACTGATCCATGCAGCCGCAAAGGGCAGCACTGAAAACAAGGAGCAGAAGAACTACACGAGTTTCAGTGAAGCAGGAAGGGAGAAGTTTGTCGTCCCCGGAGGGCTTTTCCTCAGCATGGCCAACCTCTAACAGGTGCTGCTTTAGGCCACTGAGCAGCCAGTCTGTCTGAGTAGCTACCCTTGGACTTAAAGCCCAATAGTAAAAGGGAAAAAAAGGTTGAGAGTTTGTTCTTCACCTGCATGGGTAGTACCTAATTGCCTGACGTTTTCACAAGCCACTTTGTTTTACTGGCCTTGTGGCCAGTGGAAAGTTTGGGCCAGTTTCACTCCCTCTTAATCCTCCTACAAAGAGCATTTGGAATGAAGTACCATCACACACAAGAACACTATCCCATTTGCTTTGGTAAGTTAAAGAGATATATTGAGCACCACAAATAGCTGATTAAGATGTTGCATTTTAATGCTAAGAAATACTACATTTCCTGCTACAATAGCCTTAGTCATACATTACTCTCAGTAGTTATTCCTGCCGGAGAGAAGAACTTCATCTAACTACAGCATATTAACCCCCAAGGCATTTCCTTCATGCTTCTAGGCAGGCATCCTCACCTGGTTAAATAAACAGGTTTTCAGAAGGGAAGAACTGGTGCAAAAGTGCTTCATGGCTTATTAATGCTTCTGTAGTCTCACATTTCTCCAGAAACACTTTATTGGCTGCTTTTCACACCCTTGCGCACATTGGTACCACTGATTCTGGCTTATTTGCATTACAACTCTACTTGTACAGAGCTCAAACTGATGCATGCGTTGCTCAAAAACAAAACCTGAAGCTGCGGAACAGAAGACTCGAAACAGGTGAAGCGAGCAGCTCTGAGATCGCGCTGCTTTGCAAACGCAGGACATACGACTCAAAATCATTTCTAGAAAGAGTCTAAATGTGTTCCATTAAGCCAAGGTATCTCCACACTGACACTTCTTCAAGGATTGTTCCTCCGCTGGTTGAGTTTCACTCCCTTGAAAGTACTTGTATCTGAACAGTCATCCAAGTAGACCACAATTCCACACACTGGGGAAAATCTGAGGTGTAGAAACATTTACTTTGTACTTTTCCTCTCAGCCTTTATCGCAAACATGCAATAAAGCAGAACACTGGCAGGATGACACCCCATGCAAAACAAGGCCCATCAGCAAGCCTGGAACAACCAAACAGCCTCTCCTTGACAGTCAGAAGCGGATTTGACACACATCACCTTGGGAAGTCCGTGGCTTTGCCAGGACGACACGTTTCCCTGTGCTGTATCCCGAGCTGCTCTGCAACTCCAGCAAGCAAAATGGCTTTGATAAAGCACCGGGTCTCCAAAGCGGTCACTGGCACAGTAGGCACGGCTCAGGTTCAACAAGTTTGTGAAAAACTGCCTGCTGCCAGAAGCAGCCCGAAGAAGCCACCCTGCGCTTCCAGCATGGAATTAGGGGCTTTCCCTTAAGAACAGTACGTGCACTGGGAGGAGAAAAGCATCGTGGTAAAAACGGCAGCTCCCGAGGCATGAGCGGCGTTGTTCCTTGCTTGGCGAGCAGGCGGCGGCGGCTCCTGGCGGGGCCTGCCGCCACCCGCGGGGAATCGAACGCTTCGAAGGGTTCCACTTCCCGCCGTCCTCACGTCCCGTCCGTTAGTTGCCATGAGCGCAGAGTCGCCCTAGGCTGCTCGCTGCTGCGGTCCTGCTTCCGGACGGTCCCCGACGTGCGAGCCCGGCAAGCGACACCCGGGGCGGGGCGGGGCGGGAGGGCGCCGAGGCGGCGCGGCCTTGCGGCTGTCCCCGCGCAGTGGTTGCCGCGGGTCGGAAGTGCCGAGCGGGGCTGGGTCGTAGCGTGAGGTGGAGGGAGAAGGGCGAGGCGAGGTGAAGCGAGGGATCCCTCGGAGCCGCGCTCTGCCCTCGCCTTTCGCGTCAGGGTCGCTTTGGTTTGGCTGTGTTTGGGCTCTTGCCGCTCCCGAGCGCGGACGTGCTGCGTGCCGTGCCGGTCCGTGAGAGCAGCGGTGCCACAATGCTTTTCGGGACCAAAACCTGTCGGAAAGGCAGAGCGGGGGGTGAGCGGGTAGGTGCTGCAGGCTTAGCGCTGGTGACGGAAGGCCGGACAGTTCCATTTGGAACGGGTACTATGACGTCAACCGACTTTGAGAGCTTATCTTGCGACCCGGAACAAGCAGACCCTCAGACCCCGGTGAAACACTGGGCAGCCGCGCCTCGGGAGAGCAGAGAAACCCCTGGGCGGACGGACACCCCGGTCCCGGAGCTGACAAACTCGGACCCCTTTGCTTCCCGCTAAGGTTAAAGGGATAATTAACTGCGGGTTTGCTGGGTTGGCGGCTGGATTATTTCTGATGAAAGTGAACAAGCGTGGCGTGTGTGTGTGTGTGTGTGTGTGCGTGCGTGCGTGCGCAGGGTGTTCCTTACTTCGAATTTGTGTGTGTGTGTTTGGGTTTTGGTGGGCTTTTTAGGATTTTTGGGTGGTTGGTTTTACTTTTTTGTTGCTGATTTGGTTTGGTTTTTTTTTCTTACGGTAGTGTTCCATTGTGGAAGTGTCGTTTGCAATTTAGAGACGTACAAGTGCCTTCATGTCTACCTGTAGTAGTTTTGTATTGCTCCTTATTTCTACCTGGGTGTTTTTGTGTACGTTATTGTTTTGCAGTCACTGCTGCAAATGTTTGTTTTGTCATGAGACAAATGCGTAATCGCTACTCCCCAGTTACATTCAGTTTTGTGAGTGGGGTTTGAGTTTGGTTGTTGTCGTTTGGGTTTTTTTTAATATTTCTTACCAGCTATTTAGTTCTTCAAGTTATTTCTTTGATAGTGAGTGACAGAATTTCCTTCTGGAATGCTTCTTGATATTCTGAAGTCAACAAAAAAAATTTTTACCTCTGTTACAGATACCAGCAATGACTTTAAAGAAGAGAATACCTTCAGTGTTTAAAGAGGTATCATTCAGGTGGCCCAACAAATGTCCTGCCAAGAAAAGAACAGCATGCACTGCAAACTTGGGCCGAGTACAACCTGAGGAAGCTCCAGAGAAAGTACCGAGAGGTTCTATTTATTCTAGAACCTCTGAGAAGCCTAAGCCTTTTGGCCGGGAAGAGCTAAGTAAGTGTGTCTTCTGTCCTTCCCCCCTTTTCTTCAGAACGAAAACCCTAAAAGTTAGAAAACGCAGTTCTCGTTTGTTGCACTGATATAAGACGGGGTTGTGACGAATAAAGCCTTCAGCACTAGGCTGCAATTTTGTGAGTCCCCTAAGGCAACTGCAGGCACTGGCGTTGGAAAACCTGTAGTTTTGTCTGTTTAAAAATCTACTTGTAACGATCGGTTTTGAGGAGGTTTTTATAATACACAGACTTAGCCAGGTCTTCTGTGTTGTGCAGAGAAAAGTACATTTCACCTTTGTCTTTATGGCTTCCATTCTTCACAAGTCTCTGCATGCTAACCCTGCTCAGGAAGAGGTCTGGTATCTGTAGGGTTACCTGCTCTGCTAGTTACTCGCTTACTTTTCCGTCCTTGTTCTTACGTTTATTAGCATAGAATTACAAATGTCAATTAAGTTACAATAAGGAAAAAGACCAGAGTGGTAGTTTGTCTTGTACTGGAAGAACTGAAACGGGTAAATAAACCATAGTTCAAAACTGTGTGCTGACCTGCAAATTCAAGTGGCCGTGTTTAAGCTGTTCATCTCGTGGGTTTGCGTGGCGGAGCAGACCTGGCTTTTCTGGGTGCTCCTGCAGAATGCTACCTTTTAAACATCCTTTTTCAAAGAGAAACAGTAAATATTTTTTGAAATCTGATTTTTCTTGCAGTTGTTAACGATGGAATTGCCCCACCACGTAAAATTCTTTTTCCACCTGAGAAAATCTGCATGGATTGGCAACAGCCACTGAATGTTGGAGTTGGACTGGAGAACCTGGGCAATACGTGTTTCCTTAATGCTACTCTACAATGTTTGACGTACACACCTCCTCTGGCCAGTTACATGCTGTCTCTTGAACACAGCAAGTCATGTGAGTCCTTTCTAGCATTATTATAAATATGTTGGGCAAAGGTGAAAGAACAAGAGTGATTCTGTGGAGAAAACGCGTGGCTTTCCCGTTTTACCTGTAGAAGCCGGCTTTGAACGCCATCTTCGTGGTCTTTTTCAACCTAAATGATTCTGTGATTCCGTGATTCTTTAACAGAAAGCTCGGAATGGTATATAAAGTGCATTTGTCCATTCAATGCACAATGGTAAAATTGCAAATAAAGACCATTTCTTGCTTTGTGTGAATAATGAAGTACGTTGTAAAGGAAGGCATTTGGTGAACATTTGACATTTGGATTTCCTGCTGGTAGAAAGGTGGTAAAATTTAGGATGGTGGCATCGTGGATTCTTTGTCTCTGCAGCCTAGATACCATAATGTGCTAATACTGCAATAAATGACACGTTCACTATTGACCCATTAAAAAAGATCGCACCCTAGAAAGCACTCTGAGCTAATTTCCGCTGACCTGAAATGGAAATTTGTGTGGGGCAGTATTAAAATTTTGACTGGTTTTATTCTAGTTAAAAGTTTGTCTTTTTTGAACCTTTGAATTTGTGTTCTTTGCATTTCCATTCTACGCTTGAACTGATTTGGCATTGGAGCCTCTTTGCATATCCTTCTAGGTCTATTTTGACAAAGGTACATGCGTGCTTTTTGGTTTGGCATCTTAGTGTTTATTCCTAGAAATTTAACTGTGTTTTTTTGACATAGATAAAAATGTGCCCAGTTAAGAACCCTGTCGCAAAAGGGAGGGCAGAAATACTTACACATACCTTCCTTTCATCTTTCCTTTCTCCCAGAGGGTTCTTAGCTCTGTGTCACGTAGCTCACCTAACAGCAGTATCCTGAAAATCACACACATTCTCTCTTAGCGCTGTGTCATCAATTTCAATAGTGTTTGTCACGGATACTAGTTTTTGGTTTTGTTCTTTTTTGGTAGCAATGCTTATTTGACTAGACTGTGTTGCTTCTTTCACTCTTCAGGTCACGAAAAAGACTTCTGTATGATGTGTACATTGGAAGCTCACATTAACCAGGCCCTGTGTTTCTCTAATAATGCTTTCAAACCTATAGCTGTTATCAATGGCCTTAAAAGTAAGTAATTTCAGATGGTTCTCTTTTGATATATTTGGTAACTTTTCAAAGCACTATCTGATGCATAGAAATGATTTTGGTACTTTTAGAAACGTGAGTTTTCTTTCAGTTTCTATGAGAGAAATATAACCACCTTCTTTTTTATTAGGAATAGGAAAACATTTCTGTTACGGCAGTCAAGAGGATGCACATGAATTCTTGTCCTTCACTGTTGATGCTTTGCAGAGAGCTTGCTTGAATGGAGGAACCACGTACGCGTAAACAAATCATTTCACTTTTAGATGTTCTCTAGCCCCTTTTACTCCTTTCTTTACTATAGCACATTAAAACGAATGTCCTTGGTAAAAACTGTTTGAAGAGTTAACTCGGAGCCTCGCATCATCTGAGGTCTGATTTACCATTTCTTTCCAGATGGGACACATCTTCTCACGCCACCACACTTATTTATCAAATATTTGGAGGATACCTAAGATCCCGAGGTACTTGTTAAAAATCTTCCTGTCCTTTGAACTGGTCTGTGTCTGTTTGTAGTAAAGGCCTCTGTACTTTGACTAAAGTAAAATGTATGAAGACTTTCAATTTGTCCAGTCAGTGCTAAGCATTTGTATTTTGATTCCAGTAAAATGCTTGAACTGCCAAGCCGTTTCGGATAGGCACGAACCATTCCTCAGTATTACTCTGGATATAGAGGTAAGGTGTTTTGTGAATACGGGTCGAGCTGTAGAAGGACCTGTAGAGCTTTCCAAATAAAGGCATTTTACTTAAAAATATATACTGCTAAAAGGAAAGAGCTTGGCGTTGGGTGGGAGTGGATTGGACTTTGGCCTTGTGTGGAAGGCATCTAGGTGCTCTCCCTGTCTGCAGTGGGTTTAAGCTGTAAAAACAGTAATTACATCTAGACAAACGCCTATACTCTCAGACTACTCGATTATTCTGCTTCAGCATCTATACATCTATCGTTAGGCTGATGGGTTTGATCGTTCTCATTATTGATGCCATAGCATAGTACAGATGCTGTCTGTGGCACTGCAGACTTTATTTTCTTATTTCAAAATAGCATCATTTCCACAGGAGGTAAATGCTCAGCGTACTCTGAGGTTTCTGCCTCCTTCACAGTGGTTGCCGGTTGACAGTAGGTCACTTGAGGATGCGCTAGCAAGGTTCTCTCGTTAACTAGCAGGAAGTGTTTGAAATTTTGCATTTCCAGTGACTTAGTGCTCTACTTTCTTATTCATCCAGACCGTTACGTCTGTCACCAAGGCGCTGGAACAATTTGTGAAACCTGAACAACTGGGTGGAGAAAACAGCTATAAGTGCAGCAAGTAAGATTCTTACTAATTCCATCTGAGTCCAAGAGAACGCATTTCATGTTATCACATGAATATCTGGAAAGAGAAGAATTGCGGCCATTAGCTCCTATTAGACTTTTATTCCTACTGCCGCCTGCACTGGGGTTTATTAGCCTTCGTAATTGTGAGGTTGCACACAGAAATGTTCATCTGGCCAGAAGTTAAAGGGGGTGTCTGCTAAGTAGTGGTGAGCTGAAGCACGGAGCTAAGGACAACGATTTGGGGTGGGAGGCAACATCAGCTCGTTGAAGGTCCTAGTGTTCCCTGTGGAAGAAACTGGGATTGGGTCTCAGTGCATGTGAACGGTGGTCATTAACACGAGCAGCCTCTAATGACTCGCTAAAAAATGTCTTGCACGGTTCTCGTGCTGAATTGTTGGGAAGCCTCTCCTTTTTGTCATTAGGATAGATGCTCAGATGTTTGCTTGGCTATGAAAAGAGAATGTTCTAAGACCTTTGTTTTGTAGAGCTGTCCGCTTACATGCTGTTACCTTCTGTCTGTTAACAAACCCAAAGTGCGGCGTATGGGTTCATAAGCCTGCGTGAGAGACGTAAACTTGTTTGAATTTTGGGAGGGGGAAGAATTTGCTGTTAAACATTTGTCTGTGCTTGCTTTTAAGGTGCACAAACATGGTTCCTGCCTCCAAGACGTGCACAATACATCGTTCCTCCAAAGTTCTTATCATGTCGCTGAAAAGATTTGCAGATTTTAGTGGTGGCAAGATCAGCAAGGTATATTTGCAGCTGTAAAGCAGCTTTATCTTCTATATATCTATGTTCTTTATCTTCTTTTAAATGAATGAAGAATATATTTGTGTGATCCTAGCCTGTGTTCTTAGAAGGGTTTTCCTCAGGCTGTTCCATGAAGCGTTTCAGGGTAATATTTGAATCTTCCTGTTTTCTTTTAGCACGTAAACTACACTGAATATTTGGATCTCCGAGCATATATGTCCCAGTC
The DNA here is from genome assembly GCF_037157495.1 of Lathamus discolor. Taxonomy (NCBI): domain Eukaryota; kingdom Metazoa; phylum Chordata; class Aves; order Psittaciformes; family Psittacidae; genus Lathamus; species Lathamus discolor. The sequence continues at coordinate 84,308,690 of NC_088889.1, read as the reverse complement.
AACGGGAGAACCACTCATCTATTCTTTATATGCAGTTCTTGTTCATTCTGGTTTCAGCTGTAATGCAGGACACTATATCTGCTTCATAAAGGTGGGTATCGGCTTGATTTCCAACAGGGTAAAATAAACAAAGAAAATGAATGTTACTGGCAGCCACCATTTTGATGGAGAAAGGTTGAATGATGTGTTCTGTTCGATCTGTTTGGTACGTTTTGTGCTGTAGTGTTCCGCCTGTGATGTCATTTCGACAACATGCATTTTGTCTGAAGGTATCACTGTCTTTTATTTGCAGGCCGGCAATGGATTTTGGTATCGAATGAATGATGCCATAGTGGAGCGTTCTGATATCAAAACAGTTCTCAGTCAGCAAGCTTATGTACTTTTTTATATCAGGTAATACCAACTACTGACTCTGTTCAGAATATATTTACTTTCCTGTTACTGATACTTTTCTTTCTTTCCAAGTGTTTTTCTTTCTGTCCTAGGCAAAGTTTACTGTTTGTGTAATTCAGTTCTGTCTAACCTGAACTTACCGCTGTCATTTACTGTCTTTCATTGTTTGCCCTTAAACTGGTGAGCTTGTGCATATTGCTCTACATCTGCTCTATGTAGCTGTCTAATATAGAAGAGGAGAAATTACGCCATAGAAGGTGTAAGGGGGAGTTGTTGCTCTGACAAGCACAGTCATTGTAGGGAGACCATTGTCTATTTCTTAGTTTGTAGTCTTGGTTGAGTCTTTTATATATGTCTTCTGTGTCACATCATCTGTTCCTTTAAAATTATAGTTGGGGTTTTAATCCAAGAATAGACTGAAAGAAAAACTCTAAACTGAGATCACTGCTTTTTTCCCAAGGCGCTATGATTTGACACTTGGAGAATGTGGGCTTTCCTTACCAGCACCGTCTTATGCCCGTTCATTCCTTGGTCAGCGGGGGCCTAAGAGTAAGCAGGCTGGATTTACGGGACCACGACTTCCTCCTCATATGGTTAAGGTAATTTGCAGGGAGTAAATAATGACACCAAATTGATAATGTTGTTTTCTTTTGATGTGTGGGGGGTATTGTTTTATAGCATCGAGTTCTATTTTCCCTCCCACTCTACAGCTTTCTTCACAACCGTCATGCGACAGCCAGAATTATTGAAACAGTGGCTAATCCTAAACTGTGCAGCCATGCTACTTCATTATACTTCCAACTCAAAGTGCTTTCTAAAGCACTGACAGCTACGCTTTTGAGACACTTGAAGGAGTCTATTAATTCTTGATGATGATGATGATGATAAGAACAATAGCAGTAGTAATAATAATTAAATATCACTCTCCGTCAGTGTTGCTTTAGCTGAGACAGTGAGAAAGATTTTTCTTGGTCCTGAGTAGCAGAGCAATTATTGCAGTGTTTCCAGGGAATGTTTAAAGGGGAAAATAAACATATTTGGGAAGAGCTGTAGTCAATGTTAAGTTGTTTGAGTGGGTTTCAAAAAATGAGGCTCATTTGATACCAAGATGCAGTAAACCAAAAGCAGCAGGAATTAAATACACTTGTTGGACTTAGGTTTATATTGGAAGTGAGGTGTTTATCTTCTTAGGTGGTGAGGCAATTTTTAGAAATATTTAGTAGGAGAATTTAATGTTTTAATAAGTGCTGTGTGATTGCACATATTCATCTTGCAATCTTTTCTTTTTCAATACAGAAATCAAGTTGTTTAAATGGAAATGGACCCCTAAAAGGAGATACAAATCCTGTTGGTATGACCATAAACAAGCCATCTTCAGCTCCACCAACTGCTTGCATTCGAAACGTGGAAATGACCAGGCCTTCATCTACGGATCCATCGAAAGCCCAGAAGATCACTATCAGTATTCCTAACAAATTGCCTGAGCTTCAGACTGTGTCACAACCTGGCTGTGTTACCAGTGCTTTGGAGAATGAGGATCTCAGCAAGGCCGTTCCTTCCTCCACAATTACAGGTTCTCTCAGAGCAGAGTCTTCCTCAAATGCATCTACAGTGGCAGTTGCTGCTAACATTTCCAAACAGGAAGTTCCTGATGAAATGTTTGTAGAGCCAGCAGTGAATGTAAGTCCTACAGTCGGCTCCGATGCTCTAGTCCCTTCCAGTGCAGAGTCTTCAGGAAAGTCTGTGGAGTCAAATGGCGTGTTGAAAAGGAATTGCAGCATATCTTCATATGGAATTGTAATGGGGAAAGTGGTTGGCACATTGCAGAATTCCCATTCTTTCTGTGAGAGTGCTGAAGAAGAGAGATCCCATCATGAGCTGCCACAAAATGATTCACTAAATGGTGCTATTAGTTTAGATATTGGATTTAAACAAAAGGGACAGAAACTTGATGATTTTGCTTGCCAAGTCCAACCTGCTAAACCTTCTGAGATTTTCTTTGCTAAAACAAATGGATTGCTTTTACCAGCAAGTTATGTATGCTCCATCTAGAACTTCTCACCTATGACGTGTTTAGTATTCAGGAGGAATGTTCCTAATTCATGTGAAATACTGTGAAAACACACAGCACAGATTTCCTCATTAACACTTTGTGCTACTGTCCCATTAGTTTTCTACATTTGTTTTTTTGTGGTTTGTTTGTTAGTTTGTTAACGTCTATGTTTTAATTGTAGATACCTGTAGCTGAGTCACCGATTCCTCAAGAAATAATCTTAGAATCCCTGGCCTGCAACCACCTGAACAGGTTGTCAGAGAAAACAAGGTAAATTGAGTATACTCTGATGAAAACAAGATTTCATACAAGTTTATCATTCTTTTACCCATCTGCTAGTACTATTTAATAGAAAGCTTTAAATTAGTACAGCAAATTCCACACTGTACATGTAGGATTGCAGATGTCAGCACCGAGCATGTGTTATTGTCATATTAAATACAGGCAGATGCCTCCTGGAATGCTTCTGTTTCTTCACAGAATGGTTTTCCATTTTTTACCATTGGAATCCTTTCTCTGTTCACTTTTTTTCCACCCTAGGATGCGTGCGAGCCCATACAGGCCTTCGCATAATGAAAGAAACAGTCCAAATAATGGCAAAAGCTGGGGAAAATACTCTGATTATAGATCCCGAAGCAGAGAAAGAACAGAACAAGACAGGAATAAGTATTCTCGTTCCAAAGGAGAGAAAACCTGGAGCCCGGAAACATACTGTCAAGATGAAGCACAGAGATGGGAAAAATGCAGATATTACGAGGATTATGACTCTGCTCGTAGAACAGGAAATGGTAGAGAGAGGAAGTACACTCATTCTGACAAAGACTTTGACAGATGGAGTCAATTCTCGAAATCAGAGCGGGATGATCCCTGCAAGAGCAGATGGGCTGACAACACTCACTGCAGAGAGGAAGGAGCGCATCACTTGAGCAGCCACAGAGGGAACCTCCGTCATTGTTCAGTACCTCCGCAGCAGTCTGAAAAACACCCTCGGGAAGGGCACGCACCTCCACCTGCCTCAGCTCGTGCACAATTTGACAACGCTTTCTGGGAAAATAAGAAACTGAGGCTTGGCAAGAGGAAATACAGTGACACAGAAGGAGGCGAAAGCGAAGTGGAAAGGAAACGCCACAAGATAGATGATAAATATCAAGAGACGGATTACAGGTAAACAGGGATTCCAGCATAATCTGCAATTTTTTCCCTAACTCTTTTCTGAATGTTTCTCATGCCTGTCTTTTTCCCATTGTGTCTAAGTGATTTATAATAATAATCCGCCTGCGGGTTGGTCATGAGGCTGGTCATTAGGTTGGTCAAGCAAACGTAGGAAGATGTTGCTGAATAGCGTTAGAACGCTAGATCTGGAGCACAAAGTTAAGAACCTGTCCTGGTTTAAGCCCAGCCTGCTGAACCCAGGACAGAACCGCATCCGCGCACTGTTCTTGATTAGGTTACAACAGTTACATATTTTTAACTCCACATATTCCACAATTAGCCCCTGTAAGGATTTGTGTACAAACCAAGACTTACTGTTATTTAATCTGAGGGCTTATGTCTGTTGCATCTGAAGTCAGATGTGCAGAAATTACTGCAAAATAGCTGGCACACAGCAAGCCATCACCTGTGGTAAAGTAAATAACACTTCATACACACATCAAACACTGCATCCCTTTTCCTATTTTTAACCTGCATGTTTCCCTCAGACCTCAGGATTTGGATGGCCTTGTGTTTCACATTGACAATGACTAGGACTGGTTTGGCTTTAGTGAATGCTTTTGCCAGCAGGTGGCCAACTCTGGTTATTTCTAAACCAGTCAAAAGTAGAGGAAGAAGTTAAATGTCTTGCACCCCACTACACAGGCCAGGGCCGTTAAGATTAGTGCGCTATTTGTGTAGACGTGAGAGATGTTAACCGATAAACACAGTGACAGAACCCCACTTTGGTCCACTGCTTGCAACACAAGTGGGATATGAGGGCTGTGAAAAGCCATTTGTTAAGTCTGGAGAATTTTAGTATTTCCTCAAGTCCATAGATGTTCATGAACTTCCTCTTGTGGAAGGTCCGTCTTTAAAAATACTAAATAAAGGGGTCTGAAGTAGGAATTTTCACTTTAGCATAGATCCAAAATGCAGTCAGTTTGGATGTGGGGAAGCTACCTTCTCAAGTCCGTCAGATAATATACTCACAGAGCAGATGGGGCTGTGTGCAGGCTTGAGACTTCTCTTTCAGAAACCTAACCACTGAGACAGGGTTTGGCGTTGAACGTCATGACATGGACTGACATTGCTTTCTTTTGTCTTTCAGATACAAAGCTCACTGATGGAATCCTTCGATACCCGAACTAAACCTAATGTCAAAACCAACTATGTCTTATCATCAAACCTGACTCTTTACCATCAAAACTGTGTGCCATCAAAGCTGATGGTTTACCATCAAACCTGGCTGTTTACCATCAAGAATGACTCTACCATCAAAACTGACTGCTTACCATCGAACCTGTCTTTGCCGTCAAAACTGACTCTTTACCACCAGACCTGACTGTTTACCGTCAAACCTGGCTTTACCATCAAAGCTGGCACTTTAGCACCAAACCTGACTGTTTACCATCGAAGCTGCCTTTACCATCAAAACTGACTCGTTACCATCAAATGTGACTTTTTACCACCAAACGTGACCGTTTGCATCAAACCTGACTGTTTACCATCGAACCTGGCTTTACCATCAAAAAAGATGAGTCTTTACCTTCAAAAACAACGACTCTTTTATCTTCAGACTGGACTTTATCGATGTTGACCATCAAAACTTTGAATTTATTATTGAAACATTCACCGCCAAGACAAAATCCATATATTTTAATTCCATTTTCTTAATATACTGTCACTTGTCTGAAGTCTCAGTTGTCTGGTTTTGTCTCTCTAAAGGGGCTAGTTAAAGACAAATTTATACTGTGATTTTAATTTTTATTATTAAATGCTAACAAACTGTGGTGCACTTCATATTCGCTGGTCCTGCATCAGGAGATCAGTGAGTGGGAACCTCTATGAAATAAAGTTCATCTGACTAATCTGTCTGGTCTAATTAATCGACTTGAGGAGAAGCGATCTGAGTTGTCCCGCTACTTGCCTTACATTTGGTTGAAGCTCATGGAAAGCAATGGACAAAATTCCTCCTTAATTTAGGGTGGGAAACCAGCTCTTAACGGAGTAACATTTATAGCAGCACAGCTATGAGTGTTCAGCCTTACGAAAACAACTGATTTTGCAGCTGAGGAGTTTTCTCTCTGAAAAATTCAACCTGTCAATTTAAATCAGTGTGCTTAAAGGTAGGCAAAGAGGCCTTTTACTTACAAGAGCAGTTGCAAAATCAGATCTTAACCTCTTAAACAAGTAAATCAGCACGCACCTCCCATGTATTCTTGGTAAATAAGGAGCTATGCAACAGTCGAGTTTCACACTTTAGAGGAAGTCCCCAGGCTGAATCAACAGGTCCTCCTGATAAATGAAAATGTTACTATTGCAGTGGATTTACATCGAACACCACATTTTTAACAACGGTTGATACAGAGTTATGTCATGCAAATCACTTGTGTACACCAACTAATACTTAAATCAGTCCCTATCTGTGCAGCATTTACATTTTTATATTCAAACTGTAGCTAGAAACATTTTACAAGAAACTATGGAAATGGATCTTGTAAGCCACAAGTCTTAGTTTGTAGGATTTGGTCTACAAGAGACCAAGCTTTTCCAGCCAGCATATCCACATAGGTATGTAGTAAATGTTAAAACTATGCATTGTTTTCCTCTAGAAAGCATTATAAATGCTGCTCAGTTGACAGAGGTTCGGTTTTGTACCAGTTTAAAGCGGTTCAAAATGTGAAGCAACACGGAGCTTATTTTGTCAGAATAGTGTCAATTTTAAGTCAGTCCGGCTGAGCTGAAGTTTTCTGTACACTTCTCTGCCTGCACTGCACTGGCACCGTGGCTGATGGAAGCGGCCACGCAGTTCAGATGCTGAGCGGAGCCGGCACGGCAAAAGGAAGGGAAAGAGAGCGGCGGGAGCGGCCGGCTCAGCTCGGCTCAGCTCGGCTCAGCTCGGCTCCGGCGGCCGCTGTGGCGCTGGTTGGGCACCCGGCCGCTGCCGTCCTGCCTGACGGGCAGCGGAGGAGCGGGACTCCCCGGCGGGGCGGGGCTGGGGAACGTGCCCAGTACTGGGCGGACGGAGCCAGCACGGCCGCCGCCACCGCCGCCACCACGGGCTGGACAGGCAGGACCGGGACGGGGCGGGAGGGGGCTGAGGCGACGCGGCGCTACCCCTGCCCCCGCAGCACCGGTTGCCGCGGGCCGGAATTACCGAGCGGGGCTGGGTCGGAGCGTGAGGTGGAGTGAGAAGGACGAGGAGATGTGAAGCCGTGCCGCGCCGGTCCGTGAGAGCAGCGGTGCCACAACGCTTTTAGGGACCAAAACCCCTCGGACGGGCAGAGCAGCGGGTGAGCGGGTAGGTGCTTGATGCTTGGCGCTGGGGACGGAAGGGAGAGGCAGACCCTCAGACCGCGCTGAAACACCGGGCACACGCCCCTGGGCGGACACAGACCCGGCCCAGGTGCGGAGAGACGCAGGCCCCGGGGCCGCTCTCGCTGCTCCGTACAACTCGCGGTCCCCGATCTCGGGGTCGCCAGTAGTGCCAGGAAGCGTTGCTGGGCTGCGGCAGCGGGGAATGAGAGCTTCGAGTGCCTCTCCCCTTCGTGTACCTAACTGGCTTCCAGTTAAGATCTTCCTTAACTGGAATAACTGCGAGTTTCCCAGCTTGGCAGCTGGATTCTCTTTTATGACAGTACACGAGTGCGGCGTGTTTGTGTTCGGGATGTTCTTCTTTTTTCTTTTCTTTTTTTGTAATCGGTTTGGATATTTTTTCTTACGGTAGTGTTGCAGTGTGGAAATGTAGTTTGCAATTTAGAGACATAGAAGTGCCTTCATGCCTACCAGTAGTAGCTTTGCATTGCTCCTTATTTCTACGTAGGTCTTTTTGTGTACGGTATTGTTTTACAATCACTGCTGCAAATGTTTGTTTTGTCATGAGACAAATGCGTAATCGCTACTCCCCACTTACATTCAGTTTTGTGTGTGGGGTTTTTAGCTTGGTTGTTGTCGTTTGGGGTTTGTTTTAATATTTCTTACCAGCTATTTAGTTCTTCAAGTTATTTCTTTGATAGTGAGTGACAGAATTTCCTTCTGGAATGCTTCTTGATATTCTTAAGTCAAAAAATATTGCTTCTGTTACAGACAATGACTACAATGAGGAGAACATCTTCAGTATTTAAAAAGCTGTCATTCAGGTACACAAGCACAGAGGTTAATCAATGGCCACAGTGGGGCAGACTATCGGAGACCACCAGAGACCCCTCAAATAGGGTAAAGCGAATATGATAATTCCAGGAAATCTAATGAATAATTTGTAAACAAATTGGTGGGCTCCCGGGTGGCTCAGTCACTTGGGAGCCTTCGACAAAGTATTGTAAGGAATTACACAGTATTACTGACCGGCTACCTGGAACCCTAACAAATTGGTCAGCGGTACTCAAGAGCTTGTTTAGAACTTACATTGCATTATTCTGCAAACTTTTTTCTAAACCAGACAGATGTGTAGGAAGAAAGTAAACGTCTTGCACCCCACTACACTGGTCAGGGCCATTAAGATTAGTGCATGTTATAAATTGAGACCACAACGGATCATAATCCAATTGAAATTTTATTAATTGTAGCAAGTAGAATATGAGCAAAGACAGCGCTGGACGACAGGGGAGTCTGCGCTCCGCCAACTGCCGTGTTGAATATTTCAAACAGCCCCTTTTTATACATTTTTTACTTCTTTGTTCATGAAATAGTGGAAGTACTCTGCGCATGCTTCAGTTGTTGTTAGGGGGTAGTTCCCTGCCTCCTGGTGATCGATGAGACCAAGGTGAGAAGTCTTCCTCCTTTGATCCTTCATCCATATGTCTTTGCAGGGAGTTGTTAGTCTTATCTCTGCCAGTTCCTGGGACATCTTGTGGCTATCTTATCTTGGCCAGCTGTGTTTTATCTCTGTCAGTTCCTTTACATTTGGCTTAACATATATCTTAATAAACAATACACTAGTCTATAGTTTCTCACATGGAACATCTTATAGCTATCTTTAGGCAACATCTACTATGTTTGCATAAGCGATAAGCGATTGCGGTTGGCGACTGTTAGTCTATGTAAGCTGTGTCCGGTGACTGTTTGAGTAAGCAATTTCATACTTTTTATTGCCTAACCTTTACATTGGGCTTAACATAAATCCTAATAAACAATATCCTAATTTATAGTTTCTCACAATCCCCCCTTTTTCTTTTATCCTATTATTGTTTATTAGATGCTGCTTTCATTTTCAGAATTGTAAGCCAACCTTTTTCCACACTCCCAACATTTATCATAACACTCACAAGGTAATTCCTTACAATCATAGGTATATTTTTTTTTTACGTGGCATGACACATTCACAACAATCTTCATCCTCATCAATAGATACATTCTTATATTTTACCCCAGATCTCGTAGTTAAAATAAGCAGTTTAGCTATGTCAAACCGTTCTCTAATAAAGTGTAAAATATAGCGTAATATACAAGGCCCAAATATAAGTCTCAGAATCAACATGATAAGCGGTCCTGCTAGAGCAGACAACAAAGTGGTTAGCCAAGGTGAGACATTAAACCAGTTTTCATACCATGACCTGCTCGCCTCACGATCTTTCTTACGTTGATTTAACCTTTTCCCGAGTTCTACATTAAGGTTGTACAGGGAATTCAGGTTGTCCCGTCTCAGTGAAAGTGGTTATCACTTTGGATGTTTCTCAGGATATTAATTCCCACTTTAATGGTTCATGCGGGTTTCCATTTGCTTGGGTTATTATCAATAACAAAACTAATGGTATACCAGGAAAAAGGGTGTCTGTCAATTTTGCCAATTTAAGTATATTTTTACCAGTCCTGGGGAAGTTCGGCCATTGCTGGTTTTGCATCCCATTGTTCTGGTTCTTTTCTCCACAGTTTATTCCTCCTCTGCCTCGCCCGTCGACTCGGTTGCTTCGAGCCACGGGGTGTACCATCTTCTCGGCAGCAAGGGAATTCTTCAGGAGAACAGCTGTTTTGGGCTTTCTGCCTGTTTACATAGGCTTCCCACTTTGCAGCCTTAACTAATGGGGCAAAGCAAGATACAGTTAGTACTTCCCTTCTACACTTTATAATCAAAATTTCGGCTATAAAGGGGACTGGTTCATTGGAGTGGTAACAATAATATTGAGGGTTTATTCCGTTGGCAAAAATCTCCCACCACTCATGGGATTCCCAAATAATTTCTTGTTTTAGACTCTAATTGTTTTAATTTCCACTCAGTGAGAGTTCTTTGGATTTTCCAACACTGTGTGCAAACTCCTATTGGAGGGCATCCACATTCATAGTGTGTCCACCATTTATCCTGACATACCTTACACCTAAGACAAGCAAATGGATAACAATTGCAATTCAAATTATTACACCTAATTCGTATATCTAGAGTACATACATTATTTACATCAGTATATCTTCTATATTCACTATTGTGTGGTTGCATAAGTTTAGCAATTTCCTTCAGCACACTTTGTACGCTTCCATATATAATAGAAAAGAGGAGAAATAATTATAGCAAATATAAACAGCAATACACGCTTTATACCAAAAGATAATGCGGCAAAATAATTAAATAAAGTTTCTATCATTACATTATCTTTTCAGGGTTATCTTGGTGTCCCCTGGAGTACTGATTACTTTCCAGTGGGGTCTCGTCACTGGGCCTTTAATGCGACTGGCTCCAATATTTTCTGGCCATTAAACAAATAATGTCCCAAATATTTCACTTTTTCCTCCACAAATTGTAACTTTTCTTGTGATACCCGTAGGCCTTTTTGTGCAAGAAAGTTTAGAAATCGAATGCTTTCTTTTCTTACATCCTCCTTATTATTCCCTGCTATGAGCAGATCATCTACATACTGTAACAGCATGTTCCCGTTTGTACCTGGTATTTTTTTAGGAGCTCTTCCAGGTACGTTTGTAGCCCATATCCCTGGGAATACCTGATCCAGTATATTTTCAATCTGACTTCTCCCTCGACATGATTAGTGATCAAAATTAAGCTTTTAACATCTCTATATACTGTTGGTCCTTTACTTTTAAAGTGATCTCGCCTCCTTTGAAAGTAATGGTTGCTCCCAAGTGTTCTAACAAATCTCTCCCCAAAAGAGCTTTTGCGGAGTTAGGCATATACAAAAACTTATGGATGCCCCATTGTTTTCCCAATTGATATTTTAGTAGTTTACAAAAATAAGCCTTTTCACTTTGGCCAGTCGCCCCTTTTATCATCATATAATCGTCCCCAAAGGTATTAAAGCTTTGTTTAAAACTGAATACATTGCACCTGTATCAACCAAAAATTCCATTATAACCAGTTGATCTGCTAGGGAAGATTCCCCTGGTCCCGTCAGCCTAGTTCCAATTCAGTCACCCGAGCCACCCCATGGCACTCCCACTAGGGTAGTCTCACTCCCAGCGTCCAAACTCCTCATAGCACTTACACCGATCCGGTTCCACAGAAGAGGAGGTTACTCCCCCACTTCTGTCCGACATTCGTCCTCCACCAGTTTCAAAGCAACCAGCGCAGCCGTGGCTGTAGCACGACCCAGCTTTTTCTTTTCTACCTATTTCCAATTCCTATACACTCTCCATGCTCAAACACAGGAACTGCGGCAGCTTCCCTCCTTTCCCCTTTGGTTTTCCCTTTTTTATTTATTTATTTATTATTTTTCACAGGTGCTCACCCTGCTCTGCAGGGGTTACAGATGCCTGCCTCTGCAACAGCACTTCTGGTTTAACCCCTTCTTAACCCTGAATGTGAATGTGCTGCTTGTTGCCAGTGACAGCAATTTCCTCCTCCTTATCAATATCTGATAGGACAGAGGCAGAGGGTGCTCCTTTCGGAGGTACCTGTGATATATAATTTTCTTGATGACTGTCCCAATATCACAGGCTGAACAACATCTCTCCAGCTTAGCTTTCTGTTTTTCCTTGTCCTTTTCCAAAACCAAAATTAGGGATCTGGCAGAGTTATATTAATTTCACATTCTGTCTGCCACTCCAGGTGCTTTCTTAAAGTGAAACATATCTGCATACATTACTTCATCGCATTTTCTTGGCCACCTCAAAACCAACATAAATTGTAAAAAAAAATGCATTAAAATTCAGAGTTCCATTTTTAGGCCATTTTTCCTGATTTTCCAAAGTTTATAAAGGCCACCATTGATTACAATATTTTACCAATGTTTTCTTGTTTACTGAGCCCCCAGAAGAACCTCCCAGTTCTTTCCAATGTGCCAAAATGTAACCCAATGGGCTTTTCTTCACAATTCCCTTGTTTTGACCGGCTCCCATTTCAAACAATCTCTTACAAATCTCTATAGCTTCTCTTTCCCAGTGCTCTGCAAATGCACTTAAAATATGAGAGCACCTACACACAAATTTTATGATATTCTCAGGGGATTCAGTAAGATAGTATCTCTGGGTTCTGCAGATCAACTCCCCTGTCATTAGAACATAGTTTCAGTTCCAGCAAAATTTACACTGCCCTAGTATCCACGGCAGGTTCCACTGTTCAAAACTTATTATGCACTCATATGTCAGGTTACGAAGGTTTTCCTAATATCCTCCGTTGATTGTCCCAAAAAGAGAGACATTAATTGTTGTATTCCCATTTTTTTTTTTTTTTTTTTTTTTTTTTTTTTTGTAACCACATCTTCTTAAATTTTCTTTGATACCTTTTATAAACCCTTTCTCAGTTTTCCATTCTAACTTCCCGGAAGTCCGCCAGGATTTTGTGGTTTTTCTCCACAAAGTAATCTTTTATTTCTGGTCACCGATTAGATAATTATAATTTTCTACCTGGCAGTGTTTTGTAAGACACCCCGAGCAGTATCTGCCCCACCGCTGTCCTGAGTGGCAATATCCACGTGAAATGCCACCCGTCACATACAGTTACACTCCTACAAGGCACATACTCTCACAGGGCATATAGGAAATTCCCTTGCCCTTGTATTTCGTAAAGTTATCCACTGCGGGAGGGGTAGCCGGACCTTCCCCCGCTTTCTAAGCTGCTTGATGGTTATACACAGACAAGACACAGGACAGAAAAACATAAACGCTTCGTCCGTCTCCGGCCGCTCCCCTCGCGGAGACACGGAGCCGCGGATTAGGACTCCACACTCGCTTCGTAGCTACGCTACGTCTCAGTCACACAGAAACACATGGGATCCCACACACTCACGCTATGGTTCCGCTTGCCCTTCTCCTGCTTCCTATACGGTCATTAGCAGGTCCGCCCTGGCTCCAAAACTTGGGATGCAGCGAAAACCCGGGCTCGCCCGATCCGCCTCCAGGATCGCTTGCAGCCGCGCTATCGGTCGACGAGCCCCCAGCTTGCAAGCCCTACCTGCCAAGGGGAACTCCGCTGTGCGCCAGACGTCTCTGCACGCCTTACCAGCAGCCCCGGCCACGCGTATGCCCTACAGGCCCCCCAAAGTACCTAAATTCCAAGCATACCGCCTCTCCGCAGCCGGCGCAGGTCCCTGTCTGTCCCCGCAGTGAGCGGATGAGAAGCGGAGCTCCCCCAGGCAAGCGGCCTGGGGGGGGGGGCTTAGGATATCCGCTCCTCACCCGATCCTGCAGCCGAACAGAGGCCTCCTGGCTGGCTCGCCAAATTGATACGCGGATTGACTCCACAACTCGTTAAAGTTGTAAAGTAGGTATGCTTTATTCAGCGCTGAGGTGCATGGGGATCGTTCCTCCAAAGTATGCACACCCAGGGTCGTTTTTCCTTTACATTTATTCCCTTACGCCTATACATATTTAGTATCTGTCCCCGCTTCATATTATACCTTCTTTTTCTTTTGTTTAGTTTTTTTTTTTTTTTTTTTTTTTTTTTTTATCTCATTCAGCGGGTAAAGTCTAGCTCCCGGTCTTTTTAGCCACACTTCCGCATATTGACTCTCCTCAGGGTTAAGGGGTTTTTTTATTATTAACCCAGAGGTTTAATTGCTGTCTTACCCAATCTTCTTCTGACCCATATACTGGCCAAAAAAAAAAAAAAAACATTTTTAAAAATCTTCTTCCCTCCCCATATCTTAGTACAATATTCTATCATTTTTTGCTTATCTTCCCCTAAGGTTCCAGGGAGACATCTCCAATTGTCTAAGATATATGCCAGAGGGGTATTCTTAGGTACAATGGGTACCCATCCCATGGGAGTCGAAGGCTTGCTGCCCTTCGCCCCCATCTTCTGGAATATCTCCGAACACACACTCACTCGCTCCCCCTTGTTCCTGGCCCAGTCCCTCGCGGGAGATGGGAACTGCAGTACTTAAGGGTCCACACTCGCTTGGTTCAGTATATCGAACCTCTCATTCGTTATATTCCAGGAAACCCAATCCCGCCCGAACGGTAAACCTGCGAACAATCTCTGCCGTGAACAATTTCACTCTGCAGTCCTCCGCCGCGAACTATTTCGCTCTGCGGAAAGTTTCGCAATATATTTACGCGTCCTGCGTCTTCGTCCGGACTCCCGTGCACAGAATTTTTATGGGATTTTACCGGTTCCTTCTTTGCTCATATTCTAGCATTTAGGTTCGTCGGTAAGGATGAGGTAAGCTGTTGGTCGCGGGGCCGCGAAATGTCGCGGGGCGCCCCCCCGGAGGACCAAAGCCCACCGTTCCTTATCCGAGTCACGGCACCAGAAATTGTTATAAATTGAGACCACAACGGATCATAATCCAATTGAAATTTTATTAATTGTAGCAAGTAGAATATGAGCAAAGACAGCGCTGGACGACAGGGGAGTCTGCGCTCCGCCAACTGCCGTGTTAAATATTTCAAACAGCCCCTTTTTATACATCTTTACTTCTTTGTTCATGAAATAGTGGAAGTACTCTGCGCATGCTTCAGTTGTTGTTAGGGGGTAGTTCCCTGCCTCCTGGTGATCGATGAGACCAAGGTGAGAAGTCTTCCTCCTTTGATCCTTCATCCATATGTCTTTGCAGGGAGTTGTTAGTCTTATCTCTGCCAGTTCCTGGGACATCTTGTGGCTATCTTATCTTGGCCAGCTGTGTTTTATCTCTGTCAGTTCCTTTACATTTGGCTTAACATATATCTTAATAAACAATACACTAGTCTATAGTTTCTCACATGGAACATCTTATAGCTATCTTTAGGCAACATCTACTATGTTTGCATAAGCGATAAGCGATTGCGGTTGGCGACTGTTAGTCTATGTAAGCTGTGTCCGGTGACTGTTTGAGTAAGCAATTTCATACTTTTTATTGCCTAACCTTTACATTGGGCTTAACATAAATCCTAATAAACAATATCCTAATTTATAGTTTCTCACAGTGCACTATCTATGTGGGTGAAATGTTAACCGATAAACACAGTGACAGAACCCCACTTTGATCCGCTGCTTGCAACACAAGTGGGATATGAGGGCTGTGAAAAGCAATTTGTTATGTCTGGAGAATTTTAGTATTTCCTCAAGTCCATAGATGTTCAGGAACTTCCTCTTGTGGAAGGTCCGTCTTTAAAAGTATTAAATAAATGGGTCTCAAGTAGGAATTTCTGGATAATGGAATCTCTGTCAAAAAAGGCCACTGCAGCAGTGTGCTTTTAAAGAGCCCGGAACCTCTCTAACAGGCTAGGGACAGACAACAGCTGAGAAGGAATTGTTAGGTTGTGCCTTTTCATCAGGACTCCCCAGTAAATTAACAAGGATGGAAAGGGCTTGTGATAACGTGTGATTTAAGGAAAATGGAGGTGGGATGGATGAAGGAGCAGCTTTAAAGCAGTTGCTGTCCTACGTTCCTACACGTTCTCCCTAGCAAGTTTCTGAAGGCTTCTGACGGCTTAGTGGGTAAGATTTGGTGAGCTTGAACACAAGACTGTTGGTAAAACAAGGATGCTGTCTAGACAAAACCTCACCTAAATTTACCTAAGTCTACCACTTGCTATGAAAGGAGGTAGCTTTGTCCTAATACTGTGTACAGTTCGCCCACCTTGGCATAGATCCAAAATGCAGTCAGTTTGGATGTGAGGAAGCCACCTTCTCGAGTTGTCGGATCCTGTAGTCACTGAGCAGACAGTGCTGTGTGCAGGCTTGAGACCTCTTTCAGAAACCAAACCACTGAGACATGGTTTGATGTTGAACGTCATGACAAGGAGTGACATTGCTCTTTTTTCTTTCAGATGCAAAGCTCACTGATGGAAGCCTTCAACGTCCAACGCAAACCTACCAACAAAACCAACTACTTCTTACCCTTAAAACCCACTTTTTACCCTCAAAACTGCCTTTTTACCATCAAAACCCACTCTTTACCTTCAAAAGACACGACTCTTTACATGGAACTTGACATTACCAATATTGACCATCAAAACTTAGAATTTATTACTGAAACATTTACCATCGAGACAAAATCCACTCATAAGTGGTGCTTAACATTTCTCTACACGATTTTACCATGCAGGACTTTCTTTTAGTTTTGAACTTGAGACTTTGTTTTTTAAGATACACTTCTAATCCAGAAGGGTGGAAACGTCTTAAAACTGCTGAACATAGTAAATTACCGCATTAATATCTCACAAGTGTGAGATAAGGGCCAGCAATAGACCATCTCAAATGCTGCTTGTTCCAGACTCCGGCTGACTTGATGTTATTCGTGTAATGTTACTCCAAGTTAGACACCTGGTGCAAGTGCAACCAGGGATTACAAAGATTGCAACTGACGGTCTGTATATTTCATTTAAAGGCTTACTTAAAATTTCACAAGTAGAATTTTTTGTAAGAGCATCATTTTCTTTCCTGTTCTGTCGGACACTAGGAACTAATGTACTTCACATACGAGTTATAGTCAAGATCTGTAAGGAAATCGTCTGGTTCTCAGCTTTATGAAACAACAAATACGCAGATTTGAACGTATTTCTCAAGACGATCTCTGATACTCTTCCGTATGTTTTAACTACATTTTGTTAATATACTGTCCCTTGTCCAAAGTCTCAGTTGTCTGGTTTTGTCTCTCTAAAGTGGCTAGCTAAAGACAAATTCATACGGTGATTTTAATTTTTATTATTAAATGCTATCAGACTGTGACACACTTCTTCTTCACTGGTCCTGCATCAGGAGACCAGTGAGTGGGGAACCTGTAGGAAACACAGGGCATCTGAATAATCTTTCTGGTTTATCCAAGCCGTGTTGTTCAGAGATGTCTAAAGTTTCATCTTTGTTCTTTTAAAGGTAAAAAGCACTTGCCCTACTGTAAATATATAGCATGTAAAATTGATACAGTAGGTAAATACAGCAAAGTTCAAGTGGATTTTTACTGGACTTATCTAACATGCAACGTGTCGTGTGAATTGACAGCTTTCAGAGTGTATTTGATACGCAATAAATTAGATCTTCCTTTCAGTGGTAGGGGAGATGATGCTGTCACTGTGACCCAGAGAAGATAAGTATCTGGGGACTTGTTAGTGGCCACACAGCTCAGGCGCTGAGTGAAGCCACCTGCCTGGCTCTTTCTGGCCCCTGCAGCCGCAAAGGCCAGCACTGAAAACAAGGAGCGGAAGAACTACACGAGTTTCAGTGCAGCACGAAGGGAGAAGTATAAGGCCCTAGTAGACACCAGTTCCCTGTGTGCCCTGATGCCCTCAAGCTGTCAAGGGGTGGAACCGATCTATATTTCTGGAGTGACAGGGGGATCCCAAGAGTTGGCTGTACTGGAGGCTGAAATCAGTCTGACTGGGAGGAAATGGCAAAAGTACCCCATCGTGAGTGGTCCAGAGGCTCCGTGCATGCTCGGCATAGACTACCTCAGGAGAGGGTACTTCAAAGATCCAAAAGGGTACTGATGGGCTTTTGGCATCGCTGCTTTGGAGACTGAGGAAACTAAGCAGCTGTCCATCTTGCCTGGTCTCTCAGAGGATCCTTCTGTTGTAAGGCTGATGAAGGTCAAACAACAAGTGACAGTCGTGACAACAACGGTGCACCAGTGGCACTATCGCACCGAGACTCCCTGATTCCCATACATAAGCTGATCCATAGACTGGGGAGCCCAGGAGGGATCAGTAGGATCCACTCACCTTTTAATACCCTTATATGTCCAGTGTGAAAGTCTAATGGAGAGTGGAGACTAATAGTAAACTATCGTGGCCTGAATGAAGTCACACCGCCATTGAGTGCTGCCGTAGCGGACATGCTAGAACTTCAGTATGAATTAGAGTCAAAGGCAGCCAAGTGGTATTGATACGCGGATTGACTCCACAACTCGTTAAAGTTGTAAAGTAGGTATGCTTTATTCAGCGCTGAGGTGCATGGGGATCGTTCCTCCAAAGTATGCACGCCCAGGGTCGTTTTTCCTTTACATTCATTCCCTCATGGCACACATATGCATTACATTACTGATACGCCTATACATATTTAGTATCTGTCCCCGCTTCATATTATCATGAGCTAGAAGGTCCTTTGCGCCTGTGCAGTGACCCCTCTGGTCATGGGCAGGGGTCTCAAGATGAAGTAAATGAGTCTTCCTCCTGTGGGCAGGGGTCCTCAAGATGAAGTAAATGAGTCTTCCTCTTCTTAAACTTTTCACCTTTTAATCTTCGCACATGGCTTTAGGGTTTAGTCTGTACCTCATCCATAAATCATCAGCTTCTCCCCCTTATCAATAGACCCAGACATTCGCATTTCCTTGTCAATAGTTGCTTATCGGTAGAATCAGGCCTCTGTCTCCTCCCCTTATCAGTAGTCTGTGCCTTGTTCGCTTGGTAAGCATGATAGGTGTTTACAGCAGACAATACTTTTGTTTAAGCAAGGGATTCTTCTAACTCTCTTATACAATCCCCTGTATTTTCCTTTGTACATTTCATTAACCCTGTATCAATCCCCCCTTTTCTATAAAGTAAGTAAATTCTTTTACTATATTATTTATGACAGAGCTATCCATGTTCTTTCTATCGATTCACAAAATGATTTTGATATACATTGTACATTTCATTAACCCTGTATCAGTATGCCACGACTGATATTGCCAATGCATTTTTCTCCATTCCTTTGACAGCAGAGTGCAGGCCAGTTTGCTTTTACTTGGAGGGGCGTCCAGTACACTTGGAACTGACTGCCCCAGGGGTGGAAACACAGCCCTACCATTTGCCATGGACTGATCCATGCAGCCGCAAAGGGCAGCACTGAAAACAAGGAGCAGAAGAACTACACGAGTTTCAGTGAAGCAGGAAGGGAGAAGTTTGTCGTCCCCGGAGGGCTTTTCCTCAGCATGGCCAACCTCTAACAGGTGCTGCTTTAGGCCACTGAGCAGCCAGTCTGTCTGAGTAGCTACCCTTGGACTTAAAGCCCAATAGTAAAAGGGAAAAAAAGGTTGAGAGTTTGTTCTTCACCTGCATGGGTAGTACCTAATTGCCTGACGTTTTCACAAGCCACTTTGTTTTACTGGCCTTGTGGCCAGTGGAAAGTTTGGGCCAGTTTCACTCCCTCTTAATCCTCCTACAAAGAGCATTTGGAATGAAGTACCATCACACACAAGAACACTATTCCATTTGCTTTGGTAAGTTAAAGAGATATATTGAGCACCACAAATAGCTGATTAAGATGTTGCATTTTAATGCTAAGAAATACTACATTTCCTGCTACAATAGCCTTAGTCATACATTACTCTCAGTAGTTATTCCTGCCGGAGAGAAGAACTTCATCTAACTACAGCATATTAACCCCCAAGGCATTTCCTTCATGCTTCTAGGCAGGCATCCTCACCTGGTTAAATAAACAGGTTTTCAGAAGGGAAGAACTGGTACAAAAGTGCTTCATGGCTTATTAATGCTTCTGTAGTCTCACATTTCTCCAGAAATACTTTATTGGCTGCTTTTCACACCCTTGCGCACATTGGTACCACTGATTCTGGCTTATTTGCATTACAACTCTACTTGTACAGAGCTCAAACTGATGCATGCGTTGCTCAAAAACAAAACCTGAAGCTGCGGAACAGAAGACTCGAAACAGGTGAAGTGAGCAGCTCTGAGATCGCGCTGCTTTGCAAACGCAGGACATACGACTCAAAATCATTTCTAGAAAGAGTCTAAATGTGTTCCATTAAGCCAAGGTATCTCCACACTGACACTTCTTCAAGGATTGCTCCTCCGCAAACATGCAATAAAGCAGAACACTGGCAGGATGACACCCCATGCAAAACAAGGCCCATCAGCAAGCCTGGAACAACCAAACAGCCTCTCCTTGACAGTCAGAAGCGGATTTGACACACATCACCTTGGGAAGTCCGTGGCTTTGCCAGGACGACACGTTTCCCTGTGCTGTATCCCGAGCTGCTCTGCAACTCCAGCAAGCAAAATGGCTTTGATAAAGCACCGGGTCTCCAAAGCGGTCACTGGCACAGTAGGCACGGCTCAGGTTCAACAAGTTTGTGAAAAACTGCCTGCTGCCAGAAGCAGCCCGAAGAAGCCACCCTGCGCTTCCAGCATGGAATTAGGGGCTTTCCCTTAAGAACAGTACGTGCACTGGGAGGAGAAAAGCATCGTGGTAAAAACGGCAGCTCCCGAGGCATGAGCGGCGTTGTTCCTTGCTTGGCGAGCAGGCGGCGGCGGCTCCTGGCGGGGCCTGCCGCCACCCGCGGGGAATCGAACGCTTCGAAGGGTTCCACTTCCCGCCGTCCTCACGTCCCGTCCGTTAGTTGCCATGAGCGCAGAGTCGCCCTAGGCTGCTCGCTGCTGCGGTCCTGCTTCCGGACGGTCCCCGACGTGCGAGCCCGGCAAGCGACACCCGGGGCGGGGCGGGGCGGGAGGGCGCCGAGGCGGCGCGGCCTTGCGGCTGTCCCCGCGCAGTGGTTGCCGCGGGTCGGAAGTGCCGAGCGGGGCTGGGTCGTAGCGTGAGGTGGAGGGAGAAGGGCGAGGCGAGGTGAAGCGAGGGATCCCTCGGAGCCGCGCTCTGCCCTCGCCTTTCGCGTCAGGGTCGCTTTGGTTTGGCTGTGTTTGGGCTCTTGCCGCTCCCGAGCGCGGACGTGCTGCGTGCCGTGCCGGTCCGTGAGAGCAGCGGTGCCACAATGCTTTTCGGGACCAAAACCTGTCGGAAAGGCAGAGCGGGGGGTGAGCGGGTAGGTGCTGCAGGCTTAGCGCTGGTGACGGAAGGCCGGACAGTTCCATTTGGAACGGGTACTATGACGTCAACCGACTTTGAGAGCTTATCTTGCGACCCGGAACAAGCAGACCCTCAGACCCCGGTGAAACACTGGGCAGCCGCGCCTCGGGAGAGCAGAGAAACCCCTGGGCGGACGGACACCCCGGTCCCGGAGCTGACAAACTCGGACCCCTTTGCTTCCCGCTAAGGTTAAAGGGATAATTAACTGCGGGTTTGCTGGGTTGGCGGCTGGATTATTTCTGATGAAAGTGAACAAGCGTGGCGTGTGTGTGTGTGTGTGTGTGTGTGCGTGCGTGCGCGGGGTGTTCCTTACTTCGAATTTGTGTGTGTGTGTTTGGGTTTTGGTGGGCTTTTTAGGATTTTTGGGTGGTTGGTTTTACTTTTTTGTTGCTGATTTGGTTTGGTTTTTTTTTCTTACGGTAGTGTTGCATTGTGGAAGTGTCGTTTGCAATTTAGAGACGTACAAGTGCCTTCATGTCTACCTGTAGTAGTTTTGTATTGCTCCTTATTTCTACCTGGGTGTTTTTGTGTACGTTATTGTTTTGCAGTCACTGCTGCAAATGTTTGTTTTGTCATGAGACGAATGCGTAATCGCTACTCCCCAGTTACATTCAGTTTTGTGAGTGGGGTTTGAGTTTGGTTGTTGTCGTTTGGGTTTTTTTTTAATATTTCTTACCAGCTATTTAGTTCTTCAAGTTATTTCTTTGATAGTGAGTGACAGAATTTCCTTCTGGAATGCTTCTTGATATTCTGAAGTCAACAAAAATTTTTACCTCTGTTACAGATACCAGCAATGACTTTAAAGAAGAGAATACCTTCAGTGTTTAAAGAGGTATCATTCAGGTGGCCCAACAAATGTCCTGCCAAGAAAAGAACAGCATGCACTGCAAACTTGGGCCGAGTACAACCTGAGGAAGCTCCAGAGAAAGTACCGAGAGGTTCTATTTATTCTAGAACCTCTGAGAAGCCTAAGCCTTTTGGCCGGGAAGAGCTAAGTAAGTGTGTCTTCTGTCCTTCCCCCCTTTTCTTCAGAACAAAAACCCTAAAAGTTAGAAAACGCAGTTCTCGTTTGTTGCACTGATATAAGACGGGGTTGTGACGAATAAAGCCTTCAGCACTAGGCTGCAATTTTGTGAGTCCCCTAAGGCAACTGCAGGCACTGGCGTTGGAAAACCTGTAGTTTTATCTGTTTAAAAATCTACTTGTAACGATCGGTTTTGAGGAGGTTTTTATAATACACAGACTTAGCCAGGTCTTCTGTGTTGTGCAGAGAAAAGTACATTTCACCTTTGTCTTTATGGCTTCCATTCTTCACAAGTCTCTGCATGCTAACCCTGCTCAGGAAGAGGTCTGGTATCTGTAGGGTTACCTGCTCTGCTAGTTACTCGCTTACTTTTCCGTCCTTGTTCTTACGTTTATTAGCATAGAATTACAAATGTCAATTAAGTTACAATAAGGAAAAAGACCAGAGTGGTAGTTTGTCTTGTACTGGAAGAACTGAAACGGGTAAATAAACCATAGTTCAAAACTGTGTGCTGACCTGCAAATTCAAGTGGCCGTGTTTAAGCTGTTCATCTCGTGGGTTTGCGTGGCGGAGCAGACCTGGCTTTTCTGGGTGCTCCTGCAGAATGCTACCTTTTAAACATCCTTTTTCAAAGAGAAACAGTAAATATTTTTTGAAATCTGATTTTTCTTGCAGTTGTTAACGATGGAATTGCCCCACCACGTAAAATTCTTTTTCCACCTGAGAAAATCTGCATGGATTGGCAACAGCCACTGAATGTTGGAGTTGGACTGGAGAACCTGGGCAATACGTGTTTCCTTAATGCTACTCTACAATGTTTGACGTACACACCTCCTCTGGCCAGTTACATGCTGTCTCTTGAACACAGCAAGTCATGTGAGTCCTTTCTAGCATTATTATAAATATGTTGGGCAAAGGTGAAAGAACAAGAGTGATTCTGTGGAGAAAACGCGTGGCTTTCCCGTTTTACCTGTAGAAGCCGGCTTTGAACGCCATCTTCGTGGTCTTTTTCAACCTAAATGATTCTGTGATTCCGTGATTCTTTAACAGAAAGCTCGGAATGGTATATAAAGTGCATTTGTCCATTCAATGCACAATGGTAAAATTGCAAATAAAGACCATTTCTTGCTTTGTGTGAATAATGAAGTACGTTGTAAAGGAAGGCATTTGGTGAACATTTGACATTTGGATTTCCTGCTGGTAGAAAGGTGGTAAAATTTAGGATGGTGGCATCGTGGATTCTTTGTCTCTGCAGCCTAGATACCATAATGTGCTAATACTGCAATAAATGACACGTTCACTATTGACCCATTAAAAAAGATCGCACCCTAGAAAGCACTCTGAGCTAATTTCCGCTGACCTGAAATGGAAATTTGTGTGGGGCAGTATTAAAATTTTGACTGGTTTTATTCTAGTTAAAAGTTTGTCTTTTTTGAACCTTTGAATTTGTGTTCTTTGCATTTCCATTCTACGCTTGAACTGATTTGGCATTGGAGCCTCTTTGCATATCCTTCTAG
Organism: Lathamus discolor; assembly: GCF_037157495.1. Classification (NCBI taxonomy): domain Eukaryota; kingdom Metazoa; phylum Chordata; class Aves; order Psittaciformes; family Psittacidae; genus Lathamus; species Lathamus discolor. The sequence goes on along the minus strand of NC_088889.1, from coordinate 84,285,411 downwards.
GTCTATTTTGACAAAGGTACATGCGTGCTTTTTGGTTTGGCATCTTAGTGTTTATTCCTAGAAATTTAACTGTGTTTTTTTGACATAGATAAAAATGTGCCCAGTTAAGAACCCTGTCGCAAAAGGGAGGGCAGAAATACTTACACATACCTTCCTTTCATCTTTCCTTTCTCCCAGAGGGTTCTTAGCTCTGTGTCACGTAGCTCACCTAACAGCAGTATCCTGAAAATCACACACATTCTCTCTTAGCGCTGTGTCATCAATTTCAATAGTGTTTGTCACGGATACTAGTTTTTGGTTTTGTTCTTTTTTGGTAGCAATGCTTATTTGACTAGACTGTGTTGCTTCTTTCACTCTTCAGGTCACGAAAAAGACTTCTGTATGATGTGTACATTGGAAGCTCACATTAACCAGGCCCTGTGTTTCTCTAATAATGCTTTCAAACCTATAGCTGTTATCAATGGCCTTAAAAGTAAGTAATTTCAGATGGTTCTCTTTTGATATATTTGGTAACTTTTCAAAGCACTATCTGATGCATAGAAATGATTTTGGTACTTTTAGAAACGTGAGTTTTCTTTCAGTTTCTATGAGAGAAATATAACCACCTTCTTTTTTATTAGGAATAGGAAAACATTTCTGTTACGGCAGTCAAGAGGATGCACATGAATTCTTGTCCTTCACTGTTGATGCTTTGCAGAGAGCTTGCTTGAATGGAGGAACCACGTACGCGTAAACAAATCATTTCACTTTTAGATGTTCTCTAGCCCCTTTTACTCCTTTCTTTACTATAGCACATTAAAACGAATGTCCTTGGTAAAAACTGTTTGAAGAGTTAACTCGGAGCCTCGCATCATCTGAGGTCTGATTTACCATTTCTTTCCAGATGGGACACATCTTCTCACGCCACCACACTTATTTATCAAATATTTGGAGGATACCTAAGATCCCGAGGTACTTGTTAAAAATCTTCCTGTCCTTTGAACTGGTCTGTGTCTGTTTGTAGTAAAGGCCTCTGTACTTTGACTAAAGTAAAATGTATGAAGACTTTCAATTTGTCCAGTCAGTGCTAAGCATTTGTATTTTGATTCCAGTAAAATGCTTGAACTGCCAAGCCGTTTCGGATAGGCACGAACCATTCCTCAGTATTACTCTGGATATAGAGGTAAGGTGTTTTGTGAATACGGGTCGAGCTGTAGAAGGACCTGTAGAGCTTTCCAAATAAAGGCATTTTACTTAAAAATATATACTGCTAAAAGGAAAGAGCTTGGCGTTGGGTGGGAGTGGATTGGACTTTGGCCTTGTGTGGAAGGCATCTAGGTGCTCTCCCTGTCTGCAGTGGGTTTAAGCTGTAAAAACAGTAATTACATCTAGACAAACGCCTATACTCTCAGACTACTCGATTATTCTGCTTCAGCATCTATACATCTATCGTTAGGCTGATGGGTTTGATCGTTCTCATTATTGATGCCATAGCATAGTACAGATGCTGTCTGTGGCACTGCAGACTTTATTTTCTTATTTCAAAATAGCATCATTTCCACAGGAGGTAAATGCTCAGCGTACTCTGAGGTTTCTGCCTCCTTCACAGTGGTTGCCGGTTGACAGTAGGTCACTTGAGGATGCGCTAGCAAGGTTCTCTCGTTAACTAGCAGGAAGTGTTTGAAATTTTGCATTTCCAGTGACTTAGTGCTCTACTTTCTTATTCATCCAGACCGTTACGTCTGTCACCAAGGCGCTGGAACAATTTGTGAAACCTGAACAACTGGGTGGAGAAAACAGCTATAAGTGCAGCAAGTAAGATTCTTACTAATTCCATCTGAGTCCAAGAGAACGCATTTCATGTTATCACATGAATATCTGGAAAGAGAAGAATTGCGGCCATTAGCTCCTATTAGACTTTTATTCCTACTGCCGCCTGCACTGGGGTTTATTAGCCTTCGTAATTGTGAGGTTGCACACAGAAATGTTCATCTGGCCAGAAGTTAAAGGGGGTGTCTGCTAAGTAGTGGTGAGCTGAAGCACGGAGCTAAGGACAACGATTTGGGGTGGGAGGCAACATCAGCTCGTTGAAGGTCCTAGTGTTCCCTGTGGAAGAAACTGGGATTGGGTCTCAGTGCATGTGAACGGTGGTCATTAACACGAGCAGCCTCTAATGACTCGCTAAAAAATGTCTTGCACGGTTCTCGTGCTGAATTGTTGGGAAGCCTCTCCTTTTTGTCATTAGGATAGATGCTCAGATGTTTGCTTGGCTATGAAAAGAGAATGTTCTAAGACCTTTGTTTTGTAGAGCTGTCCGCTTACATGCTGTTACCTTCTGTCTGTTAACAAACCCAAAGTGCGGCGTATGGGTTCATAAGCCTGCGTGAGAGACGTAAACTTGTTTGAATTTTGGGAGGGGGAAGAATTTGCTGTTAAACATTTGTCTGTGCTTGCTTTTAAGGTGCACAAACATGGTTCCTGCCTCCAAGACGTGCACAATACATCGTTCCTCCAAAGTTCTTATCATGTCGCTGAAAAGATTTGCAGATTTTAGTGGTGGCAAGATCAGCAAGGTATATTTGCAGCTGTAAAGCAGCTTTATCTTCTATATATCTATGTTCTTTATCTTCTTTTAAATGAATGAAGAATATATTTGTGTGATCCTAGCCTGTGTTCTTAGAAGGGTTTTCCTCAGGCTGTTCCATGAAGCGTTTCAGGGTAATATTTGAATCTTCCTGTTTTCTTTTAGCACGTAAACTACACTGAATATTTGGATCTCCGAGCATATATGTCCCAGTCAACGGGAGAACCACTCATCTATTCTTTATATGCAGTTCTTGTTCATTCTGGTTTCAGCTGTAATGCAGGACACTATATCTGCTTCATAAAGGTGGGTATCGGCTTGATTTCCAACAGGGTAAAATAAACAAAGAAAATGAATGTTACTGGCAGCCACCATTTTGATGGAGAAAGGTTGAATGATGTGTTCTGTTCGATCTGTTTGGTACGTTTTGTGCTGTAGTGTTCCGCCTGTGATGTCATTTCGACAACATGCATTTTGTCTGAAGGTATCACTGTCTTTTATTTGCAGGCCGGCAATGGATTTTGGTATCGAATGAATGATGCCATAGTGGAGCGTTCTGATATCAAAACAGTTCTCAGTCAGCAAGCTTATGTACTTTTTTATATCAGGTAATACCAACTACTGACTCTGTTCAGAATATATTTACTTTCCTGTTACTGATACTTTTCTTTCTTTCCAAGTGTTTTTCTTTCTGTCCTAGGCAAAGTTTACTGTTTGTGTAATTCAGTTCTGTCTAACCTGAACTTACCGCTGTCATTTACTGTCTTTCATTGTTTGCCCTTAAACTGGTGAGCTTGTGCATATTGCTCTACATCTGCTCTATGTAGCTGTCTAATATAGAAGAGGAGAAATTACGCCATAGAAGGTGTAAGGGGGAGTTGTTGCTCTGACAAGCACAGTCATTGTAGGGAGACCATTGTCTATTTCTTAGTTTGTAGTCTTGGTTGAGTCTTTTATATATGTCTTCTGTGTCACATCATCTGTTCCTTTAAAATTATAGTTGGGGTTTTAATCCAAGAATAGACTGAAAGAAAAACTCTAAACTGAGATCACTGCTTTTTTCCCAAGGCGCTATGATTTGACACTTGGAGAATGTGGGCTTTCCTTACCAGCACCATCTTATGCCCGTTCATTCCTTGGTCAGCGGGGGCCTAAGAGTAAGCAGGCTGGATTTACGGGACCACGACTTCCTCCTCATATGGTTAAGGTAATTTGCAGGGAGTAAATAATGACACCAAATTGATAATGTTGTTTTCTTTTGATGTGTGGGGGGTATTGTTTTATAGCATCGAGTTCTATTTTCCCTCCCACTCTACAGCTTTCTTCACAACCGTCATGCGACAGCCAGAATTATTGAAACAGTGGCTAATCCTAAACTGTGCAGCCATGCTACTTCATTATACTTCCAACTCAAAGTGCTTTCTAAAGCACTGACAGCTACGCTTTTGAGACACTTGAAGGAGTCTATTAATTCTTGATGATGATGATGATGATAAGAACAATAGCAGTAGTAATAATAATTAAATATCACTCTCCGTCAGTGTTGCTTTAGCTGAGACAGTGAGAAAGATTTTTCTTGGTCCTGAGTAGCAGAGCAATTATTGCAGTGTTTCCAGGGAATGTTTAAAGGGGAAAATAAACATATTTGGGAAGAGCTGTAGTCAATGTTAAGTTGTTTGAGTGGGTTTCAAAAAATGAGGCTCATTTGATACCAAGATGCAGTAAACCAAAAGCAGCAGGAATTAAATACACTTGTTGGACTTAGGTTTATATTGGAAGTGAGGTGTTTATCTTCTTAGGTGGTGAGGCAATTTTTAGAAATATTTAGTAGGAGAATTTAATGTTTTAATAAGTGCTGTGTAATTGCACATATTCATCTTGCAATCTTTTCTTTTTCAATACAGAAATCAAGTTGTTTAAATGGAAATGGACCCCTAAAAGGAGATACAAATCCTGTTGGTATGACCATAAACAAGCCATCTTCAGCTCCACCAACTGCTTGCATTCGAAACGTGGAAATGACCAGGCCTTCATCTACGGATCCATCGAAAGCCCAGAAGATCACTATCAGTATTCCTAACAAATTGCCTGAGCTTCAGACTGTGTCACAACCTGGCTGTGTTACCAGTGCTTTGGAGAATGAGGATCTCAGCAAGGCCGTTCCTTCCTCCACAATTACAGGTTCTCTCAGAGCAGAGTCTTCCTCAAATGCATCTACAGTGGCAGTTGCTGCTAACATTTCCAAACAGGAAGTTCCTGATGAAATGTTTGTAGAGCCAGCAGTGAATGTAAGTCCTACAGTCGGCTCCGATGCTCTAGTCCCTTCCAGTGCAGAGTCTTCAGGAAAGTCTGTGGAGTCGAATGGCGTGTTGAAAAGGAATTGCAGCATATCTTCATATGGAATTGTAATGGGGAAGGTGGTTGGCACATTGCAGAATTCCCATTCTTTCTGTGAGAGTGCTGAAGAAGAGAGATCCCATCATGAGCTGCCACAAAATGATTCACTAAATGGTGCTATTAGTTTAGATATTGGATTTAAACAAAAGGGACAGAAACTTGATGATTTTGCTTGCCAAGTCCAACCTGCTAAACCTTCTGAGATTTTCTTTGCTAAAACAAATGGATTGCTTTCACGAGCAAGTTATGTATGCTCCATCTAGAACTTCTCACCTATGACGTGTTTAGTATTCAGGAGGAATGTTCCTAATTCATGTGAAATACTGTGAAAACACACAGCACAGATTTCCTCATTAACACTTTGTGCTACTGTCCCATTAGTTTTCTACATTTGTTTTTTTGTTGTTTGTTTGTTAGTTTGTTAACGTCTATGTTTTAATTGTAGATACCTGTAGCTGAGTCACCGATTCCTCAAGAAATAATCTTAGAATCCCTGGCCTGCAACCACCTGAACAGGTTGTCAGAGAAAACAAGGTAAATTGAGTATACTCTGATGAAAACAAGATTTCATACAAGTTTATCATTCTTTTACCCATCTGCTAGTACTATTTAATAGAAAGCTTTAAATTAGTACAGCAAATTCCACACTGTACATGTAGGATTGCAGATGTCAGCACCGAGCATGTGTTATTGTCATATTAAATACAGGCAGATGCCTCCTGGAATGCTTCTGTTTCTTCACAGAATGGTTTTCCATTTTTTACCATTGGAATCCTTTCTCTGTTCTCTTTTTTCCACCCTAGGATGCGTGCGAGCCAATACAGGCCTTCGCATAATGAAAGAAACAGTCCAAATAATGGCAAAAGCTGGGGAAAATACTCTGATTATAGATCCCAAAGCAGAGAAAGAACAGAACAAGACAGGAATAAGTATTATCGTTCCAAAGGAGAGAAAACCTGGAGCCCGGAAACATACTGTCAAGATGAAGCACAGAGATGGGAAAAATGCAGATATTACGAGGATTATGACTCTGCTCGTAGAACAGGAAATGGTAGAGAGAGGAAGTACACTCATTCTGACAAAGACTTTGACAGATGGAGTCAATTCTCGAAATCAGAGCGGGATGATCCCTGCAAGAGCAGATGGGCTGACAACACTCACTGCAGAGAGGAAGGAGCGCATCACTTGAGCAGCCACAGAGGGAACCTCCGTCATTGTTCAGTACCTCCGCAGCAGTCTGAAAAACACTCTCGGGAAGGGCACGCACCTCCACCTGCCTCAGCTCGTGCACAATTTGACAACGCTTTCTGGGAAAATAAGAAACTGAGGCTTGGCAAGAGGAAATACAGTGACACAGAAGGAGGCGAAAGTGAAGTGGAAAGGAAACGCCACAAGATAGATGATAAATATCAAGAGACGGATTACAGGTAAACAGGGATACCAGCATAATCTGCAATTTTTTCCCTAACTCTTTTCTGAATGTTTCTCATGCCTGTCTTTTTCCCATTGTGTCTAAGTGATTTATAATAATAATCCGCCTGCGGGTTGGTCATGAGGCTGGTCATTAGGTTGGTCAAGCAAACGTAGGAAGATGTTGCTGAATAGCATTAGAACGCTAGATCTGGAGCACAAAGTTAAGAACCTGTCCTGGTTTAAGCCCAGCCTGCTGAACCCAGGACAGAACCACATCCGCGCACTGTTCTTGATTAGGTTACAACAGTTACATATTTTTAACTCCACATATTCCACAATTAGCCCCTGTAAGGATTTGTGTACAAACCAAGACTTACTGTTATTTAATCTGAGGGCTTATGTCTGTTGCATCTGAAGTCAGATGTGCAGAAATTACTGCAAAATAGCTGGCACACAGCAAGCCATCACCTGTGGTAAAGTAAATAACACTTCATACACACATCAAACACTGCATCCCTTTTCCTATTTTTAACCTGCATGTTTCCCTCAGACCTCAGGATTTGGATGGCCTTGTGTTTCACATTGACAATGACTAGGACTGGTTTGGCTTTAGTGAATGCTTTTGCCAGCAGGTGGCCAACTCTGGTTATTTCTAAACCAGTCAAAAGTAGAGGAAGAAGTTAAATGTCTTGCACCCCACTACACAGGCCAGGGCCGTTAAGATTAGTGCGCTATTTGTGTAGACGTGAGAGATGTTAACCGATAAACACAGTGACAGAACCCCACTTTGGTCCACTGCTTGCAACACAAGTGGGATATGAGGGCTGTGAAAAGCCATTTGTTAAGTCTGGAGAATTTTAGTATTTCCTCAAGTCCATAGATGTTCATGAACTTCCTCTTGTGGAAGGTCCGTCTTTAAAAATACTAAATAAAGGGGTCTGAAGTAGGAATTTTCACTTTAGCATAGATCCAAAATGCAGTCAGTTTGGATGTGGGGAAGCTACCTTCTCAAGTCCGTCAGATAATATAGTCACAGAGCAGATGGGGCTGTGTGCAGGCTTGAGACTTCTCTTTCAGAAACCTAACCACTGAGACAGGGTTTGGCGTTGAACGTCATGACATGGACTGACATTGCTTTCTTTTGTCTTTCAGATACAAAGCTCACTGATGGAATCCTTCGATACCCAAACTAAACCTACTGTCAAAACCAACTATGTCTTATCATCAAACCTGACTCTTTACCATCAAAACTGTGTGCCATCAAAGCTGATGGTTTACCATCAAACCTGGCTGTTTACCATCAAGAATGACTCTACCATCAAAACTGACTGCTTACCATCGAACCTGTCTTTGCCGTCAAAACTGACTCTTTACCACCAGACCTGACTGTTTACCGTCAAACCTGGCTTTACCATCAAAGCTGGCACTTTAGCACCAAACCTGACTGTTTACCATCGAAGCTGCCTTTACCATCAAAACTGACTCGTTACCATCAAATGTGACTTTTTACCACCAAACGTGACCGTTTGCATCAAACCTGACTGTTTACCATCGAACCTGGCTTTACCATCAAAAAAGATGAGTCTTTACCTTCAAAAACAACGACTCTTTTATCTTCAGACTGGACTTTATCGATGTTGACCATCAAAACTTTGAATTTATTATTGAAACATTCACCGTCAAGACAAAATCCATATATTTTAATTCCATTTTCTTAATATACTGTCACTTGTCTGAAGTCTCAGTTGTCTGGTTTTGTCTCTCTAAAGGGGCTAGTTAAAGACAAATTTATACTGTGATTTTAATTTTTATTATTAAATGCTAACAAACTGTGGTGCACTTCATATTCGCTGGTCCTGCATCAGGAGACCAGTGAGTGGGAACCTCTATGAAATAAAGTTCATCTGACTAATCTGTCTGGTCTAATTAATCGACTTGAGGAGAAGCGATCTGAGTTGTCCCCCTACTTGCCTTACATTTGGCTGAAGCTCATGGAAAGCAATGGACAAAATTCCTCCTTAATTTAGGGTGGGAAACCAGCTCTTACCGGAGTAACATTTATAGCAGCACAGCTATGAGTGTTCAGCCTTACGAAAACAACATTATTTATAATAATAATCCGCCTGCGGGTTGGTCATTAGGCTGGTCATTAGGTTGGTCAAGCAAACGTAGGAAGATGTTGCTGAACAGCGTTAGAATGCTAGATCTGGAGCACAAAGTTAAGAACCTGTCCTGGTTTAAGCCCAGCCTGCTGAACCCAGGACAGAACCGCATCCGCGCACTGTTCTTGATTAGGTTACAACAGTTACATATTTTTAACTCCATATTCCACAATTAGCCCCTGTAAGGATTTGTGTACAAACCAAGACTTACTGTTACTTAGTCTGAGGGCTTATGTCTGTTGCATCTAAAGTCAGATGTGCAGAAATTACTGCAAAATAGCTGGCACACAGCAAGCCATCACCTGTGGTAAAGTAAATAACACTTCATACACACATCAAACACTGCATCCCTTTTCCTATTTTTAACCTGCATGTTTCCCTCAGACCTCAGGATTTGGATGGCCTTGTGTTTCACATTGACAATGACTAGGACTGGTTTGGCTTTCGTGAATGCTTTTGCCAGCAGGTGGCCAACTTTGCCGTCAAAACTGGCTCTTTACAACCAGACCTGACTACCGTCAAACCTGGCTTTACCATTAAAACCGACGACTCTTTAACTACAAAAACAATGACTCTTTATCTTCAAACTGGACTTTATCGATACTATCAAAACTTAAGAGTTTATTATTGAAACGTTTACCATAAAGACAAAATCTGTATGTTTTAATTCCATTTTCTTAATATACTGTCACTTGTCTGAAGTCTCAGTTGTCTGGTTTTGTCTCTCTAAAGTGGCTAGCTAAAGACAAATTTATACTGTGATTTTAATTTTTATTATTAAATGCTATCAAACTGTAGTGCACTTCATATTCGCTGGTCCTGCATCAGGAGACCAGTGAGTGGGAACCTCTATGAAATACAGCTCTTAACGGAGTAACATTCATAGCAACACAGCAACGAGTGTTCAGCCTTACGAAAACAACCGATTTTGCAGCTGAGGAGTTTTCTCTCTGAAAAATTCAACCTGTCAATTTAAATCAGTGTGCTTAAAGGTAGGCAAAGAGGCCTTTTACTTACAAGCGCAGTTGCAAAATCAGATCTTAACCTCTTAACTAAATCAGCACACACCTCCCATGCATTCTTGGTAAATGAGGAGCTATGCAACAGTAGAGTTTCACACTTTATTTTAGAGGAAGTCTCCAGGCTGAAGCAACAGGTCCTCCTGATAAATGAAAACGTTACTATTGCAGTGGATTTACATCGAACATCACAATTTTAACAATGATTGATACAGAGTATGTCATGCAGATCACTTGTGTACACCAAGTAATACTTAAATCAGTCCTTATCTGTACAGCATTTACATTTTAAACTGTAGCTAGAAACATTTTCCAAGAAAATATAGAAATGGAACTGGGAAGCCAAAAGTCTTCGTTTGTAGGATTTGGTCTACAAGAGACCAAGCTTTTCCAGCCAGCATATCTACATAGGTATGTACTAAATCTTAAAAATATGCATTGTTTTCCTCTAGAAAGCATTATAAATGCTGCTCAGTTGACAAGAGTCTCAGTTTTGTACCAGTTTTAACTGGTTCAAAATGTGAAGCAACATAAAGCTTATTTTGTCAGAATAGTGTCAATTTTAAGTCAGTCTGGCTGAGCTGAAGTTTTCTGTACATTTCTCATCAACACTGTGGCTGATGGAAGTGGCCACACAGCTCAGGCACTGAGCGAAGCCACCTGCTTGGCTCCGGCTGGCCCCTGCAGCCACAAAGGCCAGCACTGAAAACAAGGAGCAGAAGAAATTACACGAGTTTCAGTGCAACAGGGATAAGTTTCTCATCCCCAGAGGGCTTTTCCTCTGCATGGCCAACCTCTAACAGGTGCTGCTTTAGGCCACTGAGCAGCCAGTCTGTCTGAGTAGCTACCCTTGGACTTAAAGCCCAATAGTAAAAGGGAAAAAAAGGTTGAGAGTTTGTTCTTCACCTGCATGGGTAGTACCTAATTGCCTGACGTTTTCACAAGCCACTTTGTTTTACTGGCCTTGTGGCCAGTGGAAAGTTTGGGCCAGTTTCATTCCCTCTTAGTCCTCCTACAAAGAGCATTCGCAATGAAGTATCATCCCACACAAGAACACTATTCCATTAGCTCTGGTAAATTAGAGATATATTGAGCACCACAAATAGCTGATTAAGATGTTGCATTTTAATGCTAAGAAATACTACATTTCCTGTTGCAATAGCCTTAGTTATACGCTACTCTCAATAATTTTTCCTGCCGGATAGAAGAACTTCATCTAACTACAGCAAATTAACCCCCAAGGCATTTCCTTCATGCTTCTAGGCAGGCATCCTCACCTGGTTAAATAAACAGGTTTTCAGAAGGGAAGAACTGGTACAAAAGTGCTTCATGGCTTATTAATGCTTCTGTAATCTCACATTTCTCCAGAAATACTTTATTGGCTGCTTTTCACACCCTTGCACTCATTGGTACCACTGATTCTGGCTTATTTGCATTACAACTCTACTTGTACAGAGCTCACACTGATGCATGCATTGCTCAAAAACAAAACCTGAAGTTGCGGAACAGAAGACTCGAAACAGGTGAAGTGAGCAGCTCTGAGATCACGCTGCTTTGCAAATGCAGGACATACGACTCAAAATCATTTCTAGAAAGAGTCTAAATGTGTTCCATTAAGCCAAGGTATCTCCACACTGACACTTCTTCAAGGATTGTTCCTCCGCTGATTGAGTTTCACTCCCTTGAAAGTACTTGTATCTGAACAGTCATCCAAGTAGACCACAATTCCACACACTGGGGAAAATCTGAGGTGCAGAAAAGTTTACTTTGTACTTTTCCTCTCAGCCTTTATCGCAAACATGCAATAAAGCAGAACACTGGCAGGATGACACCCCATGCAAAACAAGGCCCATCAGCAAGCCTGGAACAACCAGACAGCCTCTCCTTGACAGTCAGAAGGGGATTTGACACACATCACCTTGGTAAGTCCGTGGCTTTGCCAGGACGACACGTTTCCCTGTGCTGTATTCCGAGCTGCTCTGCAACTCCAGCAAGCAAAATAGCTTTGATAAAGCACCGGGTCTCCAAAGCGGTCACTGGCACAGTAGGCACGGCTCAGGTTCAACAAGTTTGTGAAAAACTGCCTGCTACCAGAAGCAGCCCAAAGAAGCCACCCTGCGCTTCCAGCATGGAATTAGGGGCTTTCCCTTAAGAACAGTACATGCACTGGGAGGAGAAAAGCATCGTGGTAAAATCTGCCATAGCAATTTGCATGCTACTGAAAGACTATAAACAGATCCACTGAGAGGTCTTCCACAAATTACCAAAAAGAGATGTGCTTGTGGGGAGTTTAGGTACACTCTGTAATTAGTGTGTAAGTTATTAGTTTTTAAGTAAAATAAGGATTTTTATTCATTTTTTCAACCTCAACTGCTGAAGCACAGACCTGAAAAATCACCTTAAAGAATGCAATAAAAATACTGAGTTTTTCTGTATGTTCAAAGTTTGTTAACAAGCAGAGGAATGAATCCTGCTTGATTAATTATCATGGGTTTTTATCTTACAGAAAGATTTCACCTTCCTGGTTTCCTCCTTTATAAACACTGAATGCATCTGAAATTGTTTGGTATATTTTCACATGTAAAGCCTAAACTCATGCAAGCCCTGTCATCTTTCTCCATGAATAGTGACTTAGTGTTAATTAAACTACAACATATCTAAAACATAAGAAGAATGTTACTATATAAAAAGCAGATTATATCAGTCATTAAAATCTCACTGCTTATAGTAAGCTTATGAGCAGACAGGAATGAGAATTAGCCTACTGGCAAATATCAAACCACATCTGTACTTAGTGTTATGTGTACCGACTCAAACCATTGCTGTGGGGACCTCTGTATATTTTAGTGTTTATCAACGAAACCCTTTGGCACAACTAGTTAAACGCTGTAGCTGCTAGTCTACCACTGAGCTGCACTTCTGACGAATAAAAGTTATTCCCGTAAAGGTAGGAGAGCGAATCCTAAATGAAAGCTGTACGCAGTTGTTCATTTACTGCAAAACACACAAGAATGAGAACCAATACTGACATTGTGGGGTTTCTGCTTGCAGAAAAATTAAGTGCTAAATCACACCATACTCCACTTTCTGTGCTGCATTTTAATGACAGATGAAAGTCTTACAATTGCTCCTCCTTTTATGGGACACATGCTCAAATAACAGCTATAGGACGTTTTACTATTAGACTCGAATTCCTTCTCTCCCAAACCAAGTAAACTGGAGCTGTAGCTAATATAAGTAAAAACAAGGCTTCCATGTTTTCAGTTGAATTAAGTTCCAGTATAATCATCCTCTGAGATTTAAAGTGTACTTGAAATCATATGCCAGTAACTGTTTACCCTGAAAGGTCTTGCCAAGTTTTTTATGTTATAATAAAGTGTACATATATATAAAAAATTACAGTTCTCGTCTTCATTTAGTTTGTCCAATTTTTACATTATCATTCAACTGTATGCTCATTTATAGGTTGAGGCAAGTATAAAAGCTGCTGATCACGTTCTATTTCTTATTTGCAATTCTTCGTTTCCTTGTTGCCAGCATATCATAAAAGGGATCCCTGCTAATACTTGCTCTAGAAGAGAAAAAAAAGGAATCATCAGTTTGGTTAACAGATACCTGTTTTTGAAAACTAAACCTATTTTGCTCTCTTCCCTGTGCATGACTCCACACTCTTAATGAGATCATAGACCACTGAATTCTAAGCATCACAAATATTTCTTTAGAAAAAGCTGTTACTCAGCTGTCATTTGCTAAGAGTTCGTACCTTCATCCTGACTTATTTCTTTTGGTGTGGGTCTGCTTTAGAAACCTTCCAGATAAAGTCAAGCTATGGAAGTTTAAAGCTGCACTGTGAACATGTTTAAGATAAATGTCACTGAAGTTAACTATCAGGTGAATAAAATTAGGGTTAAAGACACAAGGCTTTTATAGTTGCTTAAAAAGTAATAAATCCATGTTTTTCTCATCTGAGTTAGTAGCACTATTTCTTGAGGACCAGTCAGTAATAGGACACTTGTTTCTTGATCTGTCAACCCCATGTAGTTTGTCTTTAATGCTTGAGCATATTGTCACAGCAGAACTCTTCAAACAAGTTAGAATACAAATTCTCTTAGTATCTTACTCCAAAAAGAACTTACACTTCATTTCTGAAAGACATTTAAGACTTTAAACTCACTTGATAGATTTAATCCACTCTTCCTTTTCCTCTGGGGTGGGAGCAGATATTCTGTACACTACATGGTTGCCTTCCACCACTCTACCATCAGCTTCAGTTTTACACGCTTTAATTACTTGACCTTTATGACTAGGGTTGTAGAGCTCAAAGCAGTTCTGGAGGGTAGAAATGAAAGAAATCAATTTACAAACCAGAACAAAACTCACAAACATCCTCATTTAACACTTAATTTCTATGAGGTTTAGCTCTAAAAGAAAAAGAAAAAGGGGAGGGAGATCTCACTGGTTTTCTAGGGTCTTCAACTTCTCTTATGCTAAGATTTTCTAATGGAATAATTCCTCTTGGTTCTTTGTCCTAAAAAAAAAAAAAAAAAAAACCAAAAACCAAAACACAGTATCATGTTATTAGCCACTTAAATATCTTTACTACAAACAAAGTTCACTGTAATATATACTCACTGTTGTGTATTCAAAGTAATACAGGCAATTATCAGTCAGAATAAACCATCTCCGTTTCCATGTTTTTACTCTTCCCCCTACAATCAAAGGTATGGCTGAATTAAACCCGTGTCACCATCAAGACTACAACAATGGGTAAGACAGTGATTTAGTTTTGCTTGGTTTTCAAATTGTAGCTTGATTACTTCATCCTAAATGGATCAGGCACAGATGAGCTGAGGTTAGAGGAACATGTTACTGTAACTCTCATGCTAAGATCAAACGCCCAAGGCAGCATTAACTATGGTGTTGCTGACCAGCCACAAAAGCTGGATGCTCTCAAGTTGCAAATCTCTCCTCTCTTACAGGGAATGAATGCAACAGTTCAGCAGTCAGTCCCACTCCCTCGTCCATGCCATCACATGTTTACTGCATCAAAACCATTAATACTATATAGAGCCCTCAGAAATGCGTTCAGTGCTGCTACAGCAAAGGGAGGCCAATCACCAGTGTCTCGTTTAAGCTGGCAAGCAGCTAAACACATCACCTGCACGCTTGCTCCAGGATCAGTTGTGTAATGACCTGGATGCAAAACCATTAACTGGTTCCCAGCAACAGGACCAACCCTATCCACAGCACATATTGTACAAGAAAAGGGTCCCATCAGTAAAATCAGGGGCGTTTTATCACCTTCCTTTAACTCGGGAGCATACATGTGGTCAAGAAACTATCTCTACTTTCAAATTTAACATCAAGTGCAGAAGATGCTTGTAAATATTACTAGCAGAACAAACATGTGCCATGAATAAAGAGCAAGTCTTATGCCAAAATATACCATTTTTAGTCACCTGCTGTAATTCACTATTTTAAAAGCATGTTATCCTTATGGGTTAATATATCACTGAGTTAACCTGACAGAAGAAATAGCTACTGCTCAAAAAATGCCAATTTGTCCTGCATTAACAGAGTAGAAACAATGACCATAGAGCTCTTCTGGCTTACACCCACTAATGTCACATTGTAAGGAACAGTTCCTTTTAGAAACACACATTACTGTCTTGGAGCTTTCAGCTGGTTT
Organism: Lathamus discolor; assembly: GCF_037157495.1. Lineage (NCBI taxonomy): Eukaryota > Metazoa > Chordata > Aves > Psittaciformes > Psittacidae > Lathamus > Lathamus discolor. Next base: position 84,270,168 of record NC_088889.1, on the reverse strand, counting down.
TCTGCCATTGGCTACTTCAGAACATGTCTAGCAGTCCACAAGCACATTATTTTTCAAACTCATTTCCAGGAAAGACAACTGCAGATAAAGCATTCACATGTTCTTAACATCCGGGCTTAGCTCCACCATAGTTATCTGACTTAAGGATTATGTCACCACCTGTGCATCATCCATTCAGCAGTGATTTAATCTCATTAATCCAACATTTCAAAACAGTTGATCTTGCTGTTGAATACCACACATAAAGGAGTACCATTAACACATCCCCCCCACCCTTCAGTCCAAGTCATATAACTAAGACATAATCATAATTTTTTAATCTTTTTGTTCTACTTGAGATAGCTGGGATTTTTCTTAATACAGAAATCCAAATAATATTAAATTAAAGAACAGCTCTAGGAATCTCATGAAATTTCTTCATACCAGTGTACTAAATGTTTGCATTGCAGACCAAGTATGTTGCACATTGTATCTTCCTTTTGCTTGGTTTCATGACCTACACAATTACCCCAGTGCTAACACACTGCAATGCTCAACATACTCAATAAACTTTTATGTTTCTACTACATACACACACACATACATTTTAAGAAAAATTTAATCTGCAAGCAGGTGTGGTGAAATAAGAGAAGGCAAAATAGTGCAAGATGCAGAAGCCGTGACAGAATGAATGGCTGAGTGAACTGGAGACAGTGAGGGAAGAACTGGTGGCATTTCAGTGCAACCACTGTGACAGATCCTTAAGTAAACCACTGTAGAAACATTCAAACTGGCACGTAAGTCACTAGAAAATTCCCATCACCTTGACTGAGAGCTGGTTCAAGTATCAGGAAGTACTTTACTTCAGCTTGACTCACTTCCAGATCAATGAATAAGCAGCAGCTGAGTCAAGGTGACTGCCAAGGCAGTCCTTGCTATCACAATAACATGACATCTTTTCATACAACCCAATGTTCATTGCCAGGACTTTTAAGTCACGTTCTGCTCTCTAAGGTTAACATCATTTAATATTTTTAGGGCACAAACTCATCAGGCTAACAAGCAACATGAGCTTGCACCAAATGTCATGGCTTGCTAGTTCTAGTAGAAAAACAATTCAGCAGGGGAGAAGATGAAACAAACAGGCAAATAGGTAACTATCACAGAGGCAGGTTAAACTGAGCAAAGGTTTTCCTCAGACTTTTCCCATATCAAAACACAATAAAAAAGTAAGCAGGTAATAACCATATAGTTAAAAAGAAGACCTGCTAATAATTTGAAGCAGGAACAATGGACTTAAAACACACACCTCCTAGAACAATATGAAATGCGAAGTAGTAAATTACAGTTGAGTTTGCTGAAGTTTTTCCTGACAACACCTCCCTGCCCCTTGGGAAAAGCCGTATTTCTCAAACCTTTTGTAAAATCATGCTGCAGCTTTGATGAAGCTTTTGTCATGAAACATTTCCCAGCTCCAAGGCAGTATTGATGTTGAAGCCAGAAAGAAGATCAAGTATTTCCAAAGGCATCCCTCTTACTGCTCCTTTCTCCCTAAAAGAGCCAGGAAGTAGCTCATGGGGTTACAACACTTCCTTGAGTTGCAGAAATAGACCTTAAGTCTCTGCTCCACTAAACTCTCAGTTACTTTTCCAAGCAGCAAGGCAGGAGTTTTTGGCAGGATAAGAAACTATTCTCACGTGTAAGTCTCTGTGTCCCCACTCCACTGCTTTGCTGCAGCTGTCAACAGAACAGAAACGCTAATAAAGCTTGAAAGGCAATCTAATCTGTACTCACCAAGTTTGCAGGGGTCACCATATAACAAGCATTTAATATGCCTTTACAATGGGCTGAAACCCAAGAATCTGGTTGATAAGGCTTTGTGGCCCATAAACACTGTAGGCAAGATTAATGGGTAAGAACTCGTGATAACAAAACATTCTTTTCTTTGGCCAAGATTGCTGTAGGCTCACAAAACGGAGGGTTTAGTACCATACTTCGTATCTTATTCCAGCTTCCAGCCTTTTAAAGATTAAAACTGGAAGGAATTAAGTTAGCAGAAGAGGATCAAGAAAATCAAAGTATGAATCCATAAACATTTATAGTAATGGAGATATAAGTGATGTACTTCTGAAAGATCTAGCTGATTAATTAAAATGCAAAGACTTCCCAAGAAAATAAAGCAGCATTATATCTTGTAGATGGAAATCTAAGGAAACCACAAGAAAAGGCCACAACAAGGCACAGAAAGAGGAACAGAAACTCTCTTCACCTACATAACACGACATAGGATTTTTTTTCCCCCAACTGTGGGCAAAGTACAAACTAGAGAACATAGGTAAAAGAAGCCTATAATTAAAGGGAAAAACAACTGGCAATAACTCAGGAAACACACATTTAAACATTAAAAATGGTCTTAGGACTAAAGGCAGCAATGTGTCTGAAGTTAGAAAATTCTACCCAAATCTTCAGCACATTTATATGAAGTTTTAAAGGGGAAAGATAGAGATGCACCATCAAGATTGATTTTTCTTCTCATCAAGAATGTTTATTTCTCATGTTGATACAATTAGGCAGAATGGACTCACAAATTGTACAGTTACACAGGTGATCTGCACAAAAACTTGGGTTTCTTTGAAAAAGAAGTCTCCCTCCACCACATCATCGACTGCTTCAACCTGGAAGAGCATCAGTTACTACAAGAACAGGGCAGGTAACAGAAGGCACCAGTTTCCTGATTAACCACCACTGTTCTCTTACCCCAGATTAGGGAAGAGAGAGAGGGCATCCTCTCAAGGCCCATCCCTGGGCAGGATGGGCCCAGATGTGGAGCTTTTGAACAATCTCCAAGTTCTCAGTAACTGCCTGACAGGCAGAAGAAAAGAATGCGATCATGTGTCTGGCTTGAATCATTTCCTCTCCAGTTTGGTGGAATAATGTCATAGTTTCCCTCAAACTAGATGAAAATATTACATAAACCAAGCTGTTTGCCAGGAGAGGCTGTTTTAGGCAAGGAAATGCCTCCCTGTGCAAAATGACTGTAACTTGGACACTGAGACGGAGCACAGACTACAGCTTCAAAATACCTTGAAGTGGATGGCAGAAAACTTCATGGTGCCAACACCATTAATAATTACAATGCAGAAAAATCTGAAAGCTCACAATGTCTCAAGCTGCCCTAAGCAAGGATTCATGAGCACTCAGCAGCTTTCAGATTTTTACTTGTAACATTCATTTTCATTACACCATGCTTCAGACGATGTAGAACTGAATGATAATTTAGGTTTACCACAATAAAGATGTATATATAAGGGAACCAGCTGAGCCTACACAGATAAAACCAGAACTGCTGTCTGGCTGCCAGGTTTAGGCAGGACTTACACAAAGTCACCTCTGAACAAATTCACAGCAGCAAACTCTCCAAAAGCATTTTGCACCCTCTCAGTTTCCTAAAACCCAGTGCCAGCCTGGAAAGCTAGGGAGGTCTTTAGGATAGTTGAATCTTATAGTACATGGAAGTTTTGTGATATCCATCTCCTGCTCAGAGGATAATCAATATGGGGAGCTGCAATACTAAACAGAGGGGCACATGTAGATAAATGGGAAAAGTTGACTATAAGAAATACCAAAGTACTGTCATAATATACTCAAGGTTGCCAAGATGTCTTAGTCATATTTGTAGTTTTAGATGAACTTTCTGTTTCAACTCTTTAAGTATTGTAACAGCTAAGCACTTAAACTCTCACACAGCAGTAGAGTCTCCTTTACATTTCAACAATACTGAAACTTTCCATATCACAATTTTCCAGAACTGAAGGAAACCCTACCCATTGCACAAGAAGTGTTTCCCAACAGAAAGGACTGTAAAAATGCAAACAATGTGGATTGAGACGGCACTCTCAACATACAGTTTAAGCCTCCTAGCAAACAGGAAACCCAAGGGAAAGAAAGAAAGAAAAGAAAGAAGAAAAAAGAACAGAAAGAAGAAAGGAAAGAACAGAAAAAGAAAAAAAAAAGAACAGAAAGAAAGAAAATGAAAAAAGAAAGATTGCCAGGTTTATTTCTGGTCAGTGCACCTAAACTAGTAAAATGTGTTTGTCCCAGCCTGTGTGAGCTGAAAAAAAATGCAGTCTTTCACGGAAGCGCAGCTTCATGCATTTACAGGCTGATTCACCAGAGGCTTGTGGATATGTTTAATTTCTTTATTCAAATAACCCTCATGTCATGGGAGTGTTATGTGCCACACCCTGCTGTTTCACACGCGCTTTTACTACTGGGTTTTCTGTACGCTGTCTCATCTACCATGTATATAATACAAAGCTGATTTTATTGACCTTGTGCCAGAGCCAGAGATGGATTGTGCAGAAGCAGCTGGCAGCTCTCGCTGACTTTTCAGTCACTATTTTTTTCAATTTCTTTGCTCCTCTATTTTTCATTAGATCTCTTCTTGATCTTTATTAGAACTTTTATTGACAGCTTCTTCCGAAACTGTCATTCCTCTACACACACTCTCACTCTTGCTTGCGCTCTCAGTATGTGTATATGAAAGGGCACTAGCAATAGAAATATGCACAGCATGGGCTTATACCCAGCCTCTTCTCCAGAAAGCACATTATCTACATAATTTTGAAAGTCATTGCTGTTGAGATAGCTATCGCCTTGTGCTACAAAATGGAGAAAATCTGCAAAGTCATCTTTGAAATTGTGCCAGCTGGGTCAACACATGTCAAAAAGTAAGAGCTTTGCTTTGTTGTAGTTAGAAAGACAAAGAGTTCTATAACATCTGTAGTGCAGAGGCCAAAATAAGGCATCAGAGAGCACGTGAACGAATGCCAAATGCTTCCTTTTCACATCTATTTCCTTCCAGCACTAGCATGACCACCAGTTTTCAGGTGCAATCAATAGAGTGGGCCCATGGCTCTACCTGGGCTCTACTTTCACCATACTCACCCCACATGCACCACACAGCACATCCCTTTTCACACTTTAGTCATCGTTCTCCAAGTTCAAAGTTCCTTCTACTTTAACAAGCAGTTACATGTTAAAATGGCCAACAACTGGCTCTATTGGAGTGTGTACGGGTGTTTTTATATAATGAGGCTTATTTCATTGAAAAACAAATGTGAAAACAAAATTTCAGTCTCCTTTATAAATGAAAAAAAAAAATCCCTAAGCCCAAGTGAGAACACAAATCCCATCAACTCTAAAAAAACTCTGTGAACAAAGGCATCTTGCAGTGCCAGGAGACTGCAAATTACCAGAGGTTTCCACGACCCTAAATTTGGTGCTCATTCAAGATTTTGTTAAGTAAGCTAAAGATTGTATTTACAAAGGAAAATAAAAAAGCAAAATAACAATTTTTATAAATGTATAGTTCAAATGTAATCAATCTTTCGATAATCCAATTGACATACAAGGAACAAAATCACCCTGGAACTTCATTACAAGAGTAAGATGCTGTCTTCTCTTGGTAGAAATCATTCTTTCCCTCTTATGTTATTCATTGAACAAGAAAAGAACAAAAATAGTCATCTTTATTTTTCTCCTTTACACGTAAGCACTTTCTTCTTTTCCAGAACACACCTGCATGTAAGCCAGACACTGACATGCCAGTCAGAGTACCACTGATGATACTGTTAGTGACACTGAGCGAAAAAGTAAAATGCTACTATAAATTTGATTAAAAAAGAAAAAGAAAAGAAAACAGGAGGAAGGAGGAGGAAAATAAAAGAATGAGCAACTGAAAAGGATGGGACTGGAAAGCAATCAGATACGTACCTCCTAATGCAGAATAAGCAGAGACAGCCAGTCACAGAACAGAAAGGTGATAGGTCATAGGCCATAAGGAAAACAAGAAGGCACATTTAAACCACTCATTAAAAAATCATAGCCAAAACCAAACCAAGAGAAACTCACAAATAATATGGAAAAATAAAGACATACAAAAATAACTGTTTGAAGAGAAATCCTTTTTTGTACACAGAAAACTGAGTTGAAATATCACAGAGTTTTCTGAAATGACCTTAGAGAGACTTAGTTGCTATTTATCAGTCACAGCATGTGGTAAATACCATACAGCATTTCCCTTTTGTCACTGAGTCTTACTTCTCATATATCAGAAATAGAACTCCGAAGTTTGAAACAAGATCAATTTGGATATGTAAAATAAGAAGTAACAACATTCAGATGTAAAGGGGTTACTTATTTTGGTTCATCCATTTTTGAATACAAATTACAGAGTTAATCCTATTACCTTCACAAGAAAGAAGATAGACAAAAAGCAACAAACATGCTAACAATGAACAAACACGTCGCAGCAAAACTGCCCTTATAACTAACCCAGTTTCAGCAGCCAGCCTTCTCTATCTGGGTTGAAAAATGTATGCGTTAGATCATTTCCATCATCCTCTGGGATCTTAAATGGCTCATTCTTAATACTTTCATATAAATTCTAGAAGAATAAAAAAAAAAGAGGAAAAAACCGTCATTAACAATTGTCTAACAGCAAATGCAACCAGGACATCTTATTGCTTCTCGGACTCTATAAAAAGCATAGTAAACAATATCCATAACATTCTGGACCATCCCTTCTCAATCTCTGTTTACTACTTCGATTAAGTTTGATTTTAATAAGCACTCTTTGCAAAGACATCTTTAATTTAACTTTAGCATTCAGTATTTCAGAGGCTTCAGCTCTCATTTAGTACAAGTTTTGCGAACTGAATCTGGATTTTCAGAAAATGGTTTAGACCCCCACAGTGTCTTAGAGAAATAAGTACTTTTACTAATATCTCAAGGGACAGGAGGAAGCTCCACAAGACACATGGGGAGGCAACGATGAAACAATGATTTTACTCTTTTTTTTCCAGCTTTTTCTGACTTATCCAGAAATACTTTTTCCTTTTTTTTTTTTTCCATAAGGAGCCAATTCCACAAGAATTTTGCCATCAGCAAACTACTAGAGCTATAAAGTGTTTTCCCTGGAATCTCTTAAACAAAAGATTGAACATAGGGAGAACTAGCTCAAAGCAGCTGTTAATATCCGAAAATGCTTCTTTCAGCTATTTAAATGGTTATGCATGCTAAAAAATGTTGTTCTTACTTTCCCTTAACAAATTTGCCTGAGAATTTTTGCACATGCTTCTAAGTTTCCTAATTAAAACCACAAAACTATGTCTTGTCTTACCCAGTCGAACTTACCCGTAGTAATTCTTCTGGAAGGTCTCCACCTTCATTAATTCCACGATTCATAGAAATAAACCTCTCTACTGTTGGTTTATCTCTTACATTGTGGTTGTGCAGACTGGTATTCAGCATAATGATCGCAAATGAAAGCACATAGCATGTATCTGAAATAAAATTTGAGGGAGTTATCTTTCCATGTGTTGAAGTGCAAATCTGTGAAATGAATACATAAGCTCACCCTGACTGATAAAGACAAAGGTAGTAAAAAACTCTTGAACATGAAAAACTATACATGGAAGCAAAATCTCAAATCTTTCTTTAAACTGCTGAAGTAAGCCTAAAAAGAAGAAAAATATGGAAACATTCAACTTAAAAGCCAGTTAAGTGAAAAACAGTACAAGAGAATAAAAATAAAAACAAACAAACAAAAAAAACCCTCTTTGAAAGCACTGCTATCACCCTAAATTAACATTTCACTTGAAACACTGAAGTGCTGTTGTGCGAAACATTTGCTGCACACAGATTTTGCCCAAATCATAATGGTAGATCTTGGTCAATCAGACTCCTACTAAAAGTACATACAAAGCTTTCTCCAAAGAATAGTCTCTTCAAAATAATAGCTGAACTATATTTACACAGGCTGAAAATGACAATGACTCAATTTCTTGGCATGCAAGATGACAACAGAGATCTTATCATGCCTCTTGACACAGTTATGATTATAGTTAAATTCTCCCAGAATTCAAGTACAAGGTCTGTTTTAAGAAAAAGCAGGATGGAAATCTCTCTGCTACATAGAGGAAAAATGTGTTTGCATCTTCAGCATGTTGTTTTCAATATGTATTTTCCTCTGTGGCTGTTGCAGACCTGCTTTACGTCAACCCTTTCCTAGCCTGTATGGCCCTCAAACTAAGTGATCAACAGCGAGCTATGATCGTATAGGACTAAACAGACCTACAGTGCCAGAATGCTAGGGTGTTCTGTGCAGTATTTTAAAGTTCTATTAGCTTTCAAACTTTAATTGGCTTAGATATATGTATTAATGTTGAAGTTGTATAAATGGAACTGCATTCTGGCCATAAGCTTGCACCTCCTGAAAAGAAAGTGTAGAATTAGACAGTTGCATTTTCTCAATTCTCAGAAATTTCTCATTTCACACATTATTTTATCCTGAACTTCTAAACTAGACATCATCTCCTTGCATCAGATGCAGAAGAACATATATGATTAAAAATTAAAATAAAATACATATACACACACTTAAGAAGTCCTATTATTTCCTGTTACTCACCTGTAGACTGGAAGACTCCTGGGTTACAAAGGCAATAGCGTGAAGCAAAAGCTTCCATCATACGATCAATTTTTTGAGCCTCTCCTGGGAGTCTGAAGCTCCATAGAAACTGCCTACAGAAGGGAAGAATAGTCTTTAGACTCACTCCAAGATTTATATACCCAGCATATATGACCAATAATCAGAAACTAACAAAAAAAAAAACCCCACCAAAAACGAACCACAAAACCAACCAAACAGCAATGTCTATATAAAACGTCCTAGAAATATGTTCTCAATCTCTCAACACACAAGTCAGGAGCTATTATAAAGCAACATGCACAGATGGCTAGCCCAGTAGTTCAGCCAGCAACACTGCATGCTATCAGGCAAGATAATATAGCAGTTCATATTCTGAGACTCTTTTTTCCAGACTAGTAAACGATTTTCTGTATGCATCCCATTTTTGCTGTAAGGCTGCTATGGGGAAACAATCAGATCAATCCTTTCTGTGTTTCCTGGCTAGTAAAAACAATATACACTCAGCTAGACTTTACTTACAATGTAAAAAGACACATTACAGAAAATATTTCTGGTAGGGAAGAGAAGCAAGGAATATAAAAAGCACTTAACATCTTTACTTGAACTCATCAAGAACATTTTAAAAATAGTAACAAGAAAACCCCCAATGCTTAGAGAGGTGCTGCCTGTCTAGTGTAAGCTCACCCTGCAAGAATCAGACCTAGATCTTAAAAAGAAAGATTCATGATACTGTCTCAGTAATTCTGTAATATACACAGGAGATCTGTGCTCCTGCTTGGCAGCATGAACTGGAATACAGATTTTACTTTCATAACTTACTATTTCTACCTATAGGTACACTGGAATGCATACAGGACAGAAGTCTTCACAAATTTACTTTTGGCACACTGCGGCGCTAAAAAGCTCCAATGAATCCAACATTTTTTAATTTCTTAGCAAATTATCTAAATTAAACAGGATCTAAACCAGCAAAGTTACATGCTCTGCCATGCAAAACAAATTCTTGATATTCCCTGTACACTGGGTGCCAATATAGTAACCATTTATTCCTGTCTTCATCAGTTTTCATTTTAGGACATTAAAGTGTCACAGGCCATCTTTAGTTTCTCATCTCTATATACTGTCTTTTACTCACCTCATGCAAGGTTCCAACCCAGATCACGAATTTTGTAAGCTACCAAAATACAAACATTTAATAGTAGCAGCTGCTAAGAAGAATAAAGTTAAACCTAACGTTAAACTGGGAAAAAGAGATAGAAACATGAAGCCTCCCAGAAAGGCTTCAGCAGACAGAGAAAAGGCTGCCTTAGCTCCAGCCTCAGGCAGCTCAAGTTACCATCACTCAACCACAGCAAAGCTGTTCTGAATCCACATCACAAGACTCTGCACCAGAGACAAAGATCACATGGACATTTCAATTTATCTGGTGTCAGGATGGCGTCACTAGTGACAATGAAGTCGGCAGAACTGTCTAAATCAACTTGTTAGACCTATAATGGATTTCCACTAAGACAAGAAAGGACTTCACAAGGTCACTGCATGCTAGCATCCCAGAGAAGTCAAGTAAACTGCTCACTTAGCAAGGAAAAAAAGTATACTAAAATATTATACTTTCATTCACATGACAAGTGGGAAACTCTGAGGGAAGTAGAAATAACTTGGTTCAAAGTTTACCTCTTTGAAATTGAACATAATCACAGATTATGGTCAACAGAATTCCACCCCTTCCTTGCCCAGAGAAACAAACTGAGGTGGAAGAAAAGAAGAATGAAGAGGGCAGCAAAGAAAATGATTTGTTTGGGTTAGGAGTTTGTTTTTTACCTATCTCAATGCTAAGATATGAAGCAGATCCTCAAATGTCCACATATGGCAGGCACACCAAAAATTTATTTGTGTTTGTTTAGTTGTTTGTATTGGACTGAAATAATTACGAAGTTTTCAACTTCAAAGGCAGCACACACACAAGCAATTGGAAGGGTTAAAAAAGAGCTGTCTCTGCTAACTTCCACAGTAATGCGTATAATTGTGCCAAGCTGTAGATCAACTTTCTGATGAATAAATCAACACAGGGACTAATATGAACGTGCAGTTCAAGAAAGAAAGCTCAGGTCAAAAGAAAGAATTTACTCACCTTAAGGCTTGTACAAGATTGAGATCAGCGAACTCATGGAGTTCAACAAAAGCCTGAAGAACTTTAATATTAAATTCATCTCTATGAAAGACAAAAATGCAAATAGACGATTATGATTCTGAACTTTAAAGAATTCCTAGTTATCTCTATTTGCTTCCAAGAATAAGCAAGGAAATAAATTATCATATTGACCAAATCAAGTCATCAGAAATAGTATACAAATTTGAGAGGCATTCTGCCCATTATTGCTAGGTAGGTTAGCAAGAGCCAGTACACTTAAACCGATTTTAGCACCGCTTATTTAAATGACTCAAAATGGCCTGGCCTTTCCCGCTCCCCATTTATTATTAATGCACCTGCTTTGATATGGGATGACACCAAATAAATTTATCCAGTAAAATGTCTCTTGCATAAATTGTGTCATGAACTCTTAAACCAGTAGTCAACGCGAGATTAATTTCTTTAGCCATTCAACACATGAAAACCAAACTATCCTGTTTCTTCCTCTAAGAACAGAAAATATTAAAGCAATATATTAATTTATGTACAAAGATGAGTACTTTGGGTACTGATTGTACCTAAGAAAAAGAACAGTTTTTTAAAAGAACTACTTAGTACATACTATATTCTTACTCCATTCTCAAAAATTGTTACAATGAAAGTTTATTAGAGTCAGAATAGGGTTTGAACAGGCTTCTTCTCACCTAGCTTTTCTATTGCTATGTAAATCATAAGCCAAATTTTGCTTCGATACAAAGATGTTGAAATGAAAAAGTAACATTTAAACATTAATGAACCCAAAACTGTTTGGATGCAGACAGTATTTAGCCTATGCCATCACTCAGTTCATATGCCAGAAGCATAAAGGTTTATAATCCTCAGGGTGTGCTTTAAATACATCACCAAGACAGAATGCTGCATATCAGCCTCCACCCAAAATTAGAAAGGTGTGCACCCACCAGAACTTGTGTTGCATTTCTGACTAACTGCATAGCCAGACTGCTCAGTAACACTCACAAGTAAGTACTTTAAGACAAATTATTCATTCATTGAGATGTCCCCATTTTGTAAACAGAAAAACACATCACTTCTGTCAAGCAAAATGAGGCAATTCTCATCAGATTTAGTAATGCACTTTCAAGTGCATTTAAAGTTCAACTTCACTAGTTTTCAGTGCAGTAAAGTGTTATAACAGTATAATGAAAGAAACCATTCAATGGGGGTACTTTGTTACTTTAAGCCAAATATTGATTTTGCTTATGTGTGTGGAAAGCTGCAGTAATTCAGAACAAATATTAGCCTTATACTCTAAATTTTGCTCTTCTAAGTTTTAACATAGACCAGATTAATAGTGATACTTGTGCTGGGTACAGCTCCAAAGACACAAGCCAAATATCATGAAAGGTCTAGGAAGCCACTTAAAAAGAATAAATGAAGACTTACAAGCATACAAAGAACTCTCTAATCTTTTATAGGATGTAATTAATCCCTTATTTATTATCCATTTTTAGGTATTATCCCATTCCAGTTTACCATTCACTTTTTTTCAGGTTGCTCAGAGCCATAACACAATACAAGTCAGTAATTTAAAATACCTCTCTTTATGGCAGAATGTTAAACAAATATTTAATTCTGTTGACTATCTTGGTGTTGTCTTCAGCTATATTTAGCTAGAATGCAGAAATAATTAATGATGAGCCCCCAAGAGGCAGTGGCAAAGTAAAAGAGAATGTCCTCAGACTCCAAGTGCCTTGACAAAAAAATAGTAACTCAGCAAAAACTCATCCATAATATGCACTGCGTAATATGCACTGCGTAATATGCACTGCGTAATATGCACTGCGTAATATGCACTGCATAATACGCACTGCATAATACGCACTGCATAATACGCACTGCATAATACGCACTGCATAATACGCACTGCATAAATCACTTAACAGCCTGTTTCTGAGGTAGTCACGAAAGCAAAACTAGCAGCTTAAGACCACCTCAATTGTCACATTTTCTTTTATTACAGGGTATTTATTTTATCTCAGGACCTAAAGGTCTATTGCATTCTTTTCAGAGGAACATAAATAAAAATTACTAGGATTCTAGGAAATTAATGTTGCAGTTCAAAGGATTATCATGAACCAAATCCCCATTCTAGACCTGACTACCTTGAAATTTCTCTACACATTCCTGAAAAATCAGACTGTCATCTCTTCACCTCCAGCCCCCCCTTACTAATTCATGTAAGTGAAGAATAGAGAGAAATACCGTTTGCTTTCCCATTACCATATTAATATTACACCCTTCACAGAAATGAAGAAACATGAAAAAAACAAACCCAAAACAATTAAGACTGACTGGACAGACTGAATAAAAGCTTAAAGAAAAAAAAAATAATTAAAATTTAAATTTTACTTCAACTGTTCCTTAAAAGTGGATAGGCTGCTTCTGCCTTGTGGCAAAATAGCAGCAGTAGGTAAATTTTGTTATCCAGCTGATTTATACAAAATTTCCTGATCAAATCCACTACATTTCTATTTAAGCCTTGAAAAATCTAGAAGATATAACTGAACTGCATATTTATCTGTATATGTACTCAATAAATACTGCATTTTCAGATTAGAACACTAAGGCTCAGCAGCATCCCTGCCAGGGATGCAGAAGAACGAGCAATATTTTTTTTAATTTTCAGTGTGAACCCATGAATAGTCACAAAAATATCACTGATCACTCAAGTGGGCTTGGACATACTGGTAGAACCTTTCTGCTTGGTACAGGGGTTCTGGGAATAAGGCTAGAAAAATTGGAAGCATTTCAGACGACAACACCAAGATAGAATGCAGCTCTCAAAAACAAACACAGACTCCTTTATACAAGCTTTGTTACAGTTTTGCAATTATGGACATTAACATGTAAGTGATTTTATAATACTGATAGTCCAAATATTCAAGAGAAACAACATACTGCTGTCGCATAAAAATTATTGAAATGTCTACACGTACTATACAGAAACTTCATAGCCAAGATCTATTTTCAAAATCTACATATTACAGTAAAAACTTTCATTGACACCATTAAAGTAAGGAGGAAATTGCTGAGCACAAGCTAAGCTGTTGACGCTGTTAACAAGATTACAGGTGCCTCAAAAGGGATCTGCCAGAACATATCACTACAGGAGTATATCCCAAATGATTCAGCTTTTAAACCTCTGTAACTGATATCTGACCTGGAACATGTGCAAGCATATAGATACACATACTGCAACCCACTCTTCACTTCTGCCTCTTTCTGCTACCTTTTTCGAAATCAATTCCTGGGTTGCACAGCAATGGGATTAATTTGTATTTTGACTCTGTTTTGCAATAGTGTCCATAAATATGTATGTTGCATGTTTTATTGCACTAGGATTGACAAGGATACAGTGCGGCTGCTATTTGTGATGCCTCCTTACTAATGGGAAGTGCACGGAAGATGACAACACTAAAGTCTGCATGTAACTGCTGTCCCAATTATTAGGGATTGTATATCACAGCATCAAGAGTTACTGGAACTGTTGCAGCTCTCAGACATTCCAAAAGTTTATGGTATTAAATTCTGCACTACAACCAAATTTAAGGGTATTTTCTTGAAATAGTAAGTTACGATGAATTCAGTATCATTCCACAATGTATCCATTTAAAAAGAACAACCTAACAGAAAAAAACCTGTCACAATACCGTAGCAGTTTTACTTCCCCCAGTAGCTTTTATAGATCACAGGGTAGTACAGTAGCGCTCTCATGCAGCCTGTGAAGGGGAAGGTAACTACCAAAATCTGTAAGTATGCTTTGTAAATTGAAGAACAAAATTTCCAATATTTCTATTTTACCTTTCACCGAGGTAATCTCCAATTACCGTTTTATTTAATCCTTCTCCTTTATAAAGGAACTGTGCAATGTCTTCTGCAGTGTTCTGCAGGAGGTCATTTTCTATCAGAAACTGTATTCCCTAGGAAGAGCAATTCCAGAGGAAAAGGAATGTTATGTTTTCTTCTACAAGCATTTGTGTAAATACCACTCAGAACATTTGTTATTAATATACTGACACAGACATATATATAGCACATTAAGAATTACATAAGCCTACAGACTTTTTAAATGAAATGGTAAATGTTTTTCAGTTAAGCAGTTAGGCAAGTACTCATTTTTAAAAGGCTAGAAGTACTAGGTGGCAGTTTGAATCCCTAAACAATAGAAATATTAAACATTAACTGAGTAATGATTCCACATTGCTGTTCGGAGTTATTGCTTGAGTTAGCCTGTTCATAATATTGCATAAATGTCTGCAGAGACATAATCTATAAAATCATATAATAAACAGATACATAGCAATAACCTAATTACCACCACGACACAAAATAAAGCATCTGTTATAATCTACAAACTGCAACCCAATACATCAAGCCATTTCTTGCAGTAGAAGTTGCGGGTGAAGATACTAAAAACAGTTTATCAGTTTGTCAGCGACTTCTGGTTGTGCTGGAATGAAACTATTCACAGAGGACTTGAACTAGACTATTCACAAACCAGTCAAGCTTCTACCATGGAGCTTCTACCAAAGCCAGGATGAGAATCTTACCCTGTCCCTCAGTGGGTACTTGATCAAGCCCCTGGACTCCTATGCCTCCATAAATTACTGGCCCTATAACTGGTACATTCTAGGGATGCCCAGAGAACTGCAAAGTGGTAAAGAAAGGAGACTAGAAGTTACATAAAGGTTACATAAAGGATGGAAGGGATGTTATTCCAACACTCAGCAGGTCATAAAGACACAGTGCTCTTTTCTTCTCCACCACACGCCCCAACAAAGCTATTCCTGCGAGCTTCTTAAAACTGTTACTGACATGCTAGTGAAAAGTAGAAATGGCATCTGTCAGTAATCTTAATGCCTTGGATTCCAAATATGTCAGAAGAGCTGGACAAATTATTCCAAATATTTTCTACTAGAATATTTCATAATTTCAGAAATACTAGAAGTTTCTCAATTTCTGCAAATTGAATAGATTTATCTCATTACAACTGGGAAAACTCACATTATTTTTTGATATAGCACAGGAGACCCTGCAGTAACATTCAAAAAGTAATTATCCTTCTATTTGGTTGATTCTGGGTTTTTTATAATGGACTTATTACCTACCTGAGAAAATAAAGTCAATTTGCTGACCTAATTTAACAAAGTAAAGGTACTGTGATGTTACAGGGCCCAAAGCTTTGAAGGAAAAAAAAAAAATAAAAATTCTGGAACACAATTTTCTCAAAATAATTTTATCACCATCTGAAAACTTGATTTCAGTGACAGGCCAGTACTCTGACAACTTAGTATTTTGGTAAGTCATTTCAGAACAGACATGATTTTGTTTCAAAGAGTACATCCATTTTATCTTGAAGCAGAAATATCCGAGCTTCCCTCAGAAATTACCCCTTCAAAGCTTATTTGATAACTAAATATTTGTACAGAAAAATCATCTGACTATGAAACATTATGTTTTTTCCCATACCAAGTTATTCATTAAGTTCTCAGCTCTGTCACCAACAAAGAAACTTCCTTAAGAAATACCAGAAATAGCAGTTGCAGTTTCCTACTTTCAACACCTGGAGCGTATTATTAATGCTTAGACTGACTAAAGTAGTTTTAAAAACGTTGTACAAGTTACTGGAATGGATATGACAAGAAGCATGGAAAATAAAAATTCTGTGCACAGAAGCACTTTAACATACTACTCCCTGCGCAAAAAAAAAAAAAAAAAAAAAAAAAAAAAATCAACATAATCTTCCATTTTCTGGATTTTTTTTTTTTTTTTAAATTCTGAAGATGTTAAAGAACCAGAAGTCAAATAGACAGGAAACACAATCTGTCTGGGACAACTACTCCAGCGTCTGGAATAAATGGTAAAATAGGCCAGCCAAACCCCCATCAACTCCTACGCTTTCATCTTGATGCAAATTTTCTTTCTGTAGAGACAGGAGACTGAAGACAGCTGCACTAGGTTCCATCTCCCCACACAAAATTCATGGCTACAGAAATATTCAACATTCACCACAAATATTACATTGCTTTTTAAAGTCAGATTTCAATGAAATCTGCTTTGAATTTTATAGGTTTTACAGTAACTTAATTACAAATTTTGCAGTTATTTAAACCCTACTTTTGTCACAGGGATTCCAGTTTCTGGGCCCAAGGCAGGAAGCACTGATTTCCAGTGCTGCGAATTTCAAGCACAGCTTTATGTCCTCTGTGCAGGGATTCTTGAAATGCTTTACAAACTTTACCATTACATCCCTTTTGGCTAACCAAATCCAAACAGCAAGGTATGTGATATTACATCACATAACTGTAATTAGCACAGCGATGTCAAATGAGGGTTTTCTGGGTGTGGGGAAGAGGGAGAATTTCTCTACGTACACACCAGAACACGTAAAGGTCTTCAAATAAAAGTGGTAGAAGAAAATTACCTCACTATGCTCCTGCTAATTGAAAACATTAGACCTCTGTTGTTTGGTTTTAAAGAAGAGAACTTGGAGGATTCAGTGCAGGTATTATTACCCCAGTTCTTTCACATTCCTAACTCTGGAGAGCATCTTCCCTTCCTTTATGAATGAAAAACACCCTTTTCACAATGACCCCAAGTTAAATTTCACAATACTACTACAAGGACATATATTTTGGCTGCCTGTAATTTAAAGGAGCAGCTGCAAACAAGACGATCTAGCTTTAGAGCAGCCAGCTACTGCAGGCCACCACCAATTCACAGACATTATTAAGTAAGTAGTAGACTTACTACTGTAAGTCTTCCACATTTAGATTATGCTACAGTAGTAATGTGGCCACAGCATCTATTTATAGAAATAATTTCACCCAGCAAGCATAGTAACAAAAATAGTTAACACTGGAATGAAAGCATCTGACATCATCCTGTGACTTTGCCACAAACTTCTAGGACATGAAAGAGCTGGAGAACAACAGCAAACTATCAGGATATTTGGGGGTATTCTGCCCTCAACAGAATAGAAGTTAGACAGTCACCAAATGGAAAAGAAAAACATAAGACATGGTCAGTAGCTTGAAAAACAGTTTCATATCTCAAAGTACTTGAGTGTTTCTGGTAAATTGAAAACAGCTTGAAGAATAGCAGCCATCCCTGTACAGAACATTACAGAAAAGCCACCAAAATGTAACTGACTTCAATACAATTTGGAAGAAAGCATGTCAAGAACTAACACGGAAAAATAAATGCTAAACAATTTCCAAGAAGACCTCAAAGAAGACTCTTCACAAATTCAAAATGGAATCTTAACCACAAACAAAATGAAACAGTAAAACAAAACAAGGAAAATGTAAAATGGAAAGTAAAGACAAGGCTAAAGGTCAAGTATGTCAAAGCACCTCTTTTAAATCTATCAGGAGATGTCTGTAAGAGAATGTCCCTGAATTTTCCTGAAAATTAACAACTATTTATGAAAAGTAGAGGTACTCCAGAGAAATTGAACTATTTCTTGGCTAAATGCACAGCAGACTTCTTCAAACTGGTAACCAAATTTCTACCTGCAGGTGTTTGTACAAGTCATATAGGTACACCCATATATTTATAGAAACAGATATTCATACATGCCTTTTCCACAAACAGAATTTAGATATGCAAATATAAAAGCCTGGATGAAAACAAATTAAAAAACCTGTGAAAGGTATTTTAGAAAAAAAATAAAAAAAAGAGGACATAAAAAAAAAAAATAGTGTGGCTTCACTAATAGCCAAACATCAAAATACCTTTAGAATGATATTTGACATATCAACATAGAACACCTCTATCAGGTGCAAGTAATCTTTCTGCAAGCCAGCTCAATCAATATTGGCATATTTGATCATTGATAAACAGTCTCCATTATCAAAAAAGGTTTGCTTAAGTGAAAAAAAGCACACAACTGGCAAATGACTAGATGACTGCTTCTAATTTAACCTTCTGCTCAGTGTGTTACAGGATATACATATAAGGCCTATGAACTTACATTATCAGAAATGTTTTCTCAAGAAAACTCTATTTATTATAGATCATATTACACGCAGGAACTTGATTCCTGAAAAGTAAAAAAAAAAAACAAAAAACAAAAAACAAACCCCAAAACCACCAAAAAACCTCCACAAAACCACAACAAAACAAACAAAACCAAGCCCAGACCAAACATTCTCTACCTTCTTAGGGTCCATGTTGAATTTCTTCCTTCCCATGGCTATTTGTTTATTTCTTTGAGTAGTTTTGCTACACATGGAGAAAAAGAAGAAACAATAAGCTGTTATCAGTTGCTCTTTTACAAAAACAACTTTTGGGTGAGCTTATTTGAATTGTATTTTGGCTACTTTGTATTTTCTATTACAAAATGGAGACATTCACTTTTTATGAAGCAGAAAATTATGTTGCTATTTTCAATTCCTTCAAGTAATTGCAACTTGAAAGAACTGTATGATTATCAATCAGAAATATTTCATGTTCTATCCAACATATTCTCTATCCAAATGAATGGCACAACCTAACAGTATAAAGTCAGGCTTTAGAGACTTTATAGCAGACCGAATAAAGGTGATCCAATGTTTACTTAGTGTGACAAAGCTATTTTCGTTTGCTATTCCTGGAAGACCTGTTCCAAGGTTTTATTGAATCATGTCCATGTTACCATTACTTACCTTTCTTCTACACTAGTCAGATTATCAATTTCTGTCATAACCTCAGCAATTTCAAATTTTAATCTCTGCCAAAAGAAGGAAGAACAATATGTTAACCTACATTAAGACACTTTTTGAAATCATCTATCTTACATTAATATGATCAATTAGGTTTTATTTTCTAATAATTGCTAGTCACCTGAAGTGATTAATTTTGTGGCTTCCTTAGATATTTAGCTTAGAGATTTTACCACATTTGATTTGACTGTTAAACATGGATCTGAACTCCCAGTGTGTGCTCATGGAAGAGCATTGAGACCAAATCAATTTCAGTGTAAGATTTCTTTACACAGATTTTTCACTTACTTATACCCTGTATGGAAATCTGCTGTTTAACAAGTTCTTGACTACATAGATCAATTGTATACATGTGCACATACTACATTAAATACAAAAGTTATCTTTTTCAGAAGCACACAAATCATGTGTAAATCCTCTACATTAATAGAATTTAGCTTAAGCCATTTATATGCTTTTAAAACCATCATCTGGAATTCATACCTAGGTATGCAGTTTACTGTAACTTAATCTACTGAAGCAGCCCTATAAGGATCTTTACAGATAAATCAATTACCTCAATATCATCAATCAATTCTTTTTTCCTGCGACGAATATTTAAAAGCTCTTCTCTTTCTTCTATGGAGAGGTCATCAGGCACTGGAATAAAGCAAAAATGTAGAGTCTTTTAGCATTTGCAAATATGAGAGATGATCCCACATGAAAACAGAACAAATAATTTCTGCACAGTCCTTATTTCCAAACCGCCTCTGTTCCGAGAAGTTTTCGCCAAAATAGCAGTACACTACACAGGCATCCATCTCTCAGTACACTTCAGACTTAAACTTCTTTGTTCTTTGTAATGGGTTAAAATTTAAACAGGGGAAGTTTAGATTGGATATAAGGAGGAAGTTCTTTACTGTAAGGGTGGTGAGGCACTGGAATGGGTTGCCCAGGGAAGCTGTAAATGCTCCATCCCTCACAGTTTTCAAGGCCAGGCTGGACAGAGCCTTGAGTGACATGGTTTAGTGTGAGGTGTCCCTGCCCATGGCAGGGGGGTTGGAACTAGATGATCTTAAGGTCCTTTCCAACCCTAACTATTCCAAATATACATCATCACAGAAAACTGAATAAACCCAATTAAGAAAAGTAAGTTTACATGAAACATCAGGACTGAATAAACCCAATTAAGAAAAGTAAGTTTACATGAAACATCAGGGCATGTGGGTTTGTCTTTTTTTTAAGCTGTGATCATTTTCAGGGTGGATGGAGGGGGAAAACCACAAACAAAAACCCCAAACCAACCAAACAACAAAAACAAAAAAAACCCCAAAAAGCCCAAGAAAAACCAAACAAACAAAAAACACCACCCAAACCAACCAAACAAAAAAAAAGAAAAAAACCTTACACCAACAACCATCATTTATTGGAATCCTACTTTATAAAATCCTAAGTAAGGTAACTGACTGCAGACTATTCTGACTATGGACAGAATCTATCCTTAAAGTGGCACAAAGGAAACTGTGGGAAGATTTGGCTCTACACCTTAATTGTTATATTCAAGACTGATTCATTCCAATTATCTCTGTAACAAACCAAAATTCATGTAAATTAATTATGATTCAAAAGACATGATTAACTTTCATGGACAAAAGCCAAAGAATAGCCGAAGCTCTATACAAGAAGTGTATCCTGGTGCTGACTTCAGACAACATAATTTTAGCAGTACCCCTTTCATTCACTTGCTTTGAAGGGCAGAGAAGCAGGTAAGTACAATACTACTAACATTCTTAACAGCAAATCCTTTCCACCGGTAGGATATACAAATAAACACACAGTCAGAATCAATTATTTAACACAGTGCTTCATAAACTTGTGGGTTTTGTTTAACATCATTTAAGCGAGTCTAAAGTATTTAAGTCCATTTTAGGTTTCTCCTTGGCTGTGCTAAAACAAATGTTATATAAACGTTGATAAAAATTTATTGCTACTGAAGGTGCAAACACGTTTCTCTACACCCCTATGGCCATCATTCACTCTAGCATCAGCCCTTTATGCTGCAGGCTCTGCCTGACAACCAGCAAATGTGAAAAGTTATTTACACAAACCCTCTGCTTTTCTTGAGCCATTAGGCTTTCCCTAACAAGAAACTTCTTTGGACAGAGATTACTCCTGCTCACTTGTACAGCAGTAGATATTAACCACAAATACTCACCTCCTTTGCAATGATCTTATAACAGCAGTTTTAATGCTACCCACTTTTGTTGGAAATAACTCCTTAATTATAGAACAGCTTCTCCTTTTATTCCTCAGTAAGACGGAATGACAAAAAATAATTATTAAGATATTTAAGGAGCCCTCTCCCAGCAGCAACACACAACAAACACCTTCACTTGGGATGGCTAAAGCTGTTTGTGTCCTACACATGACACAGACTGTAGCAACAGGATCACAAGCAAAGGTTTGGCTTGACAGGAGATTTTTAAAGCCACACTTGAAACACAGTCTTTGTTCAAATGTTAATGAAATATATTGGTTATTTTCAACATCCAGTGGTTAAGCTCCTTTCCTTTCATGATTCAAATCATAACATTAAATCCAAATGGCAACAGGCCTTGTTAGACATGAAGTAATTATGGCAAATGATCTCATTTAACTACTCCAGATACAAACATGATTAAATTACTTCCAGTTTAGGAAATAACAGTCTTCTGTTGAACGAATACCAGGTTTCAATATGTTTACCTGCTTTTTCTCTTTATCTCATCAGAAGTCCACCCAATCCACCCATTCCTAAAAAGTTCTTTGATGCAAATACTGGTAAGATTCTTTTCACATCAAACCTTATAAATACACGTGCCTACATCACATCTTTGTCTACGTGTATACTTTAAAACTTTAAACTCCAAGACTCGGGAAGATTTTTTGACTACATGAACACAGTGTACATACACATACCACAAATACTCCAACTAGTTAACTAAGGACTGACTAAAACAAAAAATTACGACTGTTATCCAATGTTGATTATTAAAAAGGCAAACTGTGTATAATCAATCACTCTCTTAGCTGGGAAGTATGCTGAAGTGTACTTAAAAGCATTTCTGCAGTCTTACTTCGGTAGATGAAATTAGATTAAAATTTTGCAGTACTAGCATTAGCAAAAGCTTTTAATTTTTCAACTTTCTGCCACAGCAGATGTTTTGGTAACTCTCAGCTTTGCTGGCAGCTGGAAATACTAATCAGAACCCAAACAGAAAATAATCTTTAAGAATTAAAGAGAATTAATAGGCAGTACTTGATTTTTCTCCAAGCTGAGGTATCAAACCTCTGGATTAGCTGCTATCACAAATTCTTGACACCCAGAACAGGTTTGGAATATCTAGAACAAGTGGAACTGCTGTCACAATTCATGTTGATTGCATACAGTTTTCTATGCTCAGGCAACCCACCAAAGAAAAGAAACCAAACACCTCAATCCTTTCCCTCCAGCACCCAAAGACTGTCTGTTGTGGTTTTTTTCCTTTGCTCTGATCACAGCCGCAGCAGAGACACAACCCTCACAGTATAATTAATGACGCTGTTAGACAAGAAGGAAATAAACTAACTGGAGTCAGACTGCCTTTTGCATTAGGAAATAACATCAAGTATTTATCTGCCAGATGCAAGACAAGAAAAGTCTGCTGGAAAAGAAAATTCTGCACTTGGCGAGCACTTAGAAGACAGTATTAAAGAGAAAACTGCATAACAACACAACATCTTTAAATAATGGTATTAATACCAGAGCCAAAAGATTTTGGTATCCCTGATAAGAATAAAAGAACCAGGATGTAGCTGAGTGGAGGTTACAGTACTGTTCAGCTTCCAGAAACTATTGATATACTCAATATTTTACTTTCACTCACACTCCCAGCACAAAGAAGGGATGACTGACTTGACAGGATGATTCCCAAGTGCACCATCCTATCCTCACCATAAACTGGCATGTGTGCAAGACACTGAAGATGTCTGCGTTATTCCCATCCTTCTATTGGTTGTGCTTCACCACTCCCTTCTTCAGTGCTGCTGTTCACGCTAGTGAGAAATCATCAATGGAAAAATGAACTCACCAGAAAAAAAAACACAACTCCCTATATTACCTGAAGGTACTCTTCTCCAGGAGGCTACATGACTTTGTCTATTATCCCTGTTTTGATTCTCTGTCTTAAGCCAAAATTTAACGATTTCTCTATTTCAATAAAGCTTTTTGAAATAGTAATATTGGGGGATGTGCCTACCTTACCTGAAATGAAGAGTGGAAGATACTCAACTGCAGCTAAAACCAAACAAAAACCAAAACAACCCCCACACTAACACAAAAGGGCACCCACCATTAATTAAACCTTTTCCTTACAACTAAGAAGTGAGGATCTACTCTTTTTCATGTCAATTGTTCTTTGCTTTTTATTGATCCCTAATGAACATCTAGAAAATATAAAAAAATTCCTACATTCCACTTCTAAATAGATAAAACGTTTCCTCAGTGATAGCGTCAAATGGCAATCAGTTCTTCTGACTTGAGCATGAAGTGCCTTATGCAACCTGCAACACAGGGACCACAGTGAGAGCCCGAAAATAATTTTCTTTGGAAAGCAAACCTGTAAAGCTGTGGTACCCACGTGTTCTTAGAAAGTGGAATAAGCACTTTTGATAGCTACAGTTTGAAAAGTATTCATTTTATTGACTCAAAAAAATAGAAAACCACAGTTAAGCTGTTTTGTGTCAAAGCTGATATTAGACTCATGGCAAGCAAATGGGAGATGGAAAATGGCCAATGAATAACAACAGTGCATTAAAACATCTTTACAGACCTAAGCAAATACAGCAGATATATGACAAGTGATGTTCTGCCCTGGCAGGACACCTTCCATAAGCCACCTTTATGTCCTCAGCAGCTTGAACACTTCTGCTTTTTCTAACCTTGTGTTCATGTAATCCCCCATGCAGAAGAGCTCATAGAGCATGTATTCCGTGTTTATGCTGTAAGAAAAATTTTCTAGCTATCCTCTCTGAGTCATTTCAAGTTTTTTTGTCTTAACCAATCTAAACACAAAGTAGACAGGATGGGAGGAGTTAACATGAACATTTAAATACTGAAAAAGAACAAAAGCAATTCAGCATAGTGAACAAACTGCAGTTGCAGTATGTTTTCATGCTATCTTCTAATCTTTGAGTAAAGACAATGTTCTAATCTAACTCGCTTGTGTGAAAACCATTTAGTTTACAGGGAGCGTGTTTCCTTTTCCTAAAACTTCGGAGTTCTAGCTGCTACTAAATTGAAAGTCAATATACCTAATGATATTTAAGTGGAATGAAGTTGTTGAAAATACAAATTATATTCTTGGCCAAGCAGTGTTGCTACTCCTCCTCCTCCTCCCAAAAGAAAAAAAAAACCGAAGGAAAAAAAAAAAATTAATACACACCAACTTGGCCTGTCTCTCTTCAATTACTGCAACTGACCTAGACATAAATGAATTTCCTGTAAACTAATACTTATTGGAATATACTTTCAATGCACGTTTGTTTACTCCAAACGCGTTAGAAAAAACCCAACCAAACCCAACTGCAGCTTGCCACAGAAATCAGTGTATTGCCCTGCAGTTGTGATGTCACTTTAAACAATTAAACACGTTAAACAATTTTCCACTGCTGACAACCCAAGTACAGTATCCAAACAAGAGCATCAGCCCACAACTCTGACATTTACAAAGATACAAGAAGCATTTTTGAACAAGCAGGCACCAATAAAGGTCTTTTCCAGATTGAGAAAGAACTGCAACAGACCAACTTGCAAAGAAAGTCACACAGGTTAGTAAAAATCAGGAACACACATAATAAAGGATAAAAATCAAATCATTTCCAAGTCCTTACCCCATATACATTAATCATTTTCAGCAGTGAAAATTAAATCCTTTCCACCTCTTGAATGGTATTATATGGACCAAAACTCCTGCCTTTTTTTTTTTTCTTACTTACTAGCCTTTGGATCAGCAGTCACCAGTCAAGGTGTAAAGAAAAGCCAGTTCACTCCACCATGTCAGCTGACTTCAGTCTCCCAGGAGGACACAGTAAAATAACCCACAGCCCACAGAAAGCGATCATCTACAATATCTAATGATAGATAAAACACTAATTCTGTAACTCTGCTTATGAAGCAACACAACTCCCTAACTCCTATTGCTCAATTAACTTTCTGGTTTCATACAGATAAATATTTTCCTTCTTGCATGTCAGCCCCAAATTGGAATTCCCATTCCGAGCAAAGATCAATTAGACTGAATTTAATTTTGCTGCAATTGAAATATCTTGCAAGTATAAAGATATTACACATCGCAAGGCTGAAAACTAAACAAACCTATCCTTACCCATACACAGAATGGGTAGACATGTTTCTTCTGGCCTTTAAAATAATACACATTCATCTCAGAACAAATCTGATTGTCTCAGGACATTTTTCTCAAAGGATATTCTCAGGCTATTCCCTCTTCCTTTCCCTCTACACACTCCCTTTTTTTCAACTTAATTATAGGAACATTTTCCAGTTTTCAGATGAGATGTATAAACAAAGCTGTGACCACTTGTGGCTATTAAAAATTCCACAGAAGTTTTTGTAGGAGGACATCCTCTTAAACAGATTTATTTCACAGTCCAAAATCAAACTATAGCTGCATTAAATCCAATCAGTAAAACTAGTTGCATATGATTGCTTCCTTCTTTTAACTACCTTTCTGCATTCATCTTTGCTACTTAGTCACTGCTGATCATGTTCTAACATAGGAGCAATCACACTTCCATTAAGAGGGGAAATAATCTTGTACACATCATCCTTTCACATACAGGAAAAGAGCGGCCAGTGGTATGAGGAATTTAGGGCTGAGTCCATGGCTCACAGAGTTATTCTGAGAGTTTTCAGTCACAAGGGACACTGTGGGCAGAAAGCACATTAGTGGCCAAACCCAGAAGAGAACCTCGAACTCGCATCCATCGTTGTCATTGTTTAGCGTCTGAAATCACACCATCACAAGACAGTCCTGCAAATATTTTTCCACTCTAGGATAAGGACATACTTTACAGGCAAGTTATTGTTAAGATATTGTCCTTTTGGGCTTCTAATAATATGGCTGGGGAGGATTCCTAACAGTATTAATCCTATTACTACATAAAAATATGTTTTCAGAAATTTAGGGAAAACTGTTTCCCTCTGACATGACCCAGTAAATCTTTAGGATTTTTTTTTTTTCTTCACTTCTGCTGCAAGGTAGGTTTAATGATACCAGTGATTCACAGCCAGGTGCTCTTGAAAGAACAAACAAAGGCATAAAAAAATTGGGAATATGGAATACATTTTTACTCTATACAAAAAAAAGAGACAGCAGTGTAACTGCATTGCCAAGGGTGGAATAATCTCTTGTAAAAAACAAATAGCATTTATTATAATCCACAAGAATTACTTCAAATAAGGCAAGATAGTTTCTGTCCTGGTCAGAAATAGCTATATATAATTTAATTAGTGCCAAGATGCCTAGTCAAGCAGAAAGTAGGCAGTTCTAAAATTGTACAAAATCAGGGTCCAGGTAACAACTGGTCTCAAGGAAAAAAAGGGAAAAAAAATAATAAAATCCAATACACATTTTACCAAAACCCATTTAGTTTCAGCTGTCACACACAGAAGAGTGCTGCCGTGCCAGGCAAAGCTTGCCATTGCTGCAAATATGCTTCTGTCTATAAGGTGCAAACCACAGTAAAAGCATTTCTTGAACTTGATGGACCAGGATTTTGCAGCAAACAACTGAGGCACACGTACCTTTACAAACCATATGTAGATAACATGAGCAACAACAGCTGTGAAGTGGAAGAAGAGAGTATAAAGGTTTTTCATAGCTCTCACATGAGCTGCTAACCCTTGCTTAGTTGCCCTTCTTAATGGCACTGAAGCACAAATAGGTACCTTACAACAACTTTCAAATCTTTACATCTTTACTTTGCTACATAGATTTGCCAATAGAAAGAGCTGGAGAGACACCCACCTTGATTTTTAGTTCCTAATTACACCATTGACACAGATATTTGCGTTTGAAAGCAGTGTGTGTTTAAGTTATTGAGTATTTCTTTTTTACTGTCCATGCTCTTATTTTTTATGAACAGGCAGTACTGAAGACCACTATTACATTATATTTACCTCCTTTACATCTTATATTCAATAATGTATCTTATTTCATCAATCTGGGGTATTTCCATTAGGAAACCAAGTGTTTTGCAACAACAAAGTAGAAGAACCACCTTTAAGCACATAAAGGAGCATCACTCGAGGAGAAAGAAGAAAAACCACACGGGGACCATCTGTAAGCAAGATTTCATAGCTAGCAAGTTGGTACTGGTTCCTGTATGTTCCTGCATCACTTTGCCTCTTGCTGGTCCTGGATATATAACCCTGCCTGGATCCCTTTTTTTCTGGGTTTGTTTTTTCTCTATTTAGTAGGCCAAATAGTTTCACTGAAGGACCACAGAATCGCCCAAGCCAACACAACAGAAACCCCTGGCAGCAGGGAGTACAAGGGACAGCAACTCCCTCAATGTCAGCCAGCCCTAAAACCAGCTAAGCTCAGCCCCAAACCCCCACCCTTACAGGCCATATTCTCTAAATCCTAAAAGTAGTTCAACCTGATATTAAAAATAGATATGTGCAGATTTCCCTTTAGAAGCATTTTTCTTTTGAAGTCACTCTATTCTTGCTTCAAGATCAGAAGATGCTTCTAGGCCAACTTTTCTTTCTAAAATATGTAAATACAAATTACTGAATATGAAAAGAAAGCAGAGTTTAACTTAGCATTCTAAGTCTCCTACCCAAATACATTAATACTTTCATTAATAATATAAAGCGTTAAAATATGCATGCCCATGCATATTTAAGAAGTGCAGAAAAAAAATTACACTAGCTAACATGGAAATTATAAAGGGAAATGTTGGGTACACTGTAGCAGTACACATTTTGGAGAGGGGTATGAATAGGTCAGCACAGATGCAGGAAATACTATCCAAGATAACATGTGTCTTCATTAGCATCAGTTACCAATCACTGTTCAAGAATCTGATGAACCACCATTCTGATTAGTGTTCCAGCTATACACTGTCACTTATACTATTATCTAACCATCATAGTCCTCTTTCAATAGGGAAAACAGTAACATCAGAGCAATGTGGGATTAATGTAATACTTCACAGTGCTAAGCACCATCAGTAAAGATGCACAGACTTGCACTGTCTTGCTGTTTTATAAGCTTAAATTTATAATGCTGTGATGCATTTATAATGCCTGTAGAGACCATGGGTTGACAGCATATAATTCATCCACTTGCAGTGCAGAACAGCCACTCTTAAGTGGGAGTCTTGGGAAGGAAACCAGGCATTACATACGAGGTGAAAGGAACAGATCACCATGCCAAGTATGTACAGCATGGCTAAGTGACATATCAAGATATGACATATTTAATTGAAACCCTTCACTCATTACAGTGCAAAGGGCAGCAAAAGAGCAGTGGATTTTGCTTGCTTGCAGCAGGAAGGGAAAATTCTGAGAAATTAAAAAGTGTAGCTGCTTTCCAAGAGTAAGATCTTTTAAGCCATTGAATAGAAGCAGCATGTGCCTTTTAATTTGTATTATTTTCCTCCTCAATGAAAGTGCAGTGTATTACTACATAGAATTATACAAAGAATGGGATGGAAAGGGACTGGATGGATCCATGACTGGTTTCTACAACAGCACAGTTCACTTCTGGTGGAGCCGAGCATACAGGCAATGCTGACAGCAATTAAAAACCACTTTAAAACCTGTTTTAACCTACTGCAAAATTACAAACTTCAGGTAAGCAAGCTTTAGCAGATTTCCACTAAGTCTTCAATAGGCTCACATTAAGCTATATAATATCAAGCCATTACCTAGTTGAAATCCAGATCAGAAAATTAGCAAATATCCACCTTTGTGAGTTATACAACATACCCTTTTCATGTAAAATAGGAAATGCTTAACACTGGACTATCTCCAGTCCACCAACGCCACTGAAGTTGCTCTCCTCTAAGTGAACAAAAGTGATCCTGTATGTACTCTAAAGCTGACCAGCATGGGAGAGCTATCAGCACACTGCTGGTGGAAAACAGGTCAAAAAGTGAAAACTCGTATTGACAGAGAAGCTGAACTGCTTGAACTATTGTTGTTACTGACCAGGATTTGGCTCTGTGTTCACTTCATAGGGCTTGGGATGATTTCTAGCAACTTTGCTGAGTACGAGGCAACATTTAAACTACAGACAGGAGAGCAAATCCCCCTCTATCTACTCCTTTTCCTTGTCAACTAGGTCAGGACACTCATTCTCTCCAACAATCCCAAGGGATATGTGTGGATGAAAAGGAAAGCAATGATACTGCATCTCCCGCTGGCACACAACTCCCACTAGTCCTTATGAACAACTGGACAAACCACAGATGTCCTGCTGCCAATCTGGACTGCTGTCAGCTCCACAATCCAGGCATCTGGACCAAGAATGGGACAACTCCTGAAAGCAGAGATCATTTCAACTCCTAGAAAAGGAAGAGGCAAACAAGAACATGCTGTTCCCCTCAGCTTTTGAAATGTTATGAGAAGAAAATAAAATCAAATTGTAGCAATGTGTTTCAGCTTTGCCCTTACAAAATGGCTCCATTTCCCACAGTACCCCAGTTTCTGGGAAGAGGAAATGGTTGGCTGGCCGGCACCTACATTTTTTCCTAGGATAGACCCTGGAAAAAAATACTTGAAAAGCAAACACACCAGAGTAGTAGCAGACATTCCTGTCAGATCCATTTCGAGTAGCAGCATGGAAAATTGACAGGAATGTCGCTGAGCAGCTGCAGGGGGGTCCCAGAGCTCAGCCCCTGCAACTGCCTGCCAGCAGTACCCTCAAATCCTGCTCGAGATCCAGGCACAGCTCATCAGACCTACCGTGTTCCCAGCATAATAGTTGGGGTTCAGACAGTCTTTCTGTTACAGATTTCCAGTAACATCTACTCTTGGCAATAAGGGAGCTGCTCGCTGTACTTTGCTCATTAGTGGAGCGCATTAGCCAGTTACGCAGGATTGCTGGCAGTTTCTAAAGCACACAAATCCAATTTTCAGAAAAAGCAAGGCAAAGTTCATCTTTTCCTTTCCATCATCCCTGCTTGACACAGCCCTGGAGTTATATTTCAGAAGCAGTATTTATTGCAGAAGCTTTCTATTTATTCATTTTCCAAGAAATGCACACTGAAAGCAGTGGAGCAACTGCTGGACTTGAAAGACTGCCTCCAAAAGGCAGGTACAGAGTGCCATACAGGACTGCTCACCCATCAAATAACTCCTCAAGTAGCAACTACTTTCCCCCCAAACCAGACAAATTCCAGGACGTACAACATTGTGCACAAAGTGAGGCCTGATGTCATGTTAAGCTTTCAACAATCCTGCAGTCTCCTCCAAAAAAGTAACCCTGATACCTGCTATGGAAAACACTGAGCTACAGTACATGGAGAGAAATCCACTACAGGTAGTACAATATTTTCTTCTTGGCCATCTTAGGCTTGAAATGCTTCAGCTTCTTGCTATTACATCAACAGGCCCATTGGCCATGTGCCCTGTGGTCTACAATGGCACTAAGTCAGGAATTTATTCGTAGATCTGTTAGTAAAGGAATCATAAGACTTAGTTTAAGATGGTAAAGCATTTTCAGATTACTCAGAAAAGAGTACAACTAACTGTTGTGAACTGTCGGGTTGCTATCACACCATGAAACAATTAGGTTGACAGGTCACTAATCCAGACATAAAAGAGCTTTTTATCTGGTCCACTGACAAGAAGTTTGCTGGATGGATCCACTTACTGTAACATCAAACCCCTGGTCTCCTGTTCTTTGCTTGGCAAAAGACCATCAGCAGTGCATACCAAATCTGGCTCACTGTACTTCCAAAATAGAGCACATTCAGCAAATGCTAGAATCCTTATAAGTACAGACATAAGTTCCATGTTACAGAAAGTTTTTTTCATACTCCAAGCAGATCTTCCGGCATTCTGATCAAAACCTCGCTTAAATAAATACATTCTTCCTATTTAAATTTTCCCTAACAGTTTCAGCCAGGTCTGCTGCCCTTTCTAAGCTGTTGTTTTCTGCCCAATACTGGCAAAATCACTGCATTCTTTACAGAGATCAGTGAAAAATAATCTGAACATTTTACTTTCAAATAATTAATTATTTTAAGCTAAGTACTTAACAAGAAAAAAAAAAATCATACCCTTACAACTTTAAAGACCATAGCAGTTTAGTTTATTACTCTCAATGTCTCTGATTAAGAGCATACAGAATTAATAATTTTCCCTGAAAATGAACAGAGATTTAAAAACTTTAAGCAATTAACTGACACTCGACTCTCAACCCTCAGCCCTGAACCTCTTTTTAAATCTACCAGCTCCTGTTGCTCCTATTAATAAACATTCCTTCTCAGATTTCCACTTCATCCTGCCACACTCAAATAGGAAACATTTTTGTTGACTGGAAAACAATTGAATGGGACCAAATGCTTTAGTTCTGCTATCCCACAACATGACACAGAAGGTAACAATAAAAAAATACCACTTCCTAAATTAATAAAGCCTACAGAAAGTATTTGGCTTTTACGCACAGATACTAGCTTCATAGACAAGGTGATTAAATGTAGCCTCTTCTAAGCACATTTCCAGAGAGGTAACTCTCTTATTCAGAGTACTGCTCCACCTGGCATGAGCTTTAACTGTACAACCTTTGTGTAAGGCTGAAAATATCTGACTCATATTAACATACTTGCAATCAAATTTGCTTTAGGGCAACCAGAAACACCAAGTTGTAACTTCTGTTAAGCAGTCTGTAGCAACAGTGTCTGCAATTCTGACAACACAGCTCATGCAATAAGTAGTGAGAAAACTTGCTAATGCAGTTTAGAGTTTCTTCCATATTTCACAAACATGGACAACAAAGCAATGAGTACGTAACACCTGCACAATACCATTCACAAATAAACTCATTGTTTTAAGTATTTCTTGTCCACTAGGAAAAACAGTTGGTAATAAAAGTAATGACATTATTAAGCATAGATTTTTGTCACCAACAATCCTGACAGCATACATCTAAGACAGGCCAATCTACAGTCCACTTCAAGATTCTACACAAACTATTTCTCCAAGGTTCTTCACTTGCAGCACCTGTCCTACCATCTCTTCAATGTCTTAATAAATTTGACCTAAAAACTCTGCTGAAGTATTTGAAATTCAATCACAACACCTAAGTACCACACCAACTGAAGCTGCAGATGTTCAGCCTGTATCTCGACATGTCCAGAAAGTTCTGAAAGGTTGTATTTTGATCCTTTAAAGAAAAAAGGCCAACAAAAAAATCATTGCTCTACAAGTTTTTAATCAGGCTGTTAGATGTCATTAGGTATGACAAATATTTTATCGTGAAAGATTACAAATGTTAAGACAAATGAAAGCAACTAATTTTTATTTTTTCTGAATTCTTCCACAGTTGTACCTTAAAAAAAAAAAAAAAAAAAAGATGCATAGAATGGTTTGGGTTGGAAGAGACCTTAAAGCTCATACAGTTTCAACCTCCTGCCACAGGCAGGGACACCTTTCGCTAGACCACGTTGCTCCAAGCCACTTCCAAGCTGGCCTTGAACACTGCCAGGGAAGGGGCAACCACAGCTTCTCTGGGCAACCAGTACCTCACAACCCTCAGAATGAATAATTTTTTCCTAATATCCAATCTAAATCTCCCCTCTGTCACTTTAAAGCCATTCCCCTTTGTCCTAGCACTACCTGTCCTTGTAAAAAGTCCCTCTTCAGCTTTCTTTTAGCCCCTTTAGGCACTGGAAGCTGCTCTAAGGTCTCCCCAGAGCCTTCTCTTATCCAGGCTGAAGTCCAGCCTTCTCAGCCTGTCTTCACAGGAGAGGCGCTCCAGTCCTCTCAGCATCTTTCTGGCGTTATTACATTTTATCATACACCAAAGAACCTCAAAGTATAATTATTTCAAACTGTCAGTGGAAGTCCACCCATCCTGCATTATTCCAGCTAAGAAGTTATAAACAGAAAATCTTATCATAAATTTTCCATTTTAAATGGAAAATGGCCAGATTGGTCACTGATGAAATCTAAAAAATATTTTCTACTGATTTAATGATGATGTACGTGCTTTCACTAAACACTACAACATGCAGCTCTGCATGGCACACATAATGTGCTCATACTAAATAGACTGACGTAGTTTCCATGAGAATTATTAGCAATGGAAAAACGACAACTTAGGCAGACCCGCAGAATATAATCACAACATTGTTCATTAATGCCTGCCACCACTGTTAACTCTATTCCAGAAAGTCTCAAGAGGAAGCTAGATATAGTAGCAGAAACTGATGAACTTTCAGCTGCAAGGGGGTGGGAGGGAAAGGAAGCAGACCGATTAGTTGAATAGATTTATTGTATGCCATATTCTATGTTAAAACCCTGTATCTACTATAACATAAATTCTTTTGAGTCATTTTTGACTGTTCACAATTCAAATACAGGAAAATGCTATCAGGCTAACATGTGTTTGTTCAGCAGGAAACCCTTTCTTCAAAATGTAAAATGGAATACTGAAAAGCCAAAACTTTGCTAGAATTGTCATAATGTTATTCCTCAAATGTGAGAAGGACCTTTTGAAGTTCTTCCATCACATTAGAAAAACATCTAAGTCCACATGAGCTACAGAGAAAAATACAATGCAGTAACAGTTGAAATGCAGTGCTGTGTCTCTCAAAGATGAAAGACTATCATACCACTTTCTTCAATTCAGGTGGCAGATTTTCTTCTTAGGCCACAAATATTTTCTGACCTTATTTATAATACATCATGAATATAGCCAAAACATCACAAAGCAAATATTTGAGCAAAGTTTCCTATTCTAGTTGCTGTATTTCAATGGTCTTTGACATTGGGAGAGCCTACATACAACTAGTTTAGCAAAATACACTGTAAATTGACCTGCACTTCAAGAAAACAATTAAACCAAAAGAGATTCCTGTAGGCTCTTCACAATTCAGATACAGATCATGATCCTGAAAAACTTGGAGAAAATACTTTTGACTACCATTCCTGCAAATCAATGATAAAATGAAGTAGCAGTGCTTATTTAATCACGGCAATGCTAGAAAAAAAGAAAAAGAGGGAAAGCAAATTATTTGCCTTGTAATAATTTTAAATACAAAGAAGATAAACTCACAAGAGTCTTTGGAAAACAATCTGATGAAAGCTCAAATATAGCCACCACATACATCACCCGATGCAGTAATAGAACAAAGTGTCATCATTTGCTTAAACAGAAAAAGGAATACATGCCAATTAAATAAAAAAGCTGCAGATTCACAAAGCACACTGAACAGTGTGAATTATTTCAGTCACCAGGCAAATAGCATCAACTGTTATTGTCACTCATCCATAGCCTGCAGCAGCCCTGCCACCGAAACAAAATCCTCATTCTTACAATTGGTATCAGTGACCACATTGAAGAACTCCAAAAACGATTTTACACTGCTATGTGGACATCACAGATATTTTTGCATTGCAATAGTTTTTTGTTGGAAGTGTTTCGCCTTCAAAGCACAGTGTTTTGTCCACATTTTACTTCCCCTTTGATGGCACAGAGCAGTTCCTACTAGCTCAGGAAGGAAAATAAACTGTTGTTGCTGTTATCTTCTAGCATTGTGGGGCAAAATGCCAGACTGTCCAGAAGTCAACAGACCAACCACAGATCCTGCTCCTTTTTCATTCCCTCCCAATAAAAGAATTGCTATTGACAACCAATTAAGGCACATGGAAAGGAATGCATTAATACTATCCAGGATTATGCTCGAGACAGTAGTTCGACTGTAGTAGAATTCACTAGTAATGGAAATAACTCCTTGTATTTCAAGCTAGCTCTTCCAGTCAATTAGGACTTACAATTTGTATACGATTGTTAAGCTTATTAAATTAGACTAGCATAATTACAAACTGATTGAGCAACAACATCCAAAATTAAAGACTCAGAGTAATAGTACAAGAATTCTGAAACACAGGTAGCCATTTGGACTCCATCAGCAAGTTAAGTTCAGAAGGAAAATTTGGAAAGGAAGCAGATACCTAAAGGACAGTGCATTTCTACACCGGCATCCCTAGTAACAAATAACTAGGAAACAGGATGACTGGCTACAATTACACAGAAACTTCAGAAATATGACCCTTTTAATAATGAGGAAAAACAACTGTTTTGAAAGAAAAAAGGATGCATTATTTTGATCATCATGAAGTATTCTCACCGTTCCATATACCTGCTATATTGCTCACTTATTTCATTTAATCTCAAACCAAGGCATTGTCTACAGAGCTGGAAGCACCAAATACACCCCAAAGGTAAACCAAACTCTCCAGGAAAATATCAGGCTTCTCCCCTCCTTACCTACTCAGACTT
Source organism: Lathamus discolor (assembly GCF_037157495.1). Lineage (NCBI taxonomy): Eukaryota > Metazoa > Chordata > Aves > Psittaciformes > Psittacidae > Lathamus > Lathamus discolor. The sequence goes on along the minus strand of NC_088889.1, from coordinate 84,234,261 downwards.
TGCAAAGCAAAGACAAGCAAAACACAGCATAAATCAAATTAGTTGATATACTCACATTCTGGCACTACATAGTGTAACATTACTTAAAAAGAGTAAAGAATTTTGTTTTAACTGAAACCTCATCCTGCAAATGAGAAACTGGTATCTTCTTCCATAAGTAACCTAAAAGAACAGCCACCTTCCCATTCCAATCAGCTAACTTCATTTCTGTTTAAAAAATAAACCAAGAACCCTGAGATGACTTAGTCTACAGCAAAATCTGAAGGCGTTTTAAGTATTTCAGGATGGGATTTATGGCAGAGTTCTGAAATGGATACTCCTAGTTCCTGTTGCTTTTACTGGAATATTTTTATAGAGAGTCACTTTTTTCCCACCCTACCCTTTTCCTTTACTGAATTTCCACACAATAACTCAGATTCGACCATCACCGGACATCTGAACAACAAAAAAAAAGCTACAGCTGGATCCTGTATTACTCCCAGCTGCACATGATCTTTGGCTGCCTTCAGAAAACAGGAGAGCCAATAGGAAAACAGTAGGATAACTTCTTTTAGCAGCTTACCTTTGAATAAATTGGTTTTCCATATGCTACTACAAGCTATTTTACTACTTCATGCAAACTGAAGTTAGTCTTACTATTTTTTACCCCTTTTCTAAAAAAAATAAAAACTAAAAAAAAAAAAATCCTTCTTCAAAAATCTTTACTACAAAATGCCAGAAAATAATCAGCTCCATATGGTCTTTCAAGTCTAACATACCACAGTGGTTGTATCTGCCAAGTCCACCCACCCACAGGCTCCATAAACTTCAGAGTATTATTTGTATTTAATTTGGATTACCAATTTCACTCAACCTTTCCCCTTCGTAACACATTACTTTTTCAGTCCTACAACACAGGTAGAAGATACAAATGGGAAGTTTTCAGCAAGAGAACAGTAACAACTTACACTGTCTTTACCTTGAATATTAGAAGTCACATCGGAAGGACTTAAACTAGTCTTCTTTTAATGTTTGCTCTTTTAAAATATCACCTAATCTTCTAAAACATTCATGTGATACTGTGTCATTTATTGGTACAAGACCAAGACTAAACATTGCAGTCTTTCCAACTTACATCGCACAAAATGAGAATGAAGAGAGTTACACGTATTTTGATTTAAAACAACAACAAAAAATAGTCACTGGGAGTTGGGAAGCTTCCTCCCAGATATTTAAAACAAGAAAGTTACTATATTTAATGCACAAAAATCCACTTCCTATAGCCAAAAAATAATCAACTCCATAGGCACCATTTATCTGTCCTTGCTAAAACATCTACAGCAAACTGAAATGTCACAAGCTGCCTAGAAAGGCTGACCTCATGCAATACATAGGAGATAGGCTCAAAACCCTATCTGAGATTCCCAGATTACAGAATTAATCAGCAACACCTACACAAGGAACAAACTAGACACGTACCTGAAACCTTTTAGTACCTCCCTTCTGTGACTGCAAACATTTTCATTGACATAACAGCCATTTCTCTGTACTTTGCCTCTAACCTTGGCTACCAGTTCAACTTCCACTTAGGAAACAGCATCTCTACAAACTGCAATTCAGGAATATCAGCACGAATTAGAAGAGATGGTGGGAAAACAAGCACAGATATTCTCCTTGCCCCTAGATAAATGTTGGATGCTGCCTAAAAATGTTGCAAGTACGTGGTATGACAATTTTAATAAATAAAAGAGTGGTACACTAGGTCAAAACTTACTTCTGGAAGAGCAAGTTAGATAAAAATAAAGGTATGTTGACAAGTTACTTTTCAGACTATAAACATATACTTCCATAACACAGACTACCCATTTAGGCATATATGTGACTGATACCACATGCAGAATGAGTTTTCCCCAATTAACATAGAATTACCATAGAATCATAGAATAGTTATGGTTAGAAAGGATCTTAAGATCATCTAGTTCCAAATCCCCTGCCATGGGCAGGGATGCCTCACACTGGACCACGTCACCCAAGGCTCTGTCCAACCTGCCGTTGAACACTTCCAGGGATGGAGAATTTACCACTTCTTTTGGCAACTTGCTCCAGTGACCCACCACCCTCACAGTAAAAAACTTTGTATCTAATATCTGTCTTCCCTATAGCTAACCTATAGCTAAATGCAAGTTTTAAAATGCAAGACTAAACCAAAGATTACTTCAACCTGATAAAGGCTCTTGAAGGTGTGCTCCTGAAATATTAAGTGCTTGTTCTGGGTGGGTCCCAAGCAGAATCCTTTCAGTTAAAAGAAAGAAAAAAAAAAAAAAAAAAGAAAGAAAAAAAGACATTTTAAAAATTAGAACAAAAAGTAAAAGGAGAATGACAAAACAATATATAGATGCACATTCACCTACCCCACAAAATAAAGTCCATATATCTATTATAATAGCTCGTCAGCCTGCACAGTGTGTACACAGTAGCTCCTGCGTGGGCAATCAGAAACAGCTGAGCACTTTATAGGTACAAGAAAGGGGTTAGGCCCATTTGGTCTTCTCAAGAAGGACTCGGAGCAGTCCTATGCAGGACCAAGCCCCTAGCTTATACATATTAGGAGTTTCATTGTCAGAGAACTCATTTAACTTGAAAGGTTCTTCCCAACAGAGTTTCTCCACAACAGCTCCACCATCTCTTCTTGCAGCCACTTTAACCTCAACTTTCTGGGAAAACTCTGCTCCACATCCCCTAGGTGGCCAGTTATGATACTGAAATAAAAAAGTGCAGCAGCTTTACAAATTCAAAAATTGCATTTGCAAGTGGTCAAAGCTGTACGCAGACAGAGTACACAGCCTGGTGGGAAAATTCCTCCTTTGTGTATTAGAATGACTAGGCAGGAAGTTCATTAATCCAAACTTACATGAGCAAGAAAAAAAAACAAAACTATTTGGGAATCTTACTACTAAATGTTAAGAAATACTGCTTCAAGTAACCATAATTCTTTATCTTATAATATCCAATGCAATTATGAATGTACCTTTTGACAACTACCCATCTCTTGTATTACGGCAAAAGGATCTGTTTATGTCCGAATTTAACCCTACAGACAATACTGTTTATGAACCAAACAAGGATCTTAAGGAACATGATTATCTACAGTACATGAAAGCAAAAATGTAACAGAAAGTAAAAGACTCTTGAATACTTGAAATTAAACAAGAAAACAACCTGGTATTTTGCATTAGGAATCAGATAGTAAAAAATATAAATAGATAAAACCCACACCACACATCTCCATGTGAGAAGTTATTAACAAGGCGGTTGTATAAAAATGCAGAGGTGACTCATTAAATGATTACATCTCACAGTTCCTCTCAGATAAAACAGTAAGAGGCAGTTCCCTTACTTGCAGATGCCAATTTTTTCAGCCTTTTTTTGTGCATGCATGTGTGTGAGAATAAGAGTGAGTACAACAGAGACTGGACACATTTCTTTTCCTACCCACCAACTCCTCCTTCCAAAGTATGCCTAGGGTAGTACCCAATTTCAATAAAATTTGACTGAGGAGTAGGTATTCCTACAAGCTGCGTGAGAACCTGTAGCTAGGTAGAAAAGCCACTAAAATTAATTCCCACAGTTATTGTTCAACCCTCTCCATACCGTGAGTGGCAGATTTGTGGTTAATCATTCTCACGCAGCTTTTTTGTTTTGTTAAGAAACTCAAGGCATTTCATCTAAAAAAATCAACAACTTTCTCCTTTTGTATTAAGGACCCGCATCTGCCAAGAACAGCGGCAGTTCCTTAAAATCCAAGTGAGCCCTTGGATGTGATAGCAAAAGGCAGAGCTGAATTCAGATTTCACTTTCACAAATGAACTGATCTTTTACTCTTTTGAAGAATTTTCTTATGGAATTCAGAAGAATTATTAGAATTCAGAAGTTAACAGTCTTCCAGCAAAATCTATCCTTGCTGGTACAATTTCCATTGGGTTGCTAAATAACAGTATCACCTTGCATATAATGGCAAAAGGTAACTATTTCTTTTTATTCTAAACAGAACATCTGAAAATGAGGCTAATTAGTAAAACCACACCAAGAAGCCCAACCTGTTGAAAAATTAGATCAAAGATCTTCAGTACTCCATATCCTAGATGAGATTGTGATTTAGATTTCACAAGGTTCTAGCACACGACATTTCCTGTTAAATCCATAAGACTGAATATGTCAAACACTTTTTTCCTAGGAAATAGTAGATACTGTTTGTATTTGCCTTTTAACATGTCATCTCTATTGTGAGATCTACCCACTTTTATCATACCCATGTATAAGCAGATATCAGAAGTTCAATGTAATTGTGGAGGTAGCTATTGTATCACTTTATTTTCCTTAAATAAAACTTTGTATTACTAAATAATGGGTTTAAAGAACCTCAGAAAGTAATGAAATAAATGTGACACAGATGTTCACAAAAAAAAAAAAAAAAAAAGAGAACAAGAATGTTTTTACTTCGTAGCAACCAAATAGGTCAAGCCATTTCCTTCTCCAGGCAAATCTCAGAGGACCACAAAACACATGGTTTTCTAGTGGATTTTGTGTGTCTATCCCACTAAGAGGAAATACTGCTGTCCAAAAAATTTGCAATACTAAGTTTTCCCATGAAATTGTTGGAATTAAAAGAAGGAAGTCATATGCAATTAAAAACAATTTGCTAGATGTTAAATTTATACAAATGGCATAATTAAATATGCTTTACTACCTAAGCCACATACCTTTCCTCTACAACATTTTGCTTCAAAAGAATGGACAGTGAAGGAGTCAGAATTTTTTCCTTTGCTTCTATAAATCTTAAAAGTAAAATAGCACATGTTCTTCACTGCCATGGGATTTCTGCCTTACAATTCTATAAATTGACAGGTTTTTCTAATAAATCAGATGCCAAGTACTTATTTTTATCCTCTGTGAATGAAGCACACAGTCAGTATGTCCAAACTTTTCACTAAGTGCAATTCTTCCGTACGTGCTTAAGTACTCATGAACTATAAGGAGACAAAATTAAGCAGACATCATTAATTAGCACTTTACTTTAAAAAGGAGGGAAAAATTTATATAGATTACTCAGTTGTCACAAAACACTATCCTGCATGCTGGCTAGTCCAATGTGGAAACCTACAGAAAATGTCATGTCATCCCATAACCATATTTAGTCTATATGAGTGTTCAAACAGGAAAATGAATATTGCATAGGAGACTGTAACTTATTTCATAAGTTTGAGACTGCAAAAGTGTTCCATTTACTGTCATTTTTATTATAACTTTTCTAGAGACTATTTTTTGAGAAAGAATAAATTGGAACATTTCTCTCTTTACTTGTCAATAGCCACTTGGGATGTCAGCATCCACAGACATCAAAAAAAAAAACCACCAACAAAAAACAGGAAGTGGGTGGAAACAACATTGAGAGCTCTGGTTTAGACTCATTAAACTTAAGATGACAATTACGCAATCTTAAGATGTCAAACAAGCCAACATGTCAGCTGAGACAGATGGTACTGGATCCAGAGCACACAGTATACGCTGCGAGTCATCAGTTTAAATATGATAGTTCCATTTTTGTTTGCAAATTTGATTATCCAGAAACAAGATATAGAGAAGAAGAGAGCATAAAACCAAGCACAGGGTCCTGTAAATCTTCACCAAAAAAAAAAAAAAGTTGGAAGCAGAAAGATCATCTTCCAAATGAAAAAGAATTAACAAGATAGGAAAGGAACAAGGAGAAAACAGTCAAAGAAGCCAAAAAAGAGCAAGATTTCAAAAAGAAAATTATAGTAAACAGTACTAGAGGCAGCTGGCAGGACAAAGAAAAGGAAGAGAACGTACCAAGTACAAGGGGTCAGGACAAGTGTGGAAAGGACCCAAGATGAACCTGCATGAGATACTCTTCAGACAGTGACTACAAGCAGCTCTTTCAATGACTTTCAACATGAAAATGAAACGGAACGGTAGTGGTAGTTCAAAAAAGTAAATGGGGCCAAAGACAGGGTGCGAAAAGAAACAGCCTAAAGCATGTTTGCACTGGGAGGGAAAAGAAGGGATAAAAGATAGAAGCAGGTAAGATGCAGCTACAGTATAAGCAAAACAATTTAAAGCTTTTAAAAAGTTTCTGCTGTACTAGGAAGAGAGACTTAAAGGACAAAAAAGAATGGCAAGCAGAAGAAACCAGAGGAAAGCCACAACGTGTTTCATTTGTCTTCCCTTGAAAAAGTTTTCAAAATCCTATAAAGAAAGGAAGGGAGGCAAAAAATATGATGAGACTGATAAATTTGATGTGAACTGCAGACTACCCTGAAAACAGCGTGTTGCTTCATTATCTGTAGCTGCTCAGCTGGTAAAAGTTCTTATAACCCCAGTGATATTAAAAGATTGCAATATCCACTTGGTAACAGTAGCACATGGGGAGCCTACTTTCACATGGCTATTACTAGTATTCCTAGACAATATTCTGCAAAGTGCACCCTCTTCCTGTGAGTAAATCCTACAAGCTTTCTTTCTATACCAGAGATGTTATGTTATAGCAGCAATGCTCCCCTAAACCCATGGCATACTTACATTGCTGAGCCCAAGTCACCAAATACCATTATATAAGAAAACATTAAGTTTGGCAACTGACAACCTCTGGAAATTGTATCCGCAAAAATTTCATGTTTTCTTCCATGTTGAGCTAAAAATATGGAATATCAGGCAAAAAAAACCCTTAATGTGTTGGTGCCATTAACAAGCCCATTTTCTGATTCCACCAGAACAACTAATATTTACAACATAATTATTAATATTTTATTATGGCTTCTTTTTTATTAACATGGTAACAGATTAAATTGCTTGGGAACTAAAGGTTAAGATACTACTGAGCTGACAGGTAATCTATACAAATATGAGATTAGTTCAGCATGAAGAAGTATTTATTTAGCAATAAGAGGCAGCATGAAGCTCTACTGATAAAAGTCATGTGTATGGTGTTTAGTTTTTTGTGTTCCTATTCTGTATCTGCTCTTTTTCCTTCCTTAGAATCAATCTATGTCGCTAGTCTAACACTCAGGTGCATTTTTATATTCTTGGCATCTCCCTAGAGTGCTATTTAGAACCACAAGCCCTCCACTGAATACCTCTTGGCACAACTTTTTAAAACTACAAGTTATCCACTTTGATGAGTAAGGAGTGAAACTTATTTAACATTCTTCTGTGTTAAAATACATTTCTGATTAGTTTCTTTGATTATAAACAAACTATGCAGATTCAGTCTTAAATGCAGAGCAAATGTCTATAACCATGAGGAAGCCACATGCACTCTTCTATCTTTAACATCTGCTTTTGAAAGATAACTGCAATGTGAAAAGAACAGACAATATCAAGCTGCTCATATCTAAAAGTGAGATATTTTATTTTAAATCAATTTAAAAACTTTCTTTCCTAGGAAAAATCTGGGGGTGTGTGTTACATTTAACAGCTTTACCTATAAATGGATAAATGCTTTGTCCTGCAAAGGAGCAGAAGTCATCTTGCTAAATTTGGTTTGGCAGCAAATCTATTCTTCTGAGTCCTCTGCAAGACGATCTGGTCTCTCGGCCTAGCTCCTCATGAACGTCTGTCTACATAACAGAATCAACGTTCTACCTGGCACCATCCCTGGCAAGTACAGCCAACTACTAACAGAGCTTGGCAACTAAACTCTGCTCTCTTCCCTAAAAAAAGCTTCAAAATTCAGAAATAAAGCACAGAGTTTGGGGCACAGCAGGGAAACCTCAATACCGCAATTAGTGCTGTAATTTGGCCTATTTGTCAAGTAGAAGCAGGATTTTAACTTTTTGGCATATCTGTTTAGAACCCTTCATAGAGACAGTTTAAAACAAACATATATACGAAGCTGGTAAGCGTTCAATCCTACAGTCTTTTCCAAGAGGGATGGCACAGAGTTGAATCTGGGAGACTACAAAGCTACCACGTAACTAGACTCAAATTCAGAAAAACAAAGAGAAGCACTATTCTGTGCTTCCAGCACTGTTTTTTGATGCTATACAGAAGATCACTTACTGTTTAGCAGTACGCAGCCAAAGCACCTGCTGCCAACACCACTATTCAATATGAGGATCATAGTGCAGTGGTACCAACACCACGTAACAGTAAGCATGTAAGAAAAGCCCCAGTCAAATCACAAAAGATGTGGGTTTAAGCCAAGCGAAGAGAGGGAGGAAAAATCTCCTGGCTTAAGCAAACCACAAAGATATTTTAATCAGAACACAAAAGAAGGTTGAGACAGACACCAACTGACTCGGATCATATCACATCAATAATCCATGCACAGAGACTCTGTTGAAATCAATGGGAGGCTTGTACATAAGTGGATTGTATAATATAAACACATGCCCCTATTTAGGGCTCCACATACAAAAGAGAAAGAGCTACTAAGAACAATTCTCTTAATTAACACTTCTTTTCCATCAAGTGCTTCTAAAATAGTAAATCCTTTACACAGCTCTGTTTTCATTCACAGTTTTTATCACTGTGGTAAAACAACTGACCCCATTTGACAAATATAGGAACTGAAGCATAGGACACAAATTACACTGAAGAGAAGGGGCAGCACGCAGAACTGAGCTGGGAATAGCAGTTTACCTTCTGAATCACAGTTTAATGTCCTAGATATTTAGATGCTTATCTAGTTCAAGTCTCTAATTAGGGTGATTCTCTGTGCAGTCCTCAAATAATTTTGCATACTTCCTAAAGTACTCGTGCACAGTTTATCTCCAAGTTTCCCACTCAGTAACATCTGATTTGAGGATTGCAAATGTCCTGCAGAGGTTCAAAACACTGTACGGTCCTAGTCAGACTCCTAGACCATGAGCCTCACTACTCAGCAGCAATAAAGGATTTTAAAATTGACTGTCAAATCCACACTTTCCACACACTCTCTGTTATTAGAAAATAAATCAATAAAAAACAAAACAGCAAACTTTCAATTCAAAATACCAATTCATTAGCTGGAAATGACCTAACTAATGCTGATGTTCCAAATTGACAGTGGTCCATAAGAAAATGCCAGACCAGATCCCTGCTCAAGAAAAAAATGCAATACTCAACAACACTACAATGTAAAACACCAAATACATTGACTGCAAAAAAATTTCCAGTCTTACTAGTCCATAGTTGTCTTACAATGAAGTCAAGCAGGGAGAAACATAAACTGTACCGTAACTTGACCTATAGAAGCAACATGTGTATTAATGAGATATAAAGTTATAAATAATACTTTCACTTTCATGCTAGATAAAAATCCAGCTTCACCTATAGAACCAGCCTTCAGCTAAATAGTCTCCTCCCGAAGTCCTGAGTGTTCTCCCTCCCATGAAAATCCAACTTTGAAATGCTTAACACCTTATCAAAGATTGATTCAGCAATACATCCACCTTCTAGTTTACATCTTGCATGTGATTAAGTTCTGTATTACACAGGGTTAGTGCCAACAAGCTTGTTCATCTCCCTTAACTATAGATGCAAGTCCATAATACTATGAAAATAACATATTTTGAGTCGAATGAGCTTTCTGCTCTTTACAATTACAGTGTTTAACTGTTTTGAATAATAACTTTTCAGGACTGCCTTGTTTTGTCTTTTCAGATTTGTTTTAAGTCTATCACTGACAAAATGAGGAGAAATGCTGCTGAGAAATGGCCACTTTTCCAGACAACTGCTTGAAGAATGATTTTTCTGATTCATCCTAGCATTCTTTTTTTTTTCAAGTTGTCAAAACAAACACCACACCCACTTGATTTCCGAGTTCTGGGTAATTATATTTAGAATTAGCAAGCACCGTGCAACTATTAATCATACAAAGTTTAGCCCTTACTTTACCTATTCAGAAATCAGCCAGTGCATTCAAACGCAGTCTGTTTAGCATTTGTTTAAGATACGGCCTCATCGCTTCACTCTGTACCACCGCCACAATCACAGAGAATATAGGGCAGTCCACTCAAGTCAATCCCTCCGCCCCAAGGGAGGATCAGCTACTCCTCAGCCACCGCAGCCACCATTATCGCTGATGATACACAAGAACTGGTTATTTCGGGCAGCAGTTTTACACACGTACTCACAAAACACATTATAAATTAAAGGAGGGAAGGGTGTTGCACGTCTGCAGCGCCCTAACTGGGACGGTGCTCAAGCCGGTCTCCGAGAGATAAAAATGAAGGATAGAAACTCCCCCAAGATGCGAGTCGGCTTTTCTAAAAGTAGTATCTGGCAACATGAACGCCTCTGCAAACAGTTCACCTTGTTTAAACTGGATGAACCACCCCGTGATTATCACGGAGCCTCCATTAAGATGACACACACAAACAGAGCCCTAGCAGAGCTCAATTACTCTGTTCGCTGCTCGCACACTGCAGGACACACACTTCTTTTCCTTTTCTTTTCCCCCCTTCCCCTCTCCCAGCAGACGAGCAACTGCCCTCACGAGCGCGGCGACGCCACGGGGCTGTGACCGCGGCGGGGGCATCGGGAACCCCTGCCCGGCCCGGTCACCCCCTTTGTGCCCGAACCCCGCCGAGCCACAGCAAACCCGCCTCTCCCCCCACCTCCGCCTGACCCTTTCCCAGCCGCGGGGGCGCCCGCCGCGGGGCACAGAGCCCCCATTGTGCCCGCCGGCTACAGGGCCAGCCCCGCCACGACGCTCCCCCTCTCTTGGGAGCTGCTCGGTGCTCGCCGTTACAGTCCCTCAGCGCCGGGCAGGACGGGGACACAACAACGGCGGGCAGCTCCGCGCAGACGGAAGGGCGCGGCGAGTGTCACGGAGGAGCCGTCACGAGTGTGACGGCCTCGGGCAGGAGAGCAGCGACCCCTCTTCCCAGGAGCGGGGCGCCTCGGTCGCCTTCCCCGCGCCCGCGTTGGCCAGGTGAGAAGCAGCGTCTCCCGGCACAACCCCTCTACTCACCGCAGCCACCTCCGCCGCCCTCTTCGTCCATGTTGGGGCCGCAAGCAGCGCGCTCCGCAACGGCCGCGGCTGAGAGAGGCCCGGAGCTCGCACCGCTCGCTCAGGGCCCGCGCCGCAGCACTCGGCGCCTCGCAGGCGCTTCTCCTTCTCCTCCGCCGCGCGGCTCTGCCCCTTCCCTCTCCGCCCAGTCCTGCCTCAGCCCCAGCGGCACCCGCCGCCTCGGCCCAGCCGCCCGCCCCTCTCATGTGACCCGCGGAGGAGCGAGGGGGGGAAAGGCAGGCCCCGCCGGCCTGCACAGCCGCCCCCGCCGCTATAGGGTCGCCGGGCACCGCCGCGCTGCCTCCTCCCCTCAGGGGCGGGCAGCTCCCTAGCCGTGCCCTGCGGCGGAGGGGGCCTCGGGGCGGGAGTTGCCTCCCTTTCGCCTTCCTGCCTCTCGTTTTTGTTGCTGCCTCCCAACAGGTTTCGCATGGTGCGGCCTGGCAGTGTTGAGGCGGCTGAGCCGACTTCCCCGTGGGCTGGCAGGCTGGCGGGGGGCGAGGGCAGCGGGAGGAGCCTGGCCTGCGGGGCAGCGGCTGGCTAGCAGCCTGAGGGCGATAGCGGGAGGGGCTGAGGGGAGCCGTCGAGTCAGTTGAGTTTCGTGTCGGTTGGGGTTGTCTCTTGGGGTCTGCGGTGGCCAGAAAATGTCTGCAGAGATGCTGACTCTTTTAGAGGGGTCTAAAGGGGGCAAAGAGCAGAAAGTGACAGGAAGGCGAGGGTCGAGCTGGGTTGAAGCCGTGTTGTGAACTGGGACAAGGTGGGTCGAGTCTCTGACCAGAGGTGTATGATTTTTCTGCATGTTTTCTTACAATTATTGCTTTCTCCTTGTTCTTGGGTCCGGTCTGGTGCTGGAGGGGTGGTGGGTGCATCCACCGCAACAGGGGTCATGAGGAGCCTTGGGTAGAGACTATTTCCCCATGTGTGGCACAGGGGTTTGCATTGGTTTGTGTTATCTGTGTTGGTAACATAAAGGATTTGCCTGCTTACTGCCCTAGGAGTCAAAGGATCTGTGAGATTTCTTAAGTTCTCAGTAAAGATCGTCAGTGAGATATCATGGGAGTCCGGATATCAGCAGCCTCCGAAGTCTGTGTGAAGGTAAGCAGAAGTGTGCTGGCACAGGCCACTCTTCCTTCCTTCCTTCCTTCCTTCCTTCTTTCTTAGGCAGCACCCGTCTTTATTTTTTTTAAACCTTTGGTGTCAAAATCTTGTTCAGAAAGGAAGCTGTGAGGGGAAAGGGTCAGCCAACAGGAAAATACTGGGTTTTTCATTTTCCTTTTGTAGGCTGGCATGGGACAGAGCATGGTCTAGGAAGCTGTGTCGGAAGCGCTCACCTCTTGACACTGCTGCTAATAGGTGGTTATTACAGCCCATTTTGCTGAGAGCTGAGGTTGGGCTCTGGCTGCTGCTCTGGTGAAAAAGCGTTTTACTTCATCTAGAAACCATGAATATCACAAACCTTTAAAATACTCCTCTGTATATCCTATGTTAAATTACATATTTGTTATAAGTTTAGTAAGTGTATAAAAAAGATATGATTACATAAAACAGAAGGTAAGGGATTTATTTTGAAATGTGTGTCTATAAAGTGCAATTATGAGATGTTTTTAAAATAAGTCTGAATGCAGATGAGCTGACAGTGGACTCTGAATATTTTTGCACACTGAGAAAACTTAATTTACATTAAAGGGGAATCTGGTTCATGAGAAAAATTCTGATTTCATAATTGATCACAGATTGTTTGCTTTCATTTAATCTGTTGTTTTCCACCTTTATATAAAATATATTCCTTTAATTTGTTGTTTTTGTTTGTCAGTATCTTTTTTTTCCTTCCTTCCTATATTTCAGTATAACTTAATATACTTTTGTTGGACAGAAAATTCCAGTGCAAAATGAAAGATAGCCCGATCACTAAGTTTAGTAGAAGGGTGAGCTGCGGGTAACAGTCCACCTCCCACTAATTCAGTTTAAAATTCCTGTTGACTTCATGGAAGCAATACGTGATTATAAAATTCCGCAAATTAATAGCCAAGATTTTATATAAACTTTATGGTAAAATCAGACAATTCCAAACTTGTGAGATAAGCAAAATGTTCTTTATTATAACTGCACTACTAACTTGACCAAACAGTTAAATTATCAGTATTTTGCATTGTTGAAAATGTAGCTGACTCTGTAACTTTGAAATATATGTCATTAAATACCCTCTCAAGGAAAGTCTGTGCTTTACAGTCCCATTTTAGTAGGAGGATTTATTAATGATACATAGTACAAAAGAGTGTTGACATTACAGTGTCTTCTCAAGGCTGTATGTCTCTGAAATGATGGCAGATATTCCTTAAAGCTTGAAATTTTCATACATATTGTGTACATTATGAAGAGACTTACTTTTGCATGGGCCTGATCTGCAGGTGTTCTAATTAAGACTATTAGTTCTGAGTACAAGGTGCTTACTGGTCAAAGCTGCTTAATCTTCAAGTGAGGTGTGCAATAGAAACTTTGAAGACCAAACGTTTTACCTTGTTGTCTCATTTTCCTGTGTATAAAACAGGTCTCATGTCTGGCTATAAACCTAACTAGGTCAGGAATAGATTTTTTGAAAATGTACAACATCAACTAAAGAATTACAGTCATATTTCTACATGGTAGCTATAGTAGTTCTACCATAGCAGAACTACTCTATAGTTTTGGATAATTCACAAGTAACAATGGCATTATCATTAAATACTGGGTAGTTCCTTACCAACAAAGATGACAGGCAGCAAGACAGGTTACAATCTCAGCAAACTTTAGGGTACACTCCAATAAACTGTTTCCTACTCACGTGAATAATTCTCTCACATCTACTCTGTTTTCTGAAACTTTGATCATTCTTCTGTTTTGAAATACATATGAATTTTATTTTTCTCTATATATGAATAAGGGTTTCAGTCAGCAGTTTCCTAAAGATTGCTTGATCTTGTTTTGTTTTGTTTTTCTTTCTTGCAGTCCATTCTGTAGTCATAGATCTATTTTTACCACAAGTATGCTTTGCCAGTTTTGTATCCACAAATCTGACCTTCTGTGTTTGAAGAACTTCATAGCCTGTCATTCATGCAAATAATAGTCTAATAGCTGGTCTATTTAAATTATTTCTAGGAGGAAATTGGGCTTTCTCCAAAACCTGCTGTTGGCAAGGTTGATCCTTTAATGATAAATGTGGTTATTTGCTGAATTTTCAGCTAATACACTTTGTATTTTTTTTTTTTCTCTTTTCCCTTTCCCTCTCTTTGGATAGTTTAGTATCTGTTTCAGTTCAGCTTCCACTAAGCAGTAATTTATCATGTCATTTTTCATTTTCAGGGATCAGGAGCATATCTGTTATGACATTTGTCCTTACACAGAGAGTCAGTGAAGACAACTGAATCCCTTACATCATATTATCACATTTGTATGGTCTGAAAGGCTCATTGAAGATTAAGCTATTTCTATGGATTTTTTGAACCAGATTCCAAACAATACTGGCTGAAAATGAAAATTACTCTTTACCCTTCCTTTTTCTTCTTTTTTTTTTAATAATCAAAGAATTCAAGAGTAGGAAAGGTTACCGCATCCTTTCCTCAGCAAGAGTGGACTCACTTTTTTCTGGATTGCTCTTTATTTGCTAATGGAAATTCTGGGGGGGGGGGGGAAATCATCTTCATTTTTCATCTTTAGTTTACTTTTAGAAATAAAAACGCCTAGTCTTACTTTGTTAAGTTTCCTCTTTCAGAAATGTAAATGTTTCAGTGACGTAAAATTCCATTGTATGATGATAGATCTCATAAATCAAAAGGATGAGCTGTGATGATGTTCATTACATGACTAGCGATTGGAAAGTAGATACTAACATTGTATTCAAAGACCAGAAATACAATTCTGAATTTTTTATTAACACAGAAGGAAGTAAACTAACTGCCATTGTGCCATCAGACCAGATGTCAGTATCCAATACAGGGAGATGGAATAATGCACCTTAGGGTCAGAAGGAAGAAAGAATCTTTGAAATCTTATTTGAGGAGGTAGTCATCCTGCATGCAGGTATTCCCATTTCATGCATTCAGTCAAAACGTCACTAATTTGGAAGTCTGGCTTATTGTCAGTTCTGTTAGATTTGGCAAGAAGTTATGCTTAAGGAGAACAGTTAATCTCAAAGACCTGAACATCTGTACAGTCTTAAGAATACATTCTTAAAGAATATAGATCTCTTAAAGAACAGATGTATATCTCAAGGAATATAGATACATCTTAAAGAATACAGATGCGGTGCAATGTTTTGTAAGCTAGAATTTTGTGGTTTTATTATTATGATTTTACTACTTGCTCGCTTAGATGCTCATATTTGTAGAAAAATGGTGCAAGCATTACATTTCCTAAGACAGTATCTTCTTGATAGTCAGAATCACTGTCATTGATACTCGGCCACTGTATTAAAGAATACTTCTGTTTATTTTTTAAGAAGCAATGCCTAATAGTTTCCAGGCAGGAAGGTCTTAGTCCATCATTACGTCTTTTTTTCATCCCTATTTTTGAATTTTTAATTTATCATTACTTGAAAGCCTGGTATTCTTAAGCCCGTAAGGCAGACTCTTTGACTTCCTCTGTCTGGCAGACGGGTTTTAGCCATGTATTGTTTATTAAAATGTTTATGCTGTCACACATACTGTATTTGTCTCGGCTGGAAAAATCCTGTTTGCTGGTTGTCTTAACGGTTTCAAAAGTATTTGCACTTTTCGTTTAATCCAAGAAAAAAATCCATGCAGGTATTTTATATTGTTGTCAGAGACATCAAAGCTGAAGCTTAGCAAGTCAAACACCTTTTATGAATGGTGCTTTTTTGTATGCATAGGAAGCTCATTCTCTTAAAATAGTCAAACCCCCCAAAGTTAAAGATGCCCCTCTCCTAAGAATTTTGCATGAGTTTTTCTCCAGATGAACTTCTAAGTCATATCCTGAATTTTATTTGCAGCTTATTTCAAATTCTAATTCTTGACTTATTTTGAGGTTGTTGGGTTTTTTAAGACTTCTAAATGAGCCTTATCTATTCCTAACATCAAGTATTACTGGTTTTGGAAGTCAGTGCTTGTTTCCATTGTGTAACACTGATAGGGCCACTGATGGGTCATTGAGTAATGAACACCAGAATGCCCTGCTGAGAAAACCCAAATGCTTTAAAAATTGTGGAGGTCCACCAACTCTGCTTATGATCTGAAACATACTTTGCATTAGAACTTGTTTTACCTGTATTAATTATGCATACATAGTACTAGACAAACAGGATGCTTTCTAGCATGAAAGCTGTGCCTAAAATAACAGAAAAGGAGGACTTGGATTCAAAGGACATAAGCTGAAAAAGATCATGAGTGGAATTTTGCATGAAGCTTGAGAGAGTTTTTCTATCTCAGGAAAATGATAGAACTTGATACAAAGTAATTCTCAAGGGAGGGTGCACTGATTAAGGCCAGATTCTGTTCCTACCCTGAGAAGTAGCCGCAGTCTGTGAATTCACCTCTGTTGGCTAACTCCATCTTGACATGGTTAAATGTATTACCACTTCCCACTTCCCAGTCTCACCAAGACCTGGGTATTTGAAATTCCTCATTCATCCTATACTGGGAACTGTAGCAGAGCTGCAAACCATACACAAGTCCTACTCTAGCTGCATGCGTACAGCAGCAGTTGAAAGATTTATTGTAGTAGTGTTAATAACAGGGGAGGCCTCTACAGTTCCCTCCTCCTCCCTGCCCAGAGAAAAATTCTTAAACAGTTCCACAGTGTAAGAGGGCTGGCATCCCATGGTACATGTGGCAGCCAAGTGACAAGCTGGACTTGCTTGTGACATACAGTGTTAGAAAGGTTAGACCAGGTGCTCTTGTTGATTCACCAGTGAGCATCTGAAATGCAATTGCATATCTCCACATGAGCTGGCTCAGATCTTGCTGCTGGCTAGTCAACAATGCACAAATCTGGGTTTAATAAATATGGAACCATAAATTTAGACAGGAGCAGGAACTGGTGACTAATGATTGTGACTTTCAATGCCCTCTCATCTGTTCATGCAACCATTTGTGAAGCCTTGCTGTAAATCAGATTACTCAGTCCAGACTTTAAAAGTTCTGCCTAAACCAGTTATTTTTAACCAGAATTATTCCATTTATTAAGTTCAAGCTCTGGTACCACGAACAGTTGCATTGGCACAATTACAGAGTTGGTAGACTGGGACACACAGATGGTGTGGAAAGAAGGAGGGCAGGCTGCTGGATAGTTATCTTGCCAGTGGGGACAATATCCCTGCATAATTCTAACCTTATTCTGAACCACTGACTCACCATCAATTTCAATTTCTGACCCCTGATGCTCAGCCCTTCTCAAACTATGCCTATAGTCAAACTTACATGCTTGTTAATGTCTCATCTGCAATGCTAAAACACCTAATGGTAGTAAATTGATCAAGATCAAATATGAGCATGTAGTTGCATTCCTGTCAAGATTAGTCAGCTATGAGTTACAGTATTTAGACAAAGCTTTATCCTGGCTTTATACCTGCAACATGAAGACAAATCTTACCAACTCTAATGTGAAATCATCAGGAGTAAACCTATATCCACTCCTTGTTTTGTGAGAGTTTTGGGTTTTAAGTAACTCTAAGGGTGGGTTGAGTTTGTACAAAGAATTTTGTGCCATGTTACCATCCAAGACCTAAATTTATTCTACCATGAAATACAGCGGTTGTATACTGGTGAGAGTATGCCTTCAGCTTCTCTCGTAGGTTACTTTTGAATACATAGCTCCTGTTGAGTTCAGATGAAAAGGGGAGGCGATTCTTTGTTAAAAGACGATGTGTCACATTTTAAATTCTTATTGTCTCTCACCAAGAAAGTATCCTATTTATTTCAACTGCTGCAGTTAGAAAGAAACATGAGGCAGAAAAACATCACTTAAATCCTTCCCCTTTTATGGCTACACATACTATTTTACTCCTTTCATATCCTCATGGATGTAAGTATAATCCCCTACATTTCTCTACCGAAACAAAAAGCTCTTGGTATTTTCTTGAGATAATTGAAGTGTACTTTCAATTGAAAAAGCAGATCTTCACCTTAATTGTCTTTCTCCTGCTGTGTTTCCCAGCATAGTCTTAAAGAAAGCAAAACTGTCTCTAAGCACAAGAATATGTTAAGCAAGAGAGAGGCAAAGTTAAAACTTGGCAAGCACTAAAACAAAGAAGTTTTCCAAGGAAATGGAGGAGACAGGTCAAATTAATTCCTTATGTAACTCCATTTACCTCAGCGCAGTTACATGAAGGATGAACTTGGTACCTTATGCTTCTGTGGTCAGAAAAGGATTTCTGTGATCTTAATCAGCTAGTATAAAATAATAATTCTTAAGAAACAAAATTGTAATTTAAGTATGATAGAACTGCCCTTTCTATTTTTAGACCATTAATATAGTTGTAAAAGAACAATAGGTCTACAGAACAATGACAAAAACGTCTTCATAAAAAGATTAGTACATGATGATTTGCAGCTTACATCCTTAGTAACAGTTTTTTGTGGGAAAGAGGAATTCATGAGAGACTGCTAAAATGGGCAGTGACATCAGGGACAGCTTCTTTTTCTTTTAAGTTCCAAAAGCTTTTCTCCAGTTTGCTGACTCAACTTCAAGTTTTTTCCTCTGATCTCATTCTCCTCTCTGACCACTCCTAATTCAGTGCTCCTTTTCCTTAATTTTCTTTGGGTTCTGCTGCATATACAGGGATCTTTCTAGCTTCTCCTCCCTGGTGAGTTTTCTAGGTTTTTTCTTCTCAGGCAGAAATATTCAACCTCTTGAGACAAATAAAGGAGAGATGTTTGGATTCCACCGTAATTTCTTTTTAGATTTTAAATTTCAGTATGCTTAAGATGCTTTAAAATAACGTTTTTCACTGTGAGAACCCAGCCTCCATGTGTCAATCTGTAGTACTCAAATACAGCTGTACCCAGAGATTATTTCCATTTTGATGTTACAAAACACCAACCCCTGCCTCCTCACCCCACTCCCAAATTCACAAAATGCTTTTATATCAATATGTTAAGATCTTTTAATACTGTAATTAAAAGCATCCATATAGTATATTATTTCAATGAAACTGAAATCAGCAGTCTGACTTTTTTATCTTTGCCAACTTGCAACTATCAGTTTTAATACTGAGGAAAGGATCTGTGTATACATGCATATAAAATATGTGAAAATACAAAGGTATTTATTTAAAACAGACAAAACCAGGAAGATGATAAAATAGCAGAAGGAAGTGGCCTCAGATATAAAAACTTTTGCTTTGTATAGCAGAATTTATCACTGAAAGCTAAGGCTGGCAAATTGCCATGCTTGGGATAAAGCAAGCAATGTAATGTAAAATAAAAAAATTGATTTAGTGTACAAAATACAATGGATGCATTTGAAAAACTAATGTCCTAGAAAGTAATTTAGTTAAACATTTTTTGTTTCCTTTCTTTTATGTGTATCTTTAAAAGCGTCATTATATTTTCAAATAGCAGAAATCTCAGTTGTACAGATGCATGCTGTCCTCTAAGGATGTCTGAATCAGGTGTGCCATTCAGCTGGATGTAGAGGATTTCTAAATACCCATAATTAAGCAAAGATAGTAGAGATAATTTTGAAATCAAAACTATTAAAGCATGTTTTATATAAAAATGATTCACATACTGCACAATTTTAATCCACAAAGCTACTCAAGTAAGTGTGGATTGCTCAGTATTTAAATAGGGTTATCTTCTCCATTTCCTTTGTTTGGGGGAAAAAATTTGAAAGCCTTAGGAAATACAGTACATTTACATCTGAACGACTTTTCACATAAAAGTTTTTGAAACCTGCTGTTGACTGAGAACACTGCAAAAGCATGAGAATGTGGGATATATAG
This sequence comes from Lathamus discolor, assembly GCF_037157495.1. Taxonomy (NCBI): domain Eukaryota; kingdom Metazoa; phylum Chordata; class Aves; order Psittaciformes; family Psittacidae; genus Lathamus; species Lathamus discolor. The sequence goes on along the minus strand of NC_088889.1, from coordinate 84,214,339 downwards.
TTCAGTTATTGTACCAGCTGAGAATGAATGAATTCTTACCTGTAATGATGATTCCTCCTCTCTGGCCTGGTAAGACCTGCATTCTGGTATTCCTGCTAGAAGAGAAGCCCTTTCAGTAGAAGGTGGATAATGAGCACAGCCAAATTCTCATGATTAACAAAATCATGCCCTTGCTCTTTATTCCCATCTGTAAGACTTTTCCAGAACTCAACATGTATGGAAAACTCCAAACCTGAAAAGCAAGATGGCTAATAACTACAATTAAACAAACAGATCATTTTTTCAACATCTTCATCACATTTGCAAGATAAGTAGACTCTTATCTGAGTACTATCTATATTCTTAAATAATGTCTCCTTCTCTCACAGTGAAAACCTTTTCCAACTTGTTGACAAGAATGATTGTCTCCTCCACAGATTAAATCATTATAAAATCATAGAACAGTTAAAGTTGGAAAAGACCTTAAGGTTATCTAATTCCAACCCCCCTGCCATGGGCACGGATGCCTTCATGAAGTATTTTTAGGCATTTCTCATATTTCAATTTTTTTGTGTCCTGTCTGCTTCTACAGAATTTCTAGATTTGCTCTTCATGAAGAACAGGATCCTGACAGTTCTTTTTCTAGCTGCTGCTTTTTCCTGAAATGGTCTGGACTTTCTGCATAATTTGTACAAAGCTCTCCTTTCTATAAATGTGGTATTTAGTTCTGTTTTAGTAAAGCTGAGATATACAGATGTGAGTTAAGAGAGAAATCCTTCATGTTCTTCAGCTAAAATAATGAAAGCCTGTCTTGAAACTACTAGAAAGGAGAGAATATTGTCTTTATTAAATTATGAAACTGCAAGTAATGACAGATAAATGCAGATGAAGCAGTCATCTTAGAAATCCTAACTGGCAATCAATAGAGATGTTATTCTAGAATATTCATCCTAGGCAGTGGGAACAAGTAAAGTGGTATGTTTATCACACTTGGATTTTGATTGATTCTATTGATTCTAGAATAATAGAACAGAAAAGAAAGGTATGCTTTTACCATGCTTAATGTAGCACTTGGGGATGTGTTTCCATTCTTTGCTACCAGACTTTTTGTCATCTATGGAAAGCACTTAAGCAGAAAGTTATTCTAAGCAAACAAAGATATTCATGCATGCATGTGTGTATATATATATATATAAATGTAAATATTTATATGTGGTTATATACAGGCAATCAGAAAACTACAATTTCATATTTTATGTTAATGAAATGGTCTTTTATCTCTAGATCACAGGATTAGATGTATGCAGGGAATATTCTTAGCTGAAGACTCTGAATGAAGGCTGCTACAAAGCTGATGTGGATATACTGCATTGGTTTCAGTCAGCTTTGCACAGAGGCAAAACTGTCCTGTCACATTCAATAACTGCTTAAATAATGAGAACTCTTTTTTTTTATTTCCTTACAGAGCCCATTAGCAAAAAATTTAGACGCAGACTCCACCTCTGAGTTTGGAGTCTGCCTGTTTAAAATGATTTCTCCTCCCTTTCTGATAACAACCCACAATTGTTTAACACTCCTGTAGTACTTCTTTAATAACAGCAAATTTACCGAAGGATTAATGTAAAATTTTCCCTGAATTACTGAATTTACTGTTACTTGGGGTGTCTTCTATTATGAGTGGAAATTGCAAGGAGACACCCTTTTAGTTCCCTGGCAATGCGTATGTCACAACACCCTTTAGAAAAACGGGGAGAAATTGACTGTGGATTCTTCTGTACAATAACAAGAAATTATTACAACATAACAATGTTTTTCAGATTAATTTGAAAGCAGAATTTGTTGTGATTTAAACTGTGAAAAGAAAATGAGTTCTGAAAATACTTCTTTATGCCCTTTTCTTCTAACAGCCTAATTTCTTGGAAGGACTTTCTAATCAGTGTAATCTGGTGTGACTTCATTAACTCACCATTCCAAGTAGATAGTCCAATATTTTCTCTTGATCAGCAGTAGTAGATAAAAATACTAAACTTCTATTTCTTTAACTGCAGCACCAATGTCAAGCATGTGAATTTAAACACAGTAATACAAACGCCAGCATACTGCAGGTGAACCCTGTGTACTCCGGAAACAAAGTTAAAAAAAAGAAACTTAATACTCCAGTACAAAACAGTTACACTTACTTAGCAAAAAAAGCTATAACCACCTTGTTAACAATGACTTTGTGCAGTTCATTTGAAAATATCTAAGAATAAAAAGCAATACTGACTAAAGCTATGTAAAAATCCTCAGCAAAAGCTCTTATCAACTTATTCAAATAAAGTAGCAAATTTATACCCTTTTACAAACTGAATTCCTGGGAGTTTTCTGTGGTTTAGAAGACCATCCAGTATGCTGTAACTTTGGACATTGTGTGGTTTATTTTTATAGTTCTCAGTTAGTAAATGCTGACTCTTTGTTTCAAAATAATACACTTGAGATTTTAAGATTGTTTTTTGATGAGTACAATGTTTGGAAATTATGCAGTGAATTTCAAAGCACTTCAGGAACATGGTATTGTCTCTGTCTGAATTGCTGCAAAGATTCACATTGACTACTGTCAGTAGGCCTGGACTTTTAACTTGGCCTAAATTTAAGGATATTCCCATAAAACACACGAGTCCAGACCTTGTAGTTTGGTTCATATGCAGATATCCTCATGCTTACAGAGCTCTGATTAAGTCAGCAAGGCCAGACATAAGCACTAATCTTGTGTGATTGGATTACTGGATTGAAGCTGCGATTTGTCCTACTGAAGCCACTTCAAGTTACTTACACAGATAAATCCTACTCTCAGATTTCTTTTCTTATTGATTACACTTTCTGAAATGAAAAAAAAAAAAAAAAGGAAACCCCAAAACCCCACAAAAACCTTGCTTGCTTTCTCCACCTTTTCAATGGACTAGTACACTGTCTAGTTCTGCGTTACCAAGTTTATGTAGGACTGGAAGGACAACAACTCTGGGGAAAAATAGTAAAAGTGTTATTTTCCTTTTCCATGAAACAGATGTAAAATACTTGTGATTTTTTATTTCTTGTGAGTCCATTTCCAGGCCTTATTTAATGCCATCATCTCGCAGGATCAGAGATATTTGACAGAATTCCTATTGTAAAGGAAAATCAGATCCTATTTATATTGCTTCTTGTCTCAAGCTGCAATTCACATCCTCTCATGTTTCTGACAAAATGATCTATCAAAATTAAACCAGAATATGTTCAAAGCATTTTTCTTTTTTTCTTGGTTGGTCTCTCTTTTTCATGTTAGGTTGAGAAGAGTCATCTTGGGTATATCAGTGTCTATCACAGCTAGAATATCTGCTAGGAAGCAGAAGTGCAGCTCCCTCCAAGGCAGATCAACTGCTGGATTTAACATGTGAGTAACAAAGATTTACCAGAGGTATATTCACTGATAAAAGCATTCTTTTATAGTAACTATAGTAACAATAGCAATATACAAAATGGAATCAAACCTTTGGACAGTGCTGTTTCAATAAGAGCCTTCAGAAAAAGCACTTCCTATGTGAGGAAAGCGAAACTGCTAAATAATCCATTCAGAAACAGCAACAATGCCTGATGGATACTTTATGAAAATATATTAGAATTAACTGTAAAGTAGCAAAGAAGATTGATAAACTGTCTGTAACAAAACATCCAGTGATGAAAATCTCAACAGCCTTCTAGGTTGCTGCCATTGGCAAGAAAGTAGTTCAGCTAAACAAAAGGAAATCAGAAGATACAGTTACAAACTATGAACCAATGATTATGAACCAGTGAGGAAATGTGAGGAAGATCTCTGAAAATGATGTTTGACAGTGACAACACAGACCAGACAGCTTTTATTTTGACCAACAGATTTTTGGGAACACAAACTGTAGATCAAAGTGAAGGACTTGAAACACGCTCCAGTCTGTACAGATGTTCTCACTCAGAAAGCAGCTAGAGGGACCAGAAGGTAAACGAAGGCTGTCCAACTTTGAAAAATGTTTGGATTTTCATTCTGTCTTGATAAGCAAATCCATTTTTTTCAGCCTGATAGAAAATTCAACATCTACAGACATGACCTAAAATGACAGATACCTGAAAATGTACAAGCACCTTAGAAAGGTGCTATACAATAATCATAAAAATATTTTTTGTTTTAATCTTAAATGCTTTTATGTCAAAGGAGGGGAGCAAAGACCAGAAACTGGAAACATTGTTAGTATTCTAACTCTGGAGCAGATCATACATGCTTGCAGGCAGCATGCAATACTTGGAATGCAAGGCTAAGATCTGAAAGGCGATTCGGGAATCTCTCCTGTAGAAAACATTTTTTTTATTATTATTATAGAAAGCAAGACAGGATTACTGAGCTCAGAAGGGTTATTTGTGAATAACTTCCAGCTAAAGTGATTAAGTGATTAAGGGCTCCAGCGACTAGCCAAAAAAAAAAAAAAGAGCATCCAAAACATCCTGCTTGTCATTGCTGCTGGCTTTTTGTTCAATGAGGTGAGCATTTGTCTTGTGTTGGTTTTGGTCCTCTGCCCTTGGTGATACTTTTAACAATTAATAATACTTGAAAGAATTCCAAAATGTGTGGGCTTTTTCTTTTTCCCTTTGAACTTTGAGCTTAAAGATAAATAAAGGAGTATTTTGGTATGTCTAGAAAATATTTATGATAACAAATAGATGTAGTGCTTCCTAATGGTCAAGAGACTTACAATGTGCTTTTTACAAGCACACCACAGTCCTTGATAACAAGAACCCCACCTAATATTTTATTTTTTAATTGAAGGTGAAACACTGCACCTACTTTTAAAAAATCATCTCCTTAGAAAATGTGAAATGTGATCATCTTCAGCAGAATCTTTGATATTCGTGTTTGGCTAGAGATTTTTTTTTGGTTTTTTTAACTTTTAAGCTGCCCTTTTATCTGCCAGAAAAGGCAAGAGCTAAGAAACACACTGAAGAGGAGAATGTTGTGATGTTTGTGATGCTAAAAGGTTTCTCTGGCAATCTTAGACTTGCATAGAGAAAATCTGGGCTCCTGTACAGATGAGCTGCTCTCATAGAATCCAATAGTACGAGATAAACAAAGACAGACTACCACAAAATCATAGACCACCACCTTGAATCTGACTTCAAAATGCTTCAAATCCTAAACAGATCCAAATTTCTTTTTGGATATGCACGTCATAGGCTGTCTATTCCTGACTTACTTTACAGAAGTATTCTGAGTTCCTTGAAGCTCCCCATGTACTGCAGGCATCATGTCCATTCATATAAATACACATAAACCGACTGATAAACTGTCTGAAAGTGATGACAACATAGAATCATAGAATCATAGAATAGTTAGGGTTGGAAAGGACCTCAAGATCATCTAGTTCCAACCCCCCTGCCATGGACAGGGACACCTCTCACTAAACCATCCAACACAAGGCTTCATCCAACCTGGCCTTGAACACCGCCAGTGATGGAGCACTCACAACCTCCCTGGGCAACCGATTCCAGTGTTTCACCACCCTAACAGGAAAGAATTTCCTCCTTATATCCAATTTAAACTTCCCCTGTTTAAGTTTTAACCCATTACCCCTTGTCCTGTCACTACAGTCCCTGACAAAGAATCCCTCCCCAGCATCCCTATAGGCCCCCTTCAGGTACTGGAAGGCTGCTATTAGGTCTCCACGCAGCCTTCTCTTCTCCAGGCTGAAAAGCCCCAACTTCCTCAGCCTGTCTTCATACGGGAGGTGCTCCAGTCCCCTGATCATCCTCGTGGCACTCCTCTGGACTTGTTCCAGCAGTTCCATGTCCTTTTTATGTTGAGGACACCAGAACTGCACACAATACTCCAGGTGAGGTCTCACAAGAGCAGAGTAGAGGGGCAGGATCACCTCCTTCGACCTGTTGGTCATGCTCCTTTTGATGCAGCCCAGGATATGGTTGGCTTTTTGGGCTGCGAGCGCACACTGCCAGCTCATGTTCATTTTCTCATCGACCAGCACCCCCAAGTCCTTCTCTGCAGGGCTGCTCTGAATCTCTTCTTTGCCCAGTCTGTAGCTGTGCCTGGGATTGCTCCGACCCAGGTGTAAGACCTTGCACTTGTTGTGGTTGAACTTCATAAGGTTGGCATCAGCCCACCTCACAAGCGTGTCAAGGTCCCTCTGGATGGCATCCCTTCCCTCCAGCGTATCAACCGGACCACACAGCTTGGTGTCATCGGCAAACTTGCTGAGGGCACACTCAATCCCACTGTCCATGTCAGTGACGAAGATGTTAAACAAGACCGGTCCCAACACCGATCCCTGAGGGACACCACTTGTTACCGGTCTCCAGCCGGACATCGAGCCATTGACCACAACTCTTTGTGTGCGGCCATCCAGCCAGTTCTTTATCCACCGAGTGATAACATGAGTGATTAAGACTTGATCACATTGCTGTCAGAGTAGGGTGGCTGGGTGGCAGAGTAGGTGGCAGCCAAAGATATTAGAAACCGTTACTTCAGTATGTACCCTGCAAATTCCAGAAGCAATGAGGAATCTAAAGTGAGAATCTGAAGAATCTACAGCAGAGAGAACATTGATAGCACTTTCTTAATTGTGAATGTCTAACCACATGCTGAAACTCACAGACCTTAATGGACGATTACGTTCTTTTTTCTCCTGCCCTTCCCCCACCCACCCCCTTCTTTTTTTTGCTTTCAAATGCTTGTTTTGAGGGAAAGATGCTCTCAGTATTCATCATTAGGAAAAGTAGACATGTTCATTTTGTACTCAAGGTATCTATCAGCCTTCTCTTCAGGATTGTCAATACCATTTCTTTTCAGAATAAATCCAGCACATACCAATAATATACTTCTTCAAAATATAACACAGCATCAAGGGATGGTGAGATTGACCACAAACTGTAAGTTTATTATGTCTTCTGAGTCTAAAATCCAAGTGTCATCTGACAGCAATTTTCAGAAGAAAAATCTGAAAAGTGAGGGGTTTCAGTTTTGTTTTAGTATATTTTTTAATGCTCAGCATTTAGCAGAGGATACATGTATATTCCACTCCTTTAATTTGAATATTTTATTCAGCAAAACCAAGGTCTGGCCTATCTGTTAATACTAAGGTGGTTTTAACCCTGAAGAGAAACACCCAGGATGTTACCCTCACTTACCCAAGAGAGTTGCAATTCTATGTATTTAGCATGGTTTGCTTTCCCCTTCTAAAATGAAAATCTGTTACAAGATCAGAGCTAGTAAGTTAGGAAATACCTTGGAATTAGATTGAATGTGTCTGGATTGTTAAGGTGTGTAACTAAAAAACATGCAAGAAGAATGCCTATGAATGAATATTGGTGGCTATCATGATTAAGCTAGCCTAGAGCTCAGATGATGCATTTCCAAGGCCAAGCAAAAGGCATTTAGCCCTTTTGTTCTCACGCAGGTTTTAAATTTGATTGGTATTCAGTTAACACACATCTCCCAAATTGTATCTCTGAAAAAGCCACTCACTGATGTCATATTGTCAGAAACACGATCTCTTTAAGTAGAATCTAGAATATATAAAGTGAAAAAATTGAATGAGAAGCAGCAAAACTAGCTCTGTTGTTGACCACAGACAAAAGATCATTTTTAAAAATACTTTTATTTCTGTTTTTAAATAGCTTGATAAAACTCATCAATTGGTACTCAAGAGTTCAACTGTAAACTGTTACAATACATTACCACTGTGTATAGATTTTGTACATTAACCTATTTGCAGTGACAATCCATAAGACAAGTCAAAGTCAGCATATTTATAAACTGAAATGCACTGTTCTAAGAAAAAACAATGCCTTTAACTGAAAATATGTGAAAGACTGATGTTTGACTCCCTCCTGTGGTGTAAGCGAGCAGCATCACAACAGCTTCTGGAAGCTTAAGTAGCTCTCTATATTATTCAAAAGTCTGCATTCACCTCATTAGAACAGATTTCAAGTTTACTATGGAAACTCACAAGTTAAAAAGTGTTACAGTAAATTTCTAAAGTACATACAAAGTTGTAAACATCTTTCTCTGGAACAAACAAAAATGGTTTGTGCCAGCCTCCTCCATCTCCCACACCATGATAAAAAAAACCAGGGTCAAAGACCAAGGCCGTAGACTAAAATTGTTGTGCATGGGTAACATCACAGCTTACAGGAAGAATTAAGGGTCAGCATTTAAAGTTAGTGTTAGTCACCAGCAGGTAGCAAACCCCATTTTCAAGGAAGTTCATGGAACACTCAAAGCGATGAGTCAGGCATTAAGCATTAGATTTACCTACTTTCAAGCACAAAAGCTTAAATTACATCTAGGTATTTTTATATTGGATAATACACAGAATTGACTACAGACAGAAACTTAAAGAACACCGATACTGTCACAAGTTTGGGGTTTAACCATTTTTGCTATCGGGTTTATACAAGTCTTCCACAAAGAAGGAAAGATTTGTGAAACAGACTATAATATTGAGATCACATAAAAAAACTTAATCTTTTCAAGGCAGATATTCTTTCTGGAAGTCCCTCTGGCCATTTTCTGATTTTTTAGCTTTTAAATTTAGTTCATTGTGAACAATGAAATAACCATCTGCTTGGTCTAGATCTTTTTATCACCAGTTCCAGAAAGACTAAGATAATTGAGATTTCAGAATGCAATACAGGACTAATTTCACAGTACACAACAGCAGGATTTACTTAGTGCAGGGTGGTAAAGGATAGCATTATTCTAGCACTTCTGTATTATTCTTGTTTTCACAGTATCAGCAGACTGATATCTATGTCCTAGTGTATGTGAGCTGATCATAAATATTAGTATTTTCAGATGCAGCAAGCTGTTTATTTGACATTGAATACTATTGAATGCAGCTTTTCCTTGAGGATTGGAGGCTTTGCAATTCAAGATATCAAAAGTGGATTAATCACAAACATTTAAAAAAAACCCAATAGTTTATTTTTCCCAGTTATTGACAGTGTATCACAGAAACAAGTGGCATAACACATTTTATTCTATGCACTCATAGAAAAATAAAGTTTCAAAATACTAAGAATGTTTATGAATTTTTTAGAAAGATACACCAATAATTAAAAAACAAGGAGTATTGAAGCTAGTGTAACCTGTTTAAGCTTTGACCTCAATGTATTTGATAAGCCCCAAATTCTAGCTGCAGCTTTCAGCTGACAGAGGTACTACAAATTAAAATTAAATATTAGATTTTAATCAAAGCAGCAGTTTGGAAGGGAAAAAGCAGAAATGTCACATTGACCACCTATTGCTCTGCCCAATGTACCACTTGTCATACACCCTAATGACAGACTACGGGTGCTTACATCTCTACGTGATTTCTGTCAATTTGTTATGAATAATTAATTACAGGGAAGAGTTTCTGCAATGGAATAGCACATCAGTATATGCTTATGCTGAGAAATTATGGGGGAGGAAGAGAAGGAAAATACACATAAGAACAGACCATAAAGACAAAATGAACAACTTGACAGTAAGATGGTATATTAGGAGAGTACATATGTGCTTGCTTCTTCCAAAAATTCAGTGTGCATGCCTAGAATGAGGGCGAGGGAGGAGCAAAGGAGAAAGTAAGCAAACTTTGGCAGAGTTTAAGAAAGTGCAGTTTTTACAGTCCTTAAAAACAAAACAACAAAAATACCCCCCAAAAAAATCCAAACAACAAACCCCCAAACAACAACAAAAATCCAATACTGAAAAAGCAAAAGGCTAAAAACCATCTACAGATAAAACTGTCTCATACTACATGACAATGCACACTATGATTTCTAAGATTGCACTAGCTAATATCACACTAAGTACACCACCATCTCTACTGCATTTTGCATTGTAATGTGAGAAAGTAAAAAAGCATTTGCATAAGCATTCCAACATCATACTCTGATAAAACACTTTTTATGTACATGCAGAGCTCTGTGTGCACACGTTTAAAAGTATATTTTCTTTTTCAAAGCAGTACACCATATAGTAAATTGTCACACAAGTGTACATTTATGGGAAACTACTAGGCAATTCTCTAAATACTGGATATTTTCTTACTTAATTTGTTTTCTAATGGCAGAAGTAGAACTCTCTGCTGTGTAGTGCAGGAAGAATCTGGACACTGATGCATGATATTTTAGAAAGCATGAGTTGTTTAGTAGAACCCTGACATTTTGCTTAGAAATACCCCTTTCCAACACCAGCAGCAGAGCAAGACAAGAGGGGAACTGGAAATATGAAGGCAACTCCCGGTTCAGTATAAAGGTCCTTTACCTCTCCTAAAAATGTTATTCTTCTGTACTGTAACAAACATCCAAGACAGTCTAACAGCACACTTCCTCAGAAAGCTTTCCACATCTCACTAATTGAAGCTATGACACTCCATACAGACTGGTTCTTAACTGAGACACCTTCCATCTTTTGAGATGACTTAATACTAAAACACTTTTAGGAAGAGAACAGTGGCCTAAACCATACAGCGTTTGACTTATGTATAGTTGCAAAGGACTGCTATCCTGCTGGTTCTCTATTCTCCCCCCAGACAGTAAAACCCGCTTGAGTGTTGTCACCACCAGTCCAACAGCTCTATTAGTGCAAGAACAGTGCTTTCAATTTATGGCCTCCCAAAGCTTAAAGTGCAGTATATTATGTGAGATTTTGACATACCAAACTATCCTTTACTTGAATTTCAGAAGGAATGTTCAAGATAGAAAGTTACCTTTTAGGTTTTAAGCAATAAAATTCAAGGCAAAGTACATAAACTATCTTAAAATGGATTAAATCCACTCACCTAAGGCGTATTCTTTTTATCTTATGTTTAATATACATACAATACATCAAAAAAAATATCCATCATTTTGCTTAGCTGTACTGTATCTGTATTAAAGTAGCGCTGTAGTAAGTGGTTAAAGGCCACTCAAAGCAAATTTTGCTTAAACCAGGACTGTATTAGTTGGACTGTGACAATGCAACAAATCAACATTCAAAGATCCAGTCCTGCACAGGCTTGTCATCAATAGAGACAACCCTTCGCACCCTACTGTACATGTGTTTAAGTTCTAATTTACACGTGGTTTTGTTCCAGCCCCCCTTTAAAATCAGCACAAAGAACAGGGGCATTAAACACTGGATTCATGCTTTCACACCTTTAGCTACTCCTCTTGCCTGTTAACCTGACAATATCACCACCAAGTTTACGTACAGTAGAGCAGAGAATCTTCCAGGACGAACCATTCAGCTGAACAAATAAAGTTTCGGGTAACAATTACAGGTACAGCCATGCTAGTCAGTTCTTTATATAGAACAGCATTCAGTTGTGAATCCAGGACTGTGTTTATATGCAACTTAAAAAGGCTGACTATACAGGAAAATGGTATTTCTTTACCTGTATAGCTAGTTCTAGAGATCAGGATGCAATTGCACAATGTTTTCTTTAGCAATCAACCCATAGCAAACAGGCTCCAAACCTTCACCACCTTCATTCCTCTACTCTCAGCTCTGCCAAGTGTTTTTTTGTTGTCTGTTGTATGCAGACAACAGCTTAACACTGTAAGTCAAATAAGCCAGACTTTTGGAGAAGTGGTGTTGTTTCTGGGGTTTCAGATCCACATTGCTTCAGCAATCCTGATCCACAAACACTCATGTTAATACCACTGCAAGGATGATAAGTTGCAGCAGTGGAGATGGGAGTGAATAGTATGAATGGCTTGACTAACAGGAAACTTGATGTCAAAATAATTACTTACAATATGTAATCCATTATTATTTTGAGGTTTTTGGTAATTTTGCAACAGGTAATGATGAGGTTAAGTCTAGAAGTTAAACAATTAATAAAAGCATACACCAGGGAAAAGTTACTTTTAAATTATAATAAATGGCTTTTTATCTTTTCTAACATCCAGAAGAAAAGCCAACCGATGGTGACAATTAAAACAGAACGTATCATTTAACATAAGAAATAGCATATCTTACTTTCAGGACTCAAATAAGGTTAAAAAATTCCAACATTTCTCTCCATAACACTCATAACCAGCATCTCATCTTCATCATCAAGGACTCAGTGTGTAAACACCACATTAGAAACTCTGCTGGCTTTCCAGGTGAATTCAGTTCAAAATAAATGCAACATCACTTACTCTCTTTACAAAAGGAAGCAAGCTAGCTAGCAAAAAGGATACTTGGTGTGTGAATCCCTGGCATGGCTTTCCCCTGCATGAAGTCCTTACTTTTAACTCAAGAGTGAAGGGTGAGCTGAAAATGCATCCTAATCCTATCAAACCCTCCCTCTTTAGGTAAGCCCACCTACACCAACTCTTTTGTTGAGAATTTTGGAAACAGAGTTCAAACTCTGACCTACTGCACAATGAGCTTCTCCAACTACATGCTGGTGGTATTCCTGCAATTCTTTTTCACAAGCTGCTCTATTGATTCCAACATTCTTTCTCCATTCTTTGCCAAACCCCATTGTCAGAAGTTTGTCCCAAAGCCAAAGTCAACAGGCCCAGAAATTATTACTGTGCTTTAGTGATAACAATCACTTTTTCAAGGAAAGAAAACATTATTTTAAAAAGTAGTTTATAGCGTCTACTGTCACGCAATAAAACTCAGGAGATAGTTTAAATTAGAGCAGTACCATCCTTGAAAAGGAACACTGATGAGAATTATACTGTGTTGGAGACTACCACACCTCCCCAACAGCTTTCCAGTTTAAAGTATTTTAAGGACTGGTACATTAGTTAGTGCTGGATTCAAAGAAGGAATTCAATTCTACCAGAAACAGTTTCAGTGGAAACGGTTGTAAATAGCAGCCAGAATACTCTGCTAATACAAACCCTAAAGAAAACAAAGGATCTGTGGTAAACAATCAGATTGGGTTCTAGTCTAGTGTTAATGTCAGACCTGCAGAAGTCACAAAGAGTTTTGAGATTAACAGGTTCTTTCCACTTGGATGCAGATATTCCTTACAAAAACAAACAAACAAAAAAAAATCCCTATTTTTACAACAGCCAGTTTTACTAGCAATTACACAAGTATAATTTTTACTTTAGCTACTTCTCACTGAAACTCACTGTAACCTTGTCTCCATTTTCTATTAATGTTAAAAATAGTAACTGTTAAAATCTAGTACTTTTTTACCTTAACTACTGCATACCAGAGACCTGCTAGTGCAAAAGCTAGCACCCAAATTACTAGCTGTACGATGTGAAGATTGTTAGTCACATATTGTATATTTGAAAGCATTTGCTTGTATCCAAGTGTTTGCTCTGAAGATACATGGTTAAAGTAACAAAGGAAAAAACATGGTTTCTGGTTGTTTAGAAGTCCCATAGCATATTCATTCAATGGGGCAAGTTGAATAGAACAGAGATCAGGAATTCCACCAAGACTGAACTCTTTAAGAAATGCAAGCTGCAATTCATTCTCTTTGCTACTGCTCATTTCTAATTCCAGAAACTGCACATTTTTATTAGACTGCAAATTTCCCAGCCAGAAGTATGCAAAACATACAAAGTTGTCTCCTGGACAGCGTGACCTGAAGTCTCCCGCAAATCTACAGGCTTCCTCAAACCAGCCTCGTACTGAAATATTGCTAATATCGAGACTGTCTTTCCCAGAAGAAAAAAACAGATTAAATGAATCCTTCCAAGGAGCAGCTGCACTGGAGTTCCTCCCTGCTGGTTCACTCCAACCCGGAGGCATTTCCTTGCCAATAGAAAGCAGAGGTATAGTGTTGAAGAGAGAACAATTCCTGGTGTTAAAATAAAATAACTCCTGTAAACTGCTACTGGGATTTTGAGAACTGTTCAACATGTAATGCGCATGTGTCAGGTGAAGCGCTGCCTTGTGATGACCCGGGCCACTGTAACGAACTTGTTTGTGGTGCAAGTCTTCTTTCTTCATAGTCCTAGAGAAGACGAGCACAGCTTTGCTGTCTCACGACAGGCTGAACTTGAAGAGCGTGACTGTCTCTAGGTGCAGCATACACTGCAAGCAGCACACCAAGTCACAAGTCAATGGATCTCAATATGGACCTAAAAAGAAAGAATGCAGCAAGTTATTACACCGATATCACAGGTTTTTTGTGCCCAGTACATGGAAAAATAATTAAAAAACCCCAACTTTAACATAAAGAAAATAGCAGCTACAAAGTAACAGTAGCCCAAACAGGAGTCTTCGTACATGCTGCTTGGGCACATCCAGAGGGCTGGGAAGCATACCCAAATACAAACTTTATTCTGTAGGTTCAGTTTTATCTGCTACAAACTGTCTTTTGGTGACAGGCATCCAAGTGAGTCAGCAAATGAGCAGCTGGAGAGATTCGCTCTGTAACAGTACCACTTTCCTCCACCAGCAGAAAGGCAGACTGTAACTGATTAGAGGCGTAACATCTAAGGCCAATATTAAAGCAATCTTTCTGCAAGCTGCAGTCAGACACACAACACCGGAACCAGACAACACACCATGCACAGCTTCCCAAAGGAACTGGTCAGACTGGCTGTACCGGCACAGTCAGAGGGTACTGGCTCTACTGTAGACAAATGCCAAGCCAACGTCCTTACAGGAGAACTATTAGGTACCAGATAACAAGCGAAGACAAAGCATTTTCAGCCATCCAGGTTACTAAGCTACATGTACAACTCAGCAGCCTGGCTCCATTTCAAGCTTCAGCACTGTAGGACGAGTCCCAAAAATAAAAATATGAGACGCCACATTTTGACCTCTTCCTATTTCAGCTTACATTTTAAAAGGCACAAACTGCAACCAGACTTGTCTTTCAGCACTTGGCCACTAGCCACATGTCAAAGCTTTCATTACAGCTACATTTATGAGGAGAAATAAAGTGTCCAGTCTTTGGGTGGAACAGATGCTTGCTGCGACAGCCCATAGTCTGGTTCTGTTGCCAGTTAAAAAGTAAAGCTTTTCGTTTCATCATGAAACCAATGAAACTTCAAACCCTAAAAAGAGCATGAGCTCCTAATGCCTTTATGTCAAAGTTGGTTTAGGGAGTTCAATGTCTTGTAGAGACACGCTCAAGGCAGGAGACACAAACTAAATCTGAACTGTCATTTTCAGGCAATTATATTATTATTTAAATCTACCTCTATTTCTTCCCTGCTACAATTGTTCTTGGCTTAAAAACAAACAAGCTGATGAAGGAAATTATTTTCTTTGCTCCTCACAGGGTGTCAGGGATGTGCTATCGAGGTGCACACACTCACAGGTTACTGCCGGTCTGCAAGTTAACGCTGAGTTAGCAACACGAGCGAACTCGAATACTGCCCGTTTGGTGCTGGCGCCCGGAGCAGGCGGTGTAGCGGGACACTCACACATACACCGCCGTCCGGGTGAGAGGACACGTCCCACGGCACTTGGCCGTTACCCGGGGGGGAACGCTGCCGGAGGCGGCACCACTAGTTGAGGCCCGGGATCGAGCCCTCCCCCAGCCCCCGCCCACCTGCAGCCGCACGTTGAGCATCATGGAGGCGACGATGTAGAGGTAGGGGAAGTTGATGCGGAGCTTCCAGGCCAGATCGAAGAAGATGAGCAGGGTCCTGGTCAGCCCCTTGCAGAACACCCCGTAGGACCGGGCCGCGGCCGACTGGGAGAGCCTTGCAGCCAGGGCGGACAAAACCGCCGCCATATACCCCCTCCCGCGGCCGCGCCGCCCGGGCCCCGCGGCCCCCTGCCCGCGCCCGGCGCTGGGTGTCGCTAGTGGGGCGGAGCCCGGTGACGTGTTGCCGTGCGTACCCGCCGCACAGGGCCAGACGCGCTGACGCCCCGCCCAGCTGCGCATGCCCAGAGGGGAAAGGGGGGGCAGCAGGCTGCGCCGTCTGGAGTGTGGGGATCACGCTGGGGCGGAGTGCGGGAAGGAGCCGCTTCCCTCAGGGCTCTCAGCCCCGCGGCGCGGCCCCGGCTGGCTGCTCTGCTGTGGGGCCAGCCCTGCAGTGCTGCAGTCGCCCGTGGAAAGACGTTGTGAGAGTGCTGAGCTCCGCTTCCGGTTGAGGTAGCACCTCACAGGGGGAGGGGACGCCCGATGGCTTGACCTGGGAGTGTGCTATAACCGGAACAACAATGGGCCATCGATACTGATAACGATTTCTGGGTTTGGGAGGAGGTTTGTAATGTTTTTTACAAAGGCTAAAGTGAATTTAAAATACGCTGGTCAAGTACAGATTACATGTAAAGTTTCATTTCCCTACCTCTTCCCCAAACTGTTCTATACAGTTTCCGTTCAACCAACTTTTAATAACTAAAATAAAGCAGAAAAATAACTCCTTATAAAAGTCCTTCTTACTGCCACAGAATCAAGCAGGGGCACAGAGAAAGAATAATCCCAGAACAAAACCGGGCACCTGCCCAGATTTTTTCTGTGATCCTTTTGCCTATAATCCATCAGTAGCATAATAGAGTGGAAAATCCTGGAAAATCCTGTGTGTGTCTGGAAACTGTGAATAGTTCAGTTAAGGAAACTACAGGCACTACCTTGTGCTCTTGGGAATGGGGCTATTTTAAGGATAGAGGGTGTTTCCAGAACTTACCCCTGCCTGGTGTCAGAAGGGGTAAAGCATGGTTTTACATGGCAGAACCAGCCAGTGAAACTATCCCTAATACAGTTTTTAACCCCACCAAGTCTCTGGACAGACTTGAAGGATCACATCTGGATCTCAGGCCTTTAGATAGCTCCTTAGCATGAAAATCCCTGATCTACTTAACTTCAGATCCAGTTCTCCAGATACTGCAGGTCATTGCTGTAAGGTCAAGTAGGGCTGAATTTCAGGCTGTGGACTTTGATGTTCTCTTGGAACTAAGATTATTCTACTGATTCTTACAAAACAAAGCACTAACCACTCATTCAGATTAAAAATGTTTCAAAAAGAGAAGTATCTCCAAAGCTGGTTTCTCAAGAACTTGTCCATCTTCCACAGAGTGTTCTAGAAGAAGCAAAACTCTTCAGACTGCTCTTTAGCCACAGACTTCTGTCAGTTCTTCTAATCACAGACGAAAGATCCTCTCTGACACCGGGATTAATCTGTCCATGATTTCCCATCTTCCATGTGCCTGGGTGTCTTGAGCCTACCTGTACTATTCCAAAGAGGAACAATGTCAGAGGATGTTATCTGCACTGTTTTCATTATGGAGAACTTGAAATAACAGCTCTCAATGTCCCCATGAGTTCATCCAAAAAGTATCCTTCGGGTTAATGTTACAGCAAGTTACAGAAAAAAAAAAAAGCCAGAAGCTATGAATATTTTCCATAAACTCCTAATTCCACAGTGTCCTAACCTCTGTCAGTTTCCCCAAACCAGGTATAGTGCTTCTGCCAGTGGAAAAGTAATATACACAGCAGTCATTTTACCACTGTGTGGTGTCCCCATCCTCCCTTCTACATCAGCTCAGCACGTCTGGTTTGTGAACAGTGGAGCTCTTTTTTCTCCTCATCTTAAGTTTTTAATAACCCTGTTAGTACTGGAGGCACAGGAACTGAGGTGTATCCAGGCCCTACACTGGAATTCCAAGGTAATTCAAATTCCCTATTTGGGAATTCCCTATTTTGGAGCTCCCAAGGTAATTCAATATTCCCTATTGAAATTCCCATATTCAGTTCCCTCCCTCTGTGAGTACTGAGAACATCTCCTCAACAGCTAAGCACAAATGTGATTTAGCTGCCTCAGGATATTTAGCAGCTTTCCATGATTAATTTGGAATGCAATGTGATACACAAAGGTTACATCAGGAAGCTGATTAACTTGTATCAGTAGATGTCTGCCAGATGCTCATCAGTTCTGGCTCATGTTGCACATTGAAACAGATGTGACACAGTGTCAATTTTAAAATCTTCATAACCATGAATTACTTTTTACACTTGAGTAGGCAATATAATTAATAAATTAGGTCATAATAACGGGTTAGCTTTGGTATTAATTTGGATCTAATTATTTAATTAAATAGTGAGATTGATAAAACACTCTTTAGCTTTCCAACAAAGAAAGTAGAGGATAATGCAACTGAATACCAATTGAAAAGATTCACCAGATTTTATCACGTCCAGATCTGGAAATTAGCTAATTATTTTGACAGTGTAAACCTTAAAACCATCCCACACTTCCTCCTTTGGTTTCAGCTATGTAATGGTGGTAAATCAATTTACAATTTAGCCAGAAGTTGCGGAAGTTCAAAACTACTGACATGCCTTTTGTGGCTAATGGCTGCAGAGATCATTTTCCATCATTTTAATGGCATCATCCCATTTTTGCTTCCTAACTCTGACTTGTCTGTCTCTGTTGCATCAGACAAGCACATCCTCATCTTTTCAAGTCTTTTCATGTTTTATTTTATTTTACCTAAAATTTCTTCTCAGGCATTCAAATATTCCTTTATTCAAAGAAAAAAATATTAATCAATAAGAAATTAGTTAACATTGCTGAGTTGTTACATTTTAAAATGTCTTTTTCAACATATATCCATTATATTTCAAAGTAGTTCCTTGGAGATTTATGCAAAGATTCCTCTGTTCTCCTTCAGGGCTCTTAACTTACCATACTTCCAAAAGAATAAAAAATTAGGCCCTTGATGTGCCTACCACATAGACCACTGTTATCTAATTGTGCTCCCCTGTCTGCTCTCCACTTGGAATAGATTTATTTTGGGAAGGGACCTCTCTCTTTGCTCTGGAGCGTGACACAGAACAATTCTTACACTTGCAATCAGGTCTCCAGGGCTCTCTGTAAGAACTAATGACAACACAGATAAACTATGAGCATTTTGTATTTAAATGAGACAGAGCTTGGTGTTATTTATGCTTACACCTCTTTTTCTGGGGCCTTTTTATATTCATTGCTATGTTTGCAAAAAATGATTGATAAAATGATTGCAAAAGACAGAGATCGTAACAGTAACTTGAAAAAGGGGAAAAGCCGAATACTTTAAACAATAAAACATTTTGTTCCCTTCAGTTCCTATGATCTTCTGTACTTTTTTGGACTCGAAGATCAGTTTAAAAAAAGCCAGATGGTTCCTAACAAACCCCTTCTTGTGAGTGGGTTTTTTAGGACTGCAAGGAAACTTGTCACTAGCTATAGCAGGCTGTTTGCTCATGCCATGCTTGCCTTCTCCAGCAGTGATCTGCCTTGGCACTCTGGAATCCCAGGCACCCTTCAGAGAATTTATTGTCCCTGGTGACAAAGCATTCAGTTTATTCTTAGTTTGGGATGATGTCAAGCTTAGAGCCTCCTCTCTCCAAAATCTTTCAGAAAATTAAGTATATGACATACTTTTGATTCTAACAACAAGGTTTTGGCAAGTTACAGGTAGATGCATGGAAGGCTGTTGACAATATGAACAATTCTTGCAGAAGCTATTGAACACAGGTTGCACTGAGAACTGTTGGTACCCTAACACAGGCCATATTAAAAAGGCACAAGACATCACTGGAACCAGTATTTTTTTGTCTGTTTAATAAAGGCAGGATCTAACATTAAATCAAAGTACCAAGCTGCCAAAAGTAAGCAGAAATAACAGTCACCCAACTGCGTCTCTTGGTAAAACAGAAATAGGTGATTGACCAATGTCACCACTAACCTAGACTGTTTTGTAAACAGGAGATCTCTATATTTAGGAAATGGAGAATAAATCAAACATTTTGTTTCAGGAAGTATTTCCCTTCACAGAAATAGTTAGTAGCTTATCAGTGTACAGTCAGTTGGGGGGAAAGTAATTTGTGCTAAACTATTTTGTACTAATTTATGATATTTCATCCCCTTACAAGTTTTTCAGAATTTCTACAATAGTTCCAGTGAGGAACTGATTCCAGAATATATCATCACTTTTTGATAATTGTCTTATTTCTGTAATAGATGGACATTTCTTTGCTGAATGCTGACCGTGCTACATGAGAAGCCGCTGATTTATATGATTCTATAATTTTAATTTCTGGCTTTGATCCAACATGATTTTTGAAGCTGTCTGGTTATTGGCTTGCAGCATGACAGCAAGAAGTAGGCTCCACAACACTCTATCTGTCCCCACGAAAACTGACCACAAAAGACTTGGTTCTTTTAGAACCCAGCTCCGTTAAAAGTCCGTAAGCATGTCTGCAAGCCTGGAGCAAAAGAAACACTAAATCTTTCTAAGCAAACCAAGTGGCCAGATCAAAGCTTGTAGCCTTCTGTCTTTACTCATGTGAAAAACGATTGGACAGCAGAAGGCAGTAAAACTAGTAATGTTGAATAGGCTTATGTAATGGTCAAACCTTTCTCCTTTGTCTTAATATTTGAAGGCTCAATTTCTTTGAAATGTTTGATATCAAGAGATGTGGAAGTTGAAAGGAACTTGCAGCTTACACATCTGTGTACATCTGTGTACTTCATCAATGCCTCACCTCAGGGCATGATATGATCCTTACAGTTATAAAAAGGCTTATTCCCATATTTCTGCTGAGGTAGTTACAGCAGTAAAAAACTGAAGTGACTCAGAGAGGGCTCAGGTCCTTGTTTATAAATATATAATGATGTCTCTATTCCAAAAATCTTACACCATATAGAGGGATTACTGTACGTAGTCCTGCTGCCTTCAACAACAGCTCTCACTGTAGTAAGCACTGTCTGTTACTGGTTGCTAAACCTGAGGGTAGACATAAGTGAATGCAAAGCCTTATGTGTTTTTTATGACTGAAATTCTTGACAGAAGAGAAACTTATCAGAAGCTACCTAAATAAAATACAGGACTTGTTTCTGTTGTGTATGTATGCCAGCTGAACCACCCATGCTACTATCACATGAATGTGCTGCATTTATTTTACAATGCTTTATTATTAATGTAGAGATTTATATTCTAACATTTTATGTTTATGCTCCTTTAATCTGTTCTCTCTGATGCAGCAATGCTGACATTTAGAAGTTGTGGTTCCCTTTTTATTGCTGCCTTTGGTTCCTCTAAAGCAGACTGAGCACTATATTTGAACAGCACACATATCACATGGCAGTACAGGGGTATTTTTTCAACACTCAGGAAACTCATCATACCAGAAATGTCTGCCAGGAATATCCAGAAACTGCAGACCGTTACTTGTGGATTATAATATTTTCTAACATGAATTTTATGTCACAGTATCTCCCCAACTCAGTGAAGATACTCTGAATTTCCTCCACAGCAATTGTGTCACTTTCCTACTTAAAACTGTGTGCTTTATTAGCTTGATAAAGACATGTAACTAAAGATTTGAAAGATCATTAAGGGAAAAACTTCAGAATCTCAGGCAATTGAGTGTTGGGTGTGAACCTTTGTGCTAGCTACTATCCAAACAGCTTGAATAAGTAATACTTATTTAAAAGTGGGAAGGCATAGGGGTCAGTGAGAGACAGGCCACAAAGGCATGTAACACACGGGTAGAAGTAGAGGCCACAAAAGAATTTTGGATGCCTAGTGTTGTGCATTAAGATTTCTTTCTACCGTCACTATATCCCTATTATTACATCATTAATCACCTGACTTTTACCACCAACTCAAATTAGGATAAAATCAAACATTAAGTAAAATTTTAAAGGCAATTCTTTTACCTATTTTAAGATGAAAAGCATCTGGAAACCTTGTTTTTCTCCAGTAAAGAAATCTCTCTTCAGTTGTTTGGGGTCTTTTTGCTTCTGATTCTAATACAAATACCTAATGGGAGAAGAGTGCAATATACTGAAAACCATAATTTGCCCTCCCACACTTTGTGATACACCTTTGCTTCGTCTAAAATTGTCTCTTGCACTTCAGTCCAACCCCTAGTTTGAAGTGGCTGTGAATTATTTGCCCCTAAAACAGACTTTTTTCCCCCTGAAACAGACTTTTACTTTTGACCTAGATACTGGAGCATGGTGTTTCCTGAAGGCAACTGAACTGACTGGTGTCAGCAGGAAGTGTCATTTAGGAGTAGGAGAATACACCTATGAATCACTCTTCGGTGTTCTGTTTGTTTCAGTGACATGCTTCCCTGTATATACAGTGTGTATAGTGTCCTTCTCTACTTCTCTGTGGCTTCATTAATGAGCTAACATGTTAAAGAACACAGTAATAGTCTGGGATGAAAGATTCTATAACCGTGCAAATAATTACTGTCACCGTAATGTTGATAGTCTGTGTCAGGGTGAGCAGAAGTTTGGTTATTGTTACTGCCATTCATTATTTTATTTTTACATACTCCACTGTGTAGTGCATACTGTAACTATTCTATATACAACTCAGCACTGCAGTCATGTCTATCAAACTAATATTTTTCCTATTGTTACAAACTTCTCACTCCTTTGTTCTATCTTTCATATTGTTCTCTTAAGTTTCTTTTCTAATGTTTCAGTATGTTCTCTGTGTTGATCTCTCCTCTCATTCTCACTGAAAAAAAAATACCTGCAAAGAGTGTTAAGCATTTGTAGCACCATATTAGCATTTAAAAACAAATACACTACATACTAGTGAAACAAAAAAGATGCAAGAATAAAGTAAAATGTAGTGAAATATAGTAAAGTTTAATAATGGAATAATTAATACAGCATGTCTTCTAAGGAGTGTACATACAAGTAACAATTTGTCTTCCAGGGCAAATAAGAGTGATATCAACTAGGATTTCAAATGGAAAATTCTGAACAGTTCCAAAAGGCTCCTTTTTATCACATATGAGGAAATAAATATTTACAAATGCGTGGGAAAAAAATGGTATTAATCTGTTACCATCATCATCTATCCAAACTCTAATGTTGTTTTTAATGACTAACAATAAATATTTATCTAGGTATTTTCTAATGTTGGCAATTTATACCCAGTTGGGTATCAGGTTGTAAATTTAAAACATACTCAAAGCATACCCTGTGTTTTAACCTCGTGGTTTTTTGACAATGCAAAAAACCAATTGATCCCAACAGAATAGGATGGAGGAGCACTAAAAAGAACATATATAAAGAGATATTGCTTGTCTCCTGACAGGATCATAAAAGCAATTTGTGCTAATGTTTTTATCTATTACAGCCTTCATCCTTGTCTTTGTACACTGTTTTGTAATAATATTGTAAATTTGTTAAACCTCTTTTTAATATAAAACCCTCTGATCATCCATCTGGTTTACACTGGATGAAAAAGAATCAGTGGAGGAACAAGCAGGTGGTGGGAAAATAAGAAGCAGTTTTACACTTCCCTTTAATCTTCCCATGTTCTGCGTCTCCCCAGGACCACAACATAAATTAAGACAGTCTTCACGTCTGCTCTATTTCTGTGCGGTATCTCAAAGGCCCCAAAAGCTGCTGTAGCAGCCAGGAACAGCATGAGCACTTTGATACTGCCCACCTCTCTTCCACAGCTCCCGGCTGCTCTGTAGAGAACAGTTGCCAGGTCACTGGCAGCAGCTGAGTCTTGGCTTTAAGGATATTTAGCTTGAATGACAAGTCATTTCAGCTTCCATCTGTATGAGGTAACATGGACATAGAAGTGTTGCAAAAATAGCCTTTCAGTTCACAGTGATAGTTATGATGAGTTCCTCACTGAAGTAAAATTGTGCAGCAGAAGAAAAAGGGAAAACAGTAAATACCACTGAATGTTCTGTCCACTGATGAGGTGTGGTACCAGAATAATTTAGAAATTTTCTGAAATTAATAGGAGATCAAATCCCTAGAAAACCACCCAGGATGGTGCACTGCATCGATTTCACTGAATCCATCATCACTCTGCAGAAGCAGCATGTGCATGGGCCCTTTCCTCACACTTAGTCTCTGCAGTGGATAGCAATGCAAACAAAGGAATAGCAGTCATGTGCATTGGCTTGATCAGAAGTTTCTCTGCAAAACAGAATTATAGCAAGAACTAACTGTAGAGATTAAAGGACTGATGAGATCATTGGACCTGCTCTGCTTCACTTTTACTTATTAATGAAAATAACGGTTTTGCTTAAGGAAAAAGGAAACCAAAAGCTCTGTGTAGCCTGAGAGTCTCTGGGCTGCTCCAACTTATGCACTGATCACAGTGCATAAGACTGTGCTCTGAAGACTGGGAATTGATCTGGTCTCAAACTTGCCAACAGTTATCTAACGTCCTAACACATCAGGAGGAGGGAGGGTAGCATGTGGATCTGTCGATGAGGGAGATGTTCTGGCTCCACAGTGCTGGCATGCTCAGTGAAGGGGACTGTCCCGTAGCGGGTGGCTGGATGAGGAAAATGGCAGCAACCCCCTGCAGCACTTCAGGAGCATTGTGGGTTGCCTCTGGTAACTTGAGTTTCATCTGCACAGTACATCTGCAGGGAAAACGTTAATTTCACGTTAACACGCTTCACAAGATGAAGAACGAGATTGCTGCATGGTGTCCTGGCAGTGGATGGTCGCAAGGTTTGTGCAAGACTCTTGTCAAGAGTAAGACAGGACCCTTGTTTCTCAGCGCATGCCATCACATTTCAGCAGGGCTCTCAATGATTAAACAAAAACCAAGGGATCACCCTAGGGGCTTCCCTGGTCCTGAGGCCAAGGGAGCCAGGGGAAAGCCGCCTCACTCCCTTGACCGGCTAGGTACCACAAGCATGGCAACTGCTTCTGCTCGGCGGCGCGCGGGGCCGAGCGCTGCCGAACGCACCCGAAGCCCTCCGGCGTGACGGAGAAACCCGAGCGCTGCCGAAGCGGCCCGAAGCGCGCTCGGCGCCGTGCGCTGTCTGACCGAAGAGGCCCGAAGCGGCAGCGCCGAAGTGGCCCTTGTGAGGGCGGGACCGCGGGGCCGAGCACAGCCCGGCCGGATGTGAGTGAGTGGAGCGGCCGCTTCCTGTTCCCCGCAGCCCGCCCTCTCCGCCTTGGGTGGTGGCCGCTGCTCGTCCCCGCTCCCAGGCACAGGGCGGAGGCGGCTGCGACCTGGTGCGGAGACCGCCACCGGCTCGCTTCTTGCGTGGCCTTCCCCGTTCAGCAGCAGGACCCGCGGCGCAGGCCCGATGCAGGCCATTAAGTGTGTGGTGGTGGGCGACGGGTAAGTCTGAGGCGATCCCTCGGCCGGGCCCTCGCGGCGAGGAGCTCTGCCGGCTCCGCGGGGAAGGGGGAGAGCGTCCGCCCGTGGGGCGGGGAGCGCCGCGGGCTGCATGGGCCCCGCCGCAAGTTGTGGGCGCCCCCGCCGCGGGGCCCTTGCGCAGCCCCAGCGCCCTGAGGGGCGCGGGGCTCCGCGGGGCTGGGGGTGTTCGCGCCGAGGCGGGGTGCGGTGGGTGTGGGGTGGCGGCCGCGGCTTCCTGCTGGTGGCGGGGGAGGGGAGGGAAGGGAAGCGTGGGGCAAGGCGGTGACTGCTGCTAGCAAATGGTGGCTGCCTTCCGCGGGAGCGAGAAGCGAGGCTGCAGCGCGGGTGTCCGTGAGCGGGGGATGGCTCCCGTGCTGGCTTCCTCCCCGAGCCCCGGATTGCTGCTGGGTTGCAGATTAATTCATATTCGTGCTTACGGAAGTGGCTTTCGTCGGCCGTGGTGCGGGAGGGGTGCACTAAGGGGTGCGCCCCTTCCCGGCTCGCCCAGGAGCTGCCCCTTGCGTCTGGTGATCTTCCTATCACTAGAAATACCAAAGTAATCAAAGGGTATTAAAAAAAGATACCATGCCTTTAATGATGTGACAAATTTAATACTGAATCTGAAATATATTTTGTGAAAGTAGCGAACTTATTTCTTATTCCTGCTTATAGCTTGACTTTTGACATCTGATTTCTTGCTGTAAAACCAAGTGAAATGTGCCAGACTAAGCAGATCATAAATACTTGTGAGCAGGGACTGTTTTTCTGCATGTGTGCATCTAGTTCTGTAAAGTTCCTACTTAAAGGAGACTGATAAAGCATTTAGAATACAAGTCATTTGCAGTATACTGTAAAGAACTGTTACTCTTACAGCTTTTGAATATGGTGTTACTTGTAAGTGGAACCACTTGAGGATGCTTTTTAGAATCAAGTTAACTCTTAACTTTATTTCAGTGTGAGGAATACTGGAATTGTGGGGAAAGAGTCTGTGTGTTTGCTACTTTTGAATAGTCTCCATGATGCTATTCCCATCAACTTGGAGGCATTCATTCGCTTACTGGATGTCAGAGCTCAGGGGAACATCATAGGCCGGCTGGAAAACAAGACTTCTCTTATGCAGAGGGTTTTTTCTTCCCTTAGGAAACAAAAATCCCAGTTCCAATTTCCTTAGGAGAAACAAAAAAAAAAAGTGTAGGCCAAACATAGTTGGTATCACAGCAAACTTCTGTAGATGGTGAAGTGTAGCTAAATGGTCTTGCCACTGTCTGTAATTTCATGTCATGGGCTCATCTTCAGTTTATTTGTCTGGATTTTTTTTTTTGTTGTTGTTGTTGCTATGCTTTTTAAAATGTAGAAACCTTGAAAAGGTGGCAGGTATGGTTGAGAGATAAATTTACTCTGTGTGACAAACTTGTTTTGACTTGCTGTGTAAGATTTTGAGCAATATGAACATGAAAGTGGTATCCTGACAAATGAAGACTGTTCATAGTAATATAGTTCTTTGATGCTAGGTGGGATAACCATGGACTGTTCTTTTAGTTATATTGATTTTGAACCCAACACATTGGCTTTTCTATTATATATTTTTTAATTCAGCTGATCTATGTTGTCCGTAACAATGCTGTAAATAAACGCAATTCATCATGTTTGGGTGGGGAAAGAAGTTCAGTCTACTTCTTTTACTAGATTTGATAACTCAGCACAGAAAAACTGTATAACATTCAGTAATTCATTCAACAATACAGTTCTTTTGGTCATTTCCTTTGTAAACCATCCCGCTTTGTAATGTGTTTATTGTTCTTTGTCTTGGAAGTGAAAGTGGTGTAACTCTACCTGAATTCTGTACATGTGTGAACAAGATACAGTAATTTGTTTTCCTTCTTCCTTAGTTAGCAACAAGTATTTCTTTGGGTTCCATTCAGGTAATATTGCTCTTTTTTGGTAGCTTTGTATCATTCTCCATTTTTTTTTTTAATATCTATTTTTTTTTAAATATTTGACTATTTGTGTTTCCCTGTGTTGCTGCTGCTTCAAAACTTCAAGCGTTACACGTATTCTAGGAAATGTGCAGTGTTTGCCTTAGATAAGGCTGAAGCTTTATGTTTCTGTGAAACAATGTGAGTTAAAGATTTGCTTATGTGATATGAAACTTAGGTATTGTTTTATGTACCCTCCCCAAAGGTCTGCTGGGAACAAAGTAAACAAAGCTGTAAAAGTACCTGTGTGATTCTTGGTTTCTAAGTTAGTAAGCGAGTGGGCTGATTCTCATAAGTAACTCATAAGTTTGTTGTTGGACCTTTGTCTAGTACCTGTTTAGACAACTAATCTAACTAGCAAACCCTGGCATATGTGCTAGTTGTGCTATCGTATTTTGCCCTTGGTTTTTTTCCCTCTCTGAGGCTTGTTTGGTGGAAAATAAATGGCAACTGTTGCTTCTTGATGAGACAGAGCAGTAGGAATGTGCAGGACAGATGAAGAGCACTCCACTTGAATAACTGCAGGAGTTGCTGTTGATTGACACTTGAGAAAAAGCATTGATGTGAGTTATTTTTAGCAGCTTTTGTTTTCACTCTATAAAGGCAGCTGTTAAGTGGTATGAAATCGCCAGTGATGTCATGTAGGGGAAGTTAGGGGAAATTCTGTGTTCTGGAGGAGTGATTACTAGATGCTACAGGATTTGTCATATTTTATGCTCTTTTGTAGGCATTTTCTAATTGTAGAAATACTGTAAGAACAAGAGCAGCCCCTGCTTGGAATTCTACTTAATTGGAGGCCTTATTTGCTAGAGCAATGCAATGTTTGTATAAGATGCGGAACACTTGAGGTCCCTCCTGTGCAGTATGTAGCATGTGGTGACCTGGAATTTAGTAACTTGTGTTAACGAACTTTTAAAGTTTAAAAAATGTAGTAGTGTTGCAGGTACTGACCAGGGTATTTGGGAGAGGGTGTGTCACAGTGAGTAAAACAGCTTATCTGGCAGAGCCTGATGTAACTAAAGTTGCTCTAGTAAAAATACAGAACCTTGTATCTCAGGATGGTCCTAGAAAAACTTCAGCTACTCTTCTAATGTTTTGAGTGAAAACCTGTACTGCTGTGCATCATGTCTGCTAGGGAGGTAGTTCATGTGGATCAAAGAATGAAATGATGTAATCAAAGCTTTTTATGAAGGCTGCCACCTGTTTGCAGATACCAGCATTTCTGGAATTAAACCACAAGTATTTCAGCTGGCCTCCATTACCATGGCTGCAAATGAGAACTAAATTCTCACAATTAGTTTTTAGTTGCAGGAAAGCTCTCGACCATCTGTGCAGCTCTGATGCCTTTAGAGTGAAAGAAATGCTGGTGCAGGTCCTCCAATGGCATTTTCAGTGCATGTCACATACCATGGCTCCAAGTGGCTCTAATGCAGTGGGGAAACTTCATAAAGCTTGTTAGTGTCAGTAAGGCCAGGAAAGAGATGACATGTTTTGTTTTCAGGAATTAATACATGTATGGTTATATAAATACATTGATTCCTGGATGGGACCCAGAAGCAGTAAGGGGATCAGTGCTGCCTTTTGTAAGCCTTTCACTTACTAAGTGGTTAAAATGCTGGATTTCTGTAAGCCATATTTTTAATTACAGTCAAATGTTACTGGTTTCATTTATGTAATAGTGGGTGGACAGAGCTATGATTAAGTAATTGTTAGAAATCTTGTTATGACTAATCTTGGTTTGGTGTTATTTTTGCTTCTTAGTCTCAGCCTTTATGTACGAGGATTTGTATTTTGCCAAACAGTTTGACTTCCGTATTAAAGCAACTCTCTCTAAAGAGAAGTCTCAAAAGTTGGTAAAGTACTTAGAGGAGGTACTTTATAAATAAAGGTAGGCAGTAGTGTTTATTTTTAAGACTGGTGACCATAATGATATGATTTGTAGGGCAGGGAGCCAAAAGGCAAGGAAAAGCAGGAAACCTGGATGGAGCAAGTCTGAAACAGGGTTGTTGAACGTGTTTTTTCTTGTTTAAATGACTGGCTGATTGGTGCTGCAGAAACACACTGCAGCCACTTCTAAGTTGGCAGTGAAATCTCTTGCCATCTCCTTCCTGTGCTGTTTTGATTAGCCAGAGCAGACTCACCAGTTTCAATGCAAGATGAGCAAAGGAGCCAGGGTGCAGAGAAAATTATCCACTGCTGAAAATGTAGAGTTTGACATTAATTTGTCGTAAGCTGAAATTATCTGTAATGAACCTACTGGAAAATAAAGCATCAGCTAGAACAGATTCTAGAAGCATGAGAGCACTTAGCCTTTGCACCTCCAGAAATTTCCCAAAGTAGCCAGCTTTTGTTCCTCTTAGTATTTTGAAGGGTTTCATGTTTGTCCTTTGTAAGCTGGAGCAGCAGATCCTGCTTTATAGTGTTGTGAGTGCAATTCAGTAATATATTCAAACTGATCTAACTGATAGCTCAGGGAGCTTTCCTGAAGTTCTTGTCCTGGCTTGTCGCAGTCAGTGAATGCCAGTGCAAGAGATAAGATGGGATCCCTTCTTCTGACAGCTGTTATACGAGCTGCATTGTCATACTGCTACCTGAGGATTTCCCACAGAAGCTTTTGAAGGGTAAATACCTTTTCTACTTCTGAGCACAAGTACATCTGTGGAGTAATAGGGGAAGTCGGAGACCACCCCCCAAATCCTCAATTATGTTACAGTATTAAAGAAACTTTAGGGTAAAATGTAGCTGCTAATTCTGGGATGGAATGTGGTAAACACGCACCAAATCTACCCTACGACAGTTCCCCAGGCGCCACTGTGACCTTAGCTTATGCCAAGATAGAATCATAGAATCATAGAATAGTTAGGGTTGGGAAGGACCTTAAGATCATCTAGTTCCAGCCCCCTGCCGTGGGCAGGGACACCTCACACTAAACCATGCCACCCGAGGCTTTGTCCAACCTGGCCTGGAACACTGCCAGGGATGGAGCATTCACGACTTCCCTGGGCAACCCATTCCAGTGCCTCACCACCCTAACAGGAAAGAATTTCTTCCTTATATCTAATCTAAATTTCCCTTGTTTAAATTTTAACCTGTTACCCCTTGTCCTGTCACTACAGTCCCTGACAAAGAGTCCCTCCCCAGCATCACTATAGGCCCCCTTCAGGTACTGGAAGGCTGCTATGAGGTCTCCACACAGCCTTCTCTTCTCCAGGCTGAACAGCCCCAACTTCCTCAGCCTGTCTTCATACGGGAGGTGTTCCAGTCCCCTGATCATCCTCGTGGCCCTCCTCTGGACTTGTTCCAGCAGTTCCATGTCCTTTTTATGTTGAGGACACCAGAACTGCACACAATACTCCAGGTAAGCTCTCACAAGAGCAGAGTAGAAGGACAGGATCACCTCCTTCAACCTGCTGGTCACACTCCTTTTGATGCAGCCCAGGATACGGTTGGCTTTCTGGGCTGCAGGTGCACACTGCCGGCTCATGTTCATTTTCTCATTGACCAACACCCCCAAGTCCTTCTCCGCAGGGCTGCTCTGAATCTCTTCTTTAGAATAATATAAACTGAAAGGAGAGTGAGCTCACCATGGCAAGTCTCTGTTATACTCCTCGCAGGCATGGGGATGTAAAGAGGCCATGTCCTGATAAACCATTTAGCAACTGACCAACAAGGATTGTAAAGTGAGAGTGTCACACCAAAATAGGTATGACTAGAGCCACTCAAGCTTCATAGGTACTTACTCAGGCACCATAGGTGTTTAGTTAAAGCTCATATATTTAAGCTCAAAATCATATTTTGGTAAAATTCCATAGTTATTTAGTTAAGAAATTGAAACATGTATTGCTGTGAAAGAGCCTGAACAGATACAGGGGCCTCTTAAAGTGTCAGGAGACCTGAGGAATGGCAGTGATTTATGATGGGAACTGATAGCTAGAGTAGGCAGACTGAGAAAAGCCAGACTGAGGGAAAACAGAAGCGAGAAAATAAGACTGGGGAAAAATAAGACTTAAGAAACCTGTAATCAAGAAGGACTATTCTTGAGATCTGCTATATTCTGACAACACCTGGGCCGTTGTCAAAATGTGTTATTCATGAGTGAGAAAAACATTATTGGGTATCCTATGGTGAACTATCTTCATTGTAATCTTATTTTAGTACTAAAAATCACACCCAGAGGTCAAAAGACCCCTGCCTGGGTTAGGAGGTCCTGCATAAACATGTGTAGTTAAGCATTTAGTTATGTGATCCTTATACAAGTTAGTTGATCAGTTGGTAAAAGATGGGAGTGTTATGAGGAGTTGTTATTCCAACTAGATCCTATAAATCTGTGAAATTGGGGGGGGAATTGAGAGGGAAGACTCCATCATCACTGATGGGATCATTGACAGGCTGAAGCTGTCTTTTCTCCCCCATAGGGTCACCTGTTGGTTGGTCTGTGCTCATTTCATGATCAGTTTTTAGCTGGTTTTATATATAATTTTCACACTTGTTCTCACAGTATTTTATATTGTCACTCGTAATCTTCAAACCTTAAAGCAATCTCAAAATTATATAATAAAAATTCTCAGTTAAGATCTATTTCGTGTGAGTTTCTCGAGACTTGAATTGACTTACAGTTGGCTTAAAAACTTAGAAAATGTTGACTTGGTGGGTGAACCTGCTCCTGTGTACCCTGAATAGGACAGTCAAATCCCCCTCCGACACAGTGTGCTGTCCTGAGGAGTGCCTCCAGAGGGCTCTGATGGCGTTCAAGGGTCTCTTTCCTGGGGGCGGTAACAAACCTGTCACAGGTGAAGGGGTGAAATCTTCCCCCTTATGGGGAGGAGTGTGTGTGTGTGTGTATGCCGTTTACTGGGGTAAAGACCCCCTTAAAGTTACAACATCCCAAGCCTGTTATTACAGGAAAATGTTCAGAGGTTGTACGTACCAGGAACAGAATTAAACACCCCATTTTTGTTGTAGTTACAACTTGGTAAAAGAGAGTGCATGCTGAAAGGACAAAACGATAATCTGTGCAAGGAGCTGGCATCTTCCTTCCATAGAAGCGGGTGTGAAAAGTAGCATGGAAACTGCAGGATATGATCAGAGAGTTGCAGCAGATGGGATATTGTGCTGGCTGTCAGCTCAGGAGCATAAAATGAAAACTGAAAAATAGACAGGTAGGGTAAAATCCTAGATAATTTTGCACACTGAAGCAACTCTCAGTCATTTAA
The DNA here is from genome assembly GCF_037157495.1 of Lathamus discolor. Lineage (NCBI taxonomy): Eukaryota > Metazoa > Chordata > Aves > Psittaciformes > Psittacidae > Lathamus > Lathamus discolor. The sequence continues at coordinate 84,182,153 of NC_088889.1, read as the reverse complement.
GGTAATGTTGTCAGGTGCTGCTGATAACTTCTTGGGCTTATGCAGTATGGAACCGCATAAAGTTCAGTGGAGAGACTTCATTACAGATTGGGCTACAACATATGCAGTAATACACTTACAGTTGTGACAAAGCTCAGATTTCCTTAACCTGCCTTAAGTTGTGAGTCACTAGCTATGGCTGGCTGGCTGGCTAATAATGCTGAGTGTTACATCCTTTTAAAGAAAATTTTGATATTTGAAGGGGCAGTCCCCATGCTTCCAAAGCAAGAGAAGAAATGCAGTGATTTAAGTGGAAGATACACAGTAAAATTCAGATATGACTGCCTTGGAGCATTTGCAGCTGGAGAGCCAGCAAGCCCTTGACAAAAAGTTTGTAAGTTATTTTTTTTTTTTTCTTCTGCAGAAGCTAAATGGTAATAGGATAATTTTAGAAATAGCATTTGGTATTTGGTTCTTGGGTTGGGTTTGTTTGGGTGTTTTATTCTTTTTGTTTGATGTTTTTTATGTTAACTGTAGTTTTAGACTAAAACTTTAATGAGTTCCTTCAGTTTGTGAAATACACAGTTCAGGAAGCTCATGAGTCAAGCCTAATATTAATGGCAAGATTGTATGTGCAAGTACAGTCAGGTTTCAAAGTTAACTGGCTTTGAGCAAATCGTTGTAGTGATAAACCATCTGCAAGACAAGGCAGTTTTCCTTGCATGGTAGCTCAGAGGGAGTGATGGGAAGGCTGCAGGCCTTGCTGGGCATTAGCGCTTTTGAGGAGCTAGATGCACACACATGTCTGGAATCTCTCATGCTGTTAAAGGATTGTGTCTTCCAAGTAAGAAGGCAGCATGGGAGCCAGTCTGCAGCATCAGAAACACTCTTTGCAGTCCATTTAAAAAAAAAGAAATATGGTTCAATTTCAAGTTTTCCAGTCCTTTAATTGAAACTGTAACAAAAACTCAGTGGTGTCGTTAACCTGATGTTTGACTCTAGACAAGATGTGGGGAGGAGGGTGGAGAGGGAAGGAGCTGGCTGCCAGAGTTTTGAAAGAACCTTGAACAGAACCTTGCCCTACCCCCATTTGAGGCTGTTCAGAATTAGAGCAGTGGGGAAAGATTCAGTATTCCAAGTTCTCTGATCTATAAATCAGTTTACAAAATGTTTGAATAGTTGATGAATGGATGGGGGGAGTCATTCAGGTACTCAGAAGTAATGATGTGTTGAGGAGCTCTACTTTTCAAGCTTTTTCGGACTTAATGTGAAAGCATACCATTTCCTGGGAAAAATAGTGGGTTTGGAATTGTGTAAAGGAAATACTGGAAATACTTCTCAGGTTCGTTTCCAGTTTCAGGGGTTTGGAGTAAGGTGGTCTTGGTGCATATTCACTCATGTGTCCAGCAGATGTTGGAAGTCTTAGTATTTGTGGGATTTTTTTGCCTCAAGATTGAAAAAAAAAGTAATTTGCCATTTCACAAAGTGGGTTTTATATGAGGTGTGTTTTCACTACTGGTAATCTTAAGGCTACAGTTTATTGACTGTTCTCCTGTACAAAAGTGACTACTGACACTCAGTTGTTCCTTAGATGACTGGATATAGTTAGTTTTTTTTTCATTAAAAGGAATATTATTTCTCATTATTCAAGATTAATTTGTTTTACATGTGAACTTTCTCTTTTTTACAGTGCTGTAGGTAAAACATGCCTACTCATCAGTTACACAACCAATGCATTTCCTGGAGAATATATACCCACTGTGTAAGTACTAACAAAACCCTAAGAACTCATTTATGTCACATTCTCTGTGCTTACTGCCAGCCCAGATTCCTTATTTGAATTGTTTGAATTGGCTGCAAACACCCCTCAGTTTCATCCTAAATGTTTAACTGAGTATCTAGGTGTGTGCTGTAAGGAGCAGCACTTTGAGCTTTGCTCAAGTGCTTTGAGCACTTTGCTCAGCACAGTCATACCAGGGCTGCTTAATGTCCTGTCAGTTTTGCCTCCATCTGCCCTCTAGCCCTAGCTTATTAAGGACTAACATTTTATCAGATGCTGTTCTCTTTTAAACTGACATATTATTTCTGTCTTTAGTATCATCCATAATAAGTAATCCCAAGGCTGTGCAACTTGTAAAACATTGTATCATAGCCAGAAGTAGTTGGTTTACATGATTAATTTTTTTCCATTTGTTCTTTCTACTTTCTGTGCTACTGCCAATCTTGTGCTGAGCCAGCCACAGCTCTAGAGTTCCACAGGCAAGATTATGGGGACTCGTTTATTTTGGTGCTTCCCCTTTTCTTGCAAGTAATTATTTGTCAGTATCAGTATTAGTGTAGTTCTGTTTCCGAGAGCCTGTGTGGAGGAGGCGTTTTATACATGAGCAGCTTCTTTGCCCTTTTCAGATGTCTTTATCTGGCTATATTGTTCTCTGTGAGAATGGATGAGTTTTTCAGACAACAGAATACATTCTAATGAGATTTACAGATGATTTTTGTTACCCTTCCAAGGAAGTGTTGTCTTGATTACTCCCATTTCCTTTTTCTTTTTTTTTTTCAGACTAATTCACATTTTTGCATTACAGTATACTTGTGTTCCCAGTGAGCTTAGTTTAGACTCAACAAGTCATTAAGACCTTTGTGCTCACAATGGTAATGAGATAAAAATGGTGCCTCTACTTGCCCCTGGTTATTAACTTTGATATTTCATTGGAGGGGGTTTTGGTTAGCAGCATTACCAAGTGTTTTGTTGTGCTTTTTCTTCTCTTACCTACTGTTGTTAGGAAGGATTCCTTGGTTGTTGCACATCTGTCTTCTATCTTACAAAATGAGACAGATTAACTTGCTGACCCACGAAGACTGGAAGGTACTTTCTGAGTATACCATCTGCTTTCCTGCACTTACTGAGATTAACACTTCCTTTGGAAGAGTAATGAAAAAGATGACTTCTGTTCGGACTGGGCCAAGTCTGTTCCACACATCTTTTTCTTCCATTACTCAATACCAGGCTCAGTATTTAAAGAACAACTTTACTGTTTCTGGGGATCAGAAGGATGCAATAAAAATGTTCCCTTTCCTGATGCTCCCAATTAGGACTCTGTAGGGAAAAAGTGCTCAGCGCCCTGGGTACTGCAAGCAAATGCAGCTAACTCTCCCTTTATTTTTTAGTTTTGACAACTACTCTGCTAATGTAATGGTCGATGGAAAACCGGTGAATCTAGGTTTGTGGGATACAGCTGGTCAAGAGGACTATGACAGACTACGTCCACTCTCCTATCCGCAAACAGTAAGAACTACAGTGTGAAACTAGAAACAATCTATACAGCTTTGTCTAACCTAAAGGTTTTCTCTTTTTGAACATTAGGGAAAAGTTATCACTTCTGGAGATGTATTTTTTAGTAACAGTGACTTGCTGCAAGCTATCTTCAATCTTTGTACAGTTGTACAAATGTTAACATTTGCATGCTTGTGTATTTGTGTGTACCAATACTTGTTGGCTTTTGTGTAGTTGCAGCCTCAGACTCAGCTAGAATGCTTGATTTAAAATAGGAAAAAACAAAAAAACCCCCCCAAACCAAGCCCCAAAACAAAACCAAAAACCCCTCAGTGAATAGTCTCATCAGTTAGTCCATTGATTTTAAGGTTAGCATGCCTGCCAAAAGCAGGGTTTATTTTTGTTTTTAGGCACATGTTTGGCTGCAACCTGACACTGTCACTGCTAAGCACTTGATATTGTTAGTCTGTGAAGATGTTCTAAATGTGAGAGGCAGAATGAATGAAGATATTATTGGGATTGACAGTGGCTGCATCGGAGCTTTCAAATGTACTTAAGACCATGGCTATTTTATTACTTACTATAGCTTGTGCTATAACATCAATACAAATGTGCTTCTGTCTTCCATGCTTGCAACTGGTTAAGTCCTGCCTGCATGCTGCATCCTTCCGTGTATAAGGAAAATGCTGAAGTAATCTGCTCTTTGCTTTTCAGTGTGACTGCAGCTACAGTTAATAATACGTGCAGAAGCTGGTTTTCTAGTCTCTTTACAGCAGTTACTTTTATATGGTGGAGCTGTGCTATAAGAAAGATGGTAATTTTCAGGGGGTTTGGCATTGATTATTGTTGTTGCTAACTGTCAAATACATATTCAGTGCTAACAGTGTAAAAAGCAGAATTGTTCCAGTTACTCTACAGAATAACTGAGTAACTGGTCTCTTGAATAATGTGACTCTTACTTAAGAAACTCTGGTGCTTTTTTGGTTTTGGAATTTTTTTTTTTTTTTTTTTAAGGAAACTGTCTTAATTCACAATTTTCCTTAACTCACTGATCACTAACTGTCACAATTAGGCTTTCCCCTCCATTACAATACCCAGGATAGATGTGAACTTGCCAGTTGTAGGCAGCTCTAGTAGAAATGCCAGAAGTACCTGCCTTTCCTAGGAAGTGAGACAATGGAAAGCTGTTTTTCTCTAATACCTAGATCTTTACAGGATATCTAAAATATGTCTCAACATAGAGAAAGTTATGATGAAAGATCACAAAGTAGTGTGAGAAAGCAGAGCTGTTCCTGCTGTATGACAGAGACAGAATGCATGTGCCTGTCTTCAGCCTCCTAAAATAACAGTGGCTTTCTGATACACTGCAAAAGAATTCCATGTCAATCTAAGCATACTTTTGGGGAAAAAAAAAAAAATCTGTGCAAGCATGGTAACTGTTAAGTAAAGGTCTGAAGTACTTCCAGTTATTTGGATTGTTTCTTACAGCAGAAAATGAAACAGGGTGGTAAGTCTTGGCACTCCTTATGAAGCAGCTTTCAGATGTTTGCCTTGTGCAATAGGCAAGAATCATCATCACTTAAGGGACAGAACCCCCAAAATACTAACAAAAAGTACAGGGGAGCAGAGCAGTAGAGCCGATGAAGCCTGATTTTTTTTTAAGATCTGTGTTCAGCCACCTTCTTCCTTCAGTGTGCTACTTAAAACCCGCCCCTCACATTTTGGTGGCCCTCCATTTCCCTGTATCTGCACCTGAGCTATGTTCTGGGTGAGGTGGAAGCAGGTTTTGCTGGGGACTTGGCCAATGTGTGGATCCCCATTAGCCTCCTGGCAGTTCAGCAGCTGTCGACTTCATAGTAAGGACTTTGCTGTAGTGGAGGCATTAATTTGGGTCTTTTTGCTTTATTATTTTTTTTTCCTCCCTTAAAATATTCAGGAGTTTAATACCTTCTCCTGATTGCATTTGAAATCTACCACTATTTCAAAATATTTGGGTAAGGAAGATGGGACAGAAAAGGTGGCTTCCTTGGGAGACCAAACCTAAAAGCAAATTAAGTTAGGAGGATGCTTTTTGTGAGAGGTTTCCTCTTGTGAGGTTCCTCTCGCAGTGAAGACAGACATTTACAGGTTTGTGGGGAAGTCTGGTGGCCTGTTCTGGATGGAGGCAGTTGTTTGTGCTGAATCACAGGGCAGTGTCTCCCTTGAGAAGAAAAGCCATTTTGTGAGTATTTGTGAGCACAAATTGCTGACTGAGAATATTTCCCCTTAAATCCATTTTAGGAGTAACTTTATCTCCTACTGTTATTAGGTTGGAGGAACCAATGGTAAGAATCTATCTTCCAGTCTGACAGATCAACCTATTGCCGTATGTAAAACTTTAAATAAACTTCAGTTCCAAGTTCTGTCATCTTGTCTTGCTTATGATAGTGATAAATTGGCCCCTATTTTTTAAACAACTACTTTTCTTGGAACTATTGCATTGCTGCAGCTGAGAACTCCATTACCAAATCTCTCTATACAAGTTGCTAAGACCAAACCTTTACTTGGAAATAAATAGCTTTTCTTCCTGCTTAAGATCATGACTACACTGAAGCTAGTAAAAGAGATTCTGCATAATGTGCAGAACTTCAGCCACCACAAACCTGCACATTGGAAAACAGAAGTAGTGGCCATAGTATCACGTTATTTGATGTTGTTTCTTTCTTCTTCTGGGACGCTGCTACAGCAACTTGTTGGGGTGATGCATGAACAACCGGGTTGCAAGTGCTTAGCAGTGCAGATGTCAGCTGCTGACCTAACAAAATGCCTTGAAATGCAGCACAATCAACTAACATTCTGAAATGCCTGATTCTGTAACACATTTGATACCGGGATAAGTATGGATGCAGAGGTAGGTTGGGGAAAGTTGGGCTTGTTTGAGAGATGCTGATTGAGTTCGGGGTCATTCAGCAAGATTACAGCCTTCATCAGCTTAAAGAAAATGAATTTTGCGGTTATTCTGAATGCTTCCAGACAACAGTGTATATGAAGCTCATTGGTTTTTGAAGGGGGTTGGTATAAATGTGCTCTAAAATGTTTTTACCAGGTCTTATGATCTTTCTTTTGCCTTCAGTTGAAAAGTGAGATGTGCAAGATCCCTGACTTCTGAACCCACTTCTGAAGTTTTCAATGCTCTTAATCCTAATGTTGTTATAGAGAAATTTTGAGATCTTTTTTATATTGGCAGTCAGTAGAAGTGACAGTTGTACAAGATTCCTTCTGATTTGGACACAGAAATAATAATTGTAGAAGTTATTGTATGACTCTGTTATTCCATACTGTATACTTTGCCCTTGCAATCAAAGACTTTAGTGTATTAATAGTATATTAATACTTAAAAAGGGAATGTCAAGGGTTAACTCACTTAAGAGGCCTGCAGAGAGTATCCAACCTCAGGTTAGAAGGCAGTCTTGACTCTTTCTGTGCTTGTGTGGTTTTGGGTTTTTTTTCTGAATGTCAGTGAAGGAGAGGGGACATTTAGGGAGGAAAAGAAGCTTGCAGTGCAATGCTGCTAGAGTTATAGTTGCTGGCTCCTGCAATAGCTGATTGTAAACCTGACTACAGTGTATTTGTTGGTGGTTTTCCCCCTCTTTGTGTCTGCTTGTAGCTGCCTGGGAATGGATTTCCCACTGGGACAGCTGCCTCCAACTGTTACGTGCAACTGTACTATTGACCTTGCTTTTTGCAAGTGTGATGCAGCTGACAGGGTGGTACAAGTGTGGCTAGTATTGGCCTCTTCATGAGCTTTTACAATAGTTACTCTGATGTGCTAACTTCTATCAACTTGTTTTGTAGGATGTCTTCTTAATCTGCTTTTCCCTTGTGAGTCCTGCTTCCTTTGAAAATGTCCGTGCTAAGGTGAGTACAAGCTGGTATCATTTTATTTCTTAAGTGTTCAGCATACTGCTCACTTTGCAGCAGTGAATGGAAAATAGGAAGTGATTTATTTTTGGCAGGCAAAGTTTGTGAACTATAGTCTGAAAAGTCAGAAATCCATTTGCCCAAGTCAGCCATGGTAGTTCAGGGCACATGAAATGCTATGAATTGTTCTCTGATACAGTGATAGAATAATAGTAGTTTTAAGAGTGTTCAGCTGACGAGGTGCTGAGATCACAAACAGGAACTTCCCTTTTAATGCAATTTACAGAAAAATATTAAAAACCAAGTGCATATAATAATGAGGTTTATACCACTTGTGTGCTGCTGCTGTTTGCAGTCCGTTCATGTCTGTGGACAACTCAGCTGTATGGCACTGGGGAAACCTCACAAAGAGGCTGGTCTCTGTGGGTGAGGGAAGTACAGATCAGGGCTCTCTTGGCGTGTGGAGAAAATCCAGCCCTCGGTAGGGTGAGCTTTTAACGTATATGGAAATACCCATTGGCTTCATTAGAAGTGTTTCGCAATTGTCTGCTCTTTTCTGATACTGCTTTGATGAGGTGTCACATTCTCCCTTTCCTCTTTGACTCTGGAAAGTGTCATGAAGGGCTGGAAGCCCTTGTGGGAATCTGCCCCCCCCAACCCACACTGTTTCTTTGCAGTGGTATCCTGAGGTGCGGCACCATTGTCCCAACACTCCCATCATTTTAGTGGGCACCAAACTTGATCTCCGGGATGATAAGGACACTATTGAAAAACTGAAGGAGAAGAAGCTGACTCCCATCACCTACCCACAGGGCCTTGCAATGGCAAAAGAGATCGGTAGGATGGCAGCGGGGTTAATGTTGAGCTATACTTCGTTTGTGTTAGATGTACCTCAAAAATAAGTGCCTGGCTTTTGTTGCAGTTAGCTTGCAGCAGTGCTGCTCCGACTGGGAAAGCTGCTTTGTAACAGCCTTTCTGCTTCCACAGGTGCAGTGAAATACCTCGAATGCTCAGCACTTACGCAGCGAGGCCTCAAGACAGTGTTTGATGAAGCCATCCGAGCAGTTCTGTGCCCCCCTCCTGTAAAGAAGAGGAAGAGAAAATGTCTGCTGCTGTAAACATTACCCTCCCCCACCCCACTTCAAACCCTGTGCTTTGCTCAGAACAATGGAGCATTCACACTCAATGCCAAGTTTTTCTGTTATAAATTAGTTCTTTTCCACAAATTCTTGAACCAATCAAAAATTTCAGTTTCCTTTTGTTTCAAGAATGACAGTTACCTTCTAAAAGCAAACTCCTGAAAAGACAAACGTATGTAAAGCCTTATTTTTAAAATCCTATTCTTGCTCAATTAAGTGTTGCCAAACTATCTGCTGAACTAAGTTGTGGTGTTGTGCTACAAACACTAAGCACTAAACTGTTTTTTAAAGATTCTTGAAGATGACTCTAATTTCTGGTAGGAAACGCAAAAACACTTTCTAGTTTTTCACAGTAAGTAGCAGTACCGGGTCATTAGTGACACACTGCACTCAAATGTGGCTATTACTAAATGGTTCCTCAACCCACAGTCATTGCACAGCGTCGTAGATCAAACCCGAGTTGCTGGCAATGACTGACACCCGTGAGTCACAGTGTAAAATGCTTTATTGTGGGTAAGGGCTTGGTTGCAATCTAGTTCTTGCTGCTGTGATCTAAAGAATAACTAACTATTCGTACTGAAGTGTATCTAGTCCTTTTGACAGCTTTGTGTTGTGATGGATAAAGGAAATAGTGGGTTGGATCAAATGATAGTGCCAGACAGTATTTCGACGCCGTACAGCTGACTTACACTACACTGCCAGGGTAGTTGAAACTGAACTGACTCTTAGTGCAGGTTAACACCAGGGCCTGCTGTCCCAGAGGTGCAGCAGTGGAAGAGAGGTTGGTGTTCACAGGTAAATTCCGTTGAATTTCAAGTAGGGCATTTGTTTAGGTACAACTCCGAACCAGTCATTCCCGCAACTGTTGCGTAGTAAATGCTTTTCTTGTAGGATCTCTTCTTACTGAGCAATATAACTTGTATTTTAAAACCTTTCTGATGATACACATTTGCTTTTTTTTTTTTTTTTTTTGAGTAGAATGTTGAAGCATATCCTCCTTATTTTCCTGTTATTTCTGACCCAGTAAGTTATATGCTTTCTGAGGAGCTTTTACTCTATTAACTAGGTGTAAAAATCATGTGAAGCAGCTTTACACATTTTAGTAATTTTTGTATTTTAAACCTCTATAAACAACAAACTTTCTCACCTGTCCCTCTTTGCAAGCTCTCCCCACCACTGTAATGTTACTAATGCAGACAAGTGTTCTTTATGTCACTACATGTACGTGTGCAGCATAGGCTGAGTAATGGTAACCTGGGTCTGTGAGGTTCTGTAAACTAGTGCTCATGTTCTGTACATTCTAAGCAGGCAGGAATACGATGTTGAACTACACCCTTTCAACCACTAAAGCAAAATTTACAAGTAAAAGTTGCAAAATTGTGAAGTTTTTACATTGATCTTTTGCTAATGCAATTAGCAGTATGTTTTGCATGTAAGACTTAATAAATCCTTGAATCATATGTGTGGTAATGTTTGAGTTTCTCAGCAAGTGTTCTTGTTCTTGCACCACTCTGTTTCAGAGTTGTTTCTCTGCTGGCACCAGCAGGCTGGTGCAGTGCTCCACACTGGTGGTGTGAGGGGTGCCCTGATGTGAAGAACCAGAATTAAATACAGCAGTCAGCACAATTTCTTTGGAGGCCATGCATTATCAGTCGAGGTGTTAGTCACGCCTGTATCTGCTTGTGCAGTGTTTTAAAGCTGCTGCCACCCAGCGGAAAAAACACTCATTTCACCCTGTTGTGTACAAAGAAGAGCGCCTTTCCTCTAAAACTGTGACTAGCTTTTAACAGCTGGTAAAATGATGTCTCTGTGTTTAAAAGCCTCGCATTTTAACTTTTTAAAGTTACAGCTGTGCTCTTGCAAGTCAGGGCAGGAGCCTGCTGTGCTCCTGCTCCCTCCAGGGGCACTGGGGGTGACTGCAGTATCCTGCTTGAGGAGGAATCACGTGTTTGGCCTTCACTGGTGGTGGTGCCTTACCTTGCTGCACAGCCTCTAGCTCTGGACAGCTCTAAACTAGTAACTGTCATCTCACACCAGCATACCTGAATGTAATAAGACAAGTTTTTAGAGTGCATTTTATTTAGTCTCCATATAAAGTATCACAGCAAGAACAGCCACGCAGTTTTCTCAAACACATCATATTAATTTTAATTTTTTTCTTTTAAATAAGAACTACTGCTGAGCCTTAAAAAAAGTTTAAAATGGTTGCACACTTAGAAACAAGGAATCCACTTAAAATTATAAGTGGTTATATATTTTTGGCAGAATTGGGATCAGTGCTCTCAGGAGTCAGAGCTAGTAACTAAGATGATGCCACTAGCTAAGATGAATAAAGGGTTGGGAGTTTTAAATCTTCTCATTAAGTAGTCCTAATAGGGGTTAGTTTAAAATCAATAAAAGTAGTTATGTGGCTCAACAACTACAAACAGATAAAAGAATATTGCACACATAACGTCCAAGCAGCATTTAACACCCCCTGCCCCTGGGTGCTACCACAATCAGTAAGAACAATAGTGCAATCAACGAGAACCACCCAGCGGGGCTGCCTGTCTCACCACACCCTGTGCACCCCCACCTGCCACAGACCTGCCCGCTTACCCCCTGCCAGCTGCTGCGCTGGGGCAGACGCTCGTGCCCTGTGGGACTGCTGTCGCTGAGCTCCCTCCATACCGCACCTCCAGGCTCCGCACAGGCTGGTCTCAGGCAGTGGCAGGATGGGACTGAAGCAGAACTGGATTTTTCACCATTTTTAAGGTCTGGCAGGGCTCTGGCCTCACCCACAGGCTGAGCTGCCTGCACACACACGCTTGCTCTGGTTGAGTACTCAGCTGGCACTTTGGCTCTGGTGCTCCAGCATCCACAGGCTCAGCTGGGACGTGTCAGACCATCATGGTTTGTAAAAGCTCAACCTTCAGCGCAAGTGCAGACTGCTTTAACCAGCCTCCTGCCATGCAAGGTCACTGCGCAACCCAGGGCATGAAGACCCTTGTTTATTTTATGCAATGTGAGAAAAAAGTTCTGAAATCCACACGGGTATGAAAGTGGAATGGTCCCTGAATACCTGAAGTGTGCAGTGAAAACCCCCTCACCTTGGTGAACTATGGCTACACCACATTGGTATTATATTCTCGTGCCTGACAAGAAATACATGATCTGTGTTCCTGAGACAAACTGTTCAGTGCTTTGAGCACAACATCTGGCATGTGGTCTGTTATCATCTTGGGACTTATTAAAATGCTGCTGAAGACTGCTTCGTTTGACCATCTCGCCGTGTATTTAATATCTGAAGAGCACCACCTAAAACAAAACACACCACAAATAAAACAGCTCAGCCTGTTGGATCTGGTGCCAGTGCCAGGTCTGGAACTGGCAACCTCTAGGCTTCAGCCCTCCAGCACACAGCTGGAAATGCTGCCATTACCTGGCCTGAAGGCAGAACACCACCAAATTACACAGTGAAAGGACAGTGAACAGGGAAAGAACTGAGCAAATCATCCCACCCACAGAAACACAGGCTACAGCCTAAGCAAAGGGTGTGAGCAGTTAAGCACTGCACAGCCACATAATTAATGCCAAATCTAGGGAGTAAGTCACAGATGTACCAGTAGGAGACTGAACACTGGATTTAGTGCTGCACATATGATGTATTTAGGATTTTATTTTACAGAACAATACATGATAGGGGCTTTTGTGTGCTAGTCCAATTGAGAAAAAACATGACCAACTGTTGTGTTGTGGAGTAAATAAAGGATAGGAAATGAACTTAAAGTAAATCAGAAGAGCAGCCATGGAGGAAACCTGCCAGGTCACAGGTGTTAAGGTATCTAACTTGTAAAACCAGTACTAAAATTGTTCAACAGCAAAGATATGAAACAACATAAATAAAATCCTGATCTACTGAACTGGGAGGAAAAAAAGGTAGATTTCTTCTCCAGCCCTTTTCTCTTTTTTTTCCCTTTGGTAGAATGGTTTTGTGCAACTTACTTCTGTTTCAGAGTGAAACAGGAGAGGACATCAAGTGCAGTCTAGCTTGTGGGCTGGTTCAGATTGCTTTGTCTAAAACAACCTAACATCAACAAACACCACTGCCCCAACCCACAATCCTCACCCTCCCAGCAGTTTCAGCTTTCCTGCTTTGTCCCACCTTTGCATCCACAAAAAAGCAGGCAAGAACAGGAAAGCAGAGGCTGCATGGGCACACTGGTTACTGTGGGGCTGGACCCCTCCTGTCTGGCTGGGCCAGTATTATGGGCACTATTTTGCCTCCTTCTCATCACCAATATTCCAGTGACTACTCAGCAACAAGGTATTTTGTGATCACTTCATTATTACCAGGACATAAGACTGCAAGATCTGCAGCCTGGGGCAGGAACTGCAGCATGCCAAAGCTGAGCTGAACAGTCTGTTTAAAATCACCACCTGAGCATGTGCATATACGGGCAAAGAAAGGCACATGGGCACAAAGAGGAACGGTTTCCAGGGCTTGAAGTGAAATCGAAAGCAGCAAGGAGGCACAAAATGAAAACTGAAAGGACGGCTAATGACTGATAACCAAAGATGGGTACTGGAGATGCAGATGAGACGCAGAGCTGGAAACATGAACTTTGAAAGTGAGAAGCAGCTTTAAGTAGATTTTAGGCAAACAGGACAGTGGTATTTGTTACTCACCTCCTAGAGCTGGATTCTTCTACAATATGGATAATCTTGCCAGGAAGATACAGACGAGGATACTGTGGTGGTGAATTGAGGTGTGGTTCATCCTCAAGGGTGTTGTATGAAGGTGACCGATGAACCATTAAGCTCTCCTCAGCTAGAAGTGGCTGGGTGAGGGCATCTTGGTTTCTACCATCCAGTTCAGTTGGGAAGTTATCTGGGTCTCCTCCGAAGACTTCATACCAGCACCCATGCAGCAAGATCTGGTACTGAATTCAGACAGAAACAGTCAAATTGAGGTTTGGCAACTCTTCAACTAACTTACTCCAGTTGGGCGCTTGCACGCACATCACCTGAAACTACAGTCCGAAGATTAAAAATGACTGCATGCACATGCTCCCCTAACTTTCTGGCTGATAAAACCTTCTTACTGGATTTTCCCCACAGTAGTATCTATTTCAGCAATAGCTAACCCAAGCCACTAGTAACATGACCGAAAACATTACATTCTTCACCAGTTGAATTACTCAGTGTGGATTCAGCTCTGCAGATGCAGGTTTTCTTGTACCTGTAACTTCTAACTGTCCATTATCTTATTCTGTATTTACAACATCACCTGGGTTCTTTACATGACTCCTCATCCTGGGATCACATGGACATCCCCTGGGTACAGCAGGTTTAGCTTTAGATGTTCAGAAGTGGCAGTTTAGAATCTTTAAGCCACTCCTCTATATCTCCACTATCACCTGCCTCACACCACAATGATTCAGCACCTTCAAGACTCTGTTTCTTACTAACAGCGAAAAGAAGAGGTAAGCAATTAACACTGTGACAGAGAAATATTTGCTTTCCAAATGAATTCTGAAGGTAAAATTTAGGTAAACCCACTACTGATACTAAATGGTTATTAGAGTAAAATATCTTACTTATTTTGAATCATTTTAGCTGGTTTGTTTTTTTCATTTTTTTAGGTTTCCTTATCAACAGAACTAGCAAACAGGTAATTTTGGGCCTTGGAAGTTGTGCACAGCTATCTTCCAGGTCTTGCTGAATCTTAATTTCTGACAAGACAGCTTTATAGGATAAGAGACTAAAACAAATGTCACTGAATTAAGAAACAAACAATTCTGTTCCAAACCCTCACCATTAAGATCAAATATACACCGTCACTTCATTAAAGGTGGGGCTGAACCGAGGTAGCAATTCCCCTGACTTCAACCAGAAGTACATTTAGTTACCTTGGGTCTGTTGCAGTTTGCCACAATTCTCACTATTCGCTTCTTTAAATCCTCCATGTTGGGCATACTTAACCTGTTTAAACACAGAGAACAAGATAAAGCCAAGCCTGCCATCCTCTGCAATCTAACATATGCCTGAAAGAGCAATTTAAAAGTATTTCCATCTCACCTTGCCACAAGGTCCTTTCCAACAATGACTGAAACAATGAAGCGCTTTGTGTAATCTGCAAGTGATTTGCTTTAACAAAAAAGAGACACATTTTAGATACACTAAAGGTATGCACAATTCAGTTTTATGATGATAAATTATAATTCAATAAAAACACAATTATGAAGCAACAGCAGCAGCATCTGCAGCCAGGTCTTCAATACGCTTTCAGATCTACCTGCTACAGATGACAGAGTAACTTCAGTGCTGATTATAATGGTATGTGTAGATGTTACAGGCCAAGGTAGATGAATCAGGTGATCACTTTAAATTAAAACTCTAATTATACTACCTGAAAATACACAAAATTCACTAGATACATTTCACTCTGTGATATTCCCCCAAGAACTCAACTGTAACTCAGGACGGAGCATATCCAGTTCTAGTGGAGAATATATAAACAAACTCTGAACAGAGAGTTATCATGTAATGGATTTGTCAACTACTTTGAAAACATTTTTACATCTGAGACACAGAACCAAGTCATGCAAGTCTCCTACCTTAACAGTCCTCCTGGGGGAGAAAAGGCATAACACCTTAATGTTGGGAAAGAGTTCCTGAGCATGATCGCCAGTATAGAAGCTGTTCCACCACCCAAACTGTGACCAACTATCACAAGTTTATATTCCTATAGACAGAGAGAGAAGACTGAAGCATAAACAGACACAGAAAAAGCTATGTGTAATTTTTGTGTCAAACCAAATTATTTAGAAGATAACTTACTGGAGCAATTGTGAAAGCCTGGTTTAAAATTCCATCATTTATTAGCTTTTGATAGATGTAGTTTGCAGCTTGAGTTATTCCCTACAAGACAGCATTCGAAGTTAGAAGGATGTATCTAATCTGAAGTGTGAGACATATATACTTCAAATACAACACCATCACAGAGCAACTTTCCTTTTGTAAAGCTGATCTTCTCTTTCTCATGCTCCTGACAAAGGTCTAGTTACAACCAAATGATCTTATATGTAATGGCTAAAAAAGTTTTTAGAATATTTAAGAAGGACATGGAATCTGACAAGAGGATTACAAATTCTACCTTGCAGTTCCAGAGGCAGTATGTGATGCCACAACCAAGTCACTGAAATAATTTTGCAATCCAGCTCACAAGATTATTCCTGTGTTTAACTAAAGGATCCCAGGTGCTCACAGATTCCTTACTGCTGAGATAATCTATCCATAGCCACAGACTGCACACACCTTATGCACAAAGCCATTCTCTAGAACATCCTCCAGTGTCAAGTCTTCACAGTCTGCCGACAGATCAGTGAGAATGTCCTGCGAATAACACAGCTTTCGTCAGACCTCACTGCAGGGCTTTGTGGCTCATGCTCTGCTTGCCAGCACTGTCACAGGGACATCAACAGCCTGACTTACACGTGTGTAAGCAACAGAACACAGTCCACCATAAAGCACCACCCAAGCAAATACAGCCATCACAGTCCTGATTTCAGCAACTATTTCCAAGCTGCAAACACAAGCATTACAAATGTACCTCTGCTTACAGAGGAATTACCACCACCCACCCTTCACACTCTCTTCCAGTGGCACAGGAATATTACCCATCCAAGGACAGGAGGGCTTACAACTTAAGCCTGGAAGACTCACACCTGTGAGTGAGTTATTCTTAAATGTGCTAGTGTAAGACAATTTCCTCTTGTTACTGGGAGTTCACCCATTTCTATAAAGCTGATTATTTCTATCAGATGGATAATACCTCAAAAGACAAGGTTCCTCTCACTGCAACCACAATAGCTTCTTTTTTGTGATCCAAAGCAACAAAAAATGGAATCTCATAGATCTGGAGAGGAATAAATGTAATAATTAAAGACACCAAGTTTTTGTAAGAGTAAGCATTTGTTCTCACCTCCTGAAAAGTCTCTTTCTGAGCTCTCCATTGTGTTATGGAAAGAAGCTGACTTACTTTCTTATCACATTACCTTAAGTGCCTTTTTTGCAATACTGACACAGATTTATGTCAATGATTTTGTGGCTGTTCCTTTAGAAAAACAAACAAATGCAAAACCAGAACCAAAAGTTTCAGGGCCTGTTTTCATTTGGCTTTGATTCTCACACCTTATAAATGCTAAAGGCAAACTAGAAACTTCACCCATTGCTTTCCCTGAATTAATCACTAAGTGTTTTTGCTGAATGCCTGTCCAGACTGTTTACCTTGTTATGAAAACTGATATGAATGAAGTCTCTGTACTGCAGTCCTGTTATTCTTAGGATGGATCCAAAGTGAAAGTTATGACGATCACTGCCAGTTATATCAGAATCTGTTGTTCTATTTCTGCAACTAACAAACACACAGAAGAGAAAAACTTTCATGCTCCAATTTTTTATGCTTCCTTTCAAGGAATCAAACTTAGTTACTTTTGCAAAAAGATTTCTGCCAGGAATCAAAAGCTCCTTTTGGTTTGGTTTCGCAATAGTACCATTAGCTTGATACAGGATGTTACCTCTGCCCACCAACCTGGTTTTGCCTGAGCAGCATGCAACACATTTTAAGTTCAAGGACTGGCAAACACACTATTGCTACAAGACTATCAGCAGAGCAAACAATGCAATAAGAAAAGAATTCTTAAGACTACAGGCCAATGACAGAAAATACAAACAACCAAAAAGGAAATTCAAAACAAGTTCTGTACATCAGGCTTATCTCTTGTATCCATCTTACTATGTGGTGATTTTTTTCCAAGTCATTTATATTTCAGTATGTTGTATTTCTATTTCACATTTCTAATTAGGAGAAT
The DNA here is from genome assembly GCF_037157495.1 of Lathamus discolor. Lineage (NCBI taxonomy): Eukaryota > Metazoa > Chordata > Aves > Psittaciformes > Psittacidae > Lathamus > Lathamus discolor. The sequence continues at coordinate 84,165,006 of NC_088889.1, read as the reverse complement.
CATGGTTACAGTCACAATTGTCAGTGGTCACTAAAATATACAGTAATCCTACATAGCATTACACATACTTCAATATGACTATACTTTTTTTTTGAGTAAAGGAGGCAAGGGGAATAAAATAGAGGCTGGAGGGACAGGCAACTTCTGCTAACGCCTTCAAGACAGGGAGAAATGTTGATACACTTTTATTTCTGCATATACATGCGTGTCCAAAAAGCAGCTCTAAAAAGCTGCATTTTAAAGCGTTTGGTTTAATTCCGATTAAAAAAACAAGCTAACCTGTTTCTGAGGGTGGAAAGATGCTGGAATTTTGTTTCTAAGGAATCTGTGAAAGATAACTCTACCAGTCAAGCTCATGTACTCCCATGAGCAATATAATTTAATGCCACAAAAATACTGCTATTGAAACTATCTTATTTCTGCTAATGCTAGCTAAATAAAAGGAAACTATGTGTTTTAAGCTCTTGATCAAACCTACCAGTCACCATTGAGCTTACAGAGCGCAGTAAATGGGTTGGTGTATACGTAGTAGGGCCAGCCATAAGCAGCTGCAGCAAACAGCATATAGTGAGCAGCATTCTCCAGTTCAGCATCCAAATCATCTGTCTGAAAGGACACAGGGAAAGAAAAGGAAAGAGAGAGAGGAAGAAAGGTGTGTTAGGCAGCCCCAGAATAAAACCTGAACACAGACTAATGGAAATGAAGCCCCAGTGAAATACACACTATCCAAAAGGAAAACCTTGAGGTCAAGGAGGAACTAAAAATAGCCACTCATATTCTGGGAAAAAGTCTGTGTTTGTTTACATGGCTATTCAGCTCAGGAATCTCGAGATGCTCCCATTAAATCTGTTTCTTCCAGTACTTACGCACTGATAAGCTCAATACTGAAAACAACATTCACTCCAAGTATGTTACTTAAGGATGTCAAAAGAACAACTAAAGAGTCTGTGGCAGATCTCTTTGGCAAAGACTTTTACAGCATGATCCCATCATACTGGCTGGATTCAAAGGGAAGTTGACAGTAATTCACTGCTTGAACTGGAATTATATACTTCTATGAAACACACGCCAAAAGAAGATAAAATAATTTACAAAGGCATTTTACTATAGAAGACTAGCAAAAATCAATTAACAAACTGTAACCCAGCATCTGCAAACATTTTAAAGATGCTACTTTTGTTTCTTACTTTGTCTTGTTATTTGCAGCAAGCATAATTTAAACAGACCATAATACTAAAAGACTAGCTTTTCAGTTCTATGCAAATAGTACTAAATATGAAATTTTTGCTGTTCCCTTTCTCTCCTGGCTCTTCAACAATGATCACCTGTCCTAAATGGTTCTTTTTTGCTGTTAATTCCCCATTAGTTAAGCAAAAGCAGACAAATATTTTGATTGCATACTCACCAAGATGTTTTCACTGCATTTATTAATAATTTAAATTGTGGATTTTTATAGTAGTGTTTAATTTTCTTAAAAAACCCCAAAAAACCACCAAGAACTGCATTTCAATTTGACCTGGCACCATCTCCTAGAGTAATTACCAGAGGCTGCAAAAACCCTATCATACCACAAGAGATGATGGAGAATGACACAGGACTTCTTCAGGCTCTTTTGGGCAACTTTCCATTTTATCCTGCTCTTGGTGGAGCAGGGTCAAACCAGCTGCTATGTCACTTGGCACCAGATCAGTGTCCTGTACAAAGAAATGAAAGAGTGCTTAAAACCATCCCACATCTCAACATGGCAAAACCACCTCACAGGAAAATGCACATGGAATTGTATTTCTTCAGTTTATAAATAAATACAATTCACTCAGAGGCAATGTGCACTGAAAACACAAGTCACAGCAGCATCCAATCTCCCATCCCTTCTGTACATACTGGATATTTTCTTCAGTGAGACTGATGATTTCTACCCATGATTTTCATCACTTAACAAAATACCAAGTAAAAGGTATTTTTTTTCAGCTCAGGACATACTCAGCCATACAGCAAGTGTTACTGATCACTGTTCTATATCACTGTGTAGAACACTGTGTAGAACTGATCACCCTGTGTGAAAAGTCCTCTACACTGAGAACAACTGAGAGGGATTTTACACAGCAGAAGGCTGAAGGGTTTATATTGAACTATCTGGGTCAGACATCTCGCCACAGTACTCACACCCTTTACCCTGTAAGCCACTGAGTAGGCTGTTGCTATAATCCACATGCCCAAGTACTGCTTAATAAACAAAAACTACTAGTCTTGAAATCATGGACAGAATTCAAAGTCAACACTGAACTAAGACTTCCCAAGCAGTAAGTGACACAAATTTGAGCTGAATCAACATGATGCAGACTCCAATTTGGCAGATGCTGTTGCAAAAAAGCAGCTTCCTGCATGTGCATGCTGTAGTCTGGCACGTGCTCAAAGTGGCTTAGAATGGAAAGACTGCCAAAATGTACTGTGGGGCTCATTCTTTAACAGTCAGAAAGCGGTAAGATTATTTGTCATAAATATGACTCCTTACTCATCATCAATAGGAAAAATGCCTGGACCTTCACAAGTTGAGGAAAATAAACTCACCCTTGTTCTCCTGACTAGATAGGTATCTAAGAAGAAAGAATACTCTTTTCCCACAGCCCTTCATGCTTGTAAAGGGAGAGAAACCTTTGTTAAAGAGAGGGGAAAATCGGTGTATGAAAAACACTGTATGAGAATCACCTTTAATTTTCTAACTGACATATGCAAAGCCTGATTTGAAGGCACAGGGACCTCTGACTGACCAAAGGCACCAAAGTGTTGCAAGGTCTGCAAATTCAGTTAGTCAAAAGAGAACATAAATAAAGCTTTCCATCTTACCGAAAAGTAGGTGCGGAAGAGCTCTGCAATACTTGTAAAAGCCACTCGATGGTCATCATCTTGCACAATGCAGCAGCACAGTAACCTGATTCTTTTTTCCCAGACCCTGGTGGCAGTGTTCTTCACATTGTACAGCAACTGCCCTGACTGACTGCTCTCCAGGTTCCGATTGACACTATTGGTGAGGTAAAATGTCTTTTTCCCCCCAAGTGGATCAAAGACGATTACAACTCCAATGATTGTAAAGATGATGATAACCCAGCTGCAAAACAGAAGGAAGTGCGATAAAAAGGCTGTGAAACCAGATACTGGCAAGAAAACACAACTGTAGATCTTGACAGACAGAAAACTAATTTGGGTATAAAATATTGCATGAACACCATCTGCTACTGTCTTAAGGGTGCATGCTTTGTTATCAGCTTTCAATCCACCAGGCACGTGAACAAGGCTGCCAGTTTATTTCACACAGGGCACCAAACTCAAAACCACAGCCCTGTGCTTTGGAAACAGCAACCCAGAGGTGTGAAGGCTCCATTTTTCACTACCAGTGATATAGCTACTACCCTCTTCACATTTATCCAGCTTTCTACATTCGCATCTATCCTTCTTACTCTTTCTGATCTTCACCTCCTTTCCTTTACTCTAGCCGTTGCTCTCTCTCAAGGCAAGTAGCTAAAGCTGGTTTAGGGAAGGGTACCCACTCATTCTAGCTGTCTAGATTTAAAAATTCTTCTCCTTTTACAATGAAAACTCTTCTATCAGAAACCACAATAATTTACAAGGTATCAAAGTCTCCCACTGCTGGAAAAGCCTTCAATAAACACGTACAAACACCACATCAGCAGTATTTTCCATTTCATATACACTATCAAGCTCTGATCTGCGGGAAGGAACCTTTACCTTGCAATAACTGTCCCCATGATGACATTTATCACAGTCTTCTCACACTGCACACTGCTGTCTGACACCCATACAGCTCCTACAACAGCCCAGATGAATTCAGGAAAATAGAGAAGTAGGCGAGTATAAAGTAGCTTGGGAAGTGATTTTCTTGGGCCTGGATTAGAAATTGTTCCTGAAATCACAGAGAGAATTTAAAACAAAAACCGTTTATGACCACATCTTAAGTATACAAAATCCTACCTGAATATCTGAGCTTTCCAGAAAGTAAGAAATTTAACTGAAAATACAAAGTATTTTTATAGTCTATGCAAAGTTATTACTGAAGCTGAGAAAAGAAAAACGTTTATCTATGTGGTTCTTTCGATCTCTTCTACTAATGCCTAAAAGTTACTCTCTAGGCAGAAGCAGCTCCGCAGTGAATGTGAGGCAGCAGTGCTGTGCCCAGCATACACCGAAGTGGCACGCTTGGAGTGCTGGCTCATGTACAGTTCCTTTTGACTTCTGGTGTCTGCTTTTATTATTATTCTATTTAGGTTTCAGTTGCCTGAGTATTTCATTTCAGATGCTGTTTTGCTGGGCCACAATATACTTATGCCAGGGCACTAAATAATATATTAATTTACATTTTTATTTGGCAGAATGAAAGTAGGACCATTACCAGCAGAAATACTTCTTAGACTATTTTCTGTATCGGCTGTTAATAACAACCTCTTCCTTTTAGTACTCCCAGGCAATAACAAAGGGAGTAATTTTTGGCCAGCTCAGCTCCTTAAACCACTTTGTTGATCACAGGGTAGTGAGAGGGTGGGTATGTGTGCTCATGTGTAGGCAGGATAATTTGTAAAGGCTTAAACCAGAGCAGAACAAAAGCGACCAATTGTAAAGCTGTGGTTCACATCCAGTGACAAAGCTGTTTAAAAATCCCTTGATCCAGTGGTAATTTATTCCCATTCCCAGATTGTTGCTTGTAACACAGCAGCATGGTTGCTTACAGAGACACAATCAGACAGAGCTGTGATTCCTGAAAACAACTTCTTTCCTTTCCCAGCACTACAACCCGGTGTATGAGTTCTCCAGTCAGGTTCACCACTTCCATCACTAATGCCCTCATCAGTGCAGTGCAAGGGGTCATGCAAGAACCACTGCTCCCAAACCCCCATATTATAATCAGGCCAAGACGTCTCACCATTAATTTTCTCGGAAATTCAGTCTCAGAATTCTTCCATGTCTTAGTTCTAATGGCCTTGTAGCTGTACTTATACACCAAACGAGCCTCTTTTCTCACTGCTATTTACAGTTACTTCTCCCGCCTCCTCAACTTTGATATAAGTATCATAGCTTGGCTAATCCTCCTTTCCCTCCTCTGGAAACTGTAGGAAAACCAGTGGTTAGATTCAAGGCCAGGATTATCATCCACGTCCCTGCTCTGTCATAGTTTCTCTTCATGCTTCTTCCCACTTAAATAATTTAAATACTTTTATTTACAGTGTGTTGTGAGAACCAATATATTAGAAATTGTGGGGTCTTGTCTGTTACTGCAGAGACCACACACGTATTTTGATTTAATCTCATCTCGATAATGAGCTGCCTCACCAGGAAAAAAAGCTCCCTACCATTTTTTAGCTCAAAATGAACCATTTCTACAAATGACTGAAATTGCACTGCATTCCTTACTCTTCACTTACTTGTAGTGAATGTTTAGCCGCTCACTTCAAGCTGTAAATTGTGTTCTATTTAACAGTACTTGCTGAGTTACTTGTACTATGACATTCACACAGATTCCTTTCCTATGTGTGTTCTCCCCCCGGTTTCACTGCAGCTACTGATCTTTAACAAGTCATGACAATATCTGCCTATGCAAAGCAAAGCTAACATGACATTTTGAATGAGAAAATTATTTTGGATAATTTCCCCTGAATTCCTGTTGGAGAGGCTGAACGGTGTTCCATCTGAGGTCGTGTATTAATGGTGAATGCAAAGGAAGGCTTCAAGGTGCTTTGATGACAGTGAATGTATCACCATTAACTGCACTAACCTGTTGTGTCCACTTATGTTAGATTCCTAACAGAGGCAAAACTATTACAGGAAATACATTGATACTGACAGTTTCTCAAGTTTGACTACCATTAAAGAACTTGAATTTTGTTTCATTTTTAATGTCAACCACAGATTAAAAAGGCATATATGCTACAATCCTGATAGATTATATTGATATAAACTATTAACTATTTACCTTGCATACTGACGTATACAAGAGCAGATAACGCACATATTATAGCACCCAGGAGAACGAGGAGGACAAGCAAGTAGCTGTGCAGCAATCCTCCCCCGGGACAGTTAAACCGCCCCTTGTGAACCGCATAAAGAGCAAGAATTCCAATCCACCTACAGGAAAGTGAGATAACAGAGTTATAGTTGGAACCGTACACACTGCACAGCGATCACCTGATAAAGTCTTCATCTTGATGACAGCATCCCACAAACATTAACAGAAAGGGAGTTGTTATATTAGGAATCTGTCGGGATGAAAGGCCTAAAGGGATGCTCAGCAGTAATTACAACAGAACAGAAGTCGCTGCAGACCGAGAAACAGACTCTCTGTGGTGCGCGACCCACTGCTGCAGGTGCCAGAGAACCTGGGCTGATCTCGACAAAGGAAGGAATCGCCGTATTAACTCTGGCAGGACGAAACCACGTTCACACCAGTCACGGCTTAAACACAACCCAGCAGTTACGCTTCCGCGCACAGCACACACGCGGTAACGCCGCGCTGGGCGGTTACGTCAGCCCAGGGGCTCTACCCCCAGCCGCCGCGTCCTCCGCGCCGACCCACGCCGCAGGTGACAGAGACGACGCTGCAGCTGACAGACCAGCGCCGCCGCCGGGCCTCAGGCGGAGGAGCCTGCAGCGGGGAAGCGGCCGGCAAGCGGCCACTGAGGCTGCCCCAGCCCCGCAGGCGGAGGTAGCGGCCGCGCGCGCCGCCTTACCACAGCAGCCTGACGAAGAGCTCGAAAGCCCCCGGGAGGACGAAGTCGTCGCTGCCGATGGCCCAGCGCCTGCCGAACACCACCAGCCCCGGCATGCCGCCGCCGCCGCGTCAGGGGCACCCGGGCACCTGCACCGGCCCCTCGCCCCGGGCCCGCAATATCCGGCCTCCCGCAGGCCACACCGCCCCCTCGGGGCAAGCGCGACTTCACGAGAGAGCGACGTCATGACGCACCGCGCGACGCCCCACATTGTCCGGCGGACGTAGCCCACCGCAAACTCGATTGGGCCAGGCCGCGCATGCGCTCTGGGAAGACCCACCTTTCCCGCAGCCGGCCCCGCCCGCGGCGCATGTGCAGAGCGCCCGGAGGGCCCGGCCGAGCGCGGCGCTGAGGGGCAGGCGGTGGGACGGGCAGGGGCGGGGTGTCGGGCGGTGAGGGATTAGCTGGCGGGCGGCACCTCCACCACCGCGGGGCCCAAGCACCACAGCCTCGGCACGGGGGAGGGCAGGGAGCTGGGCGGCTTTAGAGGCCCCGCTGCCTTCTCCCTCAAGCTCCTTCCGCACAGTGGTGAGGACAGCGCAGCTGAATTCAGGTACAAAGACAACAGTGTGGAAGAAAATAACGTACCGTGAGCCTGAAGGGTTCTCTCACACGAACAGGCACTCACCTTGTACAGCCCTCTGGCTACAGCTCAGATCAGGCTCTTGTATTTCAGCACAGGGACAGACCTTGGTTTCAAGCAACTACGATCAGCAATGAGACACTGGTATCTCCAGGCTACAAAGGAACTGCACCACCTTGGCACACACACTCTACAAATAAAAACTATTCAAATGTGGGGTTAGGATAACCATCACTAATTACAGGGATAATGATGGTAAACAAGTTACAGAAGATAAATAATTTATTGAAAATAAAACCGACCACAAAAAATACCCACTTCACCTGCACCAGGCTGGAGCTTAAGCTATTGCAAGACAGTGACCATCGCTTCATCCCATGACAATGCCCCTCACAGCCTTAAAGAATTTGTATTTCAATATAGCAAACACTGACATTAAGCAGCTCATCCTTGCTGCAACTTCTCATCTTGTCTCAGTCCAATAGGAAACTGTAATTCACAAGTATATGTATTAAAAAAAAAAGACTCCAAAACATTTTCACCATTTCATAAAGTGTTTATTGAGGATGGTAACACAGGATAAATCATGCAACAGCTCAGTAAAAAAAGGGAATCATTTAAAGGATAAAGAATGGAAACTGGTGCTGCTGATTTTGAGAAGTTTATAAAAAAATTATTAATTGTCCAAAAGTGACATCAAAAACCACATGAAGCTGAACATGGAAGTTGCTTATAAAGCATTCATTAAAAAGAAAACTTAGATACTGTTTAAAATTATCACCTACAGATTACTGTAATCAGCAACTTATACGTCTCCCATTTGTATAGCTGTAATGGTATAGCCAGGCTGCATGTCTCAGATATTTAACCTTCTGTTCCTGAACAAAGAGCACAGTCACACACATTTGCCACTGAGCAACACAACCAACCCCATCTCTTATCCTTCATGACCTGTGCTGCCGAGTGCATTCATTATTGGGATTGCCTTCCCAAAGATCATGGCGAAACAGGAATGGGTCCGTCCTTGTGGTCTCCAGAGATTTCCTTACTGCCCTCTTGCCATCAGCTTGTTTCAGGAGGGGAACAAGTAGAAAATGGGACTGCCCCCCTTCTGGCACCAACATTTATTTTAAATAAGGAACCCCATGTCAGCAGATGGCACAAAGACTGGGCACCAGCACATCACATCAACATCGGTGGTTTCAGATTTAGAGTTGACATATATTCACCTTTTGGAAAAAAATAAATATAGTGGAATGAAAACTGAATCAAAGGGAAAGAACAAATTACTACCATCCGTCAAGGATGCACACACCTGTGCAATGGAGACAAAAAAAAAATAAACCCCCAGTCATTTCAAAGAAATTCTTGAAAATCAAAAAAGAAAAAAAAAAAAAAGAAAAAGAAAAAAAAAGTTTGCACTTGTTCCTGGTCATAAACAATCTCACAAAAATCTCACTTTTGGAACTATTCCAATTGAAACCATACACTGAATTTATTAATACAGTATAAGTTTCTTTATGTAAAAAATCTTTATACATAGTAATAAAAAAGATAAAGGCAAGATGCATCAAACAGAAATCTGCTGGTTGTTTTTCCTCCGTTCTTACAGAGCCGCTGATGACTACCTGAACTAGAAAGAGCTGTGTTTCTGACTTTCTGTCTCAAGCATCTTCGCCTTTGCTTGTGATAAGGATTGTTCTGTCCAAGCATCCAAAAGGACAGATGCTGGTGATGTTTTTTTTGGCACTTACGCTGGCAAACTGAGCTTCTTTCCCTTGAGTACTGTAAGGAAAAGTAGGAAAGGAAAGAGTTAACAAACCAAAGATGTGATCTAGGAGAAGCACACAATATTAAAGCTTCAAAGGGAGCAAAACCTGTCACACAGAGTCACTTCATTACAAATTGGGTACACTGCAGACAGTCTTCCCAAGCTTACCTCTCCCTCTTCAATACATACTGGCAAAATATTCCAATCCTGCCCTCTTGTGGCACCCTGAATTGTCATTCTGTATCCCCAGAGTACATACTAGCCTATGACCCTGGTTTCTTAAGAGTTAACTGAAGTAACACAGCCCCACACAGTTTTGCAGTTCTATAACAGAAGTTGGAATGCAAATAAGGGCAGGATAATTAACACATCCAGCAGAAATGTCTGCTTCTACATTTAAAGAGAAACATCCAAGCCCTTTCAAGCTCTTTAAGGTATTTAAAACCCCAAGCGAGGATTCTATAAGCGTGGAAATCTGCACAAAACAGGAAATGTCCCCTGGAGAAGGATGAGGATCACGCTTATTGATGGAAGACAACAGCAACATGTATTTAGCCATACTTAAAACTTGTCAATTAAGTTCATCAGACCATTTGTACACTTATATTCTATCCATATTCACATACAGCCCTCAGAAATGCCCCACACTAGCAGAAAGTGTACTTATCAAGGAGATTTCAGCAGTAATTTGCACACAGAATTACCATCCTAGTAATGTCGATACACCAGATCTCTACAAACATGTTAACTGCTACATTCCACAACCTGAAGCTAGAAGTTATTGCACTACTTACCTTTTGTAACATACAAATAGAAGAAGTCACAGTAAAGAACGGTCTGGACCACACCAGCAACAACAGCTATGAGGTCAAAAAATCCCTCAAAATAGTAGCGCCAAATCCAGTTGACTAAGTACAAGGCACGGTACAGACCCAAGAAGAAAAGATAGTGAGTAGTGATGGTCTCTGCTTCCCCAGTTTTGCTGATCATAAAAAGTTGAGGGAGAATAGCAACCGATTCAAGATAGATGGAGAAGGTCCACAGTATCTGAAAAGAAACAAAACCAAGCCACAGGTATATTCAACTGTCTCACTGATAACAGAAGCACAGAAGATATTTGACTTGGCTTGACTCTTCACCCTCTAACAATATTAAACAGGTACAGTATTTTGGCAATCTATCCTTCCTGGTACAGGAAAAACTAAGTGAAAGCTTCATAATCAACCTCTGGATGGTACTAGGGAACAACTCTCTTGGCAGACAACACTCTCCAAACCAGCTGTCTAGTGCGCTGGCAGGTACGGGTTTACTCAGGAGGAAACTTATGCGCATCCATTAGCTCAGGATTCACAGTACCATCAAACACAGCTTGCAGAGCTGGTGCTGTGAAATGCCACAGGGAAGATAATGAAGTTTCACACCCCCCCCCCCCATGTTCTTCTAACTTTTTTAATCTATTGGTTTAAAGAACAAGTTAATACAGAACAAAATTTAAAATAATGTCTCCAAGTGTTGCAATTAAAATTCCTTTACTTCCCAGTAAAATCATTTAACTCTAATATATATAAAAATGCAGCTCAGTCCACTTAAAATAAGCATCTGAAGTTATTCTCTGTTCTGAGGGGAAAATTACCTGTTTGAACTCTAGAATTACATTTTTAATGTAATTTTTCTGACAGGAAAACACATAGCTGCATTTCAAATACACACAATTCTAATGCTCCAGACTATTTAAATTCTACAAAATTTAAGTGTAATAATTCCTTTTGTTTTCACCAGATGGCATCAACTATCCATAAACTGCAGCCTTGGGCATTTCTTTACCAAAAAACAAAAGGATACTTTTGTATAAGCATCAGTGCACTGGGAAAAAGACAGTTTTCTGCTTAATGACATGATCAATGTTGGTAATAATGCTAGTCACCTGAAATGCCTTAAATCTTCACAGAAACCCACACTGTAAAGATGCATTAAGGTAAGAGGAGTAGCCTGAACCTACTTCATGTAGGCATCTTTTAAGCATTCCTCAATCAGCCTAAAAATGTTAATGTTCTAAATTCTTCAGAGAAAACTGTATAATCTCCCACCCACAATCACCTTACCTCCAGAGGAGAGAAGTCATGATTGACAAGAAATGAGAGTCCACCAACAGGAACTATCAGAAACTCCACTCTGAATGTGTCATGATTTCCATCATAGGTGGCCTTAAATTTCATGTAGATCAGATACACAGTGGCATACGAGCAAGCAATGTAGATAAGCTAAAGAGCAAGGAAAGAAAAAACAAAACAATCCACAGAGGTTCTACGATTAGATCAAATAAAGATATTCCCAGGCACTAAGAGGACTAAACACTGTCTTCTTTGGTTTGCTGTACTGCTTGTTTACATGTTTTTGCAGTTCCAGGCTATGTGGTGGTATTTAACTTTTCTCAGCAGAGTAATATTCAAAGCCACTGATTCTGGGTTCTACTGATGTTGTTGCTTTAAAATCATCAACCTGCCTCTGGCTGTAGTGACTGTCCAAAGCTTCTTTAAAGACCCTTTCCTGAGTAGACAAAACTAAGGAACTGACTGGAGAAAGAATACCCCTCCTAATACTGCAGGGGAAGCACCGCCCAAATCTTTATGTTAAAAATATGCATGTGCATACATGCAATAATTATAAAAGGGGTCTTTTGACCCCTTTGACTCCCATTCAAAAAGCTGGGGTATGTTGTGTCTCCTGTGTGGCAATTAAAAACCCATTCAGCAAGCCCCATTTAGATTCAGGCATTTAATAAATCACAAATTAGCTGATTTGATCTAGACCTTTAAACATCCCTAAAATCTGAAGAGGGGCAAGTGGACACTGTTCTCCACCAAACAGCAGGCCACAAAACCTGCAAAACTAACAGGCTGCTAGAAGCACCAAACCAGAATTCAGTTTCCATTTCTGAATGTTATAATTTTTAATTGTTATGGTACAGCAGACTTTATAGTTATTCCCCATGGAATAGGCAAATGGCCTTATTTTACAGATAAGAAAATAAGATCAGAGAAAATACATAGCTTTCTGAAGGTCAAGCTGTCATCATCAAGACAGAGCTCACATTGTCCTGGAGACAATATAGAACAGTGGACTAGACAAACAGTTTAGTTCCTGCCTCTATTTCATCACAAAGATCAAATACTCCAAACCATTCATCACATTAAATATAGGTTCTTTACAAGTGAAAAATAAAAGCATAAAACTTCCTCAGTTTGTAGATGCTACTGATCACTTAAAGCACTGCTCACAGATATAGAATGCTACATTAAGAAACTCAGAATCCAATGACTACTATGCTAGCATCCTGGCTGACTGGAGATAAAGGACCATAGAACAGAAAATCAGGTACAGGGAACCCCTACTATAGATGTAAGCTAATCATAATTGGTATGGGGAGAGACAACACTATAAAGCTTGAATGAAACCCAACTTTTTACTGAAGAGTTCTTCCCACGAATTATAGCATGGTTTGGAACTGTCAGGAAGTTTTCATTTGTAAAGATACTGTAACAAAAGAATGGCAGGAAAAGGAGTGCAGAGGGCACCAGCAAAAACCTATCCATTCAGATATAGGTACCTTGAAAAAGAAACTGTAACGTAAGGACCACTACAAATCACAAAACTTAGCCTGCAGGCCCTTAAAAAGGTCAGTGCCAAGCAGGCTATTTCTGTACATATTCCTGGAACACATCACATCCAGACAAACACAGCAAGTTGGCACCTGTAGTTCAATATTTCTCCAGAAAAAAAAAAAAATCCTACAGAAACTAACAAATTTTCTTGCTGCAAATTACAGCATTTTCCTCAAATTAGAAAGGACATCTAGGTGTTCTCTGGGTAAACTTATCTGTGTAGTCGTTCCTGTTCTCTACAACTGTGTAATGTTATATACTCCTAAATACATGTGGATAGAACAAGACACTGCATTGGGACACTCAAGCAGCTTTGTTTTGGCACTACAATAATGGGCTTAAAACTAACAGTCTCTCTAAACAGAGATCTTTATAATAGGGGCTTCCATTTTGCCAGTTAATGCTGGGTTTGAACAGAGGATCACTCTTTTATTACAGGAAAGACTCAGCATGAAGTTGAGTATCACAAGTGTAAGTTCCCTTATTCATTCCTTTTCTGGATAGGAGGCCTGCACTAAAAAAGACATGGTCATGACCCTGAATCACAGCCAATAAATAAACTGCAAAAACTCCAGGCTGTTCCTTCAGTGCACCCAACGTGTTTTCAAAATTCTCAGATTATTGGGGAAATATGTTTGTGTTTTAACAATTAATCAACAGTTCTTCATCTAGACTGTTAATATTAAAAGTTAAGCATACATATTTAACTTGTTAGAAGACAACAGCATGTTTAAGATCTAAAAGTTTATTATACAGCGTTATTTCCCTAATTCTTCAGTACATTTTGCATTATTGAGTATCTAGTCTTTGTTCTTTGCAAAGTATTCTATGCTCTGAACTAAACTTGAGGAACATCAGGAAAAGCCAAGAGTAAGGGAACCAGATTAAAGAGGTGTCTGCTCTGGTGCCACAAATGCACCAGTCTGTACTGGTGCCACAAACACACTGCACCCTCCCAGTCAACGGCTTTATTTTCTTGTACTCAGCATCAGAAATTGCAGGAATAAATAAAACCAACTTTTGGGCTCACTAACATTCAGTGGGCAAGTGAACAGGGTATAATATGATGGAAGCTACATTCCTAAAAGTGTGCTCCTGACAACTTTTGATCAGCCTCTGACCAGACACTAGCTGCAATTCTGGCAATGCATCTGCAATACTGATTCACCTTGTAGTAGATAAAAAGAGATTTACTTAATCTCTAACATCTCAATTGAGAAATACAATTTATTTGAACCCTTTATCCAAAAGTTCTTATGTTCAATAACAGAAATGGGATTTGTTCAAAATATAAGTCCCCATACAAACAGTCTTTTAAAATTACATGTAGCATAGAGAAAAAGTAGAGGTTTTACTCTGTCTTCCCTGTTCTTTATCCCAAGCCCATCTAGAACTTACTCTGTAATAACTACACAGTGGGCCATTAAAAGAGTCTGTTATTCATGAAATTATGCACTCTGCATGCAACATTACTAGCTTTTCTAACTCTTCAGTATACTCTACCTTCATAGATGTGTTATACAATGAAATGAATGAAGTGAAGAGGTCCAGATAACGGGTAGTGAAGACCAGTGCAAACAGAAGCTGGCTTTTCCCAGAAATACCTAAAGTGATAAAGGAAATAATTAATTATTCAAAAAGTGATGATGTGCTTCAAAACCGTTGATGCCCAGGATGAGAAAGGCTATATCCTTTATTTCTAAGCACGTTGATTACAAAACTAGGATAAAATCCAGGATTCCAAGCTGTAGAAATGGAACTGTTAAGTTCTTATCTCTTGGTAGTGTGAATGTAAGTTACCTTCTACTGTAAGAGGTGCTAGCACTACACAAGGTTTAGAATTTACAGCAGATAGCTTGCAGGTAATATTTCTGGAGATTACATTACCTGTTCTGCATTATCACTGGGCACTATGCAGCAAGGCTGCATTAGCTTGCAATTCTCAGAGTGCTGTCACACGCCTCAGTACATTCCCTAAATGCTGAATAGCTGGAAATGTACAAGAGCAACACATACTACAGATGCAGTGATAATCAGAAAGTATGCTAGCACCAATTACTTGATTTTAAAGAAACAAATCTAATTTAATACATAAGGCAATTCAATTCAGAAACTTAACTGACCACACAGTGGGGAAAAAATACTATCAGTCAAACACAGATGTTACTATGTACTATTACGAAACAAAAAATGAGTAGTGAGCTAAAACGACAGACATCTACATTGCATCTCCAAAGCAACTTTCAATTTTAGGCAAAGGCCCGCAAGTCAAAACATCTGTTTGTACTTAACTTCAGCCATTACAGCAGTTAGAAGCGTAAAAGCTTTGCACAATCAGTCACTAAAAGCAGCTGAAAATCAAGGCAAAGCATTGATCCCTAACACTGATGTGGTGGTGCCTCACAGCAGGGGGATAAACAACCTAGCCTGTGCCTCTATCTTGTTACTCCAATTATTCTTGGTTTCAGTCATCCAGGGTGAAAATATTTGAATCTATTCAGCTAGGCATGCAGATATTGTTCAAAAACAAGAGGGGGAAATATTCTGTGAGAGAGGGTTATGATGCAAGGCTGAAAATCCTTGTCCCTTTATACAGGTATTTCTGAGACTGGCTTTTATTAACAGCTCCATAAAACAATTAGCAAAAAGGCTCTCTGCCATGGTTATTGAAATCCTTTTTCACCCCAGCTTAAGAAACCCTGAATAAGCTGCCCAGAGGAAGGGACTTCATGTTTATACATAAAGTACAGGAATGGCTGAAGCAGTAACAATTAAAAAGAGGTTTTGTTTGCAATTTTCGTATGTGAACTGTCTACATGGTGAGCCTAATGTACTGCCTCCAGAACCACCCAACTGCCTGTAAACAACTGAAGTACAGGAAACAGCAAATGCCTCAGAACCTATAGTTATAGCCTAAAGTTATCAAACAGAAGTTGTAAGTATTAAATAAAACCAACAACAAAACACCCACAAACAAACCACTTCCCAACATTTAGAAAAAAGAAATATTAATAAACAAAGACATTTCTAGAACCAGAACTACCAGCAGAGACAGCTGAAGCAGCACCCCCCACTGCATCCCAGCTGTGCTTGCTGACATTACAGCTCCTGACAGTGCCCTGCTCTCACGCCAATAAAACCTCTCAGCAAGTAACCAATGCTGTCCTAAGGCCAAAACCTACAGGACAAAGAAATCAGACAGACATATTACAGTACAGCATCATACATCAGCATATAGTTGAATTGTATGTTATATATATTATAAATAAAAATTACATAGTTAAAATATATGTTACATACTTTAGCATGCTATTTTCTTTTAGTAAATAACACAAAGAATGTAAGATACATTAATTATTGATTATGGCTATAAATGTGGATCTGGATGTACTCTCATGTAAATAAATAAACACAGCATACCTGACAAATTCCTTTAAGCTACTGCCAGCCTTGCCTCCCCACCAACCCAAAAGTTGTGGATTTTATTACAGTTTTCCGTGTTTTCACTGAACTTTCAAATGTTCCTGAAACACATCCTCAAGCCAAGTTTCAAGTAATTTTCGAGTTAAGAAGGCTAGACTAGGAGAGGTTCAAAGTTTAAACCGAAGACCTATGGAGAGACAGGCAAACTGGGATAAAGTAACATCTATACCACTAACAAAAACAGGGGGAGGGAACAGGTAAACACTCTGCTTTATGAATTTATGAAACTCTAAGCATTACATTAGCATATGCGCCACAGTGCTGACTTTAGCTCATGGCTGGCAACTGCATTATACAGAGACTACACTGCTGTTATTCTCATCCTTCTCCCTTTCCTTTTACTCCCAAAAACATAGTCCTTGAGCTAAACAAACACATTTTTATTTCTTCTTCTCAAGCTCCGGGCTTACATGCTGAAAAGCCAAACCTCTCAGTTCTCATACACTGAAAAAACTTCTTCAACTTCTGCACCTTGGCTTGGCTAAAAGCAACAGCCTGAAACTTGAATTCAAAAGCTCAGCTGGTTTCCCCAGCCAGGGAGGACAGCAGAGCTGTAATTGTGCTACTTTCTCATTAACTTCATTTTCCTATTGTGAGTTAGGGAAAGAGCAACAGGCAGCAGCAGAGGCATTCAGTCAGCCTGGCTCACAGCCAGTACTGTGCACACTACTTACCAACTATGAACTGCATATCACAGTATGTGCGTATCACATATGCAGTGTGCATATTGCAACCATAAAATCCAGAAACCAAGTTTTCCTAAGGAAAGCCAGTCCATACTTTGTCATGGAAACTTCAGACTTTTTGAATTATTTAACTTAAAAAAAAAAAAAAAAAAAAGAAGTAGCTTTGTTCAATATGAAGTTCACATCAGCCACAGAACCACAACTTCTTTGGTTTTAATAAAATACTAACATCGAGAACCCTGTAATTTCAACTAAAAAAAACCCAAACCTAATTTTTTTTGTTGTTGTTTTCTAAACACAAATTTGTCAATTAGAAAGGCAGAATTTTCCTTCAAAGAGACAGAAGATTCCAAACCTACCTATAGCAGCATTTCTGGAGAAAATACAGACAAATTGGCAGCAGCCTATTCAAGGTACTATATAAAGTCTTTAACGTAGCATATGATCTGGCCTATCACAAACAAAACTATGAGACAGCTACACTACTAAGCAAAAGCATTACATATTTACTATATATGCTACTGTTTGAGTATTCAGCACCTAATTTGACAGCCTTGCAACTTGCAGGTCACCTTTAACACCTGCTTTAACATTTGACAATTGACACTGAGAAAAGCAAATCAATTTTCAGGCAGTAATTCACGCTGCAAACAATCTAATTTGACTTGGAATGGATCAGAAAATACAGTCTGAACATGATGATTTGTGAAAGCACAAGATTCTTCAAGTCTCATGAATTTCCTAATTAGGACATGAAGTCAATAACGGAGTTACCTGCTACATTCTCCACGGCTCCTAGTAATTACTTCTGAGCTGTTATTTGGAGTGGCAAACATTTTTCCAAGTTCTAAATTTGGAAACAGAAATAAGCAGTCATGCAAAAAATTGTTTCCCTGCCAGCTCTGAAATCACGACATGATTTGCTTTCCCCTTGTTCTCTTTTTAACATATCGACTAAATTAGGGGAAAAAAATAGTTAAGTTTGTCAAACACTGAAAACACAGGCTGCTTCATATTGCAGATTTTTCTGGCCTCACCTATTTGCCTTGCTTAGAGGAGTTGCTTCTTAGGAAAGAAAATGGGGGCTGGTGTCTTCAGAAAACAGCAGGTTGCAGCAGAGGTACACAGGCTGTCTCCCTCTCATTTCCAGCTGCTTTTACAGGCCTCTGAGCTCCTCTTGGAACAAAGGCCTCAGACACAGATGCAACCAGAGGAGAGGAGTCAGCACCATGTGGTTTGCCAGCTCTTCATGGATCACAGCCTGCAGTTTAGCAATCAGTTGGAAGCCTTTATTTATGCTCTAAGCTTCCACTGCTTCAGAAGTGCACAGTTAAAGTAGCAGCTGGTTTGTCCATGTTTCCTTAGTCCCCAGAAACCATGAGGTATAAGTTTATTTAATTTATAAACTGTTCCAATATCCATGCAATGTAAAGGGATCACAGAAAGCCCTCTAATAGGAGGCATTTAGCAGCGGCTCAACATTAACTGGTAACTAGGTTTTATTGTTGCATAAAAATGTATTTTATGCAAATATATATATTTACGAAATTTTTATTGGTAGAAACCGTAACTGACAAAAACCACTACAAGAAACAGGATGGAGCCCTAAAAATAAAACCCCGTTCTCCTTTGAGGTGCTCTTCTTCCAGACAAACTTGTTAGGCCTCTTAGGAATAACACGGATCTTGATTTATGCCTAAAGACTCCGGCAGACACCAAAAAAACAATCCCAGACAAACACACCCCTGTCTCTTTTTTTTCCAGGAAAACGAATGAATGAGATGTTTTCTACTGAAAGAGCCCATGCACGCACATTTGTATTCATGGGTTCTGGCTAATTTGGCAAAGGGAGGAGTTCAGGTTGCCATGTAATAGAGGCCCATTTACTTTTATGTGTTGGAGAAAGCAGTCTGAAGAAAATGATTGGTCTGAATCTACTTTCTTATTAGTAAATCCCTAGTAATAGAGACCCTCAATCACAGCTGATTTAAGGAAAACATCAGATCACTTTTAAAACAGAAAGATGGGATTATGTTACACTGTATGATACTGTGTAAATAAGCCCCTGTCCAAAGGTCACTTAATCTCACAGCCACTTAAGAATCAATTAGCTAAAACCCTATTTGAAATTCAGCCTTTTATTAGAATTTCTCATTTCCCTTCTTTAGCCAGCAAAAGATACTTAGTTTTTAGATCGCTAACTCTGTTGATTGTAATTTTGACTATATACATCAAGTAAAGTGGAGGACAAAATTCCACAGAAGAGTTGAGGAAGGCCAGGTCCACTCCTGCCAGATCCAGGCAGAAGCTCCACCAGAACTTGAGCCTGCAAAGTTCATTAAGAAGGAGCTCTTGCACTCCATAACCTCAGAAACAACAGTTCTGCACTACCACTGCAAAGCTGGAGCTCTTTTGCAACATGAACAAGAATTTTTACTTTGTATTTAAAGCCAAAGCTATTCATTTACTATTTTTTCTTTTGCACTATCAAGTGATTAACAGAAAGTGACTTGAAAATATACAGCACCTGTACTTCCTCTTACCTGTAGTGCAAATCTTTCACTTCCCCATTCTCAGTTCTCTCAGGTTGCGGCTTATACTAATTCTTCACGCTTTTAAGACTTTACAGATACATCTGTTCAGCAGTGTTAACTCGGTATTCGAACAGCATTTCACGTCAATACATGGCAAACCGATTTCAAGAATAATCACTCTTACTAATTAAGGAGAAGTTCATTTCAAAGCCAAGCTCACAGTCACACCCCAGTCCACTGCAAAAACGTCATTTTCAGGGTCCGTGGCCTGATCCATGTATCACACAAAGCACCGAAATACCCATTTTTTAATGCAACAACTCAGTTTTCTGATAGACACCACCTATGCTGCAGTCAGAACTGCCTGCAATTCCCTCCAACCACCACACCACACGCACACTAGAAGCGAAAACCACATCACACGGACTTGGAGCAAGCAGGTACAGAACCCAGGAGGAAGAACACGCGTTCCTCACCCGGCGGGCTGGCGGAGGAGCCGCGGGAGGGGAGCCTTCCCCCGGCAACCGGCCCGGAGGGCGGCCAGGACCCAGCTCCCCCCCCGCCACACCTCTGCTGCTGCTGCCACGTCAGACCAGGCCGGGATCTCGACTGGGAGCCTGCTCCCTCCAGCCTGGAGCCTCTCTCCTACAGCCTCCCGCTGCAGCCGGTGATACGGGCCGGAAAACACCCCAGAAGCCTTAAACAACAGCATGAACCCCAGTTTAACTCTCACCGCAGCGAGAGCGGGAAACAAAAGAGGAGGGTGCGTTAGTCAGCAGCGAACGCAAACCAATGCACGGAGGAAACGGGAGAGGACGAGGAAAACTTCAGGATCTGCAAACTGCAAGTCAGCTACTCCCAACGCTGCAACAACACCAGCCTTCACGCACCGGAGCGGCGCTTGAAGCTGCCGAGCAAGCAGGCAAAAGGAAGGCTGTGCACTGTCAGGAAAGGCGAGAAAATGAGCTCCGTCTCCCTTCGCTATAGCTGCCGGCGCGGGAAGGGGAGGCAGGCAGGGAGGCAGGCGGGCTGCCCGCCCCGCGGGGGATGCATTCCTCTTCCCTCCCCCCCAACCTGCCTCCCCATTCATTCGCTCGCCGCCGGGCAGTTACATAAGGAAAAAGCGACCCTCCCGGGCACAGCCGCGATGGTGGTGCCCAGGGTTTAAAGTACAAATAACAGCACCCGATAAACCTATAACGGCATCGCAGCCCTACCAGTGCACCCCCACGCCGGAGGGGGGAATGCGGCTCTCCCTTCCTCCATCCCCACCGGCGGCCCACCCGCTTTCCTCACCCGTGGCTCGAAGGGGGCTGGGTTAGGAGGGAGGTCGGTCAGGACGAGGGCTGAAGCCCCCTCTACCCTGCCCGGAGCCAATTCTACCCTTCCGCCCTGGGAGCCGTCAGGAGGAAAACGCTTCCTTCCCCCCGCCTCCTCTCCCTGTTTTGCCACAGCCGCTTATCAGGCAAGCAGGACAGGCGGGACCCGGCCCCCCGCCGCCCCCAGCCCCTCCGGAGCCGTCCCTAAAGGGCGGCAGAGGCGATCGAAGCACACACACATCCCCCCCGCCTCGGCGAGCCGATCGCACCCAGCCCCCAGCGAGGCTCCCTTCAGGCACCGCGGCCGGGAGCTGCCCGGCCCGCCCCGCGGCCTGCCGCACACACCCGCGCAGGAGCGGCTCTTCCATATCTTGAGCAGCAGGATGATGATGGCCGCCAGGTGGGACAGGTCCCCGGTGAGGCGGAAGATGTTCATGGCGGCGGCGGCGGCAGAAGCGGCAGCGCAGCCCGGAGCCGGGGAGTGAAGATGGCGTGCTCAGCGGGCACCGAGCGACGTGGCCCGGGGACGTGGCCAGACAGCCGCCGCGCCCGGTGCACCCTGGGAAACGGGAGGGGCGGCCCCGGCGGCGGAGGGGCGGGGTCGCTCGCCACCGCGGTGCGGAGCGGAGGGGCTGGAGGCTGGCGCTGTGCCGGCCGCCCGGCGCACGGACCCGCGGGGTGCCGCTGACCTCCCGCAGACGCCCTCCCGGGCTGGGAGGTAGCGGCCCGGCCCGGCTGGACCCGGTGTCTGCGGGGCCTGTCTCCCCGTCGGTCTGAGTCCTTGCTGCAGGCCACAGAACCATAGAGTCAGCTAGGGTGGAAAAGGTTAGGATCATCAAGTCCAACTGTTCCCCAGCACCGCCAAGTCCACTCCTAAACCATGTCACTAAGGGCCTTATCTACACGATCTGTGAACTCTTCCAGGGAGAGTGATTCCCTGGGCAGCCTGTGCCAGTGCTTAATCATCCTTTTGGTGAAGAAATTGTTCCTAATATCCAGTCTCAACCTGCCCTGGTGCAGCTTTAAGGCTGTTTCCTCTTATCCCATTGCTTGCTACTTGGGAAAAGAGTAACAACGACCCCCACCTCTCTACAACCTCCTTTCAGGTAGTTGTAGAGAGCTATAAGGTCGTCCCTGAGCCTTTTTGAGACTAAACACCAGTTTCTCTCAGTCATTCCACATCAGACTTGTGCTCCAGACCCTCCACCAGCTTCGCTGCCCTTTTGTGGACCCGCTCCAGTATTGTATCTCATCTCATGAGTCCTGCATGGAGCAGGGTGTGGGCCTCGACCTCTTTTTTTACCTCCAACTCTTTAGAAGTCCCTTTAGGTGAATGAACTGGAGCTGCTTTGTTAACTGGCAGTGAGCAGAGCGCAGCCCTGTGGTCGGGAGCAGCTCCTGCTCCAGCGGCAGCTCCTGGCTGTGGCAGGGACCTGTCAGTGAATGGGAAGAAAGGGCTGCATAACCCAGCTGAGCAGTCGGTATTTAACAGTTGTCATGTTTGGTGACAAGGAGCTATTGACTTGATTCGTGGTTAGTAGCCCACGAGAGTATGCACATCTTCCATGGGATAACATAGCCATTATTCTTTGAAGCAGTAAGGCTTCGCGAGTTACAATGGTGCCTGTTCACAGCCCTGAATCCCTGTACCTGAAGAAGAGCATCACTGTCATCATTGTCCAGCATGCAGCTCAAAGAGGTATCTGCTCTTGAGCAGCATTCCAGTAACTCCCAGTGTTCTCCTGGAAAAAAAAAAAAAACAAACCCAAAACAAACAATCAAACCAGCGACAAAGCAAGCTGGGATTAGCCCTACAGGAACAGGATTTCCAGTGACTGTGGAAAGCAGGTAAGAGGTGATCCCAGCTGAACAGTGGTGCTTTGCTTTTTTATAGCATTTCAGAAAGAGTAAGTTATTTCTTAAAAATGCCTTGGTTTACATTATTTCAGACCCTGTTTGAGGAAACAGTGTAAGGAATTTACTGTTAGAGAACAATGAGTACAGGACCATGTACAGAGAATTTCCCACAGCAGAAAGTTATGTATTGAAGATGTATGAAAAGGATCCTAACTGCAATCTGTCATTTTCTTGTCTGAAATGTAGCATAAACACTGACATTTTTAAAGGGCTCCCTGAAAGAAAATAGAAGTGATTAGTACCCTCTGCTTGAGTTTATCTTTTTTTTAATAAGTACTCACAGTGTGACAAAAGCAAACTTACTTATTTTCAGAGATTAGGAATCAAAGCTTGTCCTCTTAAATCACTGTGCTTGTAAACTGTACGTGTAAGTACAGCAATACAGCTCCTTCACATAGTATCTCTTATCTTACACTTGCAATGCCTTAAGATGCTATGTCACATTCAGAAAGTTTAATAAATTTGCATTCTAATTACTACTTACTTTAAACAGATATTAAATAACTTTCACCATCAGCTAATGTGTGATGTAACTACCAGTAAAGCTGCCTATTTGAGGACACACGTTACAAATCCAAATTCAGTGCTTGGAGAATTTGTACTGAAGATGACAGTGTTTGACAGAACTCCCCAGGTCCGTGGTACAGGCTGCAACAGTGGGAAGGAAGTGCAAATATGTAGTACAACCTCTGTAGCTGCACTACTGTGGACTTCCATTGCTATATCCAAGTGTAACAGTAAGGTCTGAAACCACAGTTTATGTCTTAGAGTACCGGCTGAACTAGCCAGAGTAGCTGTTTGACACAGGCTTGACTGAAATATGTACGTTAAACACGTTAGATGTAAACACTTCTAAAAGGATGAATGGTGAAATAAAAGTAGCTAATAAAAACACTGACAGATGCATATCTGGAATCTGTTTTAATAGATACATTAAAGGCAGAGAGCTGACATCCTTTCTCTCTCACCTCCTTTCTCAGTTCATGCAGGATTTATTCAAACTTGTGATCTAAGTTGTTTTCTGACATCTGATTACATACTGAAACATGGCAGGTCCCAGTTACAGATGACCTAGGGCAGCTTTAGCTTGCAGATAAAACCAGCACATGATTTTAACTATAGCCATGGCTATTCTTTGCTAAATCAATATAGTTCTTGTCTATAAAACAGTTACAAATTATCAGGGAAAGGAGTATCAGAAAATATTATCCTGCTGTATTTCTGACAGTATTTTACATTATTTTTGTATTTCTCCTCTATGAATTTACTCCTGGTTTCTCTTCTTTTCTCCATGCTCTCCAAAGAGACCATAGACACTGAGATGTTGTTAAGAATTTAAAATATTTTAATTAATACCAGCTAAAACACAAGGTGGTAAATGTTATACTGTTGCTAGCAAAGCAAGAAATCCACCAATCACAATTCCTTCTTTTAATACTCCAATGTACAGTCACTTGGATTGCAAGCTTTGAACATGCCTTGTTCACCTGCGTCATAAGGCCAAGAAAATCCTCTTATTAATCTGGATTGGAAAAGCAGAATGATGCTGAAAAGAAAGGGACAGGAAGAGACAGCTGGACATTGGCTGTTTGCTACTCATTGCATGAAAAATGTAATACATTTCTAGATTATCTATTTGTGGGTACAATTAAAGAACCAGATGTGAATTTTGCTAAAATATCCTACGGTAAAAAAATGCTACAGGTCCTGATCCCAAACAAGGTCGGGGGGGTGTGCATGCTAGTCTCTTAATTTTTGTGTTTAGGGACTGAGTAGGTAGGTGTGAAAATGAAGTCCAATAATGAATCAGACACTTTACTAAAATACGAAGTTCTGGATACCTGGATGGTACACAGGTTTAGTCTGTTCTCTGAAAAGCTTGTCGCTTATCTACACTTCTAAAAGCATGCTCTATAACAATGCACAAAATACTGTTTCTCAGGAGCAGTTTCAGATGTTCTGGAGTACTGATAAAAGAAATCTAACTTACATTGGAGTTTGTGTTCATTCTTCATAGACCAGCCTTTTCTATTCAGTTTTCCTCCTGCTCTTACTAGAAAGGGAAGTCAGATTCCTCATCTGAACAGCAGTGGAGTAAGCAGTGCACAAGGCTTTCCCACATCATATGACACAGGAAAGAATATTTCACTAACCAGGACTATAAGGGAGTAAAATAAGGTTCTTAGCCCTCCTTAGGCCCATGCCTACAGATCTTGCTTAAAAAAAAAACAACCAGCAAATAAACAACAAACCCACACACTTATCAAAAACATTTTCACTGAGAGAAAGAGATCACATTGCTTGAAGTTGTGTACCAACTGAGAACACCAGCCTTTTTGGATGGGGGGAGAGAGGAAGAGATTATTTGAAGTTTTCTTTCTACTTCTGTCCAAGGAAGATGGCTATCACAAGGGAACAAGGTGCCACAGTTTAATGAGGTCTCGCTCCTCAACTTATATGCTGCAATGTCTGTGTGCACACTCAGAAGCAGTGTGTGGTTTCTATAACCACAATACAGTAAGAGCCAGAACACCAGCAAGTGAACTACCGCCAATGCTACGGGATTACCTGCTCATGCGACAAATTCCAGTTGACTATTCAATTCCTTACTTATTTTTGAGTGTCATCAGGGTTAGTCAGACCTCTCCCAATACCCCGGGTGCATTTCTCCCAGTTTCCCTGGCAGGCGTGTCTCACCTCTGCTTCCACATGGGCAAACAATGGGACTGTAACAAGGTCCTAGTCTATGCGACTGGGCTGCAATCTGTGTTAGGGGAAAATAAATCAGGTGGTGGTGATCCTCGGATAGGCACAGCAGTCAAGTGATAAGCTAAATCTGCTATAATGCAGTACATAATTGCCTCTGGAATATTTGAGCAGTTTATGCAGAGGCATAAGGGGCTTCTTAAAATTGAAGAAGGATCCCTTTTTTTTTTTTTAAAGCAGTATCTTTAGAGCCTGACACTGATAGGAGATGGTTAGCTCTTATGTGACAGATTGAGATTACTGGGAGTCAAACATTCCACATACTGTACAAAACTTGACAACAGCCACAATGCCAGCTTTAACAAGGACAGTTTTCAGATACTGTGGATGGGTAGTTGTTTTCTTATCTTCAGGGATTTAAAGATACAACAGATGCAGCATTTCCTCAGTACCAGGTGGTAGGGATGTTTTCTGTATTGATGATCTACAACTAGTAGCCCCTTTCTCTTTTTGAAACACAATTCTCTATAGAAAGGTGTCAGGCACCGAAATAATAAGGCAACAAAATATTTTTTCCCATCTGTTAACCCTTTACAAATCCTACATTCAATGAAATTAAATTAAATACCTCCTCCTACATACTGCTGGACAGGGCCACCTGCCACATGGTCACCACACTCAGAAGAGCTGGACTACACCAGAGTTATGTCAGACAATCAACAGCCAGATGTATATCCTGCAGTACGTACGGCAGTGCCTAGCAACCATCAGAGTAGTCACAAGTGGAGAGGAGAGCTGCAATTCTCACAATACCCAGATGAGAAAATGATTGCCATGCTATATATTGAACAGCAGATTTACACATTAATCTGATTTTTTTTTCCCATTCTCAAATATAAATGTTAGAACTAAAAGGATATTGGAAAAATCAAGCTTGGTTTAGACAAATGTTACCCACATTGACAATAAAGAACAACATTTTTTTAAGGATCAAAGAAATCTTTACACAACAGTTCTCTGTAATATATTCTTCCCCAAAATCTTTTTGGTACGAAGAAGGACTGTGAGGCTTTTTCCCCGTTAATGCATTCCAGTGAAAGTGATCACATACATTTTGTATGTACTACACATACGCACAGATCTGTATGACTAGTGGCATCCTGTGGCATGGATGCCTGCATTAACTGTGCTTTGTTTCACAAGAGTGAAAAGTAAAGTTTCTGTTTCAGTTTTCTGTTTCAGTGGCTAAGGCCACTGGAAGTGAACAGACTGCACATTACATATATGGGTTACATATCATGTACACTAGCACGCTCCATCTCTTTCTCTCCTTTCCATCTATTCTTCCCAGAAATTCAGTTTCAACAGTTTTGAGGGAGGTATCTCATGAATCACAGTTTTTGTAGAATGCTTTTTTTCATCAGCGACCTTTACAAGAGGCAAAAGTGTAATTGCTTTTCTCCAATACTCGCCATCCAAGATGCTCACACCATCTTACAAACCAAACAGGATTTGTAATCTCACCATGAAATAAGTACATTAAGTGAGTGATCCGTGTTTACCCTTCCTACAGTACT
Organism: Lathamus discolor; assembly: GCF_037157495.1. Lineage (NCBI taxonomy): Eukaryota > Metazoa > Chordata > Aves > Psittaciformes > Psittacidae > Lathamus > Lathamus discolor. The sequence continues at coordinate 84,137,995 of NC_088889.1, read as the reverse complement.
CCTGTAAGAAATGCACATGTATTTGGCCAAATGTAAATGCAATACTAAAATTATTAACATAATTATTAATTTAATAAAATAAATAAATAATCGAGGAGTTCAGCTACTTAAAAGCACTTGTGCTTGAAAGAAATTACAGCACAGATGGCACCAAACAAAGAGTTCACTCCTGCTCCAATTAAAAGCTAAACTCTGACTCACATAATTGCAGACGGAATCACTCCCAGGTACATTGACAGAGGAAGATAATTTTCAGCTCGTATAGATTTTTGAAGTACTTGGTATAGATAGCTAAGTCATGTATCCCACTTAAACAGCTCAACTGGAAACGCTGACTGTATCCTTGACTGAAAATATTCTCCTGCATCTTCACTGAAGTGCACAAAGAATTCAGAATTCAAGTCACGCAATTTCTAGAAATCAAACAACTTCTTGGTACTTTCACATCCAAATGAGGCAGAACTTTTTAATATGAAAACCCAGCTAAATCTTTATAACAAATTAGTTCCACCGAAGCAGTTTTTTGTTTTAGTGGTCATTTTAGTCTTTGGGGTTAATATAACTTTTTTTTTCTTCTTTTAAAATAAATGCTGCAATCTACTGTTTACATGCAGTAAAGGAAACACAGCGGAAAGAGCTGGAATCTTATTGTTAGCATTAGATAAAAAGGTGCAAGGTAGTTTGCAGCAATATTAGTTCTTTGCTCATAAAAAAACCTAGTACTACCTGTAACATCATGTCACCCTTGCCAGGGTTAGTTATAGGCACAGGCAGTTCCTAGAGCAGCAGGTTGCTAAAGAGGGAGAGGGTTCCAGAGGGTGTGGAAAACGGCCACGCTCTCACTGCCTACTTTGCCAATAACAAAACCCTGAAAATTAGGCTGCCTCCTGCTGCTGCAGGAATTTGAGTATATGGGACTGTGGTGGGAGCTGTTATTCCCCAATAGCAGCAGCAGCTAAGTTCACCTCTCCCTAGCAGCATCAGAACCAGCAAGACTCTTCCCTCTGCCTCTCCCTCTCAGCTCCACCCCTACTGCTTTCCCACCTGTAGTAAAATTTCAGTTCTTCTTTCAGTGCTGAGAGCTAGATGTAATACTTGCCATAAGGAGATACAAATAAATATTTGAAAGGCATTTACTAGAACACAGCCCTAAATGAAAGAGCTAAACTTTAAAGTTTATGCATTGCCTTTCTTAGTCTAGAAAATCTAAAGACTTATGCAATGGCAAAATGGAGAACTGCATCATGCTTTCTTGGTATTAAATCAAGTTGAACAACATCAGAAAGTATGTTCACATGCAGTGGGGTTTTAATGTTTTCTCTGCTGCTTAAAATAGTGAGGTGTTGCATGAGAAACATTAGACACATAAGCCATATGTTGATAAAACACATGAGAATATTTGTGGTTTATAATTCTGGTAAACTAGATAGTATAGAACTTGTGGAAAGCACTGGATTGACAGTCGTAGTAGTATGTAGACCCAGTGAACAGTTTTCCCTTATTATTCCCAGGTGTATGCTTCAACCCCACCTGAAGTGGAGGGAGCTTATGATGAACATAAGCATATTTCCATAGTGCATTTTGTTGCATGAAATAGTATTGCCAATGCCCTCTGTGTTGAATACATACACCCATGAGGAACTGCATTTCGTACAGGTGCTTATATTATAAGAACACATCATCACTTCTTATCTGAGCAGGATTTGAACCATCAGCCCAAAGATGAAGTTATTTTATCGCAGCAGCAGTAATTTTTAGTATGGTTTCTGCTAGGTCACACACAAGGATAGCCTTTGTCCAGGGGAAAGTATGATCAAACTAGGAGAAGAAAACCCAACGGGAGGATACAATAGTGTGAGCAAATTAGCCAGTATAAAAAACACTGGGTACAATGCACCAGCTTCCAAATAACAGTCACCTGCTACCTGTCCCCTAGATAGTTTAGGCTCCTACCTAACACATAAGCATATCTTTTACTCATTGTCTCATGAGACAGATAAACCATTTTCAGTTTTGAAACTTGTCTGAAGTATTTGGAGGGATACTGTGTTATTTGTTAATCCTAAAGACAGAGAAAAGGAATACTTCATGATGGCAGAGGAAGGTGTTGCTTTTAAGAAATTAATCACTCTGCACTCAGGAATCTCAGAGCTTCTTGATTCTACTATTCATGCTGAGCTGCAACTCTTTAGCATCTCCTTCGTAAGCTCCAGGACACTGAAAATCAAAAAGCAAAGAAAATGAAGTCATTTGACATAGTTTGATTTGCAGTCTTAAAGACTAAGTAGAACATTTTAGCATTTAGTCTGCTTAAATGGAATTTATACCTTAAGCCCAAGGCTCTCATTAAATTTTAATCTGTCAAAATGATAAAATCCAATAAAAGTTAATGGCAACATTCTTTTAACTGGAGATTATCAAAGTGGTTGTGGAGTAAAATCTTAGACTGGAACAGGCACAATAGAGATTAATACCAACAATATATTCCAAATAACAATGCAGTAATGGAGTAGTGTTACATGGAATTTTCAGTAAACTCTTGCTAATGTTGGCCTTACAGTAAAGATAAAGGGCTTTCCCCTTGATTAGATTCAAAGATAGTCTAACAGAGGTACAAGACACCTTTGTAATACAGAAAAAATATTCAAAATTGTTGTCTCTGTACTTAAAGCAGGAAGAAGGTCCTACAGTCCTTCACCCTGTGTTGGTCCCTGTTTCTGTTATAAAGCTACTTCTTACTGAAAATATAACTTACCTCAAGCTTAACAAATAAGGATTCAGAAAGGCAGATGTAGTGTAATCACGGCATACAACCAGATGCCGAAGCCACTCAAACAAGGAGCATCTGAAAAGCCGAAAGCATTACGTCTTAGTGTCACTAGTACAGTCTGACCTACATGACCCCAAAGAGGTGCAGCAAATTCCAACATCTGAATCCTAATTACATTCAGCTGCTCAAAAGATGACACTCGTCAGAATACTCACTTCCAGTTTAACATACACAGCTCTGAAGAGCAGCTTTACCTAAGGGTGGTACTCACTAGAGGTAGGAAAAATGAACAAGAAGCTCAAGAACTCAGGTGATCTTTACCCAGAAAACTCCTTACTTTGGCATATCTACAGAGGGACAGGTCAAACATGAGGGACCTGCACTGTTTCTCGGGAAGGTCTGCTCTAATTTCCAGCAAGGGCATCTTAGAAATTCAGTCCCCCTTATTCCTCTTTTAGCACCTCAACATTCCTCTCTCTTCTTCAACAGCTTATGTCTCACTGGTATCACTGGAAGCAACAGTATTTGCTGTCTGATAGCGATAAATTCTCAGTGTTGGCTTGACTGAATCCAAACTCTCACTCATTGTAAAGCATCCACTAACATACTTGCCAGCACAACTTGTCTGGTATAAAGTGCAATATGGAGAAGTAAAAACCACTAAACATGTTGAACCACTAAAACGTAGGTACTAATAATCTTTAATTCCAAATAGGATGGGAACAGCAGGAAAAACTGCTCAAAAGGTCCTACAGTGTTGATAAAGATACTAATCCAACCCAGTGCTAACTCCTTTCAGCTTTGCAAAACAAGGTTCTGCTGCAGGTAATGGTTGTGATCTGAAGGTCCAGAGATGGAGAGCCCTACCTTAAATTTAGCCAAAAATATGGGAAAGAAGGAGAGGGAAAAGCTCACTGTTTCAGACTGCATTTTACACAAACTAGTACTTAGCATAGTGTAACGCTACTAGCAACATATAGCTGCTAATGCCTTCTAACCGTCATCCTCTATTAGCTCTTGTTGTGGGTAAATCCAACAACATACATTGTTTGTCTTGGCCAAACAAACGTTTTGAGGCATGAGATTTAAGATGTGAGTTAAATAGTTGATTAGGAAACTCAGTGTAACCCACCTTCAAAATACAGGTGTGATCCTGGCGGATGATGCGGGACTGAACACCCCACTGGTGTGTGTGTCCTTCCCCTCTCTGCAGGAGAAGGGTGCTACTATACTCACCACTTGGAGCTGCAGTTTGCACCTCCTGGGTAGTGCTTGCAGTGTTCTGTGTCTCTGGGGTGCTTGTCCTGGCTCCATCCACTGCCAGCTGAAGGCTTTGGAGCTGTGATGTATTCAGATGCTCACGTTGTGACCTGGTAACCATGGCGGCATTTTCAGGGCCCAGGTTTGCTATTTGTTCTGGGGACAATGCCTAGGAGAAATAAAAGCCAGGCTGTCAATTACATAAAGCAGGTAAGGAATCAGAAGTCAGCATTGCCTTGCATTTGGAACAAGAGGAAGTAGCTTTCAACATTGTGTTGCTATTAAAAAAAAAGCTCAATAGAGCTTAAAACCCCCCTCTGCATTCATTTACTGACCATTCATCTGGCTCTCACCCTTCTCTTTGTTGCTGGGATCTGACAGTTTGAAAAAGCTTTCTATGCCAACACTATATTGAACACTTCTTCAATATATTGCTGGAGTTTAATTTTCCAGCCGTTTCTTTTCTGATCTGTTCAAACACTGATGACACTGTGTATCCTCCAGTTTTTGTCATTTATTTTCTCTTACATCTGCTCCCAGGCAACCTCACTTGAACCTATGTTTGACCTTTGATTATAGTTAGCAGCAAAGCAATGAGATGAAAAAACCCGTGCTTTAATGCCATTATTCAATTTTCTCACTTAGATTGAAAATCTTCCAAATTTGGTCATATTAAAACTTGAGTTTAAAAATGAAAGATGGCAATCATAATCTTACAGTAATTATCTATCACATAGCAATTAACCAGTTTGTAAAGCCTGCATATATTGGGTATGCTGGATTGCTTTGATTCTAGTTAGCATTCTGCAGTCACAAGAATTTTAGCCCTCCTACACAGCAAGCCTACTTTGCTGCAGTAATTCTGTATCCAGATTCTACTTTAGAAAGACTAAATTCCCCTTCCAAGTAGGTCAGACAATAGAGCAAACCCTTCCTGATTTTTGTCTGCTAAACGATGTGCTTTTTGAAACTGAATAAACACATGTAGATGCCTGTGCGTTCAGAAATTCTGAACTGAGCCTCTTCTTAACTCAATTATTGTCCATGTTTCATAAATCAGAAACTGAATAATGTATTCAGCCATAAAATGAAGTTACACAGAACTTGTGTAAAATCAAATTCTGCTTTGAAAGTTTCAAATACTGAAAATTTCTTCCAAGAAGGTGCCCTGTTATTCATTAAGCACATTTTGTAGCATCGTTACCATTCTTACTAAGAAAACGTGGTATTTGAAGGAAGTTCTAACAAGATGCTATAGATCTTCAGTTTTGCCTGTTTTTCAAAGAAACAGTTGCACGGAGGACAATTCAGGCTCATCTAAACTATCAGTGGTACTGTGCGAAATAGTTAGTGCTCAAGGGTTTTTTTCTCATTTATGGAAGCTGACGCAATTAACTATCTGTTTAGCTCATCTGTCCATAAGTACATTGCCTGCCTGAGCATCTGAAAGAGACCAGCATAGGCAGAATATTAATCTTGTCACTAGGTCAAATGAAGTCTGGGGCAGAGATCTCAAGATCCATGTTCATATTTCTGGTCCACGTTCAGATCTGATGTAATTGGGTGAAATTCCTTTCCATCTGTATCTGCTGTACAATATTTCTTAGAGCTAACCTGGGAGAATGTTGCCAAATTTTAGGATAATAGAAAAGCTCTTACATAGTCAGCAGACAGTAGCTATGATAGCAACCTTGCTAATGTTAATAAACAGAGAAGAAAACTCATATCTGAATACAGGGTTGGAAGAAAGAGAGTCCGTTCCCTGCTTTCCAACCCTAGATCTTTGCTTTTTCCTTGGGATGCATTCTGAAGAATAAATAAAGCTTATCTAGCATATTTTATGGGCATCACAAATACAGATGATATAGCTGAAAGTTAATGTTTCAGATCCTTGACTGCCTCTCACTTAACACACCGTAGAAAAATTCTTGCTGAAACCCAAACCCAAACTATAAATCAGTGCTGCAGTTTATTTATACTAGAGTAAAAATGATAGAAATTCAGTTACATCTTCAGTAACCAAGCTCTTACTTGGAAAACTTCAGGAGGTATAAGTCTTATTGCCACTGGCTGGAAATATGGCATCAAGGTTTTATCAAAAGCTTTTAGTTCATCCTCATTCAAACCACCTAAAAAACCAAACCACAATAGGAACAAAACTCAGTTAATGGTCTTTTTATTATTTTTAGGAAAATACAAATTTCAAGCATTCATACAAAACATCTAATAAATGGTTTACTTCAGTGTGTTATGGAGAGATACTGGTTCTTTTTTTTTTGCTTTCTTTCATTATATTCCAACATTATAAATCATCTGACTTTAACCATTGGAATGTACGCTATGGTATGGAATGTACTCTGCCTGAGTTACTTTTGGAAACGAGAGAGTGATAAAAATCAATAAAATCATAAGCAGCATTATTAGGGAATGCTTGTTCACAGCCTCTTCTGATACAAGATTAGGGAGTGTAAGCATGCAATGGGAATTACTTCTTCACTCATTAGGTACTTACAGTGTGGAATCATTGCTGCAGGCATCAGGGATGCTAAAATTTATGAGTTCAGTGTGCAGTTAAGTGATTACAGGGGAAAAAAATCCATGAACAAAATTGTGTGGGACCTCTGGCTCAGGAAGTCTCGGAGACTGTGAGGACACTGGAGAAGTATCACTCCAGGCTGACAACCCTGCTGCTCTTTCGCTCGTCCCCAGGCAGCCCATTCTTTCCACTGTTGGAGGCAGGATGCTTGGTCAGCTAGAGCAATACTCTGACCCAACACAGCCACTCTTGTGGCAGCATGGTTGACAAACAGTGAGTGGGTTTGAAAACCTGATTGGTTTCACCCTTCTTGATTTACCCGTTCCAGCTTACAGGACTCAAATGACTCCAAGGCTATGCTCCCCAAGTTGGTTTGAGAGGACTGAGAGAACACTATGGACTGAGATGACACAACTTTTCCTCAGTGTTAATGAAATTGCTGGATGGCCATCCCTGCAGGTGACTGCTCTCTAAAAGAAATGCCTTTTTCCAGCCTAGAAAAAAGCCCTGGTCTGTGAACCTGTCTCTTTATGCCTCAACAACAATGCTTCAGAACCATCACCATCTGGAGTCTGATTTTTGTTACCTGCTATAGTACCAATTTCCTGTAAAACAGAGCCATTCCAGCTGGCAGCAGTACCAAACACAGATTCTGTCATCTTCTTAAACTGCCTCAGAACAGGGGTGCTACAAAACAACAGGCCAATTCTTGCAACAGCAGCACTGTGAAAGGCAACAAAGTTAACATTACACGCTGCAATTACATAAATATGCCTGAATATACTTAGTCTACTGTAAGAAGTCTATAAACCCATTTTCCATTCAAAACATATGTACACAAATTGCATACAAATGTTTAACACTTTGAGCAAAAACCTGGGTTTCTCAATGCAATACTTAAATGGTGAGATATAAATGGCAGAGGAAACCTAAAATAGAATACATTTTAAGTGTCTAGTGTACACCTTTTGTAATAGTTATTACCTTTCTAAAAGCATTTAAAATGTAAAATAGCATCCTTTAGGCTCTGGAAATCTTGAAGGAAAAAAAAAGCACAACAAATGTTATCAACAGAGATACTAATAAATATTTCATTAAGTATTAAATACATTACCTGAATTCAGCAGGCCTTATGGACATGATTTCTGTGGAGTTCAAAGCACACAGAATAGCTCCTAATCCAACTAAATCAAAGCTTTTTAGTGTACTGATTGTCTGGCCAGAGTCTTCTAGAAAACCTTGCAAAATAGATCTTGCCTACAAAAGCAGTAAAATATTATGCATGAACAGAGTAAATACAATTGAAGGCTTTGTTACTAAAGCTCAAAATCTTACCAGAAGCCACGTACCATATGTAATCCTGAGGCTCCCTGATATAATTAATTAGAACTTTGCCATATTCAACAGCAGCATTGTCACAATCTGTATGTGACTCTTTAACAAAGCACTGTTACACAACCACTTCCCAAGTGCAAGTGACTTGAAAGCACTTTGTACCTCTGCTTGTGACCCAGGTCACAAGCAAACACTTCACAGGCATTGAGTTACCAACAGAACTGCCCAATTCATTTAAATTGCTGTAAGAAAACGAATTACTCAAGGGGTTCAATATGAAATTTTTAGTTTTTCCTAATCCTCAGGTTGTCTTATCTAAGTGTCACCTATAGGTCATGACCTGTGTTTAGGCATAGTTTTCAGATATGAATGGGATATTGGTACTAAAATGCTTCTGCAAGCCTAAGTCATTTAGGATAATTTTCATTCTAAGATAACCATTTAAAAACTATGTGTCTAGCTTAAGCCTGCCACCAAGGCATCCTCCAAAGTCAGCAAAAGGAATAAGCATATTCCAAGATTTCCTAATCTGTCCACAATGCTGAGCCTCAAATGACTAGCTTAAACTAGTTGCCTAACGTCTGGACAACTGAAGTTAGGTAGGATGAGCCTCTTAACCAGCTGTTCTTACTGACAGCAGGAAACCTCAAAAGCCAATTAATATTGCATAAATATACCCCAAGTGCTTCTTTCTGATGGTGCTCTTCAGAATGAGAATCTATTACAGGAATTAGTGATCTTTTGCCAAAGCTGCCTGCCACCATACAGCATCTGTGCAACCGAGGAGCCCTGATGGTATGGGTCCCAAAGCCAGAAATATGCTGCCAGTTGCATATACAATAAAAGCTTTTAACTCTTTTTATGAAAGTCCCATTGACATAACTAGTAATTATTCAAAAAAAAGGAAGATGTGAGGGGCATATTTGCTAATAACTTAAGCTTCTATGGCAGTGGATGCTGGGGCTGGGGGCACACTACCTCTTCAGTGATTATTCTGAGGAAGGGTTAGTATCTCCTAGCAGTAGTATCTATTCTAGGGCTAGGGTGAGATGAGCTGCTGACCTCTTTCTACTATTTAGTGGGCAAGTGCTAAAGAACATACTCGTCACCATCACAACTGAAAGTGATTGATGTCCTCTGGGCCATCTCACCAGGGAAGCCAGCAGCCAGGCAGACATCAGTGCTGACCTACCTGCCCACTTTCACTGGGGTCACAGCTGCAGAAAAGCAGCAGGGAGTAGTGTGGATTGCTATATCTGTTTCTAGGACTTCACTCCCAATGGGTGTGAATCAGGGCCTTTCACCAGGAGTACCTTCAGTAACATACTTACCTGGGTAAGAGTCCATCCTGTTTGCTGACTAAGTACAGAAATGGTGTCAATAGAATGCAAATCCAGCTCTTCAATTTCATGTTCGGTGAGTGCCAGAGCAATGCGGCCCAGGGAAACAATATGATAACTCTTCCAGTCTGGCAGCAATCCCCAAACCTTTAGAAGAGATTCATTAATGTCTAATAGATCATTATGTATCTTCCTCTATATACACCATTCTCAACCCCCTTGATTTATAAAGTCCCAATACCAGCAGTATGCCTCTTTGCACACCAAAGGCGGAGCTGATGTACTGTGAAGGTTTTTGAGGTTCTACATTAATAATGGTTGGTTTATCTAGAAATGCTGTAATTTGTACAGCTTGAGCTTGTTGATAAGTCAGCACAGGGACTCCTGGAAGTGTTGCTACAGGAGAAAGTACTACTAAACCCAATGAAAATGCAAGTCTGTGCTGAGATCCACACTGCTACACCACTACCACGAAAGCAGAACCTGGACAACCCAGGCTTCCACAGTAGCTGCAATTACTCTGGTGGAGTGACCCTAAATTGCCTTTGTAACCAGTTATTCTGGCTCAGTCATTGACCAGAAAAGCAGAAATAAAAGTAGAGAATCAGGTAATACAGACAAACAGCCAATTACTAAAATTCTGATTTCTAGCTTGTGTGTGTACAATATAAAAAAAAAATAACAATTTAAATGTTTGTACATATTGATATAGTTAAATCTGTAAAGCTCTGTAAAAACAAAGAAACTAGCAAGGGCTCTTGTAAACCAGTACCAATGTATCTAAACTGACAAGTTCCAGTGTGTCTAACCTTATCTGTGATACTGTTACAGTGATTCAAAAGCTGTCACAGATCAACTGTAAGAAAATTTTGATTTCAGGAAAAGGCCTGTCAGAATAAGGAGCAACGAAAGTCCATCAAGAGCTGAATTTGCAGAGGGTAGAACTGCCAATTACGTTTAGTTGGAAATGACAGAACACAGTGATCAGTGATCAGTATCTCTTAGGATGTGGCCGATTGTCTTTACAGAAAAAAGACACTGGTTTTTAGCTGGAGGAAGTGATTTGAACAAGACAGGTAGTACACACAGCTCCCTGTAAAGGTTTGCTGTATTCCAGCAATTTTACCTTATGTCAGTCAGTACATGACAGTTTTCTAGTACGTGATTGTGCTTCTAACTCCACATAGATAGAAAAATGAAACTAAAAGCCCAGTCCTAGGCTTAGTTGATCATTCATGCTCTCTGATTTGTGGAAATATTTATTCCATTTTCAGGATAGCTACAATAGAACATTAAAAAAAAAAAAAGAAAGACCAAAGCTAGTATGGACTTGCTGAAAGAGAACCTCTGTGGCTGCCTACTAAATAGTGTTTGCACCTTCAGATACATATGAAACTGCACAACCTGCATAAAATAAAGGGTTGGATATCTGGAATAAGATACTCCTTACACAGAGCGGCAGACTATCTGCTGTTCATAGCAATGTACATATTCAACACAGAGCAGCCTCAGGACTGCAGAGGTACTTTTCTCAACTATGACCCTCAGGTTAAGGATTTGTTTAAAAGATGCTTTGCTGGGCCTGAGTTTCTACTAGATCTTTTATGCTGGTTTTATGATGTCATAAAGACAGAAAAAGAGTCTAAGCCTGGGAAATTTCAATCTTTTCCAAAGAAAATAGATAGTCAAAAGCATTAGCCCAATTTTAAAGCTCTTAATTCTCTAGCTTAAGAGATACATGAAACACACACAGTTATAAATGTCGTGTATCTATTTCCTGATCTAGGTCATAAACTACAGAATTTGAAGTACCTCATAAATAGTATTATCTCACAGCACTGGATGAAATCTCAGATATAATGATATAAATAACACAACACAGGAAACTGAAACACTCCTTTGTCCTCATTCACCTCGAGACTGCAGATCCATACGTCTGTTACTATCACAGAGCTTGGAGACCTTTCACTTACAAGTGAGCTAAGCTTCTTACTTTCATTAGACACAATCTGATAAATAGACTTTTTGAATCAGTTTGGAACAATGAGCAGTACACAGTTCCTTTTAGGGAAATTCAATCGATTTAGGAGAAATTAAAGCTGGCTTAATCAAACCTTTAATCAAAGATGCCCTTTAGTTAATAACATAACAGCATCATGTGCACATAATTACAAAGAGCTTTCCCTGTACTGTCTGATTTCTCATGCTTGACTTTCACTGTAACAGCCTGTTGTATTTTGCCAACTAATATATAGGAAGTCTGTCTTTGTCTAGCAGCAACCTGTCCTCAAACACTCATATAGACAGAGTATACTTTCATGCAGTGCACCACAGATCTGTGTATCTTTGAATTGCATATAGCTGGGATATGAGTGTATTAAACTTGGCAATTTCTCTACAGGAGGTATCGCTCTGTAGGTATATGATTATATTGCACTGCTGTAAAATGTTTTAGTTCCCACTATCTTGGATAAGCACTGGCTTTATTTTCTTCTAGGATTGTATTTTTTTTTCTCCCTTTTCCAACCCACATGTCTCCCTGCTGACAGAAGGAAGATGTCTTGGGAAGAATGCATTTCATGCAGTGGGCTGTTGCCCTGCTGCAACAAGGCAGCAGAGACAGAATTGCAGGGAGTCACCATCTGCCTTTGGGAATCTGGTTAGTGCTACTTCTCTTTGAGCAGCTGCAGTATAGGAGCCTTAGAAGTGGAGCTTCATTGCTAAAAACTGCACTGTTGGTCTTATCTACTCAAAAGTCAGGATCAGCTCCCCTGTTTTGGCTGCAGCTGGTGGTTTAAGGAGATGCTGCCCAGGCCCACCTTGTCCCCTGCTCTGCTTTCCTCCAGAGGTCACAGCCTCAGATCTCCAAGCATCTGCACTTGTCCTACTCACAACCAACTACACTTGTAGATGCTTCCTAACCTCATTCTGTCAGAATGATCAGATGGAGCCTAAAAATGACTTTTAAAATGTTGGATCATTTTGACAGAACAGGATTACAGAGCAGCTAGCCATGCAGAGATGGAAACAGAGCAGGTAACTTCCAGCAGATGCTCGTGGCAGGAAGCTGAAGATAGCTGGGGACGGTAACCTCTTCACCTCTGGGTTTTCTGCAACCAAAACAACTTCTTTTACTGCACCCTAAGGCTTTTCCTTGCTGAAACACAAGTATGCTTGGGTTCCTTGGCAGTGCAGGCAACCACAAAGCAGCAAGAGGTCACCCCCAGGGAGAAGTGCAATACCAACAACAGGGATGGAGTGAGGTCTGACTTCTCTCCCAGCCCACAGCTGGCCAAGGCAGTGCTGCTCAGAGCCCAGACACCTTGCTGATACTCTGCGCCAGATGCAGGGTGCTGAACTGCACCCCCCTCTGCCCTGAGTACTCTGGCACAGATCCTGCGCTGCAGTGCCAGATGAGGAGAGGTTCTAGTCCCGGCACTGCTGCAGTATGGGCATCACGTACAGAATGAAGCCAGGGCAAGTACTTCTCTGAGGAGCTCAAGAGGAGCTGCATTGCTGCACTCTGAAAGAAAGAGGTGCCGGCAGTGCTGCAGGAATGGTGGTGAGAGCTGAGACTACAGCCCTGTTCCTCTCTATGAATTTACAGCCTGGCTAATATAGAGGTCTTCTTTCTGCTCTGCTTCTTTAACTTGCACTCACCAGTAGCAGCCTAGTAAAGACAGACTAAATACACATGTGTTTTTTTCCTCCCTAAAATTTCCCACTGATGGGTTTGTCCCTGCCTGTGATACGTAGGGAGAGCAAGCTTTATTCAGATAATAACAGTATCCCTCAGTCAGTTTGGTTTTACACCACTGTAAACTATATTTAACATTGATGTAGACAGTTTGATGCGCCAAATTTAATTCTCAGCAGACCAATCAACAGCCTATAGTACTGCTTGCTGATTTTTCATTTATGAAAAAAAAGTGAGAAACAAACAATTGAAAAGAAATTAGAAGCACTTAAGTTTTTCAGCTGCCAATAGCTCAGAACTACTTGCTTGTTGACTCTAAAGCAAGGGCAATATTTCTTCTATCACCATCTCATATTACTTTTCCAATAAACAATAGATATTCTTGCAGCAGTAGTGCCATTGCCATAGCAGTTATTTTAGAACTGTATAGTTCAATAACAGCAAATCAAATTATGGAGTTAATTTTCCTTCACAGACAGGATAGTTACCTGCTTGGCTTTTTCCTTCAAGGCAATAAGCTGAGAACTGTTAAAACCAGAGACAGTCCCAAGAAGTTCCACATTTTTGTCAAAAGTCCCTGCGTCCATGCATTTCAGTTCCTGAACTGACCAAAAGACATTTGCCTCTGCTAATTTAATGATTTCTTCTGAAGAAGGAGCTCTGGTTCCCAGGCAATCTGGAAAACAAGTCAAATAGCAAGAGTTTTCTTCAAGGAGACTGAAAAAAGGAAATCAAAGCAATATATAGAGATTCAAGAAGGTGACAGTTTGTGAATTAACTGCAGCTGATGTGATATCAATAAATTAATTATCTTGCAATGAAATAATTTCTTTAAATAGTTACATTGTTAAATATTAACACTGTTACGTATATACATTGTCCTAGATATAAAACTAGAATTTGCCTAACTTGGAAGAAATTAGTTATATTCTTTGTCCTCCAAAGGTAGTGCCTGCTGGAAAAGAAAACAAGAGCAGACATATTTCAGAACAGTTACAATACAGGATGGCACAAGAAAATTAAAATCTGGATGTGTGCAGTAAGAACAACCAGTATCCTGCAAGTTTCTTTCAAGCCTAATTCCCTAAGGGCATCAAAACCCAGGCAAGAGCTTATTCTGAGGTAAAACCATTGTTCTCTGTGAGCCTTGCTTTAAGTAAGAATGAAATGCAAATCTTTGGGATGACCTTGGTGGAAGTCTCCATACCGCTATGTCATTGTTCACAGAAAAATGTTGCAGCTGAATAAACTTCACATTCAAACAGCACATATGTGATTCCAGTTGAACAGGAAAAATAACAGACATGAGAGGTCCTTTTACTCTGAAATACCCTGACAAAGATGTATGTCTTGCAAGACTTGCCTGACATTTAAACAAGGTGAAGACAGAAGCTGGATGTGTCAGAGAAGCACGGTGCTTGCTCTTTACGTCAAGCATGTTGTTAAAATGTCAGGATATAGAGAGGGCTGTTCACTTACAACAGAACTGTACGGACAGAAAAACTCCATTTAAAAAAATCTTATTTATGGTCAGGTTCTGGTGCTATGCATGATCAAATGAGACAGCTTCCTTTCTGTGTTTTAACAAATCCTGGTCTCTGTTGGCATAATCTACCTCTAATATTAAGGGAAAGCAGAAATTACAATCCTAATGTAGAGGCTTACTGCTCTCTCTCCTGTCAATAATTTAGGAAAACCCTACTAAATAATCACCTAAACCAAATAATCCCTACATGTCTTCAGATACAGTTGTTATCAGTAAAAAGCAAGAACTTCACAGATGCTGCGCCTGAGCTAAGCTCCCCGAGATAGACAAATTAAAGTGAGGATGTACAAAGTAGATTTGTACTTTGAAAGGAGGCAGAGGAGGGATTTATTTGCACCAAAGGAAGCTGCAGTAGTGGGTAGAACACAGAAGAGATTGAATCTGTTGAGCAAACGAAAATGTTGTTCAGCTTCCACCGTACCAGCTGACATTCCGCTCTCCCTTTACACCACCCTCTTTGTGAAGCTGCATTGTTTCACTTTCCCCTGCTGCAGAAGGTCAGCTTTTATCATGTAAATACTACCCATCAAAACACAATGCAGTTCCCTTCCCCAAGTCAAGTAAACCTAATATTTTGTGTTCTTACAAAAAAACCCCATTGATTTTATTATTTGTAACACACCAGATACACTGGTGCGATTACAGAGGGAAATACTAATTAGACTCCTGGCTTTGCTTCCTGTATCTGATGCTACTTCACTCTTCCTTTTGCTATATAATTGCATTTAGTTTGATGAAGAACATATACTATACGTAACATAGTATAATATCTCAGTGCTTGAAGTAAGTAACTTCAGTTCTTTTTCAAGCTTTGCCACTGCTTTCCAGTAGCACCTCAGACACACGATTTCCGAGTTTTACCTCCTATTTTCCATTTTGCCCCAAGCACTACCTTTTCTTCTTGATGCAGACATAGATGTAAGAACTCTAACACTACTAATTGTTACTGTTATTAACAATTAGCTTACAATGGGACTGCGAGAAATGTAAAATAGCAGATTGGTACCACGAAGAGCATCAGTGTTATTACAGAGCCGTTTTCATAATACACAATTTTCTAGCGAGTTACAGCCATATCATAATATGAGATAAGAGCCAAATCAGCCATAAAATTTAATTCTTTATTGAAACCACTGTGTGAGTTGTGTGGAGTTGATGTTTGGTAACAGAACTTCAATAACACACTTGAATTGTGGAAATATTTCTTAGACTAGCATGAAAAATCCTCTAATTTTTTTATCTTCCAGATTCCCCCCTCAGCTGAGCTCCTGCTCCTGAAGTGAATGACAAGTCCTCATAGCCCCGGAGCCAAGTTACCCTTTGACAAAGATCATTAGCTTCAGCGGCAGGTTTATATTGGTCCTTGCAATGCAGATGAGAGTGCTCTGCAACTGGGCTGTACGTGAGTTAGCGTGCTTAAAGAAGTCTTTGGGATTCATGTTGTTGTGATCTCGGCCTAATAAAGCACATGTAAAGAAAGACACAAGCATACGGAATTGCCTGATGCTGAACCTCTAGTTCTGTGTCCCATGTTTAAAGAAACATGATTGGTGATCTGATGGTTTACTTGTTAAAGGAAGAGTGAATTTCATTCATACAGATGGACTAACACTCTGCTATTCCACCAGATAGATTCTGCACTTTTTAGAGCATGTTAGTTGTGTAATGACTCCTCTGATCAACAGAGGTCATGGTTTTTTTTCAGGCTATGTAAAACTACAACTCTGTAGAACACCCTCTGTCTCTCTCTGTATACAAATACAGCAGTATCAGGAGCAAAAATTCATCCCCAGAGATACACAGTTATCATTATACAAGCAGATGGATTTCCATAGTGCCTCAAGGGCTTGCTGAGAGCTTGGACCTGTATTCTCTTGGGCAGAGAACCAATGGGAAAACTTTCAGACATTAATGCAAACAGTAACAAACTCCTTGAAATTGTTGGGGTCTAAATTCCCATTAGCGCTTTCCAAAGCCTCCCCCCTATTAGGGCTGTTATCCATGGCATAGGATGGCATAGCTTAAAAATTCTGCCTGGGTGAATTTCAAGAGAAAGAATAAAGTTACTGTAGTAACAGAATATAGTCAAAGAATGTACCTTATACAAAGAAAATGATCCATTTGTTTACTAGAGATAATGTCACTAATAGATTAGTTTGGTTGCCAATTAAAATACTTTTTAGATTATAACAAACTCTGTCCATTTGGACAGACAAAACATGGTGCCATCAATGTAGATTTAAGAACAGCCAAGTCAACATATGCCCATATCTGGCAAAAGATTAACTATGTGCAATCTTTTGGCGCAACAGTAACTTATCACCTTCATAGGTTTTAATTCAAGGATTTTCACTTAGATTACACAGGAAAGTTAAAATAAACAAAAAAGTAAAAATAAACAAAACCTTCTAACTCAAATAATTCATCTTTCTCCTTTGTGCAGTCAGATAAATTCCAGAAGATGCTTAACTGTGCAATCCTGTAATGAAATTAAGTGTTTTAGCAATTGGTCAATGTATCAGACAACCATGGGCAAGAGAACAAAGACTAACTGGTTTAGCTGTAAGCCTGAACCTCTTTAAGTTATTTGAGGCTTTGCTTTTTGTTGTTCGGCTTCTCAGAATGTATTTGATGATAAAGTGAAACAAAAAAGTCTGTTTGAACTGCACCAGCAAAGCCCAAAACGGCACCATTGTAAATCTGTAACTTTGCACAGATACCATGTGAAATACTGACCAGGTCTGGTGACAGATGATTTGATGCTGGCAGTAGCATTGGAGACAGATTCAAATACAGTTGATAGAAGCTCTTCAGCTGAAGAAATTGGTCCACTTGTCTTTGCTATTTGTAAAATGATATCTGGGAACTTCAAAAGGAAAGAAAGAATAAGTAAGACTTTTCCCTTTTAAAACAAATCAATTTGTAGAGAAAGACTGTGCAGATCTCAGCAAAGTAGGGCTTAATAACAGATCGGCCTCCTTCCTATACGTGCAGATGTTCAGAAAAGGAGAGTAAATTTGCTGCTACTTGAAAGGTCAACAGCATACATCTGAGGGGAATAAAAAAGAGGAAACAAAGCAAATTCTGAATGATTCTCCCTCTTGTACGCCCTCTCAGCTTCTGGGAACACCTGAGCACTGTCTGAGTGCAGTCTGTGTCCAGACCCTCCCATAACAATGAGTTCCACCATTTCAGTGTGTGTAGTACAGAAAGTACTTTATTTTGTCTTAAATTTGTCAGATAAGCATAAGAATTGAGGATAGGGACCTGTCGTGGTTTAAACCCAACCACACAGTCCGTCCACTCACTCCCCCCCCCCCTTCTTGCCCTCCCCCTGCTCCTGGAGGGATGGGAAGGAGAATCGAAAGAATGTAACTCCCACGGGTTGACATAAGAACAGTTCAGTAACTAAGGTATAACACAAATCACTACTGCTACCACCAATAATAATAATGATAAAAGAAATAACAAGAGGAAAGAATACAACACCTCAACACCAGCCGACCAGTAACTCGCCCCACTCCCCCCAGCCGAGCACTGACCGATACCTCCTCCAACCCTGCAGTCCCCCAGCCCTTCCGGGTAACTCTCCGTTACCATCCTGGGCATGACGTGCTGTGGTATGGAATACCTCTTTGGTCAGTTTGGGTCAGGTGTCCTGTCTCTGCTTCCTCCCAGCCTCCCCTCCTCCCTGGCAGAGCATGAGGCTCAGAAAGTCCTTGGCCAGACCAAACATTTGAGCAGCAACTGAAAACATCGGCGTTATCAGCACTGTTTCCAGGCCAAAAAATCAAAACACAGCACTGTACTAGCTACTAAGAAGGAGAAAAATGACTGCTACTGCTGAACCCAGGACAGGACCCAATTAAATTAAGAGAAGTAACTTCAAACTATTCATGTATTTAGGCTTTTTTGACCTCTCTCCTCCACTGTGCTAGACAACTTTCCTTTCAGTGGAAGAGTCCTGTTCTATTTTGTCAATTATAAGCACTATCTTTTGAGGAATATTTGCTGACTGTGCTCACATATTAGTGTTGAAAAATTAATTCCTCATCCCAGTGTAGTTTAGTCCTATACATAAAAACTATAAGATTAGAAGAACTAAAGAGGGCAAAGAAACTACAAAGTGCAATGCTGAGGCTCAGTTATTGTTAAGTATGCTACACTGGCCCTAGGGCAAAGGGCCACCTGAGTAAATGCTAATTTGATCAGTATGATCTCATTAATAGGGTAAGAAACACAGCTTTCATGGTTGAAAGGTAGGGGAAGGGAGGAAACAACACTGCAAGGTATAAAGTACTAAAAATGTTTGAGTCTCTGTCACTGTAAATGCACTGGGTTTTTTTTCCTACATGACAATATATAACTATTATTGTATACATGAAAATAATGACAACCTCATGGAGTTCAACTAAGCCAAGTGCAAGGTCTTACACCTGGGTCGGGGCAATCCCAGGCACAGCTACAGGTTGGGCAAAGAAGAGATTCAGAGCGGCCCTGCAGAGAAGGACTTGGGGGTGCTGGTCGATGAGAAAATGAACATGAGCCGGCTTCAGTGTGCGCTCGCAGCCCAGAAAGCCAACCGTATCCTGGGCTGCATCAAAAGGAGTGTGACCAGCAGGCCCAAGGAGGTAATCTTGCCCCTCTACTCTGCTCTTGTGAGACCTCACTTGGAGCATTGTGTGCAGTTCTGGTGTCCTCAGCATAAAAAGGACATAGAACTGCTGGAACAAGTCCAGAGGAGGGCCACGAGGATGATCAGGGGACTGGAGCACCTCCCGTATGAAGACAGGCTGAGGAAGTTGGGGCTGTTCAGCCTGGAGAAGAGAAGGCTGCGTGGAGACTTCATAGCAGCCTTCCAGTGTCTGAAGGGGGCCTATAGGGATGCTGGGGAGGGACTCTTCATCAGGGACTGTAGTGACAGAACAAGAAGTAATAGGTTCAAACGTAAAGAGGCAAAGTTTAGGTTAGATAAAAGGAAGAAGTTCTTTACCGTGAGGCACTGGAAGGGGTTGCCCAAGGAAGTTGTGAATGCTCCATCCCTGACTGTTCAAGGTCAGGTTGGGCGGAGTCTTGGGTGACGTGGTTTAGTGTGAGGTGTCCCTGTCCATGGCAGGGGGGCTGGAACTAGATGATCTTAAGGTCCTTTCCAACCTTAACTGTTCTATGATTCTATAATAGGTTATACTACCATTACTTTGAAGAAGAAATTTTGATGGAGTCAAGAATGTGTGAAAGCAATACACACAGTTCCTTGCCAAGAGGATTACTTACCTAGTTTAGCATTCAGGTCACATAGACTGCATTATGACCTTATTTCTCTCTACAACTACCTGATAGTTTGTAGGAGGTTGTAGCGAAGTGGGTGTCAGTCTCTTCTCCCAAGTAGCAAGTGATAGGACAAGAGGTAAAAGCCTCAAGTTGCACCAGGGGAGGTTTAGGTTAGACACTCAGAAAAATTTCTTCACCAAAAGGGTTGTAAAGCATTGGAACAGGCTTCCCGGAGAAGTGGTTAAGTCACCAGCTATGGATGTACTTAAAAGACGTGTAGATGTGGCACTGAGGGACTTGGTTTACAGGTGAACTTTGGTGAACTTGGCAGTACTACATTAATAGTTGGACCCAATGATCTTAAAGGTCTTTTCCAACCTAAATGTTTACATGACATTCATAAATCAAAATTCTAGCATTATCTTTTACAAATTTAAAAAAATATATTAAAAACATACCTTTTCAGCAAGGATGCTTAATTCCCCTTTTGACAGCAGAGCTAGGAACGGTCCAACATCTAATGTCGTTTCTGCTGTCCAGTTGTTTGGGAAACTGATGAAATATTTAGGAAAATTATATTAATGAATAATGTTTTCAATCAAAATTATACTAAAATTTCACAGGTTTTTTTTATACTGTATCATATACGAAACACAGACATTCTATGCCAATTGCTTATTAGCAACAGACTGCATTTTGTCATCTCTCTGATATAGAATCATAGAATCATAGAATCATAGAACAGTTAGGGTTGGAAAGGACCTCAATATCATCTAGTTCCAACCCCCCAGCCATGGGCAGGGACACCTCACACTAAATCATCTCACCCGAGGCTTTGTCCAACCTGGCCTTGAACACTGCCAGGGATGTCGCATTCACAGCTTCCCTGGGCAACCTATTCCAGTGCCTCAGCACCCTAACAGGAAAGAACTTCCTCCTTATATCCAATCTAAACTTCCCCTGTTTAAGTTTTAACCGTTCTGAGTGGCGATGGGTGTTTCAAAATGTATGTACCTTAGCACCATGCAGGTCTGGCCTGTTTGTTTGATACAAATCTGACAAAAGTTAACCAACCCAGTTGGTAACTGACTTTAGAAAGCACTTAGATAAATAATTTTCAGCCTAAAAGAGCCTGAAGAAGGTGGTAGTAACAAATCTGTTGCTGGTACATGTTCTCACAGAAAACTTTCTTTGTTTTGTTGCTCTACTGTGAGGATGTTTGACTAGACAAGTAATAAACTAAACTATTTAGCACAGTGAGTTATGATTCAATAAAATGGATCTGTATCAAGATTAATGCAGGGGTGGGATCTGGTGGAAAATGTAGCTATTCCATTACTGGAAAAAATGTTGACTAAAAGGAAGCTGAATGAGCAACTAAAATTAGGTGAATCAAGTGACAGTCTTTAGGGCTGATGGGTGGTTAGAAACTATACATTCAGTCTTTCCAAATGCAAGATACTTCTAAGAGACAATGCAAGAGAGAAACAGTATATTCTTGCCAGACAGGGGATGGCTTTGTTTTTTTGCAGGACTGATACAGCAGTGTTCCAATCAGCCTCCAAATCTGAGTCACTAATGACACCTAACATGCTGTCTGCTTTGTTGCTTCAGGTGGTTGAACTTTATATCCCTCTGCTTCTTTAGCTCTTTCCCACTGCCACAGGTGCTTGCAGTCATCTTTATTTCTCTTCTCACACCAGCACACTGAGTATCCCACCTCAATTTTCCCATTCTTTGAATTCCTGCACCATTCTTTGTCTGTAACACCCTTTCTCTTGCCATATCAGAGACTGTCTTTGCCTGACCCTTCTCAAACATTACACTTTCTCTCCTTTTCCTCTGGGAATTAAGTCATGCAGGGCGTCCCTGGGGTTGTATTTTGTTCCACAGTTATGTTACACACAAGAACAGAAACCCCAAGCTCAGTCAGTGACAGAAGTTCTTTGTGTTGTATTCATTGCAGTTCTATCTGGACAAAGAAAATGGTTGGTATTTGCATGGCTTAGCCATCAGCATAAGCGAGGTGGTATATTTAATATCTTACCCATATAACTCAAGTAGTTTGTATTTAATTTCAGTCTTCTGCTCGTGGCTGAGCTGTTGGCAGAGCTTGAAGGGATGAAGGGCCGTTGCCATTGCCTTCAGGGACATTCTGCCATGTAGAAAGGCTGGAGGTAAGTGACAGATTAAATTTCCAAGTAGGTCAACATCATATTCGTCAGCAATGGAGCCGTTCTGAAACAAGAAGCATTTACCTTGTTGGTAGAGCTAATCTTAGCTCTGTATCACTCAACTCCATCACAACACATTTAAGCTCCATGACCCTTTAAGGAACAAAGACACAACAGTTTGCACTGGCAACTTAATCTACAGTTTCTGCCGAGACTGCTTTATACTTTTTGTTTTTACCAATGCAGCTGGTGATATTTAACAAGCACTTTGAGCTTTCAGTGTATTATTTATCCCATATTGAAGCACACATAAAAAAATAATTAAACTAAATCTCCTGCCACAGTCTATCCAGGTGACTACCTGCAGGCGTAGTGCAGTTCTGCCTGGCAGCAGAGCCCTCACATGGCCCCTTATAACAAAAGGGAAGTAAGTTCTTGCTGTCAGATGGCTTAACTCTGAGGGGTTTCTATAGCAGCTGCGAAAACTCTAGGGATTAGATGGCTGGTTAGTATGTATAAGAATGCAAATATTCACAACTACATCAAAAAAATAGCTTCCCCTAAAAACTAGTGACTGCTGAACTTCCCAGAGAGCAGAATTCACAAAATCCCCCTGGTACCACCTTCTCTCCCATGGAGCTTCCTGTGCACAGCTCTACAGGACTAGCACTGCTTGCAGCAAGGGGGAACAGCTCCAGATGCAAACAGGTTAGCTCCAGGCTGTCCCAGCCTTTTCACTGTGGTCAGCAATGACATTTCATGAGAACACTTTGTAAGAGCCATTGAGTCGAGGAAAATTATTAAGGAAGCTACAAAAAGGTTTCTTTAGGCAGGGAACAATAAAACAAACTGTACATGAGAAAAACATAATAGAGATATATAATAAAACATAATACAGATTACAGATGGGTAAGTCAAGAATTTATGTAGATGGTGACTGACATTACTGCATGAAATGCAGTGCAATAACGTATGCGAACAGAACCGTAGAAGGGATTTTGGACCTCTGGAGGTCACCAGGTCCACGCCTTCTGCTCAAAGCAGGTCAGCTACAGTAGGTTGCTTGGGCCCTTGGCACTGAGAGTTTCTCTGAGCTCAGCGACAGTCTAAGGTGCTCTTGCTTGTGACAATGAAGAAATTAGCATGTCTTGCTATTACGTTTTGGGCTCTCAGATACCACCAGCTATGGTTTCACTGCACAAACACAGAGCAGGAAAGCCTGTGTCTTGGGTTGCTCTCTGTATACAGGAGATCATGAGCATGTGCATGCAGGTTGGAGAGTTGAAGTAAGCAGAATAACTTTGCGAGGCACCACATAACAATAAACAGAAAGAAAACTAATCAGTCACTCTCGCTTAGTTTGGAACTGTCGGTGGCTAAGTACAGATTACTTATTTTGCAACTCCCCTCCACTGCTGACCCCTCCTAGCCATACCTACCAAGCACTCCTGTACTTTTTGTAGGACAGTGTTCTTTTTGTGAAGGCCTGGATTCAAAAGGTTCATCTCAGTCTTCCCCAGACTTGCAACAAAAGGGACACACAAGGGGCCTGAAACGTACTCCAGGTACTCAATCCTGCAGAAAGAATGCAAATTATATCATAATATAAACCTGACCTTCATACACCCATAACCACACCCATAAGATCTGCGATGATGGCGAAATTATACTTGAAAAACTGGACTTGAAATACTGTAAATGGGCCCGACCCAAAAAGCTGAAATTAATCCACACCTTACTTTAACTTACATCTTCTTCCAGTTCATGAGCACATGTGCCTCACTTCCAAACAAGGTTAAGGGTTGTAAACAGCTGCAAAGTGGATGAAAGTGCTCTGAGGTGCTTTAACACCATATGAAACAAGACTGTCTGCAATTCTTAAGCTTTTTCCCTTTCCTCTTTTTATTAGGAATAACTCTGATGAATGAAGATGTGGTGGGTGGACTACGGATGGCAAGTAATTTTAGACTAGGCTTCCTTTTTATCAAAGTCCAAGAGGCCTGCCAAATTAACAAAATGATGCTCTTTACCATCTAGAGTGGCCAGCAGCTTTGTAAATAAAGCTATATCCCAGATCTGCACATGTCCAGCATTAACAAGGTTTGTAGGCAAGAGTACCAGTGACTTTTGATGGCCCTGAACAAGCAACACGCAACTGTTGGCCAAATAACTTGGTGCTGCGGCTTATAGAAAGCCTTGTATTAAAGTCTATTATTATTTTACTATTTTTAAAGAGAATAATGCCTTCCCAAACAGAATGCTTTTCTTTCCTCACTTTTTTTCAATTAAAATTATTCCAGGAAAAGAACAGTTCTCATTCCCTTTTATCCCTCTAAGCTTGTAGGAAGAAAGAAAGAAAGAAAAAGGGGAATTAACAAGTTGTACAATTCAGGAATTTGTATCAAGGTACTATTATATTTTTTTCTTAAGGAAAAAAGCTATCACTGAATATTACTTGGCTATTTACATAAAGCAAAGTTTTGCTAACTTACAAAAATGCCTTTAAACACACTGAAATGATTTTAAACATACGAAGCAATTTCCTTGGGCAGAGCCCAATGGCTTTGTTGTAAGATATTCACTCTCAAAAAAAAACCCTGAACAAATAAGCAAACCAAGTCTCACAACCTAGGGGAAACAAAGGAAAAAAAAAACCCACACCCCAAGGAAAACAAAACCCAGCATAAGCTGTATTTATGTAACTTTTGTGATTCTAAACAAGTATGTTCAAGAAAGCCCAGCAAATGAGCCCCTTTCTTTTAGCAGACATCAGCAACAGTATAAGCAGCAACATTACAAGCTTTTTAATCTTCACTGCTGCCACACCACTGCACCATGATTAGTCTGGGCACAGAGAGCTTCAGGGGGGTCCGATTTCAAGGATGCAAAGGAATCCACAACTGTGACAAAAATGGGCTATACTAAAAGACACCAAGTATTACCAACTTGCATTTGAGACAGATTTCAGCTACAATCAGTGACCACTTTTTATAAGCTACCATTTCTTTGAATCATCAGTTTTCTTAGGACTGCAGAGATTATTTTAAAAGTGCTCAGAAGGACTAGTCTGAATGTGGTGCTAGAGATGAAGTAACTTAAGATGTAGTAAGATGTAACTCACGGAAGCACCAGTAAGAGGAATGGAGGAATAGATACATTGGAGACTTTCCAAAACTTCCACGCCAAACAATTAATCTAAAAGCAACAAAAAAATAAAATCTTGAACACGTGGAAATATGGAGAAAGAAGGAAATTATGGTTTATTACAGTTTATAATTTAGCATATATAAAACTGCATATTATCTGCAAAGAGCATTTTTCTTTGGCTTTTTTATGGTAGTTTAGAGTTTTCTTTTTGTAAACATCGGAGATGAAACATCCTGTATTTGGGTGCATGAGAGCATTTATATGTCTTCAATATCTACACACATTTCCAAACAGATTACTCATGAATTAGCAAGTAGAATGACTGTAGGAATTTCTTACAATTTGTAACAAATGAAATCATCAAAACAAAGTATAAGAACAGACAAATTCACACATAAAAGATTTAAATGAAATATGTCAACAGACAAGCTCACACATACAAGATTAAAAAAAAAAAAAAAAAGAATTAACCGAATTCTAATTTACCTACAGCTTGGCTATTAGGTAGTATGTTTATGTACACAAAGTCTTCCTTTGGTTTTACCTGATATGGAGAAAGTAGATGAAGATTCATTTCAAAGAATTTAAAAGTGTTTAAAAAAATGTCTGTACCCATACTTTCAATGTGTTGACAAGTTACTCCTTTCACAAGCTGTCCTGTGCTGATAGGAAAAGCAAAGTTCAGTCTTTTGAATGTTTAAGGATCTAGTCCTTACTTCCCATAGCCATGTCCTAAAACACAGTTTCTTGACCGCCTCTCTTTCCCATTTCTTGTAACTGAAAGGCTATTGAAAGTAAAACCATAATCAAATTGAAAAAATATTGACTGAGCCTTATACCAAAACCTCTGCAATCCTGATTTTAGATTTGGAGACCCTTTTTAATGAGGAAGCTGAATTACCCTGTGGCATCAAGGAACGAATAAACATAAGATAGTACAAAATAACCACATACTATTTATCTCAAAAATGCTCCCATAGCAAAATTAGACTTAAATACCATTTCAAGACAGACTGTCATCCATACCTTAGAAGATCAACAGGGTAGTTTTTCTTAGACAGTAATTCATACAGATATAAAGCCTGAAATAAAACCCACCATATTTAAAGTTAAGGTTAGGTACTCCAGTTGTAAGATAGAATAACTACTGAAAAGTTTTTGTATGCTTAACTCTTTTATGTAGTCTAAAGATATTTCTATGGTCCAGCTTGGCCAACCAAAACATTTGTCACCAGTGCTGAATTTCTTCACAAGACAGGACATTGCTGACTGGCATCATAAGATGGTGTTAAACATATCCATGGCACACAACCATTGAATAATTTAGGTTTGAAGGGACCTCTGGAGATCATCTGGTTCAACCTTTCATCTTTCTGGACAGAGTCAAAGGGCTGATTGTACACACAAATGTCTAGTATAGAGTACTGGAAAGAGAAAATGCACGTGGCAGCATCCTGAAGACATTTAAACTCAGCATATTAATGCTTTCCTTTCCATAGCATTGTCTCATAATTGCTGCTTAGGTTTTAAATGACCTCTGGTTGTTTACATCAAGATAGATATATATATATATATAGAACAGTTCCTTCCTTTTCCCAGTGTTCCTTGAACACATATGTGTTACAACATTTCCTGTTCTATCATACTAAATTGCATTGAAATGGGAACCGCATAATAATTTTTACCTGGCTTCTTCTTAGTTCTTTTTCTTTCATCATTGAAGAATTATATCCAGTCTGCTTCCATAAACCAGGAAGAGATATTTCTTTAAAGAAAGCTCCTGGTATATCTTTGACTGATGAAGAAAAATATCCAGATGCAGCTATCTAAAAAGAATAACATCGGCATTTCAGAACTGATGCTTAGACTTACAGGCTTTGTCCCTTCTATTCTGTGTAATATTTCTCTTAAGAGGATAAAAGTAAAACATGCTAGCATTAAAAACATCATGGAAATAAGCAAGAGAGAGCCTTCAAAATATACTTGGTGTCCAGAAAAATACATTAGAAATATTAACCATTGAGCTAAAACACATATCTTGGTGACAACAT
This sequence comes from Lathamus discolor, assembly GCF_037157495.1. NCBI lineage: Eukaryota > Metazoa > Chordata > Aves > Psittaciformes > Psittacidae > Lathamus > Lathamus discolor. Next base: position 84,110,868 of record NC_088889.1, on the reverse strand, counting down.
TTTAAATCATGCCCTGCATTTCTGGTTATTGTGCTCATGTGCAGTGAGAACCTGCTGCACTGTCAAGTTTATAATCACCTTCCTGAGGATCCCTTGTTGCTGTGCAGGTGATAAGTCAGGTAAGTATTGGGATGTTGTGCCTCGAATAATGTGAGAAAGCTCTTTTGGGTTCATGCTGTAGAATGACTGGGTACTGATACCAGTTACCAGGGCGCCCATTTGACTAACATTATAAAATGATAAAACCTGCAGAGATAACAGCACAAACAAACGGAAAGATTTCTGGCTAGTGAACAGCAGATACATATATTTTCAAGCAAAAGTTAATAAATCAAAACTATTATTGCTGAATACTTAAAACATTTCTTGCCTGAGGATGCACTTTTCTTAGATTTCTTCCGATTCAGACAAATCTGTCCAGGGAAAAAAAGCAACAATTTTCCCAGACAGTCCTTTTTTTGACACTTCAGAGAGGACCCTGACTCCTTCCATTACAGCATATTTAAATATATAGCCTAGGATCTCTGCTCACGCAAATTCTGCTTAGGGTAGTGACAGAGACAAAACAATATATACAACTGCCAAATACAGTCATTCTCTCTGTCACTAGAGAATTACTCTGGGAGATACACTCTTGGATGTTTTTATTTGATTTAAACAAATTTTTCACACCACTAACAGTACTAAAAAGAAGTCCTGTACTAAACTTTTCAAGATCTACAGTTATTGTTGAGAAAAAGCCATTTCACTTTTAAAAATAAAAGGTAGGAAAGCTGTTATCAGAGGTACCTTTTCATAAGAGAGATATTTACTGGATAAAATCATAACTTGGCTTTTTGTCCACCCAGATACTTGGTTTAATGTTGCAATAGCATTATGCACCGCTTCAGGTGACAAAGATTCCAGCTGACTTGAAGTTAGTCCAACTACAGCATCTGACAGAGATCCAAGGATATCATTCAATGTCTGGTTTTGCACGGCAAGGTCCAGGAGCTGAGATTTGAGCTAAAGCAAACAAACAAACAAACAAAAAATCAGAGGGGAAACGAAAGATTTCCAAGAACCAATTTCCATTATCACCCAAACATTTAAATGGAGTTTCTGGAATAGGCACTGGCAACCATTTAGTGACCACACTTCATAAAAATTCAAAAACAGAACCACAGTTCTGAAAGGAATATGGAACAGGAGGAAACAGAATTAAAAAAGAATGAGCAGTGTTTAAAAAAAGGAAGGGCTTTTATTCTTTGCATTATATGCTCCAGAACTATTTCTACTTATCTTTGACATGCCAGTAATTTTTCACTCTTTTCCTTCTATATTCAAGAAGAAAGTCCCTTCTCCTCTCTTTTCAAGATTACATTAGGCAAGAAGTACTGTACCCACCTTCTGAACCTCGGCCTGGAAACCTTTCAGTTGATTACACTTAATCATTTGATGAAGTAGAGCCCGGGCCACAGCTGCATCCATCTGTTCCATGTCATCATAAAAGCAAACCAATAAACCTAACCTATATAGAAGAAATACTTTAGCTAACTTCTAACATAAAAGGTGTCACTCTCAGGAAACTGAAATGCAGTGTGGTACACCCTACTTGTGCTTAAAACTTCAGCCATTTCTGTTTGTCGTCAGTGCGTTAAACCACAATCCTTAAAACTCCACATAGCCTGAAACTGGGAGACATATGCAATATTCTCTGTATTCAGCTGAACTCTACCTAAAATTACTTCTGCTGTAGAAAACTTAACTTTCCTAGTTCCAGAGTCCATGGCTGGATTTTTCCACCTAATGCCTCCCCTTCCCTTGGCAGAATTTGCAGTGTAATCTCCACTTTGAAAGGGATGGAGGGCTATTTAGTAAGTCACTAGAAGTGGCTTACTGAGTTCTTACCTGTATTGATGGGATGTTTTGAACTCCAAATCCTGCTTGGATTTCACATGCAACATAACTCGTTCATGTGTCAGAGTAGCAGCTAGAGCATTAGATAGCCCCTAGCACTTCATGTTTAAACAAAGCCTGCTGTATTACGCATCAAAAATATGACTGGCCAGTGTACAGAGACCTGTCCAATTCAACACTGGTTTGGAGAATCTGAACTGAGCTTCACTGTCTCAGTTGTGCCAGCACAGCAGTTTGCAAGGCAGTGTTATGAACTAGATGTGGAGCTCATTTTCCTTCACAGCGTCAGTGCTGTATTATCTAAGTTAGCATTTCTATTATCCTCTGTAATACACAACCACAGCCATACTTAGTGGAGAGAAGTAGTCATGCCACCAGGGGTAAGCACCTACTGTAGGTGGCCTTCTGACTTAGGCCTGCTGCTTATTTACTGCCATTACCTGCAGCCCTGCAAAGAAAGAGGTCTGGACTTCAAACTTCATAGTGATGGTGATGAATTCATTTGCAGGAAGCCTAAATCAATCCCTATGTCCCTGAAAAATCTTTGCCTTTGCTTTCAGAATTTACTCAGAATTAGAACCTACAAAGACATGGCCAAAGTCCAGCTTTCCTGCTACGGTCTCTGTTTTTCAGCAGTTCAGTAATGCAGGTATAGGCAGAGTCTAGAGGCAATAATGTCCAGATGTGAACTAAATCAACAGTGGACAATGCTGCAGCACTATCACAAGCTAAGCAAAATTCTGCAGAAAGGCTTAGCTTTTAGTTCCTTTAGTCCCTCAACAACAACCTGCTCAGCAATATAATAAAACACTGCTTCAGCAGCCCATCAGAATTCATGGGACATCATCAAACTAACATACAAATCAAAAAAAAACATCTATAACAGCATTTTTATAAGAAATAATTACCTTCTGATGCACTATTGCATAGCCTCCAAGAGCTCTTCATCTCCTTTGGGACTAGCAGCAATGAATAATACTACTTCTTTAAAGTAAAAGTGCATTTAAATCATCAGTATGGTTAAAATGAGTAATATAAGTGTGTTGTAAAATGGAATATAGTAAAGATTATGGAGCACGACATTTCTCTCATCTGTGAGAACATGGCACCTCTTGTGAGTGGCAGAATAATCTTCAAGATTTCTGACACTGGAATTTAGAGTGTGGGCATAATTCTTCTCTCGCTTACACCTCAGACAACCAGCAGTATTTCATGGAAGTGTGTGAATTACATTGCAATAATGATAGGAGCTCTGAAGCCATGAAGCATATTCTCTATTAGTTTAAAGCTCCAAGGCATCCCCCAAGGAGACTACAAATAACTTCACAGACAGTGGTGTCTTGGGACTAAATACATCCCCTGACAGGATAGCGTAAATGCAAATGTGGAGTACAGCACTTCCTCACAGATAGCTCACGCTCACTGCGTATTTATGAGTAAGAGCAGTTTGTGTTTTTGTTATTGTTAAAGTAAGTTCAGTGCTGAAAATCCAGTTTCCTGCTTAGACACATAACAGCTACATTCATTTAAACATGGCTCATCTCTACCCTTCAGGACAGGTTTTAGATCTCTTCACTTTGCAACCTTTCTGGTGACATGTAATTTAAAACGCACCTGCAGTCCTGGCTGGCATGAACTAAGATTTCCTCCCTCAATCTTAACTGTAACATGATTTCCACAAAACACCTCCATCTTCTGTGACTCAAACAGCCAAGTCAACTCATGTCCCTCCATCCCAGATTTTTTTATTGCTGTACTGTACAATGTGATGGAACTCTGATTGGGTCCCCCAGATACCGCTGCTGTAGTCCTCCTATGAATACTACAGACAGCTCCTCACTGTGAAGCAGGAGACAAAACATTAGCTAATTAGGCACACTGCCAAATTTTCATAAAGCAGCAATTCTTCACTGTTGCTAAACAGGGTTGGATTTCAGCCTAGATTTTTCTGCTGGAAGGAAAAAGCTATGCCACATCAACAGTTTCATCAGCTACTTATTGCTCCTCTCTCTCCTCCTTACTTATTCATTGTCTCCATACAGAGCCATAAAAGAAAAGGAAAAGCAATCTTGCCTGTAGATAGTTGAAGTGTTTCTCATATCGAATCCTGATGAGTTTATTCTTTCCAGGAAGCCTTGTGCGAGCTCTGGTGTGATATCATACACTGTGTCCAACTGTTTTGTTGCATTGTCATAGCTTATGAATAATCTTATCTGACCAGTACAAAATTATGAGTTAGGATTATGAAAAAATTACACCCAATAAAATGTTTGACACCCTGAATTGTCTTCATTCACGTAATGAGAAAAGAAGAAGCTACATTTGGATAACGCAGTACTTTTGAAGGCAAAGCTGAGCGAGCAAGTCTCTGTCAAACTGTCAAATTACGTGAAGGCCTTCATCACTAGTCCCTCAGTATCTCTCAGTACAAGTCACAAAAGCCTGATCCAGATAAATAATTACATATTAATACGCAGTTTCAAATTCCAGAAATGGAAGAATATTTGCGTGGCAATGAATTTGGATTCTCTTTATATTTAAATAACTAAATTACGTAAACTTTTCTCATGTTTAAATTTACATCTGTGTTAGTGGTGTTTGTAGCTGACATCACTTGACAATGATATATCCAACCATGTTTTATTACTTACTTCATAGAGACTAATTTTCAGAATTTCTTCCAGTGGGAGATGGACCATGTATCTTCCCAAAATCCATAAGCTTTCTGCACTGACCCAAGAAGTTGATTCATTGAACTCTGTTTCATACAAATAAATACTCATTACAATGTTAAGAAAGTAATTATTTTTCAAATATATTGTACCCAGCACATTATTATTGGTAAATAATTAAAAGAAATCTGCAAATCATAAAACTCCTTAGCAGAGTCAGGTTCCCTGCATCAGCTAGATTTCAGCACCACATTTTTAGAAGCCCATACATTTTTGAATTTAAATTAAATACTGGTTCCAATGTCTCAAATTTTCTCCTATGAAAGCCGTTAATGGTTTATGTTGTCAAAGTACAAAATGGATAAAGTATGGGGCAGAAAAAAAGAAACCACCAGTATTAAATATGGAGCAGCATTTTTAAAATTCAGTTTTCCTAAACAAATACATCAATTAAGAACACCAGGAAGGCATGATACTTTGAAACACTTTATACATCTTATGTATTATTACTGATGATCCCACTTATTTCATCAATAGGCAATAGCAATAATGGAGAAAATGAAAAATCATTCATACGCCTATATGGAAATTTGTTGGCAGAAAATACAGAATACCACGTAACAGTTAAAAAATGTCATTCATTCAGTAATATTCTCTCAAGGACTGAAAATGAAATAAAGATCCAACTATCCCTGAGAAAAAAGTATATACGGACTAGGAGGGCACTCTGAGCCACAAAGACAATGTTTTCTCCAAGGCGTCATAATCGGGATGGCTCAGCATGTGACACCTCTGAACACATTCCTTAGCAGTGCTGATACAACTCTGCTAAAATAAAAATCGGTGCACTTTGAAGAGTTCTGGTATTAATAGGCTACAAAAACCAGCCTATAAATATCAGAAGCTGAAAGACCCCATTTAGAAAGTGTTTTTTTTTTTTGAAAACACAGATCTAAGTAAGTTCCTTAGCTGAGATGAGATGATGCTCCTAGCAGACTTAGCATGCCTCCAGTTTTAAGTGCAATTACCTCCCATTACTAGGAACATTAAGAGAGTTGAAAGATATGATAGAAAAGTTAAGCAAAAACTAGCACAATTTAAGGACGTTAACTGTGGCCTTTAGCAGAGCAAACCTACAGTTACCAACCACGGAAACAGCCATCCCTCAAAACTGTTTATTTTTAAATGAGGTACAAAGTTCAACAGTTACTGTCTCCTGGTTTTGCAAGGCTACCAGCATGCTTCACCTCTGAACACCCCTGTGGGTTTAATATATGAAATGTGGTAACTGAGTGACAAAGAAATTTCTTAAAAGGTTTGTCTCTTAAGACATGTCATCTCCTGCCAGCCCAGTGATCCAGCTGCAGGGACTGCCTGGCACAGTGGGGAGATGCTGCATGATGAGGAAGCCTTCTGCATTCTGCACAACAGAGACGGGATGATGAGCCCTCTGCCTCCAAACCCAGCAAAAATGCCTGGAAGGTGGCCCTGTAAGTACCACAAGTATGAGGCTTCTTTCAAGTTTCTTTTCTGCTGAACTACAGTGAGGAAGATGCTGCTTGTGCAGAGGGTTGATTCCCTTCCCATGTGGTCCCAGTGGTATCAACGTAAAAAGTTAAAGTGAATGAATCAGACTATCGCAGGCCTCCCCTGCTGTCCTGCACTCTGTGCTGTGATGAGTGTTGTGCAGATACACTTGAGTGAGCTTTAGACTTGCCAGCCTGGATGTTGGTAGCAGTCCAACTGTGCCTGCTCAGGGCTGATGGGTTGCGCAGCTCATACTACCACAACCAGCTGGCAATCACACAGTTCCTTCAGGAGAGTATTCACTGTATCTGCACTGCTTTGCATTTGAAGCACCAATAAAGACATAAGAAAGGCGTGGTAATTCTCAATCCCTCCTGAGCTGGGTGATCTTTTACAGATGAAGGTTTCACTAATGTTTCAGACACAACCCAAGACGTCCAGTGCTGGGGATTTCTCAGGACTGCTGAGGCAAGTTCTGCATCTTTGCTTCCCCAGTAATGCACTGGCAATGATACCATCTCCTAGCAGCATCAGAAGTTCCTCTCTACGACTTAATGGGTTACTCTGCTATTTTGAAACAGCAAAAACCCCAGGAGCCAAATTTAGCTGCACTGAGGGAAGCAGATATTTTGCTTTTGATTTCCAGGGAAAGAGGAAGAACATACACATCTAAAAGTCTAAAATAATCTCACAACAGCACTGCTGGGATGTTCAGTGAAACCCAAGTACTGGCTCTGACGCATTAGTGCTGCTGCTGCATAACAGCCCCCTCATGGAGCCTGTCCTGCACTGTTCCAGCTGTGGCACATTTGTTTAAGACACATTAACATTAACAAGGCAAACAGATCTGGTAAAATGCATAAAATCAGAATTAATTAACTTTGTCTTCATCTCATCCCTTTTCTGAATGAGTCAGTGCCATGTGCAATAGAACTTTCACAACATCCTGCATTTCTGTCGTATTCTAAACAGTGCATTGGCTAATGTATTCAGAGACAGATCCAATTTTCTACTCTAAATTGGAGTTCAGAAGTGAACAACACAGCTGTGCAGAGTACCTGGCAAGTGTATCCTATTTAGGTCTTAGAAAAAGGACCTGAGTACAGAGACTTTATGTATAGCTCTGCACACAAAAGACGAAGAGCAAGCATCGCTATTCGCTATTCACAGCTATTTGCTGTGAATACCAAATATATTGTTTACTGTATTCAGGACAGCTACTCTTACACAGACCTGTGTTAAATTTGGGAAACCATTCAATACAATGGACAGGTCTTTTGCTAACTGTTTTTCTCTTATGATAAGAAAGTAGAAAACACTTTGTACATAACATACCACTCATGTTATAGGACTTTTGTAGAATCTGCTTCATCCAACCATACAGAGCTTTCTGTGTATTTGCTGAGGTTTTGTCATAGAGGTCCTTGAATACTGCTGACCTAAGTGATACAAGGGCATGTTAGTTCACTAATGAGTTAACTATCTAGGGGTTTTTTTAATCACAAACATGGGCAAATGCTTTTAGAAACAGCCATACATAAGCAGAAAGCAGTATCTGGACAACAGACTGAGACCATATAGTAACCTCTTTTTAAAAGTATATATAGCCAGCAAATACTACATAGTTTTAACTGTGTCTGGAAAATAAATGGCTTACAAGTTTCTGAAAGCATCCTCCGGCAGAACGTTTGGGAAGCTCCCGATGACATCAGGCTGGAGATAGTTCACCACTGACACACGCAAAACCTGGCTTAGGATATCCACACAGTCCAGAGCACTCAGAGCCAGAAAGCATTTATCCAGTGTTATAAGGAACAAGGTCCTGTTTACTCCTGGGCTTTGAAATATTCTCTCTCTAGTTTTGTCCCAATCAAGAATAGTATTTCCCATTTCCTGCAAGCAACAAAGAGTTAAAAGAACAACTCTATGATTAATTCAGTATATTGTTCATTTTGAGGCCTGACAGAAAGCATTCTATAAAAAATATGGTGCTGTTCTCATGAAAAACAGCTGCAGAATACTGTTTAGTGCATTCCTTCAGGTAATTTATTTCTGGCATTGACCAGACAGCAGCTTGAATCTTTTGACAAAATCAAAACGAAAAACATAAAAATAATCCAAATGGCTGAAGTTACAGTGTGTGCTCTCATAAAGAATTAGTTACTTGGAAAATGAGAGAATATCCGAATTGAATATTATCTCATTATTATTTTTGTTTGAATAATTATTATGTTTATTAATATGTTTAATAATAATACTCATTTGATTATGTTGAATACTGGATTATACAGTGTTTGTTCTGGGCAGTCACCTCGTGCCTGGCGTAACACATTACAGTTCTCCCAGATTGATCTCCCCCCTCAGCGACACCCAAGCTGGAGGCCCTTCCTCCTAGCAGAAAAGATGCCAAGTGCTCTCACACACCAGGCTGTGATCCCACCCCTGCAGTGAGATTCCTTCTGCAGGGTGTCCCTCCTCCAGGGAGGATTAATCCTGTGTCCTGGGTGGCACTCACTGATTCTGAGCGAGACTTTCAAGACGGGTCACACAGGGACACATCACAGAGGTAATGAATGATGTTATACTGCCTCTCCTCCAAATTGTCTAACAATTTGCTTGTATGCTCCCATAGCTAGTTAATAAGATAATTTCATCTTCTTTAGTCATTACGGCTCTCTTTCTAGCCACTGAAGAAAAGCAGATACTCCCTGAGAACAACTGATCCTACCTACTTTAGATACTGTGTAGAAAGATAAATCATTCCCTGGAGATTTGTTTCTCTCCACTGATTGCAGAGAAAATCCATATAGCCAACTTGGACTTGGCATCAAACTTTTAAACAAGAATTAAGTAAGTCCAGCTTTAGGAGTGAGGCCCCTAGAATCTAATCCAAGCCGAGTCAGTAACTGCAATACCCCAAGTCTGGCCCTGCCCCATTTATTTGAACCATTGACAGCAGCTTTTCTTTTCCACAAGTGCAGAGTAACTTACAAGATGGTCCTTTCTGCTGTTGAAGAGATACTTCATTGCAGTTTGGAACTGCTGCTGATCAAGCTGTTGAAATTCAGACAGTAGTTGCCTAGGCTGGTATAAAAGGTTCTTCAGGTAACTTTCTATGGACATCTGAAGTATAGAAAAATAAGCATAATATACATAAAACTCATACTATTGTACTAGGGGCATCTTTTACTCCCTGAAAATCTCTGCTTAAGGAGGGTTAAGTGTTTAGCTCCTGTATTGGCTGTGTTGTCAACAACTAGCACAACTATAAACACAAGCAGTAGACAAAATAAATGCAATTCTGAAAGACAGGAGTTTTTAAATCTTGTTCTTAGACTGAGCCAAGTGGCACGAGCAAGTCCTCTGAAGTGAGCCATTTAACACAGATGCCTCAGGTTCTCACTTCATAAACCAAGAGTAATAATACTTTTCTGCTTCACACAGCAGGGCTGTTAAAATGAAACTTGTAAAGAGCTAAAAAAAAAATGTAAAAAAATCAGGTACTGTGTGCATGCAATTATTACTTAAAAAAAGGAAGGAAATGTGCAATTAGATGGGAGGAAAAGTCTGTACCAAGCTGTAAGGCAAAAATTCTCCCCCATCAAATTGCATTACCAGGTAACAATCTCATTCCTGTTTTGAATATCTAAGGGGAATTCTAACACTGGAACAGAAAACACTGGAAGGCTCATTAGCATCAGACTGGAGTAAAATCCCTTCTAATTCCTGACAGAATTATTTCAGAATTAATTTGGAATTTGTGTTGAAACTGTTCTTTGTTGGTTTTGCTTAGTTTGCATTGCCACCAACAAATATTAACACAGATAGGTCCCTGCTGCATGCTTAGAGCCTTAAACTGTTAATAAACGTAATCAAATGGGAAGAAGCACTGGTAGTCTCATGTAGCTTTGGCTGAGCTGTGACAGTGAAATGGAACTTGGGAAATGGTTCAAGTGCTGTGGAGCTACATGGCAGTGCGCTTCTGGGAATGCCCGAGGCTCAGAGGGCACACATTTGACACCTTCCTTTTTCAGGTCGTGTGTGTGCACATGTAGGGAGGATGAAGGGGTTCAGGCTTTGATTAGCAGGCTACAGCTCCACTTAAACCAGCTCATAGCTAATCATAATGACCAGGGATGAAGAACAATGACTCTTTCCTACATTGCTTCCACACTGACAATTTACAGAAACAGAGATCAGAGGAGCTTTAAGAGGTGAATGTGTTTTGTAGGATGCTCTGGAGCCTCTCATTCCATCCAAAGCGGAGCAAACTACCTCCACAGTCAAAATCTGGGAGAAACCTGCCGTTTTGGGGAGAAGAGCATGTATACACACTCATTTACAACTTAGAAACAATAGCTGAATCTGAAAATTCCTAACATCTGCTTTCTATCAGAGAAAAAGCAAAAAATCTTACTATTATTTCTGCCTTGCATACCCCTGCAGTCTTAGGGGAAAAAGACAACCAAAGCCCCTATTCCTATTTCATACTTATCTGCAGCACTGTAGATCTGTTAGTTACCTCTATTACTGATAATGTAATTTTGGCTACAGAGACAGGCTGCTTTTTTAAATAACACTTTTAAATGGCACAAACCTGTAGGCTGCTAAGAGTGAACATAACTTCCTGCGCATGAAAATATGCCATGACTTTTGTAAGCATATCTGCTGTCCAGACATTAGAACTGTAACAGAAAACAGGACCAAAAATACCAGCAAAGTAACATAACATGTAAAATAGCAGATTACAAGACAAAACAAAAAACCCCCACTACTACTAATACAATAATGACCCGAGTACTTAGCTTTCTGGCCTGACTAGACTATTAGCCAACTGATCTAATGCAAAGAAAACACAGTTCAGTGAGGAAGTGAATGAGGTTATTTTCTCTAATGCCACAACCACCCACAATGATCTCTACTTTCCAATGTGCTGCCATTAGTACCATCGCCAGACATGAGACAAGTTGTGCTGCGGCTAGCCCGGAGCTATAGGTGTGCTTCCTGGCACCCATTATACCTCTTCTGATCTGCTTCTAGAAAGAAAGTACATTGACTAATGTCTGCTTCCTTTTCCTCAGCAGAGTCATTAATTTCAGTGTGTCTTCTTTACACAGCCATCGATTTTCTCAAAGAATGTAGGAGTAGAAACTGCTTTTGAGGCTTATAGTGCTCTTTCAAATTTAGACAAAATTAGCAAATAATTCAAAAGTCACCAGGAGCTGGAAGTGGGACAGATGGGGGATGGAGTGGGACTGAAAGAGGGAGATGGACAGAAAGCTGGAACTGCACCTGATTTCCTTAAGAAGCCATTCTGAAACATATGAACAAAGTTAATTGTCAGAACATTTGAAAACTGTAGCTGGTGTTTATTCTCAGTCTCATTCTGTGTATGTTTTTTGCTTCATCACGAAAACCATCTTTTTCCCTTGTTAAGAGGAAATACTCCTCACAGGAGATCTAAACCAAAGTAATCATATGTGCCAATTTTATTCTATCCATAACGTTTCAGTTTCAATGTTAATGAAACAGATCATATCTGAAGTGCAAGATAATACCAAAGGATCAAGATGGTGAGAATAATACATTACCTTTGGAAATGAAGTATATCAAGGAGTGCTGCACATGAAAAATGGAACATAAAAAGTTATGGTGAGATACTGAGTTTTAATTCCTTTTAGAAGTATAAGTGGGAACAATTTGGTATATTACCATTCAGATATTTCCCAGTTATTACTTCCTCCTAAGAAAAAAAACCATAAATATATGTAATAAATTATTATTTATAAATTATAATATAAAATGTTAGTAGAGAGATCAAATAAAAATACTAACCACAGCTTTGTGTAATAATGGAGGCAAATCTGTAAAAGATTATCCTGTTACTGCAGTGATCAAAACTATATATACACATCTAATTTATTTATAAGTATTGAATGCAGTTTTGATTAAAGCTATTTACATAAAAACAGTGAAAAAAAAGGGCTACATAATAAGCAATCTTGCTTAAATTCTTTGCTGACAGAGCTCCATGAAGTCAAGAGAGCAGAGAATACGGTCGTAGTTACTAAGTAGTACTGCATCTATTTTACTACACATAGCTTTTTCCATCCACACAAAATACATCCCTCACACAGGAGATCTGGTCTTACCTTCAGTGTTTTGACTGTGTATAATCTCAGCATGATTCACTGACATCAATAAGAAACATACCTTCAAAAGTCCGGACATTTCTTCTAGTGCTTATTAAAATCAGAAGATATTTAAATTGTAAAGGAAAACATAAAGAACAGTCAAAAGGCAATATTCACACAAAACTTTCATAGCTATAAATCAGAGACAGACTAAGCTATGGAGTACAGATAGAGATCAGAATGATCTAAAAGTGCTTGCTCCCAAGTTTTTAATTTAGGTCTTTTCCCAAGATAGAGATACATTTCATGCAAATACAAGTCTGTCAAGTGTGCATGTGCAGACAGATTTATTTCCCTTTCACCAAGCAGCTCTTTTAATTTCCTTCCTAGAAGCACTGTTTACTTACTAACCCACTTTACACTTCAGTATGACTTAAATGCAGTTTTGTTAAAGCAAACAAATCCTTTTAAATTCAGATAAAACAGAAAAGAAATTGGGGGAGCGAAAAAGGAACCAGTAAACAAGCTCCAAACAAACCCTAAGCTTTCTCTAGCTTAAGTTGCCTGCACAATTGCTGCAGACCAGGTCTGGGACCCTTCGTTTGGAGGTCTCTGAACTCAAACGGCTGGAGGGTCCAGCCCTCTTGCTCACCCCATGGCATTGCAGGGTACTCCAGGCATGGAGGGTGAAGGAGTGCTCCTCTTCCCTACTGCCGCCACTCTATAAAGAGGGCAATATCCTTATGCCCTTCTGAAGCAGAGGGAAAGTGACACATGAGAAAGTTGGGAGTTCAAGACCATGCCACTCTATTTAGATGGATGAAAGCTCTACTCGCAAACATACGAACAATTTTTCACCATCAACTAGGACATAGTTTCTATGGAAACACATGTTTTGGTAGTTCTTGCTATCACTGCTATAAAGATCACTGAAAGATAAATTAGCTGGAAGAGCAGTAACGGGATACCTGGAGCTCTTCATCAAGGTGTGTCTGATTCTCATCAGAAAAGACTGATAGTCTCACAGTTGTCCTACATGAAATGAATTTGTTGCTTTCAGTCTAGTTCCTGAAGGACAAGAATGCAGATTGCAATAATGCAATGGGATGGAAAGGCAGCAGAGACTGAACAGATCTTGCTCCAGGTATTTCTGCAGCCGCATGCTCTCTGCAGCGCCGAGGACCACAAGCTGCTTTAATCCACACTGCACTAAGTTTACTGCAGAGAGGATCTTCTGCCTCTGCACCCTCAGCCTGGCCCTCTGCCCAGCCGTGAAACTAGTGACTGTGAGGTACAAGATGATGCCCTGCTCTGCAGATTGCAGCTTCTTACACTGGGATTAGTCCCCAGTTTTACCAAATTACATGGAGATCCCTGCTGGCCAACTGCACTCTGACACTGAGATGATTTTGTTAGGGTTTCTCTATTTTAAGAGTATACCTGAACAGACCTAATTTCTGCATTTCCTCTTGCTGTTGAATTTGGATCCATTCTCTCTTTTTTAATTAAAAGTTCTCTGCCACAGCTTGAGTTACAGATCTGAACATCTGATAAATATGAACGCCTTTTACAGATTGTTTAATCTCATGTTTCAGCAAGGTACTTCTTTGTGAAAACGGCTTTTAACAGCCTCTAGCAATACTTGAGTCTAGCACAAATACTTAACTTCAGTCTTTAAACAGGAGTGACTCAAACTGACAGATGGGGGAAAGTTTAAACATTAAGATTTCAAGCAGCTATTGCCTCCGTCCTGTTCTCGCACACACACACTGAAACCCTTTTCAGCCATTCTTTTGGGAGCACCACAGTATGTCTCTCATTCAGAAGTATCTGGTTTCCCGGACAATGAACTTTCTTGTGTTTGTTTCTGCCTTTGCCCTATTAATTTTGCAGAAAGGTTTGATTACTTCGCATAGTTTAAATTATGCTACAAATGTCAACCCTGATTTGTTTATTCTAATTCATTCACTTTGATCAGGGAGGATATTTTACTTAAAGCATGCTATATTAACATTCAAGGAGATTAAATGCTAAGAAAGTGCTTTTTTATCCTAACTTGGGTGAACAATTGGCAGGTGCAGAAATCTGCTGTGGAATAGCCCTGTTTGGCAACGCAATCTGCGGGATGAAACAGTTCCTCTGGCAGTGAAACAAGTCTGTTTGCTGAAGTTCACTGCAGCTTTTAGACAATCCCAAATCACGCTGTGGGGATCTCTTGCAGATTACATCCAGTATTTCCCCAGGGATTGCTCCTTGCACCACGGCAGCACATGCTATGATCAGATCTCCGAGATGTCACCCTTGCAGGACTCTCCAGTTATGAGAAGCTCCCAGACCGCCTTCTCCTCTTGCTCCCTGAACAGCTGCTCTGCCATGTAAAGAAATCCTAGACATTTTATCACTCACTCCAATGTAGCTGCTGCCTTATCTGAGGCTTGATAACCAGAAAGCTAACCTCATAACCAGAAGTCTTGCTGATAAGCCCTTGCATGGCCAGTGCCCATCCTCCCCCTTCCAGCCAAGCTACCAGCACCTCTGGAAAAAAGCACTATATGCAGTGAGGGAACCCTCAAGGGGTTCAGGCTAGAAAGCGCTAGAGGGAAATAAAACCCAGGCAGAAGAGAAAAGCTAGCTGGTGGGCTCTTGGGGAGAGCCAGGACCCCACAGCACTTCACCTACCTGTGCTGTGCGCACTTCCTTCCCTGCGCTGGCAGTGCAATGAGCTGGGCGGCTCCAGCCAGACCCCGAGAGCAGGGGGCAGGGACTGGGCCAGCACCGCCTCACAGCCTCAGGTATCTGCACGGCAGCACCCAACCTTCAGCCAGACTGGAGGGGGAAGTCTCTGCTGGGGTGCTCAGAGGCAGGCAGAAGAGGAGGCTTCCCCTCCTGAGACAGAGAGCTCAACAAGTTGGGGGTACGGAGGGGAGGGGAACACAGGGCCAGGCTGGTGCTTCCCAGCACCCTGTTCCTCCCATCCCCTACCCCAGGCATGGGTAGGTGGCCCTGGGCTCCTCGGAGTGGAACACAAACTGACTGTACCTGGGATTACCCAGCGAAAGGAGGCTGCAGTTTCTGCGAGATGAAGTTGTTCTAACTTTGTGTTGAAAGTTTCTGATTAAATCATGCCTTTGCAACAGCATCTTTTTCCTGCGATGCAACACACCCAGTGCCACCTTGACAGAACAGATAGTTTCGTTAATCTCCAGGGTAAAATATGGCACATTAGTGAGACCACAGAAGTGCAAATTGTACCATCACCCACAGCAGGACAGGACAGCAAAGGGACAAGGCGGGTTCCCCAAGCCTGGGAGTGGTGAATTTGGACACTGAACTTGCAACAAATATTTGTTCCCTTGGATTATATGTTGCAGTATTTCAGGCAATTTAACTGACTACTGAACGCAAGAGGTTTTTTTGCATGGGCTATATGCCATTAATTGCACACAAATGGACTTTCAAGACCTGGAAAGAGACAGAAGCCCCTTCCTTGAGTCAAGCTGCACCCTTTCCTTTGCAAGGAACTGATTTTGTAAGTACAGGTGTAGGTACAGTTCCTTCCGGCTACTCTGTACGTTCAGCAGAAGTAAGCAGGTTTCTAACCCTGCTGAATTTAAGCTTACTCTGTTCATAGTTTTTCCCCGTTACTGCTCATATTTTAATAAACATTTTAATTCTCCATCTCAAGTGCAAGAATACTTGTTTAAATAAAGGGAACAAAAATTCACAAATCATCATTTAAAAAGTACCAAACCATACAACAAAACCAGTTATTACTTACATTGCACCTTCTCACCCAAAACCCCTCAAAGCTATTACGAACCAAAGTCCTAAGTGGCAGGACTAAAAGATATCAGATATGAAACACAGTCTCCCGTGTGATTTTCAACCTGTGGGTTTAAAACACTGAAGTACCTTTGAAAAAGTCTGTCTTAATATGTATTTGCCACATGAAGTTTAATTCATTACACATTCAGAAACATTTTCCCACTACTGATGAGTATAAATGAAGATAACAAAAGACAAAATGAACAGATTCACTCCAGAGCACACATGGCTCATTTTTTCCAACAAACAAGCCTGATTGTGCCAAAACTCAACAGCACGTTATAATACTGAGAATAATACTGAGCCTGAATTACTGTTGAAAAAAACCCCACCAGTCAACTCCCTCACTCCATACTACAGAATATTTACTACTCCACAAGGATGGCTAAGAACAAAAGGCTATTAAATTAGCAAGAGAAATCACTAGCAGTAACGGAAAGGAAGTCCAAGGTAAACCTAAAAAGACATGCTGAACAATCCTACCTGGCATAAGATCACCAATCATTATAACCCCCCCCCCCAAACGACAAACCAAACATAACACACAATGTTTTTAGTCTTCAAAAGCAAAAGGTCAGCCAGTTCTTACTTTACTTACCAGCTGATACGCAAGCTGAGGTTTCTCTGCTCTCACAATCTACATCCTGAGCAACACAAGACGTACACCTGCCAGTTCTGTATTACTTATGATGCTGCTTGCTCTTTTAGAAGAAGGCTGTATCTCAGCTGCCAGAAATCAGCTATTTCAAAGAGACTTTTAAAAATGCTTTAAAAATAAATGGCATTTATTTATTGCCCCTGAAAATAATGTCCCAAGCTAGCAAAACCTTCACCATCAGGTCCCTATAATCTCATCCTTGGAGGCAGTTTGACCTGTAACATTTGCTAGAAACTGCCTGCAAGTTTTTTAAGCTGAAAACTTCTGGGAACAACTTGCTTAGAAAGTTTGTTATTGAAACCATCAGTTTAAAGTGCAATTTTGCAAGTTCTAAGATCACCTCTTCAGCTGGAATATAGCATATGCAAAAGCAATGAGGATTTATGAGGCTTTGAGAACAACATGAAGGACATCCATCCAAAATTATGCATCTTTTGTGGACTGTTATTCTTTTGAACAGTATTTAAATGCTGTTTAAAAAAACTCCACAAGGTTATGCTGCTACTGAAAGCTTGATTCTCAACACAAAGAGCAGCTGCTGCAGAGAAGTGCGGCCATGGTTATAAAAATGAACACAAAAGTAGATGCAAAAAGTAATCTCAAAAAAGGTTTATTAGCATGATTAAAAACACGGGAAGAATGACAGTAAGAAAGGAAGTAACTTAGCATGGAAGAATATCCATTTCAACAGTTTGTATTCACCAAAGCTTCAACTGAATGGGTAATTTTATTGCCAGATTTCACTTGATTTCTTTAACAACAGTTCACATTGTATCAGTTTCATCATTAGCAGAACTATTGCTCTAGTTTGGATGTGACCCCTGTTGCAGGTATGTATAAAAAAATATCCCTCATTACTGCTTGACTGCAGAATGCATTGTTGATTTAAGAGCTGGTAAAAAAAGACAATCTCAACTTAAGAGTCTGTTTAAAAAACAACTTTTCTCCTAATCGCACTACAAATACATTAGTATTTTGGCCTTTAAATTTCTCACATGGTATTTATTTAGCACGGCAATCCCGAATTCCCTCCCTTTATGTAACCGTAAATCAAACTCCTCTTTCAGAGGCTGCTTCTTGGGTTAAGGTTCTGGAGATTTACTTCATACGCGCTTACACTGGCTTGAGGACGAAGACAGCATCATCTAGTACATAGTAGTCATTATACATATCACCTTCACATAGGTATGGCAGTCTGGTGAAAGCCTCTATGGCAAAACCAGCTTTACTGAAAACTTCTGGCAGGCTATTCACCTGTTCTTCCCAAGTGTGCCCTTTGATTTCCAAAACTTCTGAGGGTTTTTCCCACTTGCCACCTACTGAGAAAACAAAACAGGTTTGTTTAAATTATAAAGAAAACTTTATTGTGTGATGCGTTTTTTCTTACAGAAAGCACATTACACAGATTGTATTCCATTCCACTTCTAACAGGAGGTTGACAAGCCATTTGTGGAGCTGTTGCAAGATCAGTTCAAGTTTTGCCTATAGTTCAGAAGCAGCTCCTTTTTAAGATTACCTTTGTTACATTTTTAACTAGCAATTCCAAGACTGGCTGAAAAGAAGCTTCCGCTAGTGAGGCTGGTGTTCAGCAGACATGGTCAGGCTTTTTAATGAAGATGTTTTCCAGCATTATAAAATTCTTTCTTTATGTCCACTGCCTGGTCAAAGCTGTCTTCACACAGTTACAGTAAACAGAGCCAGCAAGTTAAAAATAAGGATTCGCTGTGAAGCTTCCATCTGTAGACCACTACATTATAATGGCTGGCTACAGAATGTTTGCTCCTCCAGTGGCCATCTACTAGCTGAGATGCTAAAGAGTGCTTAGGGCCACATGAAATTACAAAGCCAGACACTTGTAGCATGCTGGAAAACATGCTGTCATTTGTTATAACCAATGAAATAATCTGAAGGATTATAGGTACAGCTCTCAGAAGTCCAAAACTTAAAACTGTTCACTCATTTTCCAAGCAATGCCACGCGCAAATAACAACTGTTTTCTGGTTTGGTCTATACCTTTAACCAGTTCGCTAAATGCAACAATAAACACCCTTCTAAACAGGAAGTTCTAAATCTTGTGATTCAGATGGTTCTGCAACTCCAAATGTTTCCTAAGTTCCTCTTCCTTCAAGCAGAATTATGTCCAGAGAGGCAGAAGAAATGGCATCTTTCAACAAATTAAAAAACGTGCTCATGCTGGCGTTACACTGGATTCTGCACAGAGCTGGTAAGACATTTTTTTTTAACTTCTTGTATTTTCCCATGTAATAGCAGTTAGTCAAGATTGAAAAATGTTATGATTTGCAAATAGCTACGAAATAAGAGCAGTGAAAAGTTTTACTGAGAATCAAGCTAGTTTCTGCTATCTTCATACAACTTGCAAATTAAACAACTGTTAGCTTTTATTTCCAAAAGCCTGAAATGCACCTGTAACCTAAGATTTCTGGGGCAAATCTTACTGTGCTTCCCTGGAAAGAACTTCTCAGCAGCAGTATGTCAGCATTACAGAGCAGCTGTGCTTGTTCCAGAGAAGCTCAGCAGACAGTTATCTACATGAACTGCAGCCATGGAGTTCTACCCTGCAAAGCCACTGAGCCCCCCTGAGTAACATGGAAAAAGAGCAGGGGATCAACTACAGAAGCATAAGCTACTGCCTTTCACCACACAGGGTGCAAGTACACCAACTCATATTACTACAATCTTCAGATTGCCGTAGCTGCTATGGAACGGTTCTGATGGTGATCTGACACAGAAGTAGTTTCATTTTATTCCTGTATAAGTCACAGACACTGAACCTGCTTGGATCTGGTCCATAAAACACTCAGTGAGAAAAATTATGAAGGGACAATGCTGTCTGTCCACCATGGACAGGCTTATAAATTGTGTATCAGCAGTAGATTAAGACTTCAGTTTATTTTTATTCTTGTTATTTTCTAGGAAGTAGAAAAGGATGCTGTTAAGCAACTATCTTCATTTTCACTGCAGTAATCTCAATTCCATTGTTTGAGTAAAATTAAATAGACTAAAACAATATTTAAATTATGGGTTTCAAGGACTTAAAAAAAATCTCCCAGACCAGTCATATTAAACTTCACATTTCAGTTCCTTTATTAGAATTCTATTCTCTGATTAACCTTCCTGTTTTCTCTGCACACATTCTTAAATGTCAGAACTAACAAGCAATATTATTATCCTTAGAAACCCAGAGTCAATATGTGTGACAAAGTGAAAGAATGTCTAGGAACTACTTATAAATTCTAATCAATGTTATGAAAATGCTAAATTATAAATGACTGCATCTATGACATTTCCACTGCCTGCCATTGGCTCTCTCACTTGACTCGGAACAGGAACAGTAGAGAGAGAAAACCTTGCGGAACTACCGCGCTGAGCATCTACAGCTATGTCACACTACCCCCCCAAAACACTCGGGAATAAATCTGAGGTGGGGAACTACACAAGGAATTCTTTTGGTCTTCTCCAGGGCCAAAGGAGACATTCACGGTACTTCAGAAAGATTATTCTTCTCTATACTTCGTGAGGAAACCAGAAAACTAAGCACATTACCACCAAGGTAAAGCTGTTAAATGAACATACGAGCAAGCTGCAGGGATTACCTAAAATAAAAGCTTGCTGGAAACAACCTTAAAAGCTTCAAGTTCAAAACACAGTTGGTTTTCCTCCTTTCCTCCCACCTTTCCTCAAATGAGCCAGAAGTCTCTTATTTTCTTTTGAGATTGTGCCTTGCATTTTAACTGTCCCTCACCTTACAGTTGTTTATTCTCAACAGGTGCTACAGATACCTGCCAAGTCACTGTAACACAACCCAAATTTCAGGAAGCTGACTACTCCATGCACACTGCATTCCTAACATGTACTTTCTCAGCTTTTGGATGTTCCTCGTTTCCACCTCAAGTTCTGTGGTTTCGCTTTTTAATTAACAAGCATGAGGATTTGTGTACTCCAGGATGCATAGATCAGCAGAAGTACAAAGTACACTTATCTGAGAATAACATTTTACTTCAAATCAGTAACCTGACTGTAGATGACAATGCTGTCTATATCTGTGGAGTAGCATTTTCAGATTCAAGTTCACCGCATTCTAAACAAACAGGAGATGGAACAGTACTAACGAAAGCAGGTCAGTTGATCATTCCTTCTTAATGAAGCATTTTTAAAGAAATACATTAGCTTTCCTAAATATTCTCTTCATTTACACTTTCAAGAATGGCATTTAAGATGGAAATACCAACAAAACTGCTAGTAGTATAACTGTATTAAAATATTAACAGTAAAACCATGGAGGGATTCTAAGAATAAGTATTTTAACCTTGTTTGCTAATTAGACTGTTGTCATATGATGCAAATGACTCCCGAATTCTATAAAAGAAAGAAGTTCTGCACTTGTGTTACCTAATGATACTCTACATCCTCCTAGATAAAGATTTTAATGGCTATCAGAAAGGAACTACAACAGAAAAATGAGAAGTAGAGAAGCTGACACTTAGTGGAAATACATGCAACAGAGTACAGGGTCTCAGAACTGGGAATTCACTGTGCCATCTTAAGAAAAAAGGCTTAGTTCTGAGCTTTTGCATCATCTGCCTCCTAGTTAAGAAAGTGATGAGACCTCATTATCTACATTTCAGTTTTGCATGCCTAAAACATGGAAAAAAAACCAAACCCAAAACCAACCCCACCAAAAACCCTCAAAACCAAACAAAACAAACAACATAGCTGGATTATTACTTTCCCTATATCCCTTCTTTCATCTAATTGCATTTCTGAACAAATGCCTGTAAGCTTTATTCAAATATCCAGAAAAAGGTATTCTATTCTCTGTCTACCCCAAAGGAAGGGTTCATAAGAAAAAAAGGAAGTCTCCACTGTCCTTGTGAACATTCAGGAAAACAAAAGTGATCACACTAAGTATTTTAGACTGAAAATGAACTTGACAAATATTGAGTGGTGTAAGGGGCTTTTAATTCCTCAGAGGAAGGGCGATGAAAAGCAGACTCTGAAGAAAATTATGTGTATCAGAAGAACTGTCCTTTATTCTAACACTCACTTTTAATAAAGGAGCAGAAAAGCAGCACAGCAACAGAAGACTCGGCTTCACCTTCATGATCATCACCTCATCCTTGCTGTTTCTATACAGTGCTACCGTATTCACATTCTTTTTAGTCTACAAGGTAGGAAAGTGATTTTTCTAATTTTGTTCATTTTGTAAAATGAAGCAATTTCATCATCTCCATTAGGAGAATAAAAATACATTCCTAGATGCCACGATTTTCATGATTAAGTTTCAAAGAGGCAGTTGATTAAAGTTCATATGCTTCACAGATCTGAAAACTCTTGTGTGGCACATACCTGTACTCTCAATAGCAACCACAGTTTTCTTTTTCAGTAAAGTGTCTAAAAGATCAGGAAGTTGGAGATTACCTGTTGAGGCTCACTCAAAAAGCAAAACTAGTTACTACCACTGTAAGTCATCAACTCTCTGGATTAGTTTCCAGTAAAATGATTTAATGTCAAAGTATTCATGACCTCAGACTGACTTCACTTGTGTAATGAAATTCTATTCACACATCATACATCATATTCATACATCATACATGGAAGAGAGACCTTGGTAACATTTAAACACAGAGACTTTGAAGAAGCTTTATGCTTACAGGAAACAAATGGATCAGAATGCACCCGGTTAAAAGTTACACAGTTATTGTTGTGGGGGTTGTTTGGTTGTGGTTTTTTTAAGCTAGAGAAAAATTTGTGTTTAGTTAAAATAAACACTCAAAACTGCAACTGGAATCTGTACATAATAATGAGGCTTTGACATAAGAATAACGACTTCACAGTCCTAAGTGGTATATGTTAAAATGGGTCTTTGCTGCACTGATCACCATCTAAGCATAAAGACAGGACAGTCTTTTTTACTTTTGTGTTTTCTTAAATTAGGTGAAGTAGTACAGTAGGAAACATTAACTAAGCCTTTTCCAGGGGAAAACAGGCTATCTGTGATGGTACTGGTTTACTTTTGAGAACTAGGCAGTATTTCAGGAAGGTTCCACTGTACTCAAAGAAAAATTACTTGCAGCATTTACTACCAGAAGCTGGAAAAGACCTTAAATGCCTGAAAAGGTCTCCAATTTTCCAACAGTATAAGCTGGAAAAGACCTTAAATGCCTGAAAAGGTCTCCAATTTTCCAACAGTATAAGCTGATCTAAGGACTTTTCTCTACAAACTGTTTGATACTGTAAAAGAGCAACACCTTTTAACTATTCTGCTGCCTTAGCAGTTGGCTTCTCAGATTTTGATTGTTCTTTATTATCTCTCTCTAGTTAAAACCAAAGCTGCTAAAGAAAAGCAGGAATGAAGACCAAAGAACAGAGAACTGTGTATGTTATCAGTTCATTTGCTTTGACTGTGATTCAGAGCTTCCCCTCCCCGCCCCACCTTTTTTAAGTGTATTGGGCATCCATTTTGTGATTGATTATTTGGTTAAAGAAACATTCAGAGCTGTTAAGGCTTTACTTCAGATTTGTACAAAACTAATAAATGAATTTCAATTTCACTAATTTATGTTTAACAGATTGTATACAGGATGTCAGTTTCTGTAAAGGCCACCTCTACTACACAGCTTCCTTTAGGTTTTAAGTAAATTTTGTTCAGCCTTCTGAAAGTAACGTTTTGCTATTGTTTGTTTAAACGCTGCATTCAGGTAATCCCCAATGGATTTAAAACAAGTCTATTTAGAACCTCCATCACCATGTATCCTTGACAAAATTAGAAGCCATACATTTAAATATCCATTAAAGAAGTCATGTATGTTAAGAGATGCAATATTAATATAATAACCCTTCTACCTGTCAAACTGTAAGTTCTTAAAGTGTTATTTAGTAAGATTCCCAAAGACACATAGAGGGGAAAAATCAGAATTATAAAAGGTAGAAAAAGAAGCTTCCTCAATCATATATAGCTCTGACCTCAAGTGCCTGAATAACTTGCAGAAAATCACCAGTGGACGAAAAATTTTTCAAGCAATTGCCCAGGAACTTCAAAATCAGAGATACACCGAGCATTGCCAACAGCCTGTGAGTATCTACACACCAATACTGACATTTATGGGGAAAAAGAGGAACTGGTACTTTTTAAGAGTGTATTATTTCCATACCCTCTGGAAATGGACTTCTAAAAGTTGATAAAGGTCTAAAAAAAAAAAAAAAAGTATTCTGCACTACAAAGACATTATAAAGCATTGTAAATGATCATATATATATATAAAAAATGTATATGTATGATAGCATATACTTTATAGAATATATGTCTGTACATTTAAAAATGAAGCTTCCATAAATCTGTATTTGCCAAGAAGAGGTCTCAACAAGTGCCTCTGTACTTTTGGTGAAATGCATAGAGCTATTAAGAGCCCATTTTTAAAAAATGGTAGCTAGACAGGAACATTACAGAGCTGTTATAAAAGCTCTACAACTTTCTTCCAGATACTTCCCCTTCCTTCAACATCCACAACCTAAACTAAATATTCAACATCACCGGGTAAAGCCACACAACTTCTTTCAGACTTCCAAATTCATGCCAATATGTCTTATATAATGACTGTAACTGTGCACATGCCATGTTAAGTTACAAAAAACAAAACCCAACTTTAGAAGTCACATGCACTTGCAAACAAATGGCTTCAAAATCCTGCTTTGAAAATGTTGCTTCTCTTGAGAAATTGTTATAAATTTTTTCCTATTCTGACCATAGGCTGCACTACTTCAAGAAGAAACCAACAGAAACATATACCAAATGCATGCTTCTCCTTTATGTGTTTTTACTTCATTATTTTCACCTGGCCCCAATTGTTTCCCTCTGTGATTAGCCCTTTAAAGACTTCAAAAGTCCCTGCTGACATGACCTGGCCCTTGGTTTCAGCATCAGATATAAACATGGTGAAAATAAGGGATATGTTTTACTGCCTCTGTGCTCCCTGGAGATTAGGAAAAGCCAAGAGGAAGAGAAATACGCTTTGAATCCCACAGATGTCACATGACCAAAACCAATTGGATATACAGAAGAAAGGAGTTTACTGAATAAAGGAATGGAGTTTGCCTGAAAAAGGAAATTTTGCATTATTTAAAAAGTAAAAAGTTCACAGCAATAATAAAATACTTCTCCATTTTTCCCTTAGGAAGATTTGGAAGATGACACTGTTTATCAGAACAGATGAGCCCGTGCTGCTGTTCAGATTTCTTCAGTATTTCTCACACAGATGAAGGGACAGATATAGAAGATAAGCTTCTTCACATACTTCCTTTGCTTGAAAAAGAGAGGAGACAGGAGACCTTGTAGGGTAGTGTTCTTGAAGAGTATTTTCTAAACAGGTAATCAAACCCAAGTGCATTGTGCATGTATATTTTACTTCCATTTTCCATTTTTTAAGAATAAGAACTATGGGAAAAGACTTTGTAAGATAACTGCTGACCTTCCTATGTTTCCTTCTTCAGTTTAGATTTAATTCTGTGCATTTTTTTCTTTTTACGCAAGTTTACATGTATTCCTTTTATGTGAATTGAGCATTTGTGAAAGATGTATAATTGACAGCAACAGAAAATAAACTTGTTTCGCATGTGAAAGTTTGATTTTAGCTACGTTAATCAGATAGTTATCAACATAACAGATACACAGAACTACAAAACAAGTTACTGAGTCTTAACAACAGTTTAAACAAAGCAAAGCCTCTGTATTCTGCAGGTAGGCAAGCAGAAATAACAGACAATATAAATGTATGTAATATCATAGTAGAGCTCAACTGGAATAGGAGCTTCTTCCCAGGCTATTTAGGAAAGAAAAGTAGTGGTCATAGTGAGAAGGTTGCTCCTGCAGTATTAAAAATCACTTGCTAGAGAGACAGCCCTCATCTTCCACTCTTACCAGGCAAAGTCAGGATTACCTGGAGCACAAAGTTTTGCCTTTACATGCCTGTTCAACATGGCATGCAAGCATGAACACAGAAGTATACTAGCTAGCCAAGGTAGGACACTGAGCATATTTTTTTAAAAGTACCTATTCTTTTAGCGGTTACTATGTAGCCAACCCACAAATTCAGCACTTTAACAAGAGATCTCTTAGTATCAGGCATTCTCCCCACATAAGAACAGCTGCATCTTTTATCACCATTTAAATAAAACAAAGCTTTGTTTAACAGATGAAATGGCATTTCTCACTTCAGGGAGATGAGCACTGACAACTGAGACAAAGCAAGGGTCCACCTAGCACAGTACTGTTTACAGCTCAATTTAGTAGCAAGGAAGATGGAAAATCCACCTTTGTCTTCTTATCCCCGTCAATCAATCACAAGGAATTAAAGTGTTCAACAAGAAAACTGCACAATCACAGGCAGCTAGTGTTTACTACTTCTGATGTATGGAGCCTCTGACATTTTTATTTTAGAGAAATTTAAACCAGTCTAGTCACATACTGTCTAATAATGCCTTTATAGAAATATGCTGTCTGTATTAGGAAATACAATGGATTTTTTATGACCCTACAGGACACCTATTAAAAATATAAAGTTATATTTAATAGATGTTCTTATGTGACTAGCCTAACACCTTACAATTCATCCAGCTTACTTACCAAATCTAGACGTGCAAAATTGCATTATTTTTTGTTATGTTGAAAATAAAACTGTAAAAACCCAGAAAGAATTTATGATTAAGCTACTTTGTCTGGACTCTAGGTGTCACTGTAATTCCAGAAACAGTAAGCACAGAAATATATTTTAATCTCCTTCTCCACCTTGCTTTGTTCTCTTAAACCAAGTTTTATGTTATTCGCATAAACAGTTTCCACAATTACCCTCCCATGGCATTACACGCGATAACCAAATATCTTGTTTTGATCAAAATTGTGTCTCCATTTTTAGGAGCTGATCTATATACCAAGCAAACACCTTACCTGCCTCTTCTCTATTTTTTTCCCATCTAAAATTCAGAAGTTTCTCCAGGCGAGCCCGAACTGGTTTTAATTAGCTTCTACAAGAACTTACTTGAGCCAAAGAGTTCTCCTCTTTGAATGTTGCAAGTATGTATTTTTGTTAAGTATAAAGCATATGTATGTATCTAATACTTTTAAAAATGCATCATCTTTTAGAACAGCTAAATGAAAACAAATTCTAAAATCAATTTTTTTATCATGAATACAAGCAGTTCATTATCTATTTCTTTAGGCTACAGTTAAATAGATAAGTAGGAAAGCTTCAGTGAAATGACAGTAGCTTTTGTGTGTGTTAATTTGCATTGTGTAAAGTTTAGATGGGGTCCATACCCATAATAGGGATAAACAGTAACTGAGTATGTTTTTAAGTTTCAGAACATATTAAGGAAACAAAGCTGCATTAAGGAAAGTGACTAATCTCCTTTAAGTCCCCACCATTTTATGACTTAGGTTTACAAGACTTCTTACAACAGATTTCAACTTTCAACAAGTAAGAATGACTGTGTTCAAGAATCACAGAGTAGATTTCTAGTCCCTTGGGATTTATAAATTTAAATTTTTGTTCTCCTCCAAGTACCTTGTGGGAGATTAATGATGAGCGATACAAGTGGACTTCAGAGTAGTTTCTTCCTTAATTCATCTACCGCCTGTTGAACCAGAAGTTGCATGTGGTCTGTCACATGGTTACCCAACAACATGCAGAAAAGTAGATGCCAGGTGCAATAGCGATTGCAAAACACAATGGCATATAGTTTTGAAGGTACACAAACAAAAAAGCCACTCAAATAACTTCCCAATTTCTGCTTCCAGTATGCCAATGAAAACTAGAAAGACACTGCTGTTATTATTTGGAACTTTAAGGAATTTTTAGAAGAGAAAGCTGTATTGTTCCGCATTACAGGCACAGTAAGTTGTAACCAAATACACTTGAAATACTGTACAGACACATAAGTCAACCTCCCCCATCTCATTTAAGACATGCTACTTTTTCAGAATAGCTACAAAATTATTTGCTCAAACACTGCATTTTAAGCAATTCTTCACCAGAGGGAATTTTTTTATACTTAAAATTAATTTTTATTAAATTTCATCACATCGATTGCCAGAATGTTCAGGCTGTCAGTTGTGTATTTGCTGGAGCTACATGCCTATTCACAAACAAGTCTAAATACTCAAGGACAGCCAGTATCCCAACGATGACTGATGAACACCAGCAGCCTTGAATTCAAACCAACTTTAGGGTTTGAATTCAAACCAACTTAACATGAATCCACAATCACAGGCATGTAGAAAAAGTTTCCAGTCTCTTCTGAAGTTTAATCATAGTGACAGATTAACCCAAAAATCTCTCATGTATTGCTTCAAAATGCAACTAGGGGAAACAATGGGGGGGTTATCACTGAATTTTACATTTCAGTTACTGATACAACATGAACAGTGCTTCATACTTTGTATCAATAGGGCTCTGTATTCTACTTTGAGAGTTCATGTTGGAAAGTGAACATTATCTCCCTGTGAATTTTTAGGCGCAGTTCATCTGAAACAGTTTGACCTCAACTGCTCTATGCAACATTATGGGCAGTTCTTATGGCTTTGCTGAGGTGGTCACTAGAGACAACTGGGGTGACCTATATGACAGCAGCAGAAGGCTCTAATCAGAGATCTGTTTTCCCATGTTGCTCCAACACAGCTCAAAGGTGGCAACCTGCAGAACAGGATATGTGACTTCAATATTTGAGCTTTTTGTTGGTGTCAACAACACATGTTTGGGAATTAAGAAAATAGCTTACATCATATGCCCTATTTACCTATGATTTATTTCTGAATGTGCACTGTAGAAGTTATTCGTAAAAATCAAACACAAACATGTCAATTAAGCATTTAATTTGGGATACGGCAACCTACAAATGTTCTCTTTACCTGCCTAAATAGCTATTAATCTGTGTACTTACCATTTTCCACATACGGGTGAAATGGCAGAACTAATGCTAGAATGACTCTGCCTCTAGTTGGCTCCAGTACACTTCTAATATCTCTTAATACAGTCAGTGGTTGATCACAGCGATCCAGCAAATTCAAACAGCTGATGACATCATACTGAAATCCTGTGTTTTGCCATTCATTTATACCAAGCACTCTACAAGGAGAAAGAGATACAGTCTGTTAAACAAACACAAGCTAAGTTCAAAGAGAGCCACTGAAGACAAAAATTCCCTATGAATGTGTTTACAGTGCAGGTAAGGTCAGCCACCTAGGCAATGAGAAGAGACATATGATGCTTCTGATCTTTCAGAAAACTAAATCAACAACCAAAAGTGGACATGACTATATAATACAGCCATAAGAACCTGTGTATTGCCTTATAACCACCAGGCAATAAAGGAAACAAAACCCAAACCCCCAGGTATTAGAAGGAAAAAAAAGTGCTGTCGTAGAATAAAACTGAAGATATATTCTCAAGAAACAACAAAGTTGAAATATGATGAATGGCTTGTTGCAGTCTATCCACTCTGCTCTGCCAGTGTGAAAACCCAGACTGGAAATTAGCCATTATGTTTCCTCTCAAAAGAGAGGTTAAAGAAAAGAAGTCCAGTTCCTTCATTCTTTGGGTTGAAGTCTAGGGATAAAATGTCTGAAATACTAGCCATTACTCAACAAGACTGGATCTGCTGCCTGCAAGAACCTGCAGGAGCTGTGATGAATTCATGAACAAAGTTCTGAAAGTGCCCAGAGTTTAGTTACTAAATGTTACTCCATCTAACAGCAGGAGCTAAGCAGAACAAGAATAAAAGGATCTTTACACAGATGTCTACATTTTAGGACTAGATAGACACATTACTGAGGTATCCCTATTATCAAAACTAGTTTGCTTTCTCTGCAGTACCTGTCTTCCTCTTCCAATTCCGGACTGTTCACTTAGGCTGTGTGCCTGATTTTCATCTTCCCGACTCCCTTGATTAAAGTAATTTATGCAAGCTACGAAGAAAGAGACTTCAAAATGGTTGCTGCCTATTTTCTTTTAGAATCATAGTCTTAAGTAATTGCAAGGAGCTTCTGTGTAACAAAAGCATTGGTAAGAAGGAACATCAGATGTGCTTGTTTTCCTGCTTTTGTACAGGTTAAACTCTTCCATAAGGATTAAGCAACACAGGAATTGACTGAAAATAGTGAACATTCATTAAATACTACAAATAGATTACTCTGCTGTAATGTCCAATAAAAAGGATGTAGGAAGTATTCAGTACAATACCTGTATTTCTTCTTCTGAAGCTGCCATATCATCGTTTCAGACAATTCAGTGGCATAGATTTCTTCAAAATGAGGACTCATGACTTTAGTGACTTCTCCATCCCCAGCCCCTAAATCAAGAAGCCTGTGGGATTTCCATTCTGGATTTATTTTAAGCAGTCTTTGAAATTGTTCTGGAGAAAACACAAACATTGAGCCTCTTCCCAGCAGCCTGAAATGTAAAAACAAGAAATGACCCATTTCGTAGGAACTTTAACAGGAAGAACAATGAAGTAATTTAGAATGTGCTTTGGCAGCAGCCAGTTACATACATAGTAGTAGGCAAGGTCACTGCTCAGATAAATTCTAAATCCAGTTCAACTTGCCTTGCACTTGTCAGAGATCAAACACAGCCACATGCAGTTACAGTGGTTAACACTTCAGAAGGAATTTGATTAGGTGAGGAAGAGTTCACAGGGTGCAGCTTGAGAAAACGACCACATTAGAAAAAAAGAAAAAAAAAGGAGGAAGGGAAAAAGAGTAGAAAAGATAAAGGCTGGACCTTGTTTGTCATGTTTGCAGATTTGGATCTCTGCCACCTACCTTAGGAAAATAATAATAATAATAAATGAAATAACAGAGGAAATAAAATGGCTGCAACACAGAAGTGGGCACAATGAATGAGGAATAGGATATGGAACTAGGAAAGAAGCCAGGAAACGGATTTAAAGAAGGGATGGAGCTAACACTGCTGGGGTAACAAAAGGGTTGGTTTTTTTAATTGTATGTTACAACGGCTTTTGCTGCTGTCTGCAGATCCTGCATTCAACATGAAGAGCTGTGGAATAGAAAATGGGGAACTCATTAAGGAATTGGGTAGAGGTGACAGTTGGATTCCTTATAGATCAAGTCAATGACATACCCGCCTGTAGCTGTTTGAAGACTACACAGTGACAGATTTCAGCTGTCATAACAGAATTCAGAAGATGAAACAGTTAGGAGAATAAGCAGAGGAAAAAGAACTGGTCAGTAATAGTCTGAAAGTAGATAAATACTTTGGATAGCAGGTTAAACAAAGACAATGAACAGAAATCTTTTCTGTCCAAGAGGGAAAAAAATAGTAAACAAAGATAAAAATAATCAGACAAAAATACGTGAGAAGGAGCGGCCAAGGAAAGATTGACTGTAGTAAAGCACAAAGAAACAAAGAAAGAGGACAGAGCATACAAAGTCATACAGAAGAAACTAAAGCAGGATAATAAATGTATAAAAGTAAACAGAACACAGACAATTTAAGTAGAGCCCCCTTGCAGTACACTTGAGTCAGTCCACACTGGTAATTGGCTCATAGCTATTATTCCTAACAGCACGATGAGGTGGTATTCAAAGCACTGGAGGGCCTTTGAAAAAAAGAAAAAAAAATAGGAAGAGAAAGGAAGAAGAGGAGACCAAAGAAACCTTTATATAAAGCTACAAGTAACTAAGAACACCGCAGGGAAGCTCATCAAGTCATCTGGTTAGAAAATAAGGGATAAGGAATATTTCTAGCCTTGGTAGGCAGCTACTATCCTCATATCAGACTGTACAGAAGCATGTAGTAGATGCAGAGATGGGGATGGTGGAAAAATCAGCTAGATGGAACAAAATGCATTCTTCATAAGGTCAAAACTGACAAGCTGTTAAAAATATGTCTGAATGGGGTGACATGAGCAAAACAAGGGACCGATGCTTTTGGAAAAAATACTAAAGTCCCTGCAATCTGCTAACACCCCTGCAGCCACACAAGAGGGGGATGCAGTAAGACCAGGAAAATAGTGTTTTATAAACTCTTTCCCTGCATTCTTAATGTTTCACCAGTCAAACATGCTGTGCCAGAAGTTACCTCTTCAAGTACAGCTAACAGACAAATGGAGGTGAAATTAAGTTTTACAGAGTAAGACAGAACTCTGTTCCAAATTTGTGTTACCAGACAACACTTTGCCAACTTCATAGAATCACAGAATAGTTAGGGTTGGAAAGGACCTTAAAGTCATCTAGTTCCAACCCCCATGCCATGGACAGGGACACCGCACACTAAATCATGTCACACTTCCGCACTATTTAGTGATCTGCCCATGTGTGCAGTGGGTGTGAACACACTCTATGGTAGAAACAGTTTTAGATGCAATACAGAACTGACTGGGTACAGCCAGCTTCAACAAGGACAATCACAACGATAACTGATACAGATATGGCTGTAGGTAAAGGGCAAGGTCAGAGCAGGGAGAAAACAGAGGGAAGAGACACAAAGAAAACACTCTTATTGAGAAGGAAATTAATATAATTGTTATAAAATACAATTCTCCAACTGTCTCTTATTAATTGCAATTACCTCCTCTCTACCCCTGTATAGGAAATGGTGTTCTTCAGTCAAGAGGGCTGGGCACAAAGAGCACAGTAGGGCATTTCACATCTGTTAGACTAGCAAAGGGAAAACTACAAATTCAAAAGCTGACAGACCAAGGGGTATGGCTGAACACTTGAAAACTCTAAATCCAAACTGTATTTATTTTATCTAAGATTGGCTTTTCACTTACCCATTGATAGATGTTCTAGACATAAAGAGGCTAAAAATTGAGGACACAAAAGAGTGATAGAGCTGGATAAACAGCCAGCCTGATTTCTCAATGCTGTTGTTTAAGAAGATTTGTGTTCCTTGGTCAAGGTAACTCTGGACAAAAATAGGCTGAAGGGATTCAGACAACTGTTCTGTGTTGCAGACATACCACTAGAGAAAGAAATAAAGGATTATTTAAAAACCCAGCAATATAAAACCAGAAGTACTTAAAACAAACAGAATACAGAGAAGGCTGTTATCAATTTTTGTAAATGTAAAAATTGAGGTTTTCCTACAGACTTTTCAACAAGCTTCAGGATTAATTTCACTTAGATTTGAACTGTAATCAAGTAAGGACCAATTGCTTTCTAAGAAATAATACTTTTAATTTTTGTCTTAATTATTACCCTGCACTTTGAGGAATTCTACAAAGTAAATTCCCCAGGAAGCAAATGCAGGTCCTCTATGAAACAGCACCACACTGACAAAATAGTACTAAGTGGGATAACATTATTTTCTATCTTCCAACTCATTCTCGCCTTTTCCCTAGGCACCCCCTGAAACCCAATCAGCAAGTGCATTTGCAGTATTTTTCCAGGAAAGGAGATAAAGAATCCAATCAATACTTGTGACCAGAGCTTGCCTGTGTGCTAAACTATGTTTCTTCACCTACCACTGCCAAAGGGCAGGTCATTATGTCTATGACCTGCTGCCTCCCAGCATCTCTACTAAAAAATAGCAGGTTCCCACATCTAGGAACTCATCAGTACCAGCTGAAAGGCACTTTTACATATTGGTAAGATCTAAAGCCCAAGGTAAAATGGGTCAATGATTTTCTATTTGGGAAAGTAATAAAATGTAAACTATTCTACTATTTTACTATCCCCATGTAAGGCATATCTGAACTCCTTTAAAAGTTGTTTTACATTACTTATATGGAGAAAAAAAACCCTGCGCAAAACAAGGCAAACATAAATCCTGAAATTTTAGGACCCTCATGGCCACCTTCTGCACCTCCAGCAAATACCTGTAATGCTGCAGCATTCTGGAATGTCAGCACTGACAATAAACTTCAAAAGGTTATTCATTGCTAGGGTGCAATGCCAAGCTAAAAACCCCTCCACTCAATATGTAGAAGTTACAAAAAAAAAGTTTTAAATGTAATTTTAATTCAGAAGGTTGCTCTTATTTTTCACTGTCCTACACTTACGCAGTTATTGTCGGCCCTGCTATAAGAATCCCTAATGTCATTGTTTCTATTTTCTAATATCAAGAGTTATTCCCCCCAGCTAACACTCTCTTATCTTCCCCCTTACTTCTTGCAATAATGTTCCTTAATCTGCCTGCATATGTTTATTGTGCAGATAGGGAGTTATAAGTATCTTAAAGACAGATTGAGAGTTTTAACAGAATCTTGTAAAAATGCATGTGGAAGGACAGCAAATGGTCAGCTGGGGTAACTGCCCGATGTTTTAACATCCAAGATTGCATCTATAGCTATATAATGCAAAAGGTGTGCTCATATCCTGATCCCTTCAGATCTGTTGTACCTTGTTGGGAGGGGAACAGTCACTTAGTGCATGTTTACACAGTGGTCAGCACAATGAGACTTCCAGGCTCTACTGTAAAATAAATAATAATGGGACAAGATTCTTATTGCAGCATCCTGCTGCTTCACAATAATAGTGCTAGCAAGCAGAGGGGAGCAGACAGCTGCACCAAGATCATTATGCCAGATTCATAAACAGGGGTTCCATCAAACACTGACCCAAAGCAGCAAGGGATGTCAAGAGCCTTCAGCCAAGGAGCAAATGTAAGCCCACTCAGGTTTACTTTGAAAACCACTTGTGTAATGGGCACAATGCCAGCAGAATCAGGCTCTTAACTGTACTTTCAAACACACTTGCAGGCAGCAGAAGTGATTCTTTCCTCTAAAAACCAGATCTTGAGCAAGTTTGTGTCACACGATGGAGCATGGCACAGAGAGCCCCAAGACTGCTGATTTCCCAGTTTAGGTCTTTTCTCGCTGCAGCACAGTGCTAGTTAAATGAATCAGCATAGTTGAGTGATTCCCAAAAGGAATCCCTAGTGAGTTGTGAAAAACCACTAAAGCAGCAGCCTGTGTACTTTGTCCATCTATCTTCAGAAGCCAATTTCATGAGCCTGGCAGAAGTGAACAAACCCAAGGAGCAGGCTGGGCTGTGTGTCTGGTTCATTTATGCAGAGTGGACATGTCTAGAGAGGCTCAGATACCTTTTTTCATGTGTTGCCATTTTAAATCCAGAAAAATAGTATCCAGCTATCGAAGGTTTGGGAAACACAGCCTTTGTTCCATAAGCAATATGATGCCATATACACTGTACCTGAGCTCATACACCTTACTTAGTTCTGCACTGAACTGTCACCTGTAGTTCCAGCATTTGGCCATGAAAATCAACAGTCCTACAATTCTTGTCTTTAAGACTTCTAAATATTGATATATATTGACATAACTGCTGGCAGAATGATGAAGGTAGCAATTGTGAGAAATTTGTTTCCAGAAATGAGGCATTGTTCATAGACCTCCTCTAATTTCTTCCACATGGTTAATCTTGCCAGTAAGGTTTATTGGCAACTACCTAGATAACACTAGTAAATAATAGAAATTATAGAAATTATAGAAGGGGGAAAAAAAAACCAACATAAAATTTAACCAACCAACAAAATACCAAGCAAAACAAACCAAAAGCAACACAGGATAAAACCAATCCAAATTTCAAATGACAAAACTGGTGAAAAACACCTTAATTCTGGAATCACTTTCTCAGAACAGAAACTATTTTTGTTTTCCTTCATGTACAACACATGAACAGCCCTTCTCAGGACACAAGTTTCATGACAGGCTCAACCTCTTGTAGAGCAACAGCAGAAAAACTACAGCATAAAAATCTGAAAAGATATGTTAAGACCTTTTTTATAGTAAAAATTATAATTATTGACAACTCTTGCCTAGTATTAGTGAAATGAAGAAAACATTCTTTTAGATAACTTACATAAAACTAATGAAGTCAGTAAAACTGCAGTAAAAGTACCTGGGGCCTCAACATGCAATCCTTACTTATGAGTAACCCCACAAACTCTGTAACCATAAATCTTATTAAACTTCCTAAATAATCCATACTTTATGTTTAAAATCTAGATCCAACAAATGAGAAATTGAAATTATTCAATGCGGACCATCTACCAGCGGATGACATAATCATCTCCATAACACATATCCTTGGCTGACTTTGTCTTTCTAGTACAGTTTTTCACACCACAAAAGACTTTCAGATTTTCTTTGTTCACCAGAAGGAAGTCTTTTTTTTCTGTAAACCTGAATTCTGCTTCTCTTTGTACTTATGCACTGAGTGATCCAAACCACAGACCATATTCATTACACCCCAACAATACATTCACTCTGTAGCAAGATTCTGGGCGTCAGTGCCCACCCAGAGCACTAAAGACGCTTCAGTAACAGACGAGCTTGAAGAACTGCAGTGCATAATTATGCTCTACCTTAGACAGCAGTCTTTTTAAGTATTTATTCTACATCATCTTCCTTAGCTCAGCTCTGTATATTTTACTTAGAATAAGTTAGTATATTCCTTCAACACTAAGAGTTTTTATTAGCCATTCTGAATTCCTGCCAGATTTTCAGCAGCATTTTGGTAAAATACAGTGCAGATCTGAACATATTCCAAATGCAATTATATCACACAGCTATTGCACTGCAAGGGTATAGCCCCTCATTTCCCACAAAGTACTGATCCACGTGCCTGTGCTGCCCAAGTATAGCCCTAACCTTTTATTGCAGTTGTATCACGTTGCAAACTCATTTCCAGCTTGCCATCTACTACTGCTCCAAGACCTCCGCGAGCTTCACAGTTTCCCAGTTGCTCACTTTTTCCTATTTTCCTCTAGTATTAATTAAAAGCGCCTCTGTGACTACAAACCCACCCCATTCAACACCACCTGCAAACTTCATTCAAGTGCACTCACAGAGCCCACCTGGCAGACTGTTTACATCTCTCGGGGCAGCCCTGACACCCAACCCGACGCCTCACCTGAGTAAGCGGACACAGCGCCGGCTTCCCTCACCGCCGTTACCGCCGGGCTCAGAAGAACCCCCGCGGCGAACACCCCAGCCCACTGCAGCTCCAGCTCCAGCTCCTCGCCTCTCCTCACAGCAGGCTCTCGGACGCATTTCACACGTCAACTTTCTCACCGGCAGGACCGAGCTGCTCCCTCTCTTTGTCTGGCGCTGCCCGGCCCGGAGCCCCCTCCGCCTGCCCCAGGGTACCCCGCTCCTCCCGCCCCGCTCCCGCGGCGGCTGGTACCTCAGGACGCCCCTGAGGACCACGACTCCCCCCCCGCCCCTCGCCCGCTGTCCCCAGCGGAGCTCCCCGGGAGGGTGGGGGGAGGCCGCCGTGCCCGCCCGGGAGCCCCCGCCCAGCCCCACCGGGAACAGGGAGAGGGGGAGACACGGGAAGGGAAGGACAGCTGCCCCGGGGCTGTACCTGGTGGTTCTCTCTGGCGCCCGGGGCTGGGTGGCTGTGGCTGCCCATCATATTCGCGTAGATGGACCTGGATAAAGGGCTCCTCAGGTACCTGGCAGGGCCAGCCCACATCTTCCTCCTCAGCACCCACAGGAACAGGGTGTAGCAGCCCAGCCAGATCAGCCACAGTCTCATCGGGGAAGGGGCGCGGAATCACCCGCTGCCACCGCCTCCCCTTTCCATGGCAGCGGCGGCGCCGGCAGCACACAGCCAGCCCGGCTCGGCTCCGCTCCGGGGCCCGCACACACGCTCAGGCCGGAACGCGCGGTGCCGCAGCAGAGGGGCCCAGCCGGACGCCTTCGCTGCGACACGCCGCGGCCTGGCGCGCACCCGCTCCCTCCCTTTCTCTCTCCAATCAGAGTGCGGGCGGGGCCGTGGCGCGCTGCGTTCAACCCGGAGCGCGGCAGGCTCCGTGCAGCCCGCCCGTACCGCCTCTTCCCGCTACTCCTGCTCCGGGCACCGGCGGCGGCAGACCCGCTCCCCCCACACACGGGTCACGCCGCCTCCCTCAGGAGCGCACGTGCTTGGCACCGCCCTATCACCCGGTGCTGCGCGTGCGCAGAGCGGCCTTGGCAGCGGGCGGGGGAGAAGGGAGGCAGCTGAGGAGGAGCGGGCCGGGCCTTAATGGGGAGCCGCTGCCCAGGTGCTGCCGTGAGGAGCCCTGGGGTGAGAACCAACCGTTACCTACGGTTCAGACCTCGGGCCGAGTTCAGTTCTCGGCCGCCATAGCAGTAAATGCTGAAAGATGGAAGTGGGGCTCCGCGCAAAGCTGTGCTTGGCTTCCATCAGCTCCAGGTTCTTCTGTACAGAGGAACATGAGGTCGATAAGCATGGAGGTGATGAGATTCCTTAACCCCCAAACCACACACATTCAAAGATAAATCACGTCATTACAGGGTTTGCTCTTCAAAAGGAACTTGTGTTTTCAGATGGAAGACCACAACTGCTTGATACATGAAACAGTGCCCTCAGACATCTCAGTTTTTCCTCTAAATAACTATTTTGAAGTGGCTCTGAGTAAACTTTATGCTCACGTGGAACTTGTGCAACTTTTTGTTTTATAAAACTATTTTCACAAAACTCACAGCCTGGTCTCTGCAGCACAAGCACGGGTCACTGCACAGTAGGATCTAAGGCCCTTGATCCAGGAATTTTTTCTGGACACTGGGATGTGCATGTAAAGGGAGGAGAAGTCATTGTGTAGGTGAGAGAACAAGAACTTGAGAGACTCCCGCACCCTGTTTCTGTGCATGGGGATGCAGTGGGGCATGGTGGAGACCAGTGGGTAAAAATGCATCCTTGGTGCAACTGGGACCCTATGGAGAATGTGGGACAGGTCAATATGGATAAACATGTTTTGGCTTTTCGCACTGCAACAGGTGCCTTTGCTAGAACAAAAGCCATAGCCACTGTGGGTTTGGGTGAGGCACCACTGTTCTCACTTACGCTCTCAGAAACATAGGTTGTGTGTGGTAATAGCATAGGAAATGAGGAAATTGGTATACAATTGAAACTGCAAGAAAAGCTAGACAAAGTCTATCTCATTAATCAAATTCCAGCGCAATACGGCATCAGGGCTATCATCTCTAATCCCTAAAAAATGTTTCTTAACAACCACAAGCAACTGGTATCTTTCCTTTTGATCAGATTTCAGACACTGGAATTGAGCCCCTTGATTTCCTGGTAAGGATGACACTGAAGCCAGACCACCATGAGATCATAGAATCAACTAGGTTGGAAAAGACCTTTAAGATCAGCAAGTCCAACCATTACCTAGGACTGCCAAGACCACCACTAAACCATGTCACTGATCCTGGCTTCTACCTGGAAGATCCTCTGATCAAGCACTAATTGCATCCAACCTTGGATGTGATTATCCTGGGAAATCAGCAAAACTGGAGCAGTAACAGAATATTGCCAGAGGATTTTTCTGCTTATTTTCCCTGATGTTTAACCTCCTCAAGGAAAGTTTCTGACATAAGAGCCTGAGACAGTTTTCCACATAAAGATTTTTTCTCTCCCCTAGCTAGATAGGCTAAGATGCCATTTTTGTCTATTTCTTTTTATTTGCTTTGGGACTTCTCTGCTTTCGATGTATGTTCTTGTTTGTAAAGACAGATTAGGTTGTTGGGTTGTTTTTTTTTTTCCCTCCAGGAATAAAATAACTTTGTAATCAAAATCCAAACTGACAAAATATAAATTTGCTGCTTTTTAAATAGACATCTGTGCACAGTGTGTAAACCGATAAATAAAATTGCTTCAGGTCAGTTACATGTTGTTCACAGGGAAACACAGCTTAATTTTACCACATGTAAAATACAGATAATGAATTACACACCAAATAAATTAAGAAATATTCTAGCTTTTGTCTTTGCATTGTAGTTATACAACCAGGGTATGTTTTAATGAGGTTTTCCAAAGTTCCTACCCAGTGTTGCATTTGTCATTAATACCCTGCTATGGTAGCTGTGTACGAAGCACATTTTTCTCTTGACAGGCTATAAAGAACATGCTATTCATGCATATTTAGGTAATAACTTTTATGTATTGTCATTTGCATACAGGCTGGTGGAATTGTAGCCAACTGCTGTACAATCTCAGAAAACTGTGAGCATGTGCACATGTCATTCAAAGCAATCGATGCGCTGAGAGAGTATTTACAGAAAAAAAAAGGAATCACTTTGTTTCTAATTTCTCTGCAACTATTTACTGTTTCTTTTTTGTCTTGATGGAAAATTCTTCAATCAAGTGAATACCTAAAGTCCAGAACAGTCCCAAACATACCCAAAGGTTTTAATACACCAACTGGGTTGTGGTGATCACAAGCAGCCTGGTCTTCTGGAGTAGGACTCACAGAGACAGGGCTGGCTACACAGCCTCATGTTTTCTAAGATGTGAATCTGCAATTTTCCTGATGGAGTTCAGCAATAGAACAACTTTCCCATCTATTACTTAAACAATAGTAAGAAAGTGATTATGAAAAAGGCCTTTAAGATAAACAAACATAGACAGCTATCTAAAATTCTCCCCCACAAGGGTAATCCAGGAAGCCCAGTTGTGGGTCTGTCCAGTTCTCTAAGAAAACTCCCCCACGTCTATTGTATGTTCTGTTACAAAAGCAGCTAGAATTCTTTTGACTGCATGTACTACCAAGCTTTTGCCTGAGCTGGCTTAATTTTATAAGAAAGAGTGCAGAAGTATTGTGGAAACGTGGCTTATCTTAACTGTTCTTTCCCTTCCTGCTTGTCTTTCCTGACAGCACCCATTAGGCTGCACAACCATATTCAAACGTAAACATCCTACTAGCCATGTCAACATAGTATATTCATGAATTACTGAGCAGCTCCAAAATCACAGTACAGCACGAGACTGGGCAGGTCATTTTGTACAAAACAGAACAGAGGCCTGCAAGCTCCACAAAAAATAAAACTAATTTTTTCTTACTTAAATATGTTTTTATTGTAATTTATTCAGTGTTTTCACTCTATCACTAGTCATATACTGTATTAGTACTATATTAGACTAGCATTCTATAGTGTCTATTAGATAACATCCTTTTGAATCTAGAAGACACTTTTACCTATAGATTTTCAATTAGAAAAAATTAAATTGGTGTATTAAGATCCAAACTCTCAGATTTTATACAGAAACTCCAAGAATGGGATTTAAACATCAAATTTCTAATTCTCTGAAGATATCACAGCATTTCATATTTTATATTATACACATTTAAATCCTCTTTATCAGTTATGAGACTATTTTAGACACTCTTAAATTATCAAGATTAAATTGGGGCATTTTTCCAGCAGCAGGACTTCAAACTCAGTACTGTTAGCTAATAAGGAGAGAAAGCAGACAAACCAGCTGTTGCTGGACACTGAACTTTTGCCTTTGATCATCCTGTTACTTGATTCATGGCCAAAAACAATCATGTAGGTTTAGCAGAGGATAACAAAGTTTAGTGGGTGACAGAGAAATGGAGAGTAAGTGACATCAATCATAACATACTGCCAACCTATTATTGTAATAAGACTACTGCTGGAATTTAAAGCTGTTTTCCAGTCCTCTTCTGGATTGACTATTGGTGTGACGAAAGACACCTTTTTCCTGCCCTTATAGCAAGAGAAATAGGACAGACAAATAGGATAATAATAGATAATAAATTTGAAAAATTATTAATATTTTAAATATTAAATAATTTGTTCTGTATTTCTCAGATTCATTTTCTGAACTAGTTTATTCCACACAGTTAGGTAATCTCTCACATCTTAAGGCTGTCTTGCTTAGAAATCTTCCACTATTTTCTTTTCCTTAAAGATGCAGAAGTTTGTAGAGGCTATTCAAACTGTGCCTGCAGTCATATCACCCCTTACTCCTTTCTTGTTTCAGCAAATAAAATGGTATCTTTGCCAAACATTTTCTAGAAAAAAACAGTAATTCTGATAATTTCAAGGAATTCTTGGTATAATTTTGACTCTTCATACCACTTACTAGTTTTCCTGTTGTATAGCACAGCACTCTCCCAGTTGTACACTATGTTCTAATAATTTAATATTAGAACTAAGTAACAGTCATCTAAGAAACCTTATTTGTGGAACAATAACCTTTTCACCTATCAAGATATATATTCTATGAGGATCGGATGAACAAAGGAAATTCAGGAAATACAGAAACAGTAAAGAAAAAGAAAACTATTTTAAGTTATTTATTACCATTTATTACCATTACCATTTTAAAGGAATTATCAGGAAGAAGACTGCTTTATAGAATGAATCAAAGATTCCTTGGGCTTGTGCTCCTCCTGCTTTTCAAGCACAAAATTCATACATAGAGTGCAGTAGGTCTTTTAAAATTCAGAATCTAAGCACACAATCTATGGCTATCTGCTCTCGTATTTTTTTAGATTTGTAAATACAAATGATGCTAGAAAGTTTACATAATGCTATTAGCACATACAATGCAAATGAATAATGGTATCTGTGACAAGACAGAGATAAAAAAACGATAATGCAACTTAAAATGCCATCACACTTCTGCCTTCTTACATTTTAATGTAAATTTTCATATTCCTATCAAAGTGTTCATTTGGAATATCTAAATATTTAAAAATGCTATCCCACTTTTTCACTCATCAGCTTGCAAGCACTTTGCACTTCAAAAAAGGCAAGGAAACAACATTGTTTCTACTCTGCAAATGTGAAAACAGAGGCACAAAATACTCTTTTTAAACACTGGTATTTCCAGTCTCAGACCTCTTCATTAAATTATACTGGTGTCTATCAAAATGCACTCTTTCACTCCCTTCTATTCAAGTTACCTATCACAATAAATGTAAAGCCTTACAAATAAGCTGGCTCAGCACTTTAAAATCAGGATACGTACAATGCATCTTGTACTTTCAAGTGACTGGCACTCTGTAAGAAATGTGCTTCTAAAATTGTTTGTCCAGGCAAGATAAAGAACAAAAATTAAATTATTATTTTATACTTAGCTATCTATCATTACAAAATTACATGCTGGATATACTGGAGGAAAAACCATAATAACTTATCATTACAATCTGTGTGAAATAAATAAAAGGATTCAATGTTCCTGAAATTCTGTCAAAATAAACTTTTATAAAAATCATAGGATCCATTTAAAAGCATAACTGAAAAGCTGTTGGCAATAATTAATCAGAAATTAATTAACTTCAACTGTCAGCACACCAAGTGAGTTTGTTAGTGACTCTACTAAGCAGGTAGAGTTTGATTCAGTATGCGTATGCTTAGAGTTGTCCAGCTAACTGAACACCACTATATCCACACACTAATGTTTTCCTTACCACAGTGGCATTCTATATGAAGTACTAACAATATGGTACCTTCAAAATAATCTTCCCATTTAAACCCAGAAAACTGCATCTGCCTACCACAACTAGAGACACTCGGAAAGCCAGTGAAGCTGTATGGAGCTTTTTCTGAACAGCATTTTCATCTTTTTCTTCTTTAGCCTTACACAGACTTTTACGGGGTAGTTAACTACTCTTGGCTTCTCCTGTGGTAGTTGTCGGATTTGCCTTGATACTGGTCAGCTACACACCATCCAATTTTTTCTCTTCATCTCTTTGCCATCCATGAGGGGTATCCACCAGGCTCTTCCAGATAAACTTCAGAGATCTGCCATTCTATAAGCATGGCAGAATTAATCCATCATCTTTCAGGAAGCTGAAGAAAATGCAGTTTCCTTGAATTCCAGGTGCTGGGCTGGGATTCCTTTAACTGATCTCCATTCTTCAAAGGAGTTAACAGTGACCAGTATATACCAGAAACGACTTTATCTAGTAATTAAGGATAAATCCCATTAAAGAAAAACAACTGAACTAGAAAAATCTCTGTGCAGGCTCAGCAGTAA
Organism: Lathamus discolor; assembly: GCF_037157495.1. Lineage (NCBI taxonomy): Eukaryota > Metazoa > Chordata > Aves > Psittaciformes > Psittacidae > Lathamus > Lathamus discolor. The sequence goes on along the minus strand of NC_088889.1, from coordinate 84,067,359 downwards.
GGCTTAATGTGATCTGTGTTATAGTCTTCATAGGCTGAAGAATGCATCTTCACTGAAATGGCTCAAACTGTGTTTGGTCTAATAGTCCATTTAATGCAATTTTGTTTTTTCACATTTAGAACATACGGTCTGATTTACTGACCAACTGTTACAAATTTAGTGTACAGCTGTTACATGACTATTCTGGATTGAAAAGGGAGCCCACGCCAGGATCTGGATGACTGCAATGCAGAGTGGAACCAGACAGACCAAATAGAACATGGCATCATGAAGACCTAAAAACAAGCTGGTGAAGAAGATGGAAACATAGCTTTCAAGGTGAAGAAGATTAACTTTGATGGTCAATTCACAACAAAAAGACTCACATTATATACATGTACACATGTTACTGTGTACAATCAATCCTAAAACCAAATATCGCAGATATCAAATGCACTTCAATTATATTTTCTAATTCTACATACAAATATGCATTTTATGTTGTTTGCTCCTTTCATAATAGCTGGGAGGAAATGATATAATTAGCACACAAAGAGTTAATTTCAATACACTGTAGGCAACCTATGAAATCCTGTTCACTAGGATACATCTGTATTATGTAATACAGAAATCAATTTAAGCAATATAATCCAATTTTAGAACAGAGCATCTGAAAAGCTTTAGGAGGACTGAAAAATCTGGAAGAGAAATAAAAGCAGAAAACGGAAGTAAACATTTTAATATGAAATTATTTTACTTAAGTTAAAATCTGTGCTTCTAGCTATCCACATAGTGTGTTGTTATAGTTGCTGAGTGCTAGATGGAAGTTTTGATTAATGCATAGAATTCAGGTATGGTGTAAAGGGCTATTTTATTTTGTTTAAAATAAATTATTACAGATAATAAAAGCCATAAAAGGAATACATGTGAAGTTAACATTCATTCTCATTTATTCACATGGATGCATACTACCTCCTCACCTAAATCTTCTCTAAGGAGTAAGAGATAAAAGCATCAACACATACGAATAAGAAAAGCAAAATATTGGACTTAAATGAGTTCCCTTTTATTAACAGTATGGTTTCTGACAGCTTAAAGCATACATTTAGGCATTTATCTAGTAGCTAAAATCATTATCTACCAGCTGGCATTCTGTTAATTATTGGGTTCTAATTACTGAATATCAGGAAAGTCAACTCAAGCTGAGAAACAGCCCCTAAATGAACTTTCTCTCCATGAGGCAGTTTATATTATTTTCTTTATCATTAAAGGATGAGATAGGAGACTCGCAGAACAGCTATGGATGTGATCCAAAAAAACTGAGATCTGTTAAAAAAACTTGAGCAGGCCTTTCAATAAAACCTAAGTTTCTCTGAATCATAAAAGAATCAACTCATATATCGCTACATTTAACACAAAAAATGCTTGCAACCTCCATCATAGGCCAGATTTATTCCTTAGTACGTATACACACTCATACAATGATCATGGTTGATCTCGAGTCATGTATATGCTAATGCTACATAAGAAAACAAAAAAACCCACAGGCTCACAAGTGAATTACTAAATCACTTGGGCAACTACATATAAGACTGGAAGTGTTCACTAGCAGGTCACTGGTGCATAGCCAATGCTTATTGGCAGTAACAATAATTTACCATTTGGATGTTGTTTACTGGCCTGTATTCAATTGCATCTTCAGTCCATCTACAAGTAAACAAGCGCCTACATCATGCACACCACATCTGCCAGTAGTTAACTGTATGAGCAGTGTCAGCAGGGAGGCCACCAACAAATTATGTACCTAGCTAAAGATGAAACAGGACTAAGACATGGTTAACAGGATGTTGGGGTTGTACTTAGCCTGTTCTGCACACTGAAGAGCAGTTTTTATTAGCAAAATTATTCCATTTATACACGGATTTCAGGAAGGATGAAAAGAAGAAAGAACATCTGCAAAATCACTCGCACCGGTGCAATCCTGATTTGGTTTCACTGGAACAATATTGGTTTAAGAAAACAATATTATCCATTGTGCTGTAAAAGCCTAATTTACTGCAGGAATTATGAAAAATATCTTTGGTACACGGAACAAGGAATGGGAAAATATTTCATTAAGGGACTGGGATAAATCAAGAGCAGAGCTCAGATTTCATTATAGTAGCAGCTGAACCAGTAACTTCAGAAATTTCCATGTCTAAATTTTTTTGCACACACAGGAATAAAACATAAAATCTTTCATAAACAGCCCTAATAACACCCTGAATAGAATGTCATGTACTCCAGTAATTCAGTATGAAAGTATTAACAGTTGAAAGTGCCTCCAATAAATAATGAAGAGTTGCTGTCAAATTACTGCGTTCTGAAGAATGAATTTGAAAAGCACACTTTCACGAGAAGTTAGTTGCAATTGTAGGGGCTCTCCAGAAGAGGGAGATTTTAAACTAGGTATCTTTTCCATAGCCAAAGCCAAACAGAAAACCCCCAAGCCATATGGGCAGGTAATGCTTTGATAATGGACAAAAAGGAAAAAAAAAAAAAATCAACTTTGGGATTTTTTTGGATTTGAGTCCCAATAGGACTACTCAATTCTGCAAGCTACTGCTCAAATTTTAGGGATATTTAGAAATACTCATTAAACTAGCTTCCACTACAAAATGCTTACCTGATATATAGTGACCAAATTCCCTAAGAATGTGGTATAATGTGTATATTACTGTATACAGAACCATGTGTAACACATGGAAATGTGTACAATATATTGGCCAACCTCATGTGTGAATAAGGTTACACCAAAAAGGAAGACAACTTCTGGAAGAGATACACACTATTCATAGCAGAAGTCACACTTCAGAATTATGATACCAGATGTGAAACCAAGAGGTACTGGATTGCTCCTAAGGAAGAAGACATCACTGTGACTAAGAAAGCACACCGAGGCAGAAGAAAATACTGGTAAGTAAGGACCTGATGATGTGAATGGTCAGTTCAAAGGCTTTGGTACAGAGGAAGAGAAAGACAGTCCAGGTCTGCAGAATGCCTGGCTTAATCCAGCACTAGAATCACTGTTTAGCAATAATCATTTTCTCACTTCTGATGAATCTTAACAATCCACCTGGCAGTGTTATGGTACCTCACAGATAAAAGACAAAGGGGACCGAACTTTTCTTTCTTCTGGAATCTTACTCTTTGTATAAAATCTTCACTGTCTTACCAGCTTGGGTGTGCTAAAGGGTACAACTGTAAGAGAGGCACCAAGACAATGATGAACTACTGTCTCAAAAGGTCTTCTGGGGTAAGAATTTCACTCATAACATGCCAGTTGCCCTAATAAGCTGCTTGGGAATGTGGTCTTTACTGAAGCAGAAAACATACATGTGTGAATTGCTCAACAGCATGATAGCAACAGAAGAGAGGCAAAGCTTAAAACCCAGCAGCTTATAGTTGGTTGGTACTCTTAATGGAATTCTGGTGCTCTAATGAAGCAATAATGAAATATCATTATCATGAGGGATGTCAAGGAGCCATCACACAGCTGAAGAACCAAAATGAGGTCACTGGAATGATGAAGTGTAGATGAGGTCGTGCCATCTTACAGACTTTTTGCTGGAGGCATAAGAATCAGAAGATATATGATTGGTCTCAGCAGACAGCTTTTGATAGACATATTTATCTTTTTTTGATACAGGGTAAGATGAGCACCAAAGAGCATATTTATGAAGGCGACTTCTAAAGGCAGTATGCTATTAATAAAATGGTATAAAATGTGTAAGATAGATGAAGTAGGGGAGAAAAAGACATACCCTTCCCTTGGAAGCTGTGACCTTTTTTTGATATGCAAGTAGAAGTCATTGAGAAAGTTTCTGAGCTCCAGCATTCCATATGGTCTTGAGTAAGCAATACATCAAGAAAGGAGGAACGAGGAAATCAAATGACAATATTACAAAAAAATAAGTGTGAATAATGATGCTCTATCATTTTCAACAGTAAAGTCGTTGCTGGAAAATGTGTTTTACTACAGCAAAAGCCTGGAAAGTTGCTGAGAATACAAAACCACACTTTTCTCCACTCACTCCACAGAACATTAATATATAAAACATACAACATCCCCCAAGCTAAACACAGATAATAAGTTATGTCTTACTAAGATTCTTTTGCTTTATAAGAGCATCTGTGAAATAACTGTGAAAAAAAACCCTAATGTGACAGGCAGGATCTGTATATAAAAAGCAACTGTTTATCTGTAACATATCCATATTTTCACTAGCATTAAATAGTGGAACTTTGTTCACAGATTTAGACCCATGGAGTGATTGAGGTTGGAAGGGACCTTTGGAGGTCACCTGCTCCAAACCCCTGCTCAAGCCAGCTGCCCAGGACTGTGTCTAGACAGCTTTTGAATATTTCTAACAATGGAGAGTCCACAACCTCCCTGAGTAACGTGTTCCCCTGCTCAGTTGTCCTCACAATAAAACAGTGTTACCTGATGTTCAGAGGGAATCCCCTGTTTTTCTGTTTATGCCACTGATCTGGTACTGTCACTGGGCACCGCTGGAAAAAGCCTGAATCCAACCTCTTTGCACCCTTCCTTAAAATATTTATCCACATTAAGAAGATCCCCCTCATGACTCTTCACCAGACTGAACAGTCCCAGTTCTCTCAGCCTTTCCTCATAGATACTCCAGTCCCTTAATAACCTGTGGTCCTTTGCTGGGTTCTCTCCAGTATGTCCATGTTTCCCTTGTACTGTGGAGGCCGCATTTGGACACAGTGCTCCAGATGTGGCCACATCAGTGCTGAGCAGAGGGAAACTTTGACCTGCTGGCAATACTTTGTCTAAGGCAGCCCAAGATAATGCTATTCTCTGCCTCTACCACAAGAACACATTGCTGGCCCATGTTCAGTTTGGTGTTCACCAGGGGCCCCAGGTCCTTTTTTGCCAAGCTGCCTTCCAGCTGCGTGGTCCCATCATATACTGGTGCCTGGGCCTGTTCCTCCCCAGGTGCATGACTTGCGTTTCTCTTCGTTGAACCATGAGGGTCTGTCAGCCCATTTCTGCAGCCTCTCAAGATCCCTGTGGATGGCAGCATGACCTCTGATGTATCAGCCACACCTCCCAGTTTTGTGTCATCAACAAACTTCCTGAGGGTACATCCTGCCCAATCATCCAGATCATTGGTAAAGATGTTAAACAGGACTGGGCCCAGTATAGACCCTGAGGATACATCACTAGTGTAACTACTAGTTACTGGCCTGCAACTAGACCTCATGCCCCTGATAACCCTCTGCACCTGGCCATTCAGCCAGTTTTCAACCCATCTCACTGTCTGCTCATCCAACCTGTATATCAAATGATTTTTTATGAGGATCTTATGGGAGACAGTTTCAAAGGTCTTACTGAAGACCAAGTAGACAATATCCACCACTTTTACGTCATTTATTGGGCCAGTCATGTAATTCTAGAAGTTTATCAAGTTGGCCAATTATGACTTCCCCTTGGTGAAGCCGTGCTAACTACTACTGATGATTTTATTGACCTAATGTGCCTGCAAATGGTTTCCAGGCTTAGCTGCTTCCTCATTGTTGCTATGGTTTAACTTTCCACATTAAGAATTTTAATTGTATATTAAGAAAAACTAAGTAATTTAGATTCAGCAAATAGCTTATGGTTTTGGAATGCACCTTCTCTCTCCTCCCAGTCAACAACATTGCTGGAAACTCTTCAAGACATATTTATTCAGTGCCCAAACATTTTGTTAATGCAGAATAAAGGTTCTCTGTGCCATCTTCACAATTCACTAACACTATACCTAATTAAGTAAACGCTTCCCAGAACACTTAATAGATGCTGCCAGCTTTGGAGAAGAAGGAAGGACAGTGGAGCCGAGATTGTATTGGAACTGATGAGAACACTTCATTATATGTAATTCCCATGTGTGATTTTTTCTTTTTTCCCAAACAGTATGAGCACATTTTAAGCAACCTCCTGTATTCAGTTTCTCTTTGACCCCAACCAGCTTTGTCCTGAGGCAAGTGTATTCTAGCTATCTGCATATGGCTGAAATCTGAGATAGATCTGATAGGGTTTTAATATGTGTAAGTAATTTTAGCTCAGTCAATGGTCTGAGTACATTGCCATAGGCAAACTGACTCCCTAGAAACAATCCTGAGTAGTCTGGTCTTTGTGGACTGTATGCCCACACAGTAGTCCAACTGCAAAGCAAAGGCCATGCACATTCACACATATATACATACAGAAAACTTGCGCAGGCTACTTCAGATTTAAGAAATTATTTTCGAAGGGATGGGCAAAAGAAATATAATTCAGGTGCTCCTTGATTAACTGATCTCAGCTTTGTACCTTTATGCTGTTTCTTGCCCTAGTTAAATAAATCAAATTTCAGCATGACTCAAGTGAAAATACAGGTTTAGAGACTGAGCATTCAAAGTATTTCAGCTCTCTATATAAGAAATATATTGTTGCTGTAGTCCAGAGTCTACTTACTGGAGAAAAAAACCCCACAGATTTGTAATTACTGTGATTTAAAATCCATCCACAAAGGTATCATTTCTCTGATTGAAATGGATCAGAACTGCAGGTTTTATGTTTTAAGTCTGATTTTCTCTGAATCATCAAGATTAATATATTCAGCCCTCTCATATCCACATCCAGTTCAACTTATGACTCTTCTGCAAAAGAAAAGATCACCCATCTTATTTGACATTATAATGAGGTTCATGTCCTCTTCACATCATCTCACTGGCTGACTATCGACAGAATGCATTAAAATAAAATCAACTGTTCTCACACACAGCCTCAAAGTTAAGCCTTCTTTGCTTGTGTCAGGATCCTTTTCTGAAGACCACCTGTTGTCTTTTCATGCCATGTTTTTACTCAGAGATTTCTTTAGAAAATTCCTCAAATACGACACATTCTCCCAGCCTCAGGTGACACATGACCAGTCTTTTCTCCTTCAAGAGCTCCCTCCACAAAAGTTCACATACAATTGTCTTCTATGTATTTCTTAAGGTTGTTCTCTCAAGCAAATCCTTATCAAGACTGATTTTTACCTTTTAGCCCTGACTTCAGTCATTCCTTATGTTGCCACTTCCTCTTGTTGGTCATAAATAAACAGCCTTTGACCCTTTCAGTGTACTGATTCCCTCTTTATTATTTTTTTTATAAAAGCCCATGCATTTCCAATGTGCTAACTAGCAACCTGTGTATTAAGGTCTCCAGGGACTGCAATGAAATCATTAGCATTAGAATGGTAAGTACTATCAAAGCCAAAATTACACTCCTACTTGAGGCAAATTCCCTTCCTCCAGTAATTATACTGCTTTCTCTCAGACAAAAACGTATCTCAGATGCAACGCTGTTAGAATTATGTACTTATGGAAGTAGGTCTATGAGATAAACAAAACACAAAAGCCAGGACAACATCTATCTTGAGGTGATCTCAAAGATTTCTTTTCTTTTTTGCAATAGAATGGGAGGTGGCCAACTACTGAAATGTATCCTTTCTGTTTCAAAATCAGGTAGATACCCTCATGTGTATTGTTTAGGAAATGATTCCTTTAAAAACTATTTCTATTCCTGCACAGATAAAAAACAACAGGAAAATAAAGCACTCATGCTTTTGAAGTGCAGTTCATGCAAACTAATTGCAGATTAATTTGGTTTTGAGATTATTTCATGTTAATTTCTATGATTTAAAGTATCCCTTTTGAACTCACCTTGGATCAGGTTGAGCAACTTCATTATTCAGGTTCTCATATCCAAATTGATTTAGTATTGTAACCACAAGCATTGGAGCCAAAGATTGGGCAGGCTTCGTAAATAAAGCATTGGTGCCAAAAACCATAGAGGAAAGTGGTGATCTAAAATAGTTAAGGAAAAAAACCCAACAAATGAATGCACAACACAAACTTGTTAGTATATTAATTACAACAGTGATTTTTAAACTCCTTTTAATATGCAGATGATAACTGTTACGATACTTGGCTTTATATAGTTCACCCATTATAGCAAACAGATCAATTATCATAATGAAATTTAAATTTCTTTGGAAATGAAAGGTAATAAACCTCTGGTGTATATATAGAGCATGGCCCCAATTCTGAAATGACTTGCACTCAAACTCGACTTTGTGCACATAGAGTAATAACTGAAGTTAGACTGAACAGTGCATGGAGAATTAATTACTTCAGCATTTACATGCATGTGGCCAGAAAAGGAGGCATTTTTTTATTAATGAAAGCAACAGCTCTCACCTTTGAGGGGCAAGTCCTTTCATACAGTTACCAGGACTGAATCTGCCCTTAAATAAACATTGATGGAAGCAACAGGAAGTTACCTGCACTTTGGTAAAAATCCAGGAGATCCATGAGTTGTAATATGCTACATCACAGCAGGTTTTATCAATTTTTATTTCAGAGATAACAGCAACCAGTTAGACTTTGAAATTTACACTTGAAGTAGCACAGGCAAAGCTTTATAAGCACCTTTTCCATGTTAGAAAGGCCTTATTCAGAAAATTTTGTAAATTACAATAAATGCATATGGTTACAGAATAATTCAATTGAAGCTAACAAAAATAGAAACAAAAAAATTAAGGACTTGGCTTATACTGTGTATAATTAAAACTAGAAATTACTTAATAATCTGTTGCAATGACTCTACTGAATTAACTGCAGGAAACCTGAATAAAGTTCATATCTTTATTTATGCTAAGTTGCTCGTACAAAAACTAGTTCTGTGTCAAGGACCCAAGACCATTTACTGTCTTTACTTTGACATGATCTAACTTATGAAAGAGCAACATGGCAAGGAGATAGCATATTTACAGAAAAATAGTTCTGACGGACATACCTCCGCTTGTGCTTTATTAAATCTGCATCAACAATATCTGCCAAAGGCAAATTGAACAAACTAAATGAAGCTTGCACAATTACCCTAAAAAGGACAAAATATTTAAGATGATCACAGTTCTTATATACACTTTCATAATGAAATTGTAACTGACATTCTAACAGACATACCCCAATACTGACCTTTCCACAAACACAGAGACTTTCTTTAAAACTAGGTGATTTATCTGTTTAAACAGCAGTTCTGAAAGCATTATTAGATCTGTTCTTAACTGAGAATTACAAAGCAATATGCAAACCTAAGAGGCAGAGGGTTTTTTTCTTTTTCTTCCCAGATGCTGGTGCAAAAGGTCATAAATATTTACTTGAGGTTATCAGTAAATGTCATTTAAAATGACATGGAGAAGAGAAGCACCTGAGAGGAAAGAGTGACTGAAAATTTCTTCTTGAAATCTGAAAAGGACATGAGCATTACTGGAAAGACTATATGGAAGACAAACTTCCAAGTGGGAGAATTAGAACAAGATTTTATATGCATTCCTATATATTTACTTACATTGTATTCATATATGCATATGTGTGTACATATATGCCTTTAAACACACACACACAAAAGCAACTCTTAAACTGTGAAGAGAAACCATAAACTCAAATATTGAGATTCCTACATCTTAGTACATTTTGGGTGTGATTAGCTTTTATTTAGAAAAGGCTTTGAACAATTAGCACTTTAAACATAGAGTCTTTAGGTACCTTAGAGTTTTGGGTTTTTTTCCTGGGGAAATCAACATATATCTTCACCATTTAGAGTATGCGGGTAATGAAATTCAATTTATTGTTGAAACCATTCAGTGTTAACAGTAGCCCATGACTGAAATACTCAAAATGAGAATGAAAACAGAGAAAAGAAGAAAAAAGAAGATGAGGAAAAGGATGGTAGGAAAGAACATGTAGAAAGAAAGCATTAAAATAGAAAATTAAAAAATAAACCACTGTAACAATATTCTGATACAAACAGGTCTTTATTTTACAATAGGAGTTTCTCTGCTGAGATCTCCTCTGTCTACGTGGATGAGTAGAGATTCTGCTTCCCTTGAATCTCATGTTATAGCAGGTAAGTGGCTGGAAGCATGGGGCTGCAAACCTTAATCACTGTTCATACTTCAGGCTTTTTTTTTTTTTTTTTTTTAGCAGAAATTAAAAGCTGAAGCAGAATAAAATGAAAGATGAAAAAATTGTAACTGGAGTTTCAACATTTTTAACAAGAGAAACAGAACAGAAAGAAAACCGTAAAAGCAAATCTTCATGCTATTAAAAGCAAGTGTCCACTCTGTTAGAATTATTTAAGCTGTATCTATGAAAAGGGAAGTGTATTTACTTACATGTTTGTCATAAGATAAAATGCCAACAGATAATAGTGTTCTGACCCTAGAATAAACATGACAGCAGCAGCTACTCCTTCAAAGTAGAAGGAAAACAAGATGATTCTGTAATAACCAAACTTCTTCAGTGAAGCATGACTGAGAAGAACAAGGCACTGAAAAGATAATATATACACACATATGATTAAAAGATAGAGTACAGTATCTCAGCATTAGAAGAGCTATAAAGCACAGACCAGATGTAATTTATTACTAACCATTAAGGAAAAAAAAACAAACAAACCAAACCAAAGCACAAAACAACCCTTTGTGAAAAGTTCAATCCAAGTAAAAACTAGGAACTGAAAATGAGAACTATCTACTGGCTCATTCTGTGCTACATCTACCAGGTAAGAAGCATTTTTCACTCAAAACCAGCCAGCTGAGAACTACAATATCCTGAGGAAGATACTGTTTCCCACATTGCCTAACTATTATTTAATGCTCATGATCTTTATGCCTGATATCCCTTAAACAGTTAAATTTGCAGTAATATTAATTGTAAACCAGGCATTTGCCATTTTAACTGCTGGTCAGAAATATTTTCAGTAATTGTTTTTCTCATCAACATTACTACTTTCACTGGCATTTCTAGAAATTAAGCACAACTTTTAGGCTGATAAAGCAAGCTCACCAAGACAGCTGATGTAAGCAAGTTAGGGACTTTACTAGCAAGTAGAGAAAGGCAGATGCCAGTGGACAGCATATATGGCTACGGCTTAATTCTGCCAATCATAGCAAGCAGTAATCCACGCGAGAAGCTAGTGATGGCTATCCTCATGAAAATGGTATTAAGTGCTGATTATAGTATAAACAAAGAGTAAGCTCTTCTCTATTGTTCCTCACTTTACACTTTAAATAGGACATTTTGTAATGCATTATGTTCTTTTTATTATACGAGCCTATGTGACCATCTATATGCATGTGGTCCTCATCACTATCATAAAAAATACTCACAGGCTATAAAGATACACATTTTCTCCTCCCTCTGTGTTACAGAGATGAATAGTGTAATATTAAAATGAAGAACAGGAAAGAATTCTCTTTGTACATTTGTTCACACATTTAAACACTTTAACATAATGAATAAAACCAGGATGCTACAGTCAAAGATTACTGTGGCAAATACTATTATAAAGAAGTTCAAGTTTTCTACTTAAACCGATGATCAGGGAGGTAAAAAAAAAAACCTGGAAAGTTGGTATAAGAAAAAAAATCTGGTTTTAAGAAACTTAAACATCCTCCCCCCCTGGCTGTTTTCAGGCATTTTACAGAAAAGTGCCTACACTAGAAATGGTACAGGATTATTTAATGCCTGTTTATTGTAAAAACCATGACCTTGTCTCCCTGTAATTGAGAAATAACCCTGTCTCAGGAAGTACTTCTGACTTGAAAATTCCTTAATACCTGCATTTTTCCAAGACTGCATATTTCAAAGCAAATTAACTTAATGATGCAAATTTAGATTGTTTGCCTGTGTTTCAGCAACCAAGTTTCATTGTAGGCAGGTTTTATTCTCCACAACCACTACTAAAAGGAACCAGAGGCAGAAGTACAGGCCACTGTAGCACAAATTCTTAAGAAGGGGCTTTAGTTTATAAGGGCTGGGTGCTTTTCCAGTAAGAGAAGTTCAGGATGTTGCCACAAGAGAATTCCCTTATATCTTGAGCTCAAAGGGACAAAACTTGAGGAAAATAAGGTCATAGCAAACACTCTATCGTTCAGTGACCTAGACAAGAGTCTCTGGGGAGCAGAGAGAGATGTGTTTTCTGAAAGATGGTTGGTTTCACACTGTCACACTGATTTTATCAACAAAAGTGATTGCTATATATTGAGTGTAAAAATATTTAAGCTTTCCCAATATCTGTAGCTTCTGATTTATTTCCAAAGTTCATCAGCTAGTTGTTTGAGTTGCAGGAAAAAAAAAAAAAGAAAAAAAGACCCAAACCTGTGGTAAGGATAAAAGTTGAAATTCCAGGTATTTAGGAGTTATGGAACAAAGAAGATATGTTTAGGATTTGTATGTTATATATGCAAAAGCTAAAACAGTAATGAAGTTGAGCTGTGAATTCCAGTTGCATTTGCACACATCTTCTTTTACATATTACTTACTGAAACCCACTATCATTTAACAAATGTAACAGCCCGATTGTCAGAAATTCTGAGCACCATGACACCTATGAGAAAAGTCAGGTACTCAGCTCTGAAACTGAAAGTTTTAAAAGATGCAGTGAAAGAAGTAAGAAGGGAATGAACAGGAAAATTTTTTGCTCCACTTCAGACAAGTAAGTTTACATTCTGAGGGACTTACTTTTGCTGCTTTTCTTGATCTCACACATTACTTGTTAGGGTTCTTTTTTCTTTTCCAGTTCATTACTCCTGCCCCCATCCCTGACTGAAGTTTTGAAAGTGTGTCTCTCTCTACCAAGTAAATATAGCTGACTAAGACAGAAAACAACAAAATAAATGGGAATGTATTATTCTCCAAGAGCAGCTGTTCGGAGTTTTGTTTGGTTCTCATGACTGAGATACCACATATTTCAACAATGCTTTCAATACCTAATAATTTTTTCTGGTGTTTTGTGCAGTTTATCTCAGAAACTTCCCGAAGAAGAGATTATTTTTTCATCCTGTATTAAAAATCAAAAAGAAAGAGAAAAGAATCCAGAATTCTAGAGATTTTGTTTTTAGAAGCTTTTTATCTTGACAGTGTTTTTCATTCCTTTATACTTGGGTATTATAAACCCTGTGGGATCAAAAACATTCACTCCTTGCATACTTAAATCTTACATTCTTGTAAACATATACTCTACCAGCCTAACTGCCTGTTCTCATTACCCTACCCTTACATTTAGGTAGCCTGTACATACAGAAACTTTCTTCTTTTAGAGCATTGGTGACCTAGATTTGTCTCTTGGTATGGCCAATGGTTTATGGTTTATTAATAATTTAATAATGGTTTATTAGACAGCATGTTTCCAACACAGTGTAAATGGATACCTTAAACTAATGAAAACTAGCAAAACACCATGTTTTCATATTCTGGAATAAAAAAAGTGCAACTGCCTACCTGAGGACAAATAAAGCCTGCTCCATACATGATGCTTCTTAATGAGGAAGAGAGGACATCCTTAGGAATAAGATTATCTGCAAAGATCATCATAAAATTGTTGCAGAAGGCTATGTGGAAGACTTGGAAGAAGTTCATCGCTACAAAAAGTAGGAAGTTTTTCTCTGTCATTATCTGTTTGGTCAATGAAATTACTGAAGACCAGGAGAGAGTTCCATCACCATTTTCCAGATTAGCATTCTCCATACGGATTTCTCTCTGCTCATACTGACTAGTACTGTATTTGCCTGTGTAACACATACAGGCAGTTGCTAATGCTGCAACCAAAACAGTGAAAGCCTGAAAATAGGCAAAATTTTCCATATTATCTGATATGAGACCACAAAAGAGAATACTTGTTGAGCCAAGTAATGTTGCTACTTGGTTGTATTTAATAAGCTGAAGCCTACTTTCATGTCGTGTTGAAATCTCTGCAAAGAGTGCACACTGCGCTAGAAGCACAAACGTCAGCAAACCATCAAAAGCACATAACGCAATGATGAGATGAAGACCACTTTGCCAGTCCCCTTCTTCATAATGTTTCCAAGGAAACCAAGGAAGCAAAAAGGCTAATGCATATAAAGGAGCTCCATATAAGATTGAGAACTGGCGTCTTGAGCAGCATGTGAATGTGGAGTTATCTTGAATATACCCAAAAAGAGGATCATTAATGGCATTCCATATCATAAATACAACCTGGCACAAACAAGCAAGAAACACAACAGAATTTATTATTAGTGTGATTTTTCTGCAAAGGTTATTCAAATACAAAAGCAATACATACCACATTTATTTAAAATAAATCTCTGTTGAAAGAATAAAGATGAAAGCTCAGGTCAAAACAGTCTCCAGAAATAATTCTTAAGTGTATTTAGATTTATAGTAATTTTGAAAAACAAGATGAAAAAGTAGGCAGGTGCCCAACTACACGTGAAATAAACTCCTGTCTCGAAGACTTCACTCTTTCAAAAGCTTATTTATTTCAGCTTTCATCTTGCAAAGCCCAAATATTACTCTCACAGTAAGTAATTCAAAACATGAGCTGGCCCATTACTTTCAGGAGACCATTTACGATAAGAGTTGCTCACACGGATAATGACTTGCAGAGTAAAGGCAGTATTCAAGTACTTAAACAGTCCGTAGGAAAGCACTGATGTCACACACATTGATGAAGCTGAGGTACAAGATTAGTTTACAAAATTACTTCAAGTTATCAAAGGCAAAAATCTTTTCATCAGTTAAAGTCTGGAGAGTCTTAGTCTAAAGACTGTAAACGATGCACTTTACATGTACCTTCACTTACTTATGGATTAACTAAATGTAAAATTAATTTACTGTATAACTATTTGCTCTGCATCCAAAAGTTAGTTTGTAAGTTAAAAAACCCAGTCTTACTGTGTTGTGGTAACACAGTCACAAAGCACAACATGGTAATCAGAATACTCCATTGTACCGTACCTGTGCTTGATGAAATGCTGCTTCTGAAATCTTGTATCGGTTTAGGAAAAGCTTAACATAGTAGAAGTTAAAGATACTGTTCATCATTCCAGCACCTAATGTAGTCATGGAATACGCCAGTGCATTAGGATGAATTCCCAAAACAAACTTCATCGTCTGCAAGAACAATTCTCTTCTTCCTCAAGTTACAAAAAAGAATTACAACAGTTGATAGTATAATTTTCCAAATTAAATGACATGGGAAATTTGCTTTTTCAGACACATGGAAATGGATTCTTAGGGGGAAATTTCCCCATTCTTATTTCCTTTTTTTTTTTTAAATGAGAAACACTTTGCTGAGTTATAAGATACTGAGCCCAAAACTGAATAGATGGAAATACTAAGAAGTCAGTAATATTTCTAAGTATAACCAGTGCCTAAAACTCAATGGGACAAGTAGACAAAAATGTAAAAGAATCCCTTCCTAACTGGTGCACAGACTCAATAGAAAAATCTACTACTGCTGACACTAATCTTGGTGTAGAGTTCAAATAATTGTATACATTTTAGATCTGTCCTGCTAGCTGTATAGTTTTAAAATGATGGACTGTGTAGGAATGAAGTGGCTCAATTCATCCCCTTATGTATTCCACTGCTATGAATGTCAAATACAGCATGCACTTAGATGAGTATTTCTTTCAAAACAAATAGCAAATTTTGTCCTTGTATTTTCAAATGTTAATTTTTAACAAACTATGGAAACAACTTTAACCTAATAAATTAATGAGATATGAATGGAAACCATAAACCACAAACTTTTAAGAGTTTAAACATTTTGATTTGTTTTGCATGTAAATAAAATCTAGCAAGTAACGCATGTATAGCATTTTAAGCCTGTCCAAATAACAAAGATTCAGCCCAAGAATATAGAGTTCTTTAATATATCAAGCAAATCTTCAGCCAACAATTTTTTAAGATGCTAACCTTTTCCATCTATCTAGCAATTCACTTAAGCATATTTGGAATAAACTATTCCATGAAAATAGCTAGTTCCAAGAAACCTCTACCTTTTAAAGCTCAGTAATGATTACGTAAAGGTAGCCATTGACCACATTTGATTCTATAAGCCCGATACAAAAATATTTCTCCCAGGTATCTGGTTTTAACTGAGGTTTTATTCATTTGTGCACTTGTTTGAAGGAAGCTGTCTGTCATTAATTTAGAGATATTTCAGGTTCAAACTGAGGCCTTACTACACACTCTAACTCCAGAGCTTTACAATCTACTTTTTGTCAATACCCCACACTTTGCTCCTCTGCATGTTAACAAGTTTATCCTAAATGAAATTTTCAAATATCCATCAAAACACCTACTTTGAATATCTGCTTGTTCAGCTCAATAAGCAGATCTATAACCAACTCCCCAAACACCTCACGAAAATGACCATGGAAGAAACAGGAAATGAAAACCAAGGCTGTTTCCAGCATTCCTGTGGCTTACAAAGTGGATGAAGTCAGGCTGCTGCAAGGGAAGATGGTAAAATCCTAATTGCCAGGCAAGGGCCAGGCAAAAGCCACAAGTCAGGTAGGGACTGAACACGTGTCTATTCTGGCGCGTGACGGAACATCAGGTTTTCCACCCCTGATGCAGAAAATGAACACTTGAAGAATGAATATAATGTGGATGCATCTTTGCATGTATGTTTAAGGTACTCTAACATGAAACAAGATGCACAGAGGAGATAACTTCACACTACAGGTAAAAAAAAACACAAACAAACCAAAAATCAAGCTGACAACTTGATCCAAAGCATTTCTAAAGCCAATTTATTTGTAAGAATATAACTGAATTTTTAGGCACTTGAGGATGATTGTAATGTTTATTTTCAAGCTGTAGAGAAAATGCCATTTTCAAGTGATGAAATTTTGCTTTTATTTGTAGCAAGTTTGGTTTTGTAAACTTTTACTGAGAAACCTATAGTGAAGATAAAGCTGTTGAAAAGATGCCCATTTGAAATGTTTATATTTTAAAGTAAGTTTGATGCTACTAACTGTGAAAGTCGTTACAGTAAGTGTGTTACTGACCAAGTGTCACTTAGGTATTTTAAGGCATGCATGTTCAAGCCTCCACAAATGTACTTAATGTTTAAGTGATTTTGGAAAGGTAGACTTTTCATCTCTATTTCTCCTTGGAGATCCTTGCTTAGGTCTTCAAATGGAGAACTGGGAGCTCTCCTTTTCCTCCAGTTCCAGGAGCACCAATAAAGTGCTTCACATTAAAACACTGCCAGGAAACTAACAGTAATTTCTCAAATCATGTTTGACTCAATTCCTTCCTACACACACATAAAAAGAAATAAATCCCCTGAGCTTCAGAATATTTGAAAGTAAAAAGAAATTTGAAATTTCTTCAATAAAAGCCTTTTAACAATGCACAAACAGGTCTCTGGTGTTATGACTAACTGTAATACGCAGGATCTGACACAACTCTCTACACTAATTGGTACAGCTGGCCCTGTAACTTGTGTATGAAATAAGTTCAATTAGAAGTTGAGGTACCACACTTCCTTCCCCAAAGATGCACTCTTTAATGGTACAACAATGAAATCACACATGACTACCCTCTCTCTCTTCTTAATTGTCAGCCTCTACATTGAGTAGGTTAGAGCACAGGTGTTGACATTTTGTGACTCACAGAAGGCAGATCAGTCTAGTGGTTACAACCGTGTTAGTACAGCTGAGCCAAAAGAACAGGCTGTTTAAACCAGTGAGACACTGCATGACATTACTTGCGTTTCTCCCAGGGCTAGATGACAATCGCTAGAAGAAACTAGAGCATGGGCCTAAAGAAAAGTGGGTTCCCAAGCAATAGCAGATTTTGGCTGAAGCACACTAGCTAACATCATGGTCTGCTGGGCTGGATCCCACACTGCAGCACAGTGCCCACAGTGCCGACAAACTGGTCGGACACAAGTATCTTCCTCATCTTTCTAGCATGACTTGAGCCACATTAAGGCAGAACTAAGAATAAAGGCTTTCCTAGTCCCGAGCAGTAATAGCGAGGGGAAATGCTGCTGAAGCAGAGGGCGGACGCAAACACAAAGCACTTGGAGCAGGAGGGGAGGAGAAGCTGCTCGGTGCCGCCACCCTCCCAGCCCGCGGTGCTGTGGCTGCCCAGCGGCGGCTCCTGGCAGGCACGGGGCTCCAGAAACTTGGAGGGCTGGAAGCTTGGAGATGCTCATCTGTTAAACCTGGTCAAATCAACCCAGCTTTCCCTCAGCAGCTCCACAGATACGGGACACGGCTCCTCCCCCCTCTGAGGGAAAGAAGCGGGAGCGAGCGGTGACGGCCCGAGCACGCCGCGGGGATGGAGACGGCCGTTTCCAGCCGCGACAGCAGCTCCGCAGCTGCACGCCCCAGCGGGGCCACACTCGGCTCTGCCCTCCCCTGCCGCGCTCGGGCGCCGAGGCTCCCCGGGGAGGTGGCGGGACCGCGGCCCGCACCTGGGCGTGACGCCGCTAAGGTATCCGCGGCGCGGGCCGAGCCCCTCCTCACACGCTCTTCCTCAGCGCTCCCCGGGGGCTCCTGACACGGGGCGACCAGGAGCCACAACTGCCCCACGCCTGCCCGCGCTGCCCAGCCCTGGGCTGTGCCAGCTCCGCTCCAGCGCGGACCCACCGGCACACCGCACGGCAACCGCCTGCCGCCATTAACCCTTCAGCGCCCAGCAACCACCGCCCACTTCCCCGCCACTAACCCACCTCCACCGACGGGAGGCAGCGCAGCCGGCTGCCGGGGCGGGGCGTAATTAGTCCTGACCGACCCTCCCTTCATTCTCATTGGCAGGTTGATACGACTTCGCTTTGTGATTGGTAGAGGCTCCTTTCGATCTGTCCGGCGGCCGGCTTCCCATTGGCTCCCCGCGGAGGAGGTGAGGGTGTTGTGTTTGAATCGCGGGGGGACGGTGGGCGGGCGGTTGTAGCTTGCCACGTTGCCGCCGGCAGCCTGGCGCAGCCCGACCAGAAGGGGGAGAGGTTCGGCAAAGTCCGGAAACGCTCGGCAATGGCCGGAGGCGGCTTTTAAGGAGAGGAGCGGCAGCCGGCTTGCCCTGCCCCGCCGCCGCTCGGCGCGGGGAAACTCGCCGGCGCGATCGCTGCGGCCGCGATGCTGGCCGATAGCCTGGTGGAGGAATTCGAGATCCGCGAGGATGAGCCCTGGTACGACCAGCAGGACTTGCAGCAAGGTGAGCCGGGACCGGCGAGTGGGAGCGGCCGGCGGGTGCGAGCAGGGCTGCGGCGAGGGGGGCGTGTGGGGAGGGAAGGAGCCGTAGGGGGCTGCCGCGGGGGGCGGCGAGGAGGAGGGCGTGTGGGGAAGAGAGCGGCGAGGAGGGCGCAGGAGCCGACACAACGGCAGCGCGGAGCACGGGGGGCACCGGGCGCGGCGCCGGGAAGGGCGCTCGGGGGGCGAAGCCGCTGGCGAGGGTCGCGGGGCGGGAGCGGTGCTTGTGTCGGCCCGAGGCTGTGGCCGCCGAGAGCCCGGGCTCCGCTCGCGGCCGCGTGCCCTACCGTCGTGGGCGCGCAGGCGGAGGGGCCGCTGATGCCGGTGGAGATCGCGGCCGTCTTTGTTTGACGGGAGGGGCTGCTGCAGTAGAACCGTGCCCGGGCCCCCCTCCGCCCGCACGGCGGGGAGGGGAGCGGCTCTCCGGAAAGTTGCACCTTGGGCAGGAGGTAAAGCAGCTGTCCAGGGCAGCGCTCGGAATAGCGGGCGCTGGAAGCATCGGGCTGGGCTGCGATACTGCGCCCTGTCGAGCCCTTTTTGTAAGGGTTCCGAGGAGATGAAGCTGTAAAGGTGGCTGTGCTCGGTTAGTGGCAGGTCCATTACTGAAAACTTTCTAGGTTTTCTTAAAATATACGAATAACTTCACTGTGCATCAGAATTACAGGTATGTAGGTCCCGTATGTCATTCTGTCAATAGGTTTTAAAACGCCACATGCCGCAGGTAAATGCTATTCTCGTTTCGCAGATAAGGAATACACCAAGTATAATTGCACTAAAACTCTCCTACAGACATGATATGGAAAGAATGTGCCATTTCCTTAAGAGCTGAGTGGCATTTCAGACTGGTATTTACATAGTTCTACTTTCTGCTGCTCATCCCGTGTTCTTTTTAAAAGGCCAGCTCAAAGCTGTGAACTTGCTTCCTGTGAACCTGCTCCAGCCTTATGCTCTTGGGTTTTACATTGAAGTACGTTAATTCTTGGGATTGTTAGGTGCTACTACATTATAAACAATGTAGAAAGACACTTCTGAAAGCTCTTCCTAAGCTAAGCAGTTTTCACACTGGGATCAGGCATCTGACAGCAGAAACTTGTTTTTGAGGCTGGAGTAGGTCTCTAATTGTATGCTTTGACTATAAAATAGCTAACGTCTAAGAGCTCTATTTAGGAACTCTTTGCTCGAAATAGATGTTTTCGTGGTTCTACAATACAAATCAATCAATTTAAATTGGATCTTGAAACCATCATTTGCTGTCAAAGGGAAGGGAGTTGAAAGTTTGAAGACCTGATTTAGCAATGTTTTTATTATGTCAGTGTTTATGGGGCAGAAGACCTAGGAGATTTCACAAAGTAATAGCAACAGATTTCTTGGCTTACCGATGTTTCTTTAAATTAATCTTTTAATTAAAATGAGTGAAATAATCAGTTTGTTCTCTGGTGTGAGCTTTTAAGAAACAGTATTCCATTTATGACGTTAGTGCATTTTGAGGGTTGGTTAATGTTCTTTCAACATTTGACCAATCTTTTTCTGGGGATTATCTTTTTATAAGCCTAAACAGAAGTGACTTACCAAGAGGGAAAGGAGGAAAATAAACTGATGGACAAATTGAAATGCAAAGAATAAATTCCTTAGAGGAATGGGGTTTTTAAACATTCTATTGTACTTTATTCCTTAAGTCTAAAAGACAGCTTTTCCAAAGACTAAGCAATACCAATGTATGTAAACAGGGTAGTAAGACTGCTTATCAAGGTCTTTTGAAACTTGTCATAACCCAAACAATCAGTGCACATTAAAAACCCAAGGAGCAGGTTTATGAGAAAACCTAGGTTGTAAAACACTAGGAAGCGTCTTGAAACAAGCTTGTAGTCCTTGTTGGAAAAACTTTGATGGTCTTTGTATGCACCAAAAACTTTTGCCTCGACAATGGAGGTGGGCTTTTCTGGCATGCTGTTCATGAGAACAGAATGCTCACGGAATTCTTTCAAGGAAGGGAACAGTCATCCTTCTGCAACATCCATGTTTTGCTGCAGTATGCTGATTTTTGAAAAAGAATTGTTTGATATAACTGCTCTTTTTGCATCTTGCTGTTAAGCTGTTTAACAGAACTGAGGGTAGACTAAACATGGAGTAGGAAATAGGAAGCAAGTAGAAAAACTAAGGGTTTAATTTTACAGTTAGGTAAACTTCAACCACTCTCGTATATCCTACACTTTGCTGTTGAAAAGAACAGGCTTAATTTTAGACTGAAAAATTCTCTGAATCTTTTTGTCAGGTGGGTTATGAAAAAGTAGAAGAGTAGGATTTTGGTACTCCTTTATCTTTTTCTCAATTACAGTAACACTGTCAGAAGAGATGGTGGCAAAATGCTGGTAAGTGAAGACTGTTTAACATCACAGACCTATCTCTGAAATCTTGTTTTTGGTTTAGAGATTTCTGAAGGAGCTTTTAAACGCGAGTACAACTGATCACATTTACTAAAATGAAAATCTGAAGATCTGCACGTATGCAGTTTGCATTATTAAAAACCTTTCTTGGTGAAAAGGAAAAATGTGTGCCTGTGGTGGAACTTAGCTGTTCCTTTATGTAAATTTACAACAGCAAATGCAGTGTGCTTCTACTATTGTACAGTAACTCTGAGAAATGTAAATTAACTGTTCTCCTTCTGTAGCTGGAGAACATATATATTGCACATCTCCCTCTTAAAATTTGCTTGTTATAGGGCTTATAGGTACTTAACAATGTAGACAAATGAACACAAAGGAAGTGTTTATTTTTAGAAGAGGCAAAATTGTTTCAGTTCTTGCTTTCTCTAGGGGTAGGAGTTAGGGTTTCATTGCATGTTCCTGAGCTCTTCCTTTTGTATTCTCCCACTCAGAAACAAATTGCCTTAATTACAAAATAGCATGCTTCTCCCATAGTAACTGATTTGTGCTTCTCCCATTCTAATGAACAGAATGGGTGTGTAAATACAATGTCACGAATTCCATTATTCATATTGTATTTAAAGTATTGTGTGGTGTGTGCTACTTGATTTAGTAGATGAGGGGGCATTTAAGAATGAAACCATCAACTCCTGAATATACTTAAACATCAAACAAAACTTTCACTTTGGGAAGGGAAATGGCAGCAAGTAATTCCATATGCATTAGATCTTTACCATAATCCTAAACCCTCTCTAAAGCTCTTATTCTTCTCTATTAAAATAAAAGAATGGACTGTTTAGTCCTTGCCTAGAATGATGCCAGTATTGTCGACCAGCTTTAAAGATTGTGCCTCCTAGTAAAGATTTGTGTAGTATGAACACTCATGAATTGGTACTTCATTTCATATAGGGTGATAGATTCACTGGATTTGAAGACTGCATTATTCTGTAATGTGATAGAACAAACAGCTTGGTGTTTTACTGGGAGTTATGCTGCCCATGGTTAAACAATGCACAATCTCTGTTTAAAAATGAGAAAAGTTTAAGCAGGATGCCTTGAGATTTCCTTATCCAAATACTTTGAACTCCAGCTGTGGAATAGGCTGTGTTCCTTAACAAGTGATGTTATAATGAAAAAGCTATGTGAGAATAAACTCCTAAGTATAGATCAGTATGCCATGTGGCTCCTAGTCATAAACTTTGGAAACTGTGAAGAACTCCCAAGCAGTGCGATTTGTTTTAAATGGTTTTTTTTTGGTGGGGTTTTTTTTTTTTTGGTGGTATTTATTCTAAGAATCTGACCTTAAGGTGGGAAACAATGCACTGTAGCTGTAAAGAATGTGTAGAGAATACCAGAGCTGTTGTTTGGCCAGAATTGGACATCTACAACTTAATAGACAAATGCTCCTACTCACTTGTCCTTGTAAGTCTGAATTTGGTCTTTGGCTTACATACGTAGATAGAGTAATCATTTTGGCCAGGCTGCCAAACTGAAGCTTAGCACAAAACAATTTTGCAACAGTGTTCTATCTATTACAATGTCTAGTTGATAAGATAAATTAAAAAGGCAGGAAAATAACATGTTAAAACAAGGGCACCTAAATCAAGTGAAAATGGAATTTGTTTTCTCATCTAGCTGCAACTACTGATGATGTAGTGTACATCTCTTGTATATTAAGTCTTCTTGAAGTGAACCTTAAGTTTTTCTTGAAGTTTCTTCTGTTTCTTTCCCATTAGTGATGCTAGTTCTATGTGAAAACTACCCAGATTGTTTTGTACTCATGCAGTAGACAACCTGGTGATCAGAAGGATGTGGAAAATTTAGAGATTTTTAGAAATCTATTGGATTCTTAACATGTAATACCCTGCACAGAGTCATTACAATTTTAGCAGTATCACCAAGATTTATTTCTGTCGCATTATGTTGGCTTTTAAATTACATGTGTTTCTACACATGTAGGTAATAATGTAGGATATCTAGCACTACTGATGCTGTTGAACAAATATCAAGCTTCCCTCTAGAAAGGAACTGAGTGTTCAGATGACTTACTTCTTAATTTGAAACAACCATAGTCACTGCACCCTGGAAATGACTGAAGTGAAATTCGGATTAAGTGCTGGAGAACAACTGACATGTAAAATGAATGTTTTGGAGCACACGAAACAATTCTTGTCTCCTAGGTTTATGAACTTGAAAAGCAGAATAGCTACATTTATTTATCAGTTTGTCTTTTGATATTAATATTTCATGATAAGAAGCATCTGAAACTTTGATTTAGCACTTTGTTCCTATATGATCTGAACAACTCGGTGAAGGGGTAAAGGTGGAAAACAGCAAAGTAAGCAAGAGTGCAGACAGTTGTGGCCTGGGTCTGGCCTGACAAACATTTACAGGGTCTTTTATGTTTAGTCTTCTAAAATACGAGTGCTACAGACATGGTGTAGTTAATTAACGGACACCTTGGGTAGAGATGCTGGTGCTGCACTAGGCAGATAGGGGGAAGTGAAGAAGGCTTCATATGTCTGACCTGTGGAAGAAGGACCAAGGGAGGAACTAAGAAAGCTTAATGAAATCAGAGTATCTTCTAGGTTTTAGGACTGACTTAGACTTGTATTATAGATGGTATATGAATGTTCCACTTAAGCTAACTTTCTTTTTGAATACTGTAAATAACATGGAGCAGTTATAACAGCAATAAAAAACCACTACATGTATTTTATTAAAATGCTTTAAAATTAGATGGTTATTGGCTCTATAACTTACATGCACACATGATTTCTTTGTTTAGATCTTCACCTTGCTGCTGAGCTTGGTAAGACACTCCTGGACCGTAACACTGAACTAGAAGAATCTTTACAGCAAATGTATGCCACAAATCAAGAACAACTGCAGGAGATTGAGGTAAATATTAAGGGATCCAAGTGTTAAAGCATCTAGACCTGCAACACAATAGCACATAAGTTTGGATCTGACTTTCTTGACATCTGATGGATACTTTTAAGAACAAATACTGAACAACCTTTAACCACTTCAGCTACTTTCAGAATTTGAGAACCTGTGCTTTCAAATCACAGCTAGGTGATAGTTGGTCATAGTTGTACCTGTTTTCTGATTACCAGAAGCTTTGTGTCTTTAAACCTCATGCTGAATTTGGCTTGTTTTAGTAACAAGTGACTAGCATTTTTCTTTTTGTACAGAAAAGTTACTTCAGTTATTCTGTTGATAAACTTTGCTTATCTTTCCAAGTAAAATGCCATTAAATTATATGATGATAAATAATTTAAATTAGTATATGAAAATATTAATGGTTACAGCACTTAGATGTAAAAAGCTGGTAAGTACAGGAGAGAGACTTAAGTAAAGTTTGAGGATAGGTACTTCTGCTAAACAGAGCTGTGATAGATGGAGCCAGCTTATTTCAATTTAAAAAAACGAAACCCACACCTCTCATCGCTACCCCTGCAAAACAAACCCAACAAAACAACTACAAAACCAAACACTGAAATAGTATCTAAATACAGGACATAATAGATCTATTTTGTATTTTTCTGTGTTTTCCAGAGGGGGAAAATTTCATTACTACCTTTTCAAAACCACTCATCTTTGTGTTACTTGGTGGAAAAAACCTGGCCATTTTTGGCAATTAGCTTTTTTACATTGGCTGTGTTCATGCAGACCCAGCATTTATCAGCATAATGAGTTTTTCCCCCATCTATTACAGAGCAATTCATGGTCTCTAATTAAATTATTAAATATTCAGTACCTTGAGTGACAGCATATTGGAAATGCAGTCAGTGTTTCAGTTTGGTTCTGGTACGAATCCCAGGGAACAGGCCGTGACTGGTATGCACTGGATTTTTACAAATCCAAGTCCCTTTGTGCAAGCAGTACATGTGCAGTTAAGATGGGGTGTGGGTTTTGTACAGCTGCAACTTCAACTTAAAACACTTATAATTTGGTAATAGGTAACCTCAAGAATCCCGAGCTTAGTACTTATACATATATAGGTGTCTTTAGTTATGTTAACCCAAATGCAGTGTTTTTATTAGGTGATGCACAATATCTGGGGGCAGGTTGTAGTGGGTCTGTGGTTTTTTTTGTGTTTTTTTTTTTTTTCCTAAGATACTTCTGGTTTGTACCTCATTCTTCGGCTCTTTATTATGTGCCAAACGTCATCTTTGTTATGCTATTAATTCTGTAATACAGTGGTTGGAATGGCTGCTATTTGTGTTAGTGCCACAGTATTACAGAAAATGTATTTACTTATGCAGAGACTTAAAATAACTCATTGTCATGAATGGTTTTTATAGAAAGATTTATTCTTAAGATCTAGAGAGGACAAACACTTCAAGGTGTTATGCAAACACTGTTCTCCTTAAGGTTCAACACCTGGAGGAACAGCCGTGTTTAAGGAAGTGTTTAACACAGTTACAACACACCTTTTGAAGTAACAGCATAACTTTGTGACAGATAACTAACTTGGCTCATTGAGTGTAGCTCATGAAATACAGAAAATCTATTATTGCTAAGCTGTGTTCATTTATAGAAATAGCCCAGTGTCATTAAGGATAAAATATCCTGTTGGTTTAAGCAAGTTTGCTTCAGGTGTTTTGGTGGGTTACTGACTATGTAAGAGAGCTTCAGCACCAGGAAGTGGTCAGAAGTGTCCTTCCAGCAGTGGTCTGTAGTTGGTGTGTTGCAAAAGAAAAAGCAAAATGAACACCTTTCTTGAAATAACCAGAGAGAACCTCAAGATGGAGGAACTGAATATATCAGATTACTTGCACAAGGGATTGCTACAGGAATGCACCAAAACAAATGGGGATAAAGTGAACATATGCAAGGTGCAGTATGCTTTAGCTGGTAAAAGCAGTTCAGTCAGTTATTTTCATACCTAGCGTTCTGTCTTCTGTGGGAACATAGCTTACCCCACTGCTCAGGATACATGTGCGAGCGGCATAACCAGTCTCTATGCTTGATTTTTCCTTACTTGCAAGTGCTTGTCTCTGTAACCTAAAGGTGATCTTTCTTCTGTTCTGTAGCGACTCTGCTGCACTTTTTTATGTGCTTTTTCAGTGCAGTGTGTCCACGTTAATCTTTGGGGTTTCCCCCCCCCCATTAATTCACAATTTATGGGTAGCAAAGTCTAGAACTGTCTAAGAAATCATTGTGAAATACAGTACTTGTCTGCACTGAAAAGGAAGGGTCAAAGGCTTTGAAATGCTTAAGATTACATCTGATATATTAAACACAACATTTTACAGCCTTGGGTCATTATATCTCACCTCTGTACTGACACACGTACCACTAACTAATCACAGTAGATTTAATAAATGCTGGATTGAAAGGGCAACTTCATTCCTGTCTCAATCTGTTCTCAGCACTCAGACTTCAGAAATGCTGACACTCCTTTTATCATATGGTAGAACAAAGCCTCAACTGCTGCTTCATGCTAGGTGCTTAGTTGCAGGGGAGGTGGAATGAATGTGAACTTCTAAAGTATTGATCACCACATCTATACTTTGTTCTTGTGGCCTCATTATACCAAGCCAACTTGACACCAACACTGAAGATATTGGAGACACAAGGTGGAGAAAATGGTGCTTCGCTTCTAGTAAGATAAAACTTCTGGAAAAGCCCATTGTAAAAAGTAGTAAAATCAATTCTGGCACCAAAGCCACCAAAGGCTTCTGTACTCAGCCATGCTTGTATTGATGAAGAAAGTCTGAAGATCTCCAGTGCCTTCTGAGAACAATCAGTAGGGAAAGTTAATCTGAAATGGGTCACATGGAGATTCTGCTGCTAATCCATGTACTATTTTTGTGTAAATCCTTGGTCATGTGCACGCAGGCTACAAAAGGATCTAGCCAACTGCTATCATGTTGATCTTCTGGAAGTCTGTATGTAGCAGTTACTAGTCCTAGATTAACTTATTATCTGTTCTTAAATTGCCTAAAATGTAAACTCGTCAATCTTCTAATGAGGTAACAGGTTAAGTCAAATATTAGAAGTTTTGAGTATGTACAGGTGTATATAAAGAGAAGCAATTCTGCCTACAAGTCTGGATGCTCCTACTTGAAGTTTACTTTTCGGTAGGTAGCATGTAGTAATACAGAATATATTGCAAGAAATCTATATAAGAACAAAGTACTTCAGATTTACAGGGTTAGGGTTTTTTGTTCATGTTTGCATCATGCAAATTCTTGTGTAGATGTTTAGAACTGGGTCAGTCCTATCCTGGGTGGGACAATCTAAGACATTTGTATTAAAAGCTTTAAGTGATAGTTAATTGCTCTTGGACTGAGAATTCCAAGCTTTCTGACATTACTCAAGTAACTTAAGTCTATGTTGCTCATTGTAAAACTAAAGAGGATTAAAATGAGTACTTAATGTGGAGTTTTATTTTTTTAGAAGGCAGGAGACCTTTGTTTGGGATTACAGTAACTGGAATAGTTCCCTGTGAGTAATTAAAGATTGAATTCAGTAATTTGATTATACTTCCTGATGCATAGTAGCCCATATACCGTCTTAAGTGTGACCACAACCTAAATTCTCTTCTGCTGAACCTAATGCTGCTTCAGACTGGAAAAACATAGGTTAGCTGAAAAGAAATTTAATTATGGATGGTGGTACCCAATATTTCAGATGTAATGCTAAGAAAATTGTTGGGTTAACACTGTTAGGAAATTTCTGTTGGAGCTCACTGCAACTTCTGGAAGGACTAAGGATAGTTAAGGGCTATGTTGAAGTCTGGATTCAAGGCTATATCAGTGAATACTGCAGTATGGACAAACCCAGTCCAGAAGGCTCCACGCCAAAGCCTAGCTACAGCAAGTCTAAACACAGCTGGCACAACCAAACCCAGCTCTTTGGGATAAAAGGCTGGTTGATCCACTGGGGTTGATCTCCATGACAAAGGCAAACTGAGTTACTGTTAGCTCTTTGAAGCTACACCTTTATCAAAGCAACCACTGGAATCTACATTTCTGAAACTTAGAAGTTTCGCTATGAATATGAATAGAATTACAGAATAGTAGTTCTATCTCTGTGTTTCAAGTGTAAACTAATAACAGCAATACTGTCTTGCAGTACCTCACAAAGCAAGTGGAGCTCTTGCGTCAGATGAATGATCAGCATGCCAAAGTCTATGAGCAGCTGGATGTGACAGCAAGAGAGCTGGAAGACACTAACCAAAAACTAGTTGCAGACAGTAGAGCTTCTCAACAAAAGATATTAAGGTAAACTTTTACTAGATCCTTCCTAGATAATGTGAAAAAAGCACTCCAAGTGTATTTTTGTGTAGTTATTGGGTGGCCAGCTCTGTCTAGTGGTGTTCTACAGTACTGTTAAATTGGAAGGATAGTGTTTTTTAAAGGTCTTTCAGGGCCAAAGAACAGCCTTCAGAGAAGAAAACACACTATAAGGGGATGGGAAGTTCACATCTACTTGATTAAACACTCAAATGTTTTTCACCTTTTAGTTTGACAGAGACTATTGAATACCTGCAAACGCACATAGATGACCTGCAACGACAAGTAGAAGAACTCAAAAAGCCTGGGCGAGGCCGGATGAACCATGAGAGATCTGACCAGCCAAGATCAATGCATAGTTTCTCATGTTTGAAGGAGCTGTATGATCTTCGCCAGTAAGACTTTTTACCTTGCACAGCAAAGATAATACTGAAATTATTTTATGCAAAGCTCTAAAAACTAAGACAAGCACAGAGGTGAAACAAGCTAGCAGAAAAACCTCTGATGTTCACAACTTATCAAAGCACCTGCACAGTCCTGCACTATGTGGTGGTGCCACTTCTTCTGGCATACTTCTCGACTACATTAGTATTTGTATGAAAGGAACTGCCTTGAAGGGTTCTCTCCCAAAGTCTCCAACCATATCAAATTGCAGCCCAGAAAGTTTACGGCAATTTGCACCCTGATTTTTTTTTTTTTTTTTTAGTCAAAACCAGGCAGATAATCTGAAAAACAAACATTCTACATGCAAAATATTTTCTGTAACTTACCTTTTCCTTGGATGTCTGTGGATATTTTCTTGTCAAGGAAAGCAAGATTCCTGCAAGAGCCTACTTGAATTTAAACTGGTAAAAATGATGCTTAGGCTGGTAAAATGGTGCCTGGAGCTCTAGGCTGCTTTTTTAATTTAGAGCAGTTTTCCCCAGTTGAATGGCATTAGTCTGCCCATCAGGACAACCACCTGGGGTGAAAGCTCAGACTAGCTTCAGTCCTAGAAAGTTTACTTACGAAATGAAAGGTAATTTCACAAGTGAAGGACTTCCATAGACACAAAAGCCTATGGAGGCTCCATAGGCTTTTGTGTCTGGGCTTAAGCACAACGTGGAGGTAGGGCTGTAGAATAAATCCATACATCCAAAAGCAAGTTATTTCTTGATAATTTAATTAAGTGGATTCCTTCAAATTGCCCAAGGCTTGTGGAAGTACCAGGCTACAGAATTGCCTTGTCAAATTTAATGCTTGTTTCCGCAATCAACAGTGTAAGTGCTGTGGAAAAAAAAATCTGAGTGTCTGAGTACTGTGTGACATGGAGGCAATGTTTAAATAAACTTAAATTACTGGTCTAATTATTCAGTAAGGTTGTCTGTAACCCGAAACTGTTCCTAAGCTGCCATTCTGCTTAAGATGGAAGGCTTGATTTGATGGCATATCAGTATTCACAAACTCTGCTCTGATGATTAAATGGACAGACAGGTTAGTAAAATCACTACTATATGTACTTTGAGGTGTGTTAGCACCTCGTTAAAAATCTGTTAAAATCAGATTAGTTTAAATCTGTCATTAGTTACCCAGGACTGGAGGTCTTTAGGAGGTGTGGTCAGCTGTACTTCCTACATTTGATAATGCTTATTTTGTTTCTGCAGGTATTTTGTTTATGACCATGTGTTTGCAGAAAAGATTACTTCGATGGATAGTCAGCTGAGTCCTCTAGAAGAAGAAAATGAGAACTTAAAAAAGGCAGTTACAGTTCTGCAAGCCCAACTGAACCTAGAAAAAGAGAAGAGGGTAACAATGGAAGAGGAATATAGTCTTATGGTAAAAGAAAATTGTGACCTTGAACAGAGGCTTGCCGATATAGACTTGTATCGGGCTCGTGCAGAGGAGTTGGAAGTGGAAGTAGCTGAAATGCGACAAATACTTCAGTCTGAAAACACATTACATAAAACAGAGAAATTGGTGCCAGAATCCTTTTTCATTTCATTCAAGGAGCCTTTAGAAAGGGAGCTTGGTCAGAACCCAGCAGATGATGGGCTTCTGATTGTATCAGAGTTTGAGAAGAAGGCACTGAAACGGAGCAGCAGTGAAACCTTCCTGAGCAGTGCTGCAGGGGGAGACATTCTAAGGGACCACGAAGAAACATGTATTAGAAGAGCTGAAGCTGTGAAACAGCGAGGAGTCTCTGTACTTAATGAAGTTGATGCTCAGTACAATGCTCTGAAAGTGAAGTATGAGGAACTTTTGAAGAGGTGTCAAATGGCTGAAGATTCTTTGAAAAACAAGGCTGTACAAACACCGAAGCAGTATTCCAAAGACCTAACTGTGGGGAATACCCAGTATGATCTTCCAACTAGCAACCAAGAATTCACAAATGTGGAGTTAAGTGACTCTCCCACAAATGCTCTTCCTGAATATAAAGCACTCTTCAAGGAAATTTTTAGCTGTATCAAAAAAACAAAGGAAGAAATAGATGAACACAGAGCTAAGTACAAGTCCCTCTCCTCTCAGCCGTAACATTGGACATGCTGATGATGTGTTTTCTATTGACGACTGATCTATCAGTCAAGAAGGGGAAAACCTTTATACTGATGTCAGAAGGCCCCTTATACAATGTATTTCTTGAGCACTCAAAATGAATGTTTTGAATTGGTTTGTAGGCCTGTAGTTAACAATCTAGTTAGTTAACAGCTAGTCTCCCTATACCTACGTAGCAATAGGTTAAATGTTGTTTAGCACTGTCACACAAACTAGTGGTTGTAAAGCAAGCAAACATCATAGCTTAATACTACACTACTACTTCATACTACACTTAATCTCCGGCCAGAGCAGTTAACCGACTAGTTTCCTTAGTCCACTTAAAAAAGCAACAGAGCTAAGAAATCTGTATTCTCACAAAGAGCCAAACTAAAGCTTTCCTTTGGTTTACACTGATGATCTAGCCCTGTAACTATATCTCCATGGAAAATAAGTAAAACCAAAGCCCATGACCAGTGTCCTGGGCAGCCTCTCCTCAGTTACTGAGAATGAAGGTAGCAGTCTAGCTGAGCTTGCTTTGGCAGGGAGGTGGAAAGCTGGCACAGCAGCCTCAACTGTGCTTGGTTTAAGCTAGTACCATGTTTTCACATGCAGTAAGCTCTCCCCCAATTAGTATAAATGTCTTCCTATTAAGAAAGGATTTGATGTAAAGTTTGCGTGGCTTTTTAGGTATGGTTTCTTATGTAGGGCACTTTGTCTGAAGGCAAGATACTGTGAATTGATGATATACGTCATTTGGGACCTACTGTTCTTTGGTGGAATGTCTGCAAAGTACATTTTTATGTGTATTTGGTAAGATAGAAAGTTGCAATTTAGCTATTTAACTTTAGGAGTAGTATTGATGTAGTGGGATAGCTTTTAATCTTACATACCACAAACTCCAAGTCCTTGAAGGAGACGGGCCAGGTGAAAACTTATCACATTGTTTTGTCTCTTGCTACCAGTGTCAGCTTCTGTAGATGATTCCATGCTGCCTGGGGGGTGGGAGGATGGACACAACTCTGCCAGAACACATCCTGCTGAAAACAGGGGACCATGCTCTTGTTCTTCCTCCCCTTCTCCACTCCCTAATAATAATCTATATATACTGAAATTCTGAAAAGCAAAGACCATGAAGTATGTTCTTTAAAACTGCTTCAAAGTCCTAAGAAAACAAAGGTTAAGAGATTAAAAGGGGGAAGGCACAACAAAAGGTGACATCCTTTTCCTTATTGAAGGTTGTTGGGATCAACTGTCTGCCTGAGTTGCTGTGATACACCAAACCATAGACAAAGAATGTTGACATTTCTCAGTGTTGGTTCAACTGCTGCTGTTGCAGTTTGCCTTATGTTGTACCCTGCTGAGCTTGTGGATAGCTGTCCTTCAGCTGCAGTATTAAGACTTTGTTTTGTGGGAGTTTCTCTAAAACATGTATTGCATTTTGAGGATTATTTAAAAATGGGAATCTGACCCTTCTGTCAAGCCACATGTGTAGCTAGTAATTACACCCATGTGTGCCAGTAGGGAACCAGTAAACTAGTTGCAGATGGCACCTGTGTTATCTAGTCTTGCATCTTTCCCATGTGGCTCAAATGGAGTTCCCATTACAGTTGTATTTTTAAAAAGGTTTTGTCATATGGAAAAGGACAGGCCTATCTAGGATAGAAATCGGGGGGGACTGAAGTAGTTTCTCCTCAGTGTTGTGGTGTTTGTCAGTGCTGTTCAAAAAGGAGGGGAAAACCCAAAAAAGGCAGAAAAGCTGCTGTTTCTGCCATCAGGTTAACTGTACTGTCACTGTTTCCTTAACACTTGGATCTGTATCACCTGGAGGTCTGCCCTGATTCAGGTATGGGGAAGCAGTAACCCTACATGAGAAAAGTATGGCATGTTACTCACAAACCCTTTACGGCTCCCTCCTCACTGCTTTAGGGGAAGGGGGATCCACACCTGCTGAACTAGAGGACATGTAAAATTCATATTTTGGTGAAATGGGTGATCTCCAATGGGTTGTTACTGTTGGCTAATTTTGAGTACTTTATATACACCATTTTTATGCTTTAAAAATACCAAAAACATCCTCGGCTTTCCACAGAACTACTTGACTCTTGTGCAGTGTAACTTCCCCTTGGCTACCTGTGCCAGTGCTTGGCTCTGGCTGTACTGTACTTTAACCTTAACTGTACATATTATGCAATAAAAAACTCTAAGGCTGGGCTCTGCTTTCATAACCTCTCTCAGACTTTGGCCTTCCTCAAGGGCAGCTTTAAAATGCAGCCACAGGTATCGCTCTGGCAACAGGGCTGTGCTGGGTGCATGCCACCAACCAAGACAAAGGCTGTAGAAGATTCCTGATCTTAAAACACCTCCCTGATATATTGATGTAGTTAATAAAGTACACTAGCATATTAATTAAGGTACAGTTTTAGCAATTTAAAAATACTTTCAATAGAAATGTGAAATGCTGTAAGTATGGTAACAATATTCTTAGCCAAGCTTACCTGGATTAACTACCTTAATCTGC
This sequence comes from Lathamus discolor, assembly GCF_037157495.1. Lineage (NCBI taxonomy): Eukaryota > Metazoa > Chordata > Aves > Psittaciformes > Psittacidae > Lathamus > Lathamus discolor. Next base: position 84,033,560 of record NC_088889.1, on the reverse strand, counting down.
TTATTTTAGTCAACAACTCAACTTGCCTTTTCAGAGCATAAGTAGATGAAATTAATAGAATCTCCTTGAGCTTCTCATGTGATGGAAAGTATTGCAAAGAACATCATCAGTAAAGTAACCGTCTTGTACAGTGCTTGCACAGTAGGATATTCCTTAACCATATCGCAGCTAGGCTTCCATGACAAACCTGCAACAGAGAGTGGTTACCACATCCTGCACAACAGACCCTTAGCTCAACAGCTACCTCTGGCTACACCTTGCAGCCCACAGTGCAAGCAGAATGATGTAAAGCAGTTCACTATCTACCTCTAACCTCTACTAAAACAATTCCTGACCTTCCCTTCCTCTGTAAGCCTTCAGGCCCCAAAAAGGAGCGGGTGCGCCTTCCGTTTCTTCTTGGACAAATACAAGGCTGGGTAGAATTGACCTTTGAGATAAAATTTTATTTAAAAAATTACACAAAATAGAGGTTTTACATTGTTGCCCTGTGACAACTATAGGTGGATGCCTTCCAGAGGGTGCACTCAGCTACTTACCTCACTGCGTTTGCACTCTAATTCAAAAAGTCCCCCAAACAAAACCTGCACCACTAAAAGCAATCCAGTAGTTCTGCATCTCTTCTAAATGCAGGTGCTTTTCCAAATGACTCATTGCACAGACAACCGGCAAGAACAGTCACTATGTAATACAGAGCTCAAAGATTTTGTCCCCCCCCTCCCTGGCATTTCCATGAACATGACTGTCTTCTCTTTTTATACAGAGAGGGCTGCAAGGGCTGTTACAATGCTCAGCCTGAAGCATGAGCATCAAGGTATTTAACAAAAACTGGCATTACTTATAAAGTATTAGATCATGATTTTTCCATCATGTCTGTGTCAGTATATGGTTTTATTTCTTTGTAACGAAACAGAACAAGAATTGAAATACATTAGAAGTCCACAATTAATCAAGCTGCAGACAGGGTCCCATGTTGTTCTCCCAGTTGCTCTTGCACCTAGGGGGCCATGCAGACAAGGGTGTGAGCATGTTGGGATGTCAGTGACTGTCTTGCCTGCAACGCCCGGGTCCCCCAAAGTAGGTCAGGTCCTGCCCCGCACTCCTGAGGTCACGGCATTACTCTGTGCCGCATGCTGCAGGTTTCCTCTTTTGTCCTTGAGATCACTTGAAACCGCTACCACCACTGTCAGGACTGCACTGTCCCCTTAAGATACCACATTCCACCGTAGCTCACACAGCAGTCCTGGGGAGACAGGGAAAGTGTGTAAGGTGCTGGGAGCCATGGTCCGGCTTTGGGACAGTTTATGATAAGTGTCTCCTGTCCAGTGCACAACAGCATGAATCAGAAGCAACAGGTTATCTCCACCCTAAGACCATATAGTTTAAATGAAGATAACAGACATGAGAGGGGGAAGGCTGAGAGGATACACGGACAAACAATGCAGTGGCAGCAAGAAAGCAGGCTTTCAGGGGGAGAAGATGGGGGCTGCACAGCAGCCAGCTTGACAGAGAGTGAGGACAAAGGGCACTGAGGGATATGCAGGCTGAAGCTCAGGTGGAGAGGCTAAAGGAAGCAATGGAAAGGGCTGAAATGTAAAAGCAGTCACCAGGTCTTTCTTAAGAAACAACTTTCTACAATAATGAATTGTTGCACCTCATACCCGTGCTTTGGTATTCTAACCACATGTCTGCCATGCTTACAGCAGGTAAGCACCACAGCAAAGGAGTTCACTAAGTGGGTTTTCTTGTGGCTCACTTTCTTCTATTGGATGAGCACCAAGTCTCTCAACTTCTAAGCTAATGCCTTCTCTTTCTTTTGCTCCCACCCTCCCATTTAGATAATTGGACACAGGCTTAAGTACTGGTACCAGACAGATGCTGCAGAGCTTAAAGGGGAAAAGGTATCTTATTTTGTGAAGTCTTGGGACTTGCACATTGCAAAAACAAATATAAAAATTAAGTGTAGAGGGTAGAAAGAGGGTTTGCAGACTTGATCTGCAGATGCAAGAATACAAACCCTGTCGGCCTATTCCTCTGTGTATAAAAAAGGAGCACACACAGATGGGGAAATAGAAGTCAACAAATCCAATTACACTCAAAGAGGAATCCACTCTCTTGTGGCTTAAAGAAGCCAGAGAATCTTCCTGTTCCATTAAATCATACTTCTACATTTTATTTCAGAAATAAAGATAATTTCACATAGCTCTGTGACAAATGTATTCGTGGCAAAGCAGCCCGGCACAACACAAAGCTGGCTGCACAACCATTTAGTGACTTACAGAGGAAGGTATTTTTTCTAGAAGTAGGTTATCTGTTAAATAGCAACAGTACCATGAAAAACTAATGCCAGTACATTGTCTAGATGTTCCAGGAGAGCTGATATTTGAGCCCATCTAGTCGCTTGACAGATCTCCCCAGCACAGGCAAGCCACATGAAATACTCTTGAGCAGGCAGAAACATCTGAGCTTATTTTAATGCTAAGACAACCAGGCTCTTTCAAGCAAGACCAGTTTGCTTATTATCACAGCAACAGATCTGTAATTTTTCAAATATGCTATTATTCTGTTTGTAAATCCCGATGTAATAAAGAACTTAAGCACTTCTCTCACTGAAGTGGGTGACAGTAAGCAAAGGCCCAGTGACAATGATTAAAGTATTACTTCAGCTGGCAGCTTTCTACTTAGCCCTCCTGCATCGCTTTTAAAGCTTGTCAATCTTGGCCTGTATGGTCTGTACTTTATACCTTCAACTTCTTTTAGCAAGTAAATAGTGCATCTTCAAAGACAGAGATGAAAGGATTCAAATAAACATTCACAATGTGTTAACTATTACTTAGCCTGCTTGTTTTGGCTAGGGTTTTGCTCTGTACACTCCTGCATGTCCTACTACAGGATGAAATGCATTTCCTTCTCGATATGTGGCACTTGTGCCCTTCAGCATTCATTCACCAGCACTCAGCTGGTAAACTTGGAGCGCTGTGCAGCACCCTCCCACCTCCTTCCTGTGTAACTCCACTCTATTGGAAAATAACTCTGAAGTATCACATTTACTATATTCTATTCTCTGGTGGTCCAAGATGACAAATAAAGATCTGTTGCAATAATATAAAATAACATGTGAGCCAAAACCACTACTCCTTGGAGGGAAAGACGGTAGAATGAGACAAGTGTATTTTTAAGAAAGTAAGCTGAAAACCAGGCTTTTTCCACACTCCAACTGTTCTATCATCCTTAGCATTTGTCAATCCAAGGTAGAATATGATCCTTTGCTCAAACTGAGCATTAAAAATTCATGCATTAATTGGATCAAACCCACAACAGAACAGAAACATACCTTTAACACTCTATCCACCTCCTGCTTGTTTAGATCTTCCCCACATTCTTGACTCAGCTGATTCTGGATCACATTCCTGCGCACTCGATAATTTTTCGAGAAGATTTCAAGCAAAACTTGGCGATGCTTTAAAGGAAAATGTATCATAAATACAGAGAGAACAAACACCTACCCTAACCCATCTACATATCACAACTGTACAAAACAGTCACTGAACTACATTAGTGGATTCTTTCATAATCCCAAAACCGTCCCACATCCATCTGCTCTCCAGCAGTGCTCTAGCCTCCAAGGGCTCTACAGAGATCTTTCCACGCCCCAGCCTGCACTGTCCTGTGACCTGGGGCACCTCCAAAGGTACAAGAACATGATGAAGAACGAGCTGCAACGTATTCCTCTCAAAAGCTTCTGGGAGTTCACTCTGGTCCACTCCAGCCAGGAGGCTGGATACTCCTTGACCCTTCCCTATCAGGATCTATTTAGATCATGGACGCAGAAGTTACGTTGTCCATCCACATTTTGTTAGGCACCTTCCCTTCCGCTTCATTGACTCTGATAGCAATTAAAACTCAGGAGATGCTCACATATGCTGTAGTAATTTCCTATTACAAGTATAAACAGATACATCAGGTAACAACATCATTTCATCTCTGGTTAATGTTGCACTACCATCAGGCAAGAAAAAATTGGACCAGATCCTGGTGTGAGGCCTGGGTCAGTGAATATTTTCTCTTTGCAGCTTCTAAATTACTTGTATTCCACTGAGCTAGTTGCTGACATGTATTGCCAACATATTATGTTGTTTCTACCCACACCTTGCCTTGACACAGCAATGATCACCCTGTGAGCTAAGAGCTTCCTCTCAGCTGGAAATAGGTTGGTATTGGAAACTGGACACTTCAGCAGGAAAAGAGGAAAACTGCTGTACCAGTCCCAGAAACACAAATTCAAACAATGCCAAATGCTCAACAAACATATATTTGGGAATGTCACTTCTTTTTATCTTTACCTGATCATAAGTGTCACCAGCTTCCCAAAGTGCATAGACCTTTAATTCATCTGGTGAAGCAGCAGTCTGTGGAGGAAACTGAGAAGAACAGCCTGTTAAAAATAACCATCTATTTAATGAGTTCCACTTAATGATTCCATGATACAGTATCCCTGGACACTAATTACTGAATCAAAAATGTCATTGCCATGTAATGAGAACTGCTGAAACAACATAAGCTTCTCTCCCATTCCACATTAGAAGGGGTAACCTTGCTCTGGCAGCCCCCATGCCTCCTCAGGCATGGCCTGTCCTGCAGCCATGGGGCAGACACCTTCTCACAGGCCCAGTAACTTCAGCAGAGACATCATCTGTGTCAAACCTGTCCTGCTGGTGATCCTGAAGCACACAGACCCCAAATTAATGAGGGCTAACTATGGTATAGGGAATGGGATGAGCATGCACCGCAGTGTGTGCCTTGACATACCCAAGCTATGTTTAACTGATGCTTCTGGTGGAGTAATCCACACCACTGCCATGTCTGGCACACAGCCAGTCTTTTCAGAGCTTTAAAAGGAACTGCTGGGCACACTGGAATCCCATGTTTTTTGCAGGAGGACTGCTTCCCACTGGTGGAGGGTCAACTGCCAATACCAGAACAATCGCAGGGCCTGGACCTTAGCCAGTATCTCATGGCAGGACATCTAGATTTTTCCTGTCCACCAGCATTTGCTTCCAGACCATCCAGAGCAGTGGTCAACTGAGAGTACCAAGTGCACTGCAGGGTCTTTCTAGAGGTTTTTACATTTCCAGTGGCAGGTTTTAGAGATTCAGACTGCTTCACTAATCCCAAATTGGTGTCACTGTGCTTCTGCAGCATTGGTCATCTGTTCTGGGGCAGACTACATGACTCCAGAAGACTGAACACTGGTGTACAGTGAATGAGATACTTGCTCATTTCAGGCTCCAAAACTGAAGTGGATTTGGTTTTGCTTGTTTGTTCCCCCTCCAACATGTGCCAAGCTATAGCGAAATACATTTGTTTTTTCTGACGCAGAGGCCTCACACCCCTGCACACAGGACGGAACACAACTGCCTCCTCTGCATACCCCAAACCTCTGAAAAATAAAAAGCCATCCATTTGCCTTAGCATTTCCCCTTGGAGCAGTGACTAACAAACAATGCTGAATATGCTTTCATTCCTGACACACGTCTCATCGGTCACTAACAATTTCTTCCTTGCCAATCATCCAGATGACCTAAAATCAATCATCAATGAAAAGCTAACAAGCCAGCCCTGATTGTTCCAGTATCCCTCAATCCTGGTTGCTGGGACAAACCAAACCTTTTTTCCCAGCCTCATACACCACACCAACAGACTTGTGCATCACAGACTGAAAGACAAGCCTTTCCTTTCACATTCTGCCTCCAATCTTATTGCAAAGAGAAAGAGTTTTGTCCAGCAGGAACTGCCTGGTGGGATTAGCAGCTTTGGCTCTCATGTTGGTCCAAATAGCTGGAATACAACAAGATTTTATACTTGGTTTAGAGACAGGATTCAGGTTTATTTGGCTTCCAAAACCTGACATGATTCTTTTCCCGTAAGGATGTTTGCTTTTGGGGAACAGTATCTCTTGTAAGCTTCCAGCACAGATAAAATGGAATACTTTGGCTCCCCTCCAGAAAACAGATGCAGCAGGAAAGGCAGAGTGCAGGGCATCACGAGCACCCAACCATGAGCTGCTTCATCTGAGGAAGTTACTGAGCACAGACCTGGAGTGCAAACTCCTGCTTCAGCCACGCATCTGAAACGCAGCTGTGTTTGGCCATTCGGTGAGGAAACAGCTTCCAAACCAACACAATACTTATTTGGGAAGAAAACCCCACAGAATCTCCTCCTCCTGCCCAGCCTCACTCTGCAAACTGCAAACACTGCTGCCAACAGCGATCAACTGTCACACAAACCTGCTCTGTCTCACAATCCCACATGTCCCACTCCTTGCTGCTGTCACACAGACTGAGCACAGACGTCGGACATGCCAACAGCAACTCTGCAGAGGCACGCCATTCTGTCCAAACAGCTTTACTGTCTTGCCATCTTTACTGTCCCTTTGCCATTTTATGTTCATTATCTTAATTCTTCCAGTCTCACCCTGAAACAGCTCTTCACTGCATTAAAATCCTTCTCTAAAATACTTGCCCTATGCCCCTTTCTCTTCTAAGCCCCAGAGTGAGTGCGGGGCTTTCAGGAGACAAACTGCTGTCCCAGGTCCACAGGGCTGCCACGTTCAAACGGAAGCTCTCAGGGAGGAGCCCTTGGCTTTGGGATGTGTCTCACTCAAGCACTGAGCGCACACTAAAAATAACCACTGCCAGGCAGCTAAACCAGACAAAAAGAGGTTGAGTCTGCCAGAAAAGACTTATCGGCTCGATTAATCCTAAAGGTAAACTGTGGAGCTTTCCTTGCCAGGAGCCTGGCATCGGCACTAGCCCACAAGGCTCACCGTGAGCACACGACTGTATTCCTCTCCTGTTACCCTGGCCAGGCAGGATGCTGGCCAAGATTGCATCATTTCCTGATGCCTCAAAAATATCCTCAAGATTTGGGCAGAACCTTGCCACCGCACTGACCATGGGACGGAGCCAGCAGGAGCCAGTCACTCCCATGCACTCCACCAGGCTGCAGGAATGGGTGTAGGTACTCAGGAGCCAGATTCCTGCACAGATGTTTCCCATGGGGCTGGACACAGGCAAGCTCTGGACACATGCACACACAGACACTGTGAGCAGTGTCTGCTGAGGATGCCTCTACTCACCCTCTCTCGATGGCAGCAGCAGCTCCCTGCACTTTGGTGCATCTGCCCAGGATTCACTATTTCTCCACAAAGTGAGGACACTACAAAGCACAGCATCTTGCAGGTGACCCACAGCCTCATCTGCAGCTGGAGTGGCATCTCTTCTGGCTCCCCACAAATACTATATATCTGCTTGGGTGCAGTTAGTCAGCTTTTTACTAAATGCAGGATTTTTACTGGTAAGGTTTCAACTGCCGTTTTCAGCAACATGTGCTCTATAATAGGGCAGCGCGCAAGCCAAGGGTCTCTTCACCCCCCACAGAACATCATTTTAATTACCCCAGATCATTGATTTTTATCACCAAAGCACTTTCAATTACAGAAAACTAATGTGCAACTCTGCAATCCCATGCTGAACAACGCTGCAGGCTTTCCCTGAGCTCGGGCACCCTCACAGCTTCTGACAAAACTGTCTAGGGGAACAGTCAAGAAAAATCCAAGCGTATGAGCCCATGTAAGGAGCAAAACCAGCCCAAGCACCTTTGCCAGCTACACAGAGCATCAGGAGGCTTGGGGGTAATGATTTACATTGCAGATAACAGCACAGGCTTATACAGGCTCCTGCACCAGATCTCAAGCTTTGCAGTAAATTCTGGGTTGGCAGAACTAAAACTTAGAGCAGACCTCCAGCAAGAGACATTCCAATGGCCACTTCTGTACCTCTGCAGATCTCCTGTGACAGGGTTTACCAGACAGAAGGAAGTTTCCAACTACCTCTCTTCAGGATTTTATTTTGGTTGACTTTTGAAAAAACTATCCCACTTTCACTCTTCACAGCCTTTAAGCCAAGAGTGGATGGCATCACTTCCAAAAATCCCACGATTTCCAGTGCAAACAAGCCCCAGCCTCAAGTAACAGGGCAGCAATGACCTCAGCTATTTACCATCAGCATGGCAAGGGCACACACTACACCCTGTACAAATGAGAACCTAGCCAGCACTAGGAGGCAATTCCAGGCAAACATTACGCCAGGACTTAGAAGCTGTCAGGAGAGAAAGCAGAAAGTACTGAAATCCATGGTCTCCCTCACGACATTTCAAGTCTGTTACTCGGCTCCAAGGTGCCACGACACGTACTCTGCACATAATTGAACATGTTATTTCTGCAACCCCCTCAGTAGCAACCCTCACTCCTTAGCTGGGCATCAGCTCCCATGCTCCAGACTCTCGTCAGCCTGCCTGCTTCCTGCTCTTTCTGCCTTGCCTGCTCTTTCAAGCAGTTTGCACGTTCCTTCCTCTCTCCCCAAGGCAGCTGACTCCCAGGCTCTTTCAGGTTGCAACCCAATCAGCACTGTCTTGTAAAATTAATTTCCTTTTAGGCTCTTTCCCATGATGCCAAATTCGTTTTCCTTTCCTAAGCAATCGACTGTCACACAAACCTGCTCTGTCTCTCACAATCACACGTCATTTCCATAAAGACAAAGAAACAAAGACACCTCTGCACAGCCTAGGAGGAAAAGGCCTGACCAAGGAAACCTGCTACACAGAGAGTCTGTAACTTCCCAGAGCAATCTGCTGGGTGTGCCTTGCTGCTCCCAGGCTGGCAATGCCTCCCCCAGTCGTGCCTCTGTCCCTGAGAGAAGGAGCTTGTGAAACTCCAGGAGAAGCTGATGGGAATCTGGGACTGCCTTAGATCCTGTTAACAGGAGCAAGCTGGGACAGTGAGTCAGTGCAGCTCAACAGCTTGGACACGGACACAGTGCCCCAAAGACAGTTCAGCTATGCAGCATACCACAGAGCTAAGAAAGCAGAGTGTAGGGCCTGCCAGACAAACCTCCAGCAGCTTCAACATATCCAATATTGGACAGTTACTCAGAGCATTTCTGTCCTTCCAGTCCACCAGCACTGGACACACTTCTCAGCTCAGACATTTGACTGCCCCCCCCAGATCCTCCTCTCCAAAGCATACCAAGGGAAAAAGCATACTTACAGGCACCAAAATCTGTTTGCAGCCAGTGTCCAACACCATGTCCTGTAACATTTTGTCCGAAATGCCACTGAACAACGTATGTCCTGGAGGCAGACTGGCTAAGTGAAGGTTAAATAACCGTTTAAGCTCACTCAGGGTGAGTACAAACTGTTTCTTAAATGTTGATGACACAAATGCCTTCAGCTCTTGGGCTACCCTGTCAATGCAGCCTCCAGGCAAGTGGCCATTTAGAGAGTCCATGGAGTCCTCCCTATGGAGGCCGTTGATGATGCCATTGTTCATGCCCTCATAAGCTGAGGTATCCATTGGCTCCTCATCACTCACAGGCTCCTCTTTAATGCGGATATTGGAAACATCCATCTTAGCCGAGGTGTCATTTGATTTCATCTCTGCCTTTTGCTTCTGGAACTCCTTCTCCAGCTGCCCATAGTTCTGCTTGACTTTTGCTTTAGCCATGTTGACCCTTTGCTCCCCAGGAACCAGCAACGGATGACCTACCGAGAAACAAAAGATACCATAAATCTCACCATAACCAAGAGTTCCATTCTTGCAGAATGTTTCTTGAAGAGCTCATAATGAAATAAAATGAGGAAGCATCATGTGCTTGTGAAATCTATAGCATAAAACCAGTATGCTCATTTTACTTTAGTTTTGGGTTTTTTTCTGTGGTTTGTTTGAGGGAGGGGGGAATGTTAAACATGTTGACAGTTGTAAGCCAGATGCTTGGAGAAGGGTATTCCAGTTAAAGAATCTGAAGCCAAGACAAAGTGCATTTATTCCATCACTAGGACCTACAGAAGGCTGTTTACACATCTTCATTTGTGACCCAAATGCTTCCTTGCCCAACAGATTTCCTTTTTTTGTGTGTTTTTGTGTCTGTCTGTGTGTTTTGGAATATCTAGTGGCTGGTGGGCCCTGCTTCAGCTACTGCCAGAGCCAGCATAACGATGGTACAGTGAGGAGAGTGAAGGGGTTAACAGTGAACGTGAACACCCTTTTAGCATGAGGTGCACAGTGAGGTGCTCACTTTCATAGAGAGACTGTCTTCTGAGTATTACCACCCAGTGACAGGGAGAAAGAGACAGGAGAGAGACCTTTTCCATGCTATCCTGCGCCTCTCTGCCTGTGTCCTCTCCACACCCAGCTATTCAAAGGTGAAAGGAAGGGGCGTGTGTCTGCGGCAGAGGAAACTAGTCTCAAAGCCAAAGGAAGGAGTGCTGTATTTAAGGCAAAAGCATGCACAGCACACATGCCGTTATCTTCTCTGCTGTTAGGCTTGCTAATCCTCTCCAAATAACCCAACACCTAATCCTTCCAAGCAGATCAGACACAGGGTATTGAAATGGATTCATATGCTCATTTTTCAGTTCTGCTTACACTCTGCACTGGCTCCAGTGTCTGGCAATGAGCCCAGTGCCTAGTTAAAACTCTCTGGAATCTCCAGTTTTCACAATTTTAGGCTTATAAGCAGCTACTTTAATACTCTCTCACTAGCATCAGTGATGGGAGAAGGATGTCAAAGAGACAGCTTCACACCTCCTCACAGCCCCCTGCCAAACACATTCTTCATTAATTGCTCAGCCCTCAATCACACCACAGAGGGCACAGTGCAAATCAGAGGAAATGAAATAAAAATATCACCTCATGCACATTAGCTTGCAAACTGAGAGGTGAGAATTACTTGTGCACTGGCCCTGCCCTCTCTTCATGAGCTGTTTACACCCCTACATTATACAAGCTGCCTTAAATGAAGTGGTGGATAACAGAACCAGCTGATCTTACACTATCAAATACTGAGTCCCCAGTGCCAAGGATCCTCCCTGCTCTGCTACAAGGATGCTACAGTAAGTTTGTGTTACCCCAACAACAGTGATGTTAGTACAGACCAAGATCTGCCTCAAATAATCTAGAGGAAATCACAAGAAAGGAAAAATACTAAACAAAACAAGACCAGTCGCCACCACGTTCAAAACCAGAGAGGAACACCAAAACATCAGGATATCCAAGCACAATTCCATTTACCTGATTGTGCCTCTTGAGTCTTTGGTGTCAAGTGCTCCTTTAAGAGATTATAGACCTTTTCTAATCTGAAAGACAAAGATAAAATATACCAGTTTCAGTTTTGCTTCCATGCAGCCACACCACCTTTAGCCATCAGCTAGAACACTTAAATTTCTCCAGGGAGGCAAGGAACAGGAATTACTTGAGCAATGCAGTGCCACCTCCCACCACACCACTGCCTAGTGACTGTGAGAGGAAAACCTTCAGGGCAATGCAGATGAAAGTATCCATCAATCTCTACAGAAACTTTATACAAGATACTTCTCTGCTTGTGGCATACTCCCCAAAATAAAACAAGTTATTTACTTAGCCTGAATGCCCATCCACAGCATATGCTGCCTCTGAACTATATCTGGATGCTTCTTAACAAAGTCTTCATCATAAGGGAGCATGAACTCCCAACCTTTGTTTATTCTGGCCACAGACATGTGCTCCAGGAAGTCTTTCACATCTTCTGGGCAGAGCTAAAAGAAAAACCAAAAGCATACATAATAAGTAAGACAATTTACACAAAATATACGCAGCTATGCTGATCTGGTATGTATGGGGCACCTCCATGAATATACACCCAGCTAAGTCAGAGACACTCATCCTTCTCTGCCACACCAACACTTTCACACAATGTTAAAAGAACAGGACTTCAGAGAGCAGTGGTGATGTATCACCTGAGAGTCAAATAGCTCCTGGCATGTTTTGTGAAGAAAAGGGAGTTTCCAAGCTGAGATGAAAAGACTCTTTTGTGAAGAGAATCATATTCTACAATGTTAATCTTATTTGAGAGCTGCAGGTCAGACATGCTCCATCTACACATGAACAGCTTTTAAGCAGCGCTGGATCTTACATTCCGAAAGTAGATGGTCTGTGCATAAACTGATTTGTAGTTTATAATTTCCTTAAAATAAAGTAAAATTATTTTTTTGTTCTCTTTATATTTCTCATTCATTTGCCAGTTTTAAGAAAATATTCAGGTGCCTGAGATGCTTTAAAGCTTTTATTCAATGCTAGTAAGTGGCAACTGCTAACAGGAGTTGCTTTTTTATAACACACCCAAAGAACAGCGTGGACTGCACAAGCACTCATCTGTTCTGGTGCACAATCAGGCAGCCTAACTCAAGTGTCCAGCTTTCCACTGAAACAGATGAGGGGACAAGATGCATTCCAGTCACCCAGCTACAGGACCAGTCATAGCCTGTGAAGTAGCGGTAACTGTGGGAGCTGCTGGAAATACTTCTAAACAAAAGTATGCATTTACACCTGTTCCAAAGTGAAGTCATGCCTGGAGAGCAACACTGCATGTCAGCAGTAATGCAGACACTATGAACCAGAGAGAAGGCTGCAGCATCCACTACCAACTGACAGACAAAGCCCAACACTCATCACCAGCTTCTGATTTAGGAGAAAAAAACATCACTCACTTTTGTAACTGCTGCCACTTCCTTTCTCACAACCCAGCGGTCCCGTGTGAACTTCCACATCTAGGAAGGGAACAGAGGAGAAAAACCTAGCAACTGTATTCAGCAGTTGTTTTACTGAAGTTGTAGTAACAACCTGTTCAATGATGTTACCAGAAACATTGAAACCCAGTTCCTTTCAAGAATATGGAAGTAGGTGATTCTTGGTCAGGTAGCGGCAAAACACTTTCTGGCCTCAAATGGCCATGAACACAGTATCAAAAGCTTTGAGAATCCATGGTTTGCCTTGGTGAACCTGTGACTACAAAAGCCAAAAGACTACAAAATACAAAATGAAGAATTTCTTTAACTCAAATTTCAGTTAATTTCCAAGAAACAGAAAAGGAAGATTCACTGCAGGGATGCTGGGACTCCAGAAGCCACACCTGAGGCTCAGCTTCTCACATACTTAATCAACCTAAAGAAACTGTTCAGCCACTTTCGTCAATGCAGGGGCCTGTAGAGGCTGATCACTGTTGCCTTTCTGCAGCACACAGCCCCCTAGAAAATGCTCGTTCCCGTCTTCAGTGCCCATCACATTGAGTTACAGTTATGCAGATGGCCTGTCACTCATGCTTGCCCCCAGCTAATGGAAAGCCAGGTGCTCTGGAAAGCAGCTCCTAAGTTCTAATATCCCGAGAGGCTGCTGCCGAGAGCAGGCTAACAGGATACATGAGGACTTGGGGCAGAACACTGAACATGACCTTGACTTCTTCCTGTCTCCATTTAAATAGACTGCAACCTCTTTTAGTCCGTGTGTATTAATAATGTTGTGAAGAATTCAAAATCTCATTACTGCCAATTTCTTCCTGCCCTATGACATCATCTCTGCATCCTTCTCTGATTCAGCTTCTCTCTGCCCACAAGCACGTAAAACCACCACGCTCACTCTAGGGCACAGGGCACTTATTTTAAAGCACAAGATGCTGCTGTCCTAAGGGAGTAGATCTATCAGCTCTCCTTGCATGCAACTCCGAAGTAGCCCTTTACCCTCAACTAGAACCAACGGTACTGATGTCCTCAATTTATTTATGTGAGAATCTGGGGAACAAACAGAAGCTTTTAGAAAGAGGCACAAATTACTCTTCCTCCTCCCCAAAGCACAGTGAGGACCAGGTGGACAGTGAAAGTCACTACTGGCCATAAATATCTTTTGGCATTATTACTTTACACAAATACATACAGAGAAATAAAGTTCACTTTTTAAGCTAGAGCACATTTTCTCCACAGATGCAACACAGCATTACATACTATCGCTGAGCCTTATGATCAAACATTTTACTTTGTCTGAAAGCCAGAAATATGTTTCTATTTTCCAGCATTTTAACTTTTTCCCTGTTTAGAGCTAATCAGCAGTTTACTTTGAGATCAATGCAGATCCATTTTTTCATGTAGTATATTTGACATAATTCAAACAAAAATAATTTATCTTTACATCTTAATCACTAAACCACTGATGCTTACTTAACTGAGCATAATAATTTCTGGTACTTAGGACTTTACAAATGACGTGTCACCTAATCTGCTATGTCCTGAAGACTTATGTCACTGGGTCACACCTGAACCCAGGTCTCCAAATGGCGGTGTCCTGGGCAGACATCAAGGCACAATCAAAAGTCAGCTTCAATCACCATCAGTTTTATCTTATACTAGTACTGTAATTTCCTTAAAGTCTCATACACAGCATGCTGCTATGCAGAGCTAAATCTCAGAAACAAACTGCAAACAAGGAGAACAGTCAGGTCTAACTGAAAGAAATCAGAGCAATGCACCTGTCACCTTCTCTGATGGCGGAAGCCATAAACTGATTATGAACTTAGGAACCACTTAGGAACTTAATTCTTTCCATAGTTAGCGAAAATAAACACAATGCAGAGGTTGTTCCTTTCTACTGTGGTTACGTGTGCTTACAAGACCTGTATTCATTTCACTTCCATGTGCAGCTACTGCTCACAAAAGGCGCCTGGAACAAAGTCCTTTCACTGATTAGCAGCTCTGGGGAATAAAGTCCTTTTTAAAGATCAACAGTGCATGCTAAGGGAGCACAAGGCTTACCCACACTGCCCTTGTGAGACCTCACAGTCCTGAGCCTGAGGAAATAGATCTGGGGAAACAAGTACTTTATTATCCAGTCCTGGCTTTTCTGTAAGCCCTGCATTGCGGGGTTATGTGATAGGGGCTCTACAGCATGTATTAGAAATGGATGAATACTGTTAATGACAGAGGATCTGAACCTGCCAACCAGCAACAATGTCAATCTACACCAATACTCCCACGACAGACTTCAGGATTAGAGCACAAATGATTTCCTTGGAGGAAACACCTTACTGCAGTACAGCAGGAGTTTTGCAATGCCATGGCATCTCAGGCAAACTTCACCTATGTTTTCCTTTAAGGACAACAAACACTGTTATACTTACAACAAAATCTCTCCCTCTACAGAGCACTTCTGCAGGGACTCCACTATGTGGACTAGAAGTATCTTTTGGATAGAGGACATCACTGTTAATTAAAAAAGAAAGACACGTTAGTTACTAGGTACTCCAGAAAAATGGCATCGGTGAAGATTAACGTAACAAACATGTCCTCCCTGTTCTGCAGTTAAATTATACCTTTATCCAAAGCCTAGTTTTCATTAAAGGAATTAATATTGGTGTAATTACACCATTGCAATTACACTAGTGCAAAAAGGCTTACACCAGCTAAGCATAGCCTTGTGGCTAGCAGATGCGTGCAACACAGGTAAAAGCTCTGCTTTGTTCTTGCAAAGCCTATCCCCCTATGGGCTGGTGTAAACAAGACCAGAGTGATCCTAAGAAATGCTTAGGCTAACCTAGTACGCAGCCTTGAAGGCAGCATTTAACCAAAATGCTGATGGATGGGCATAAGGGGTTTTTAATAAAGTCTTTCCCAGCAATCACAGGCTTAAGACAACAGCACTACAAAACGTCATGCTCAAACCTAACAACCCCGAGACCAAGATTAACCTGTGTCCTTGTCTGCTTGCAAGACCAACTGGATGACATTTGTAAGCATGCTAAGCGAAGCCTCAAGGCAGCCCTGGTTCATGATCTTGATCCTACCCAGGTCAAAGAAATGGGTCCCCTCTCCATCTAAAGCTCTGATGTGCACATGGGCTGCTCTGTACCCAACCATTCCAAACACGCCACATCTACTAAAGATACATACATCCATCTCAGACTAGTAGGAAAGAATGAGCTATAACATAAAAGCAATCTGAATGCTAATATACAATCTTTTAACATGTTTCCAGCTTCCTTTTGGAATAGCTGGAGGAACAGCAAGGGTTGTTGTTAAAACTGTTCATGTTGCTAATACAGGCCTGTATCACAACAGCTGAAACACATCCTGCTAACAGACCCAGACTGCTAGGTGGTGCTACTCAAACACAGAGAGCTATTCAGGAGACTGTAATTCTCTGCATGCAGTGCTCCACCCAGGTTAAAAAAAAAAACAACCAATCAACCCACAAACAAAACATCATACCACACTTTACACTTCAATTCCCAGTGGGATACTTTATCCTAATAAACAGGAGGATGATACAGAATCCATTTCATATGGTACACTCAGCACTCCATGCTTGATTTATTAAGCATGTAATGCCTTCCAGAGGATAGCTTTCAGCTGACAAGAGCAGCATCCACTGATGAACAACAAGGTGACTGCACAAAGATCTTTCTTTAGTGGAATTTAGCTAAGAAATACTATAGCTGCCATTGATTTAATTTTCTGTGTTTATATTTCACACTAATCTCTGGAAGAATTCAAGCAGTCCTCTCACAAAAGAACATGAGCAAAAACATCAAAACCCTGACATAGCTCAAATGCAAATATGGATTACATCACTGCTGAGCCATAATTTTAGCTA
The DNA here is from genome assembly GCF_037157495.1 of Lathamus discolor. NCBI lineage: Eukaryota > Metazoa > Chordata > Aves > Psittaciformes > Psittacidae > Lathamus > Lathamus discolor. The sequence continues at coordinate 84,017,053 of NC_088889.1, read as the reverse complement.
TGGTAGATATTTAGGTATTATCCTTTAATATCAATAATTTGAATTTTGAGTATCTGACTGGCCTAAAAAGCACCAAACCTTAATCAAGATTTTACCCTGCTGTGAGTTAAGCACATGGCTACTTTGGGACACAAGGAAGATGAGTATATAAGATCCATTGTTCTGATCCTCTCCTTAAAGCAGAAAACCATGTCCCAGTAACAAAGACGAACCATACCTCTTCACCACCCAGTTTCCCTGGACCAGCATTGCCACCTGCTGTATACAGCGGAGAACTGCCGTAGAGTCAGTCCCAGAGCCTAGCAAACTCATCAGATTCGCAAACGGCATGACCTTCACTGAAAAGCAAAATACAGACTAGATTAAGGGTTTCTTCAATGCATATGACACAGACTTAGATATATAAATCTAGGATTATTTACGTAGAAGTTCATGGTCAAAGTTGCAACTCAGAAAAAACCCAAAACCTAATTTCTACTAAGTTCCCCCCTGCACTACAGCCTTCATTTGCTCTGAAAGTATCTGCTAGTGTTGCAAAGTTGATTGGCCTAAATGGTCCCAGTTGATTAGATGAACTGGTCCCAAATTAATGCATTAATAAAATAAATAAAAATAAGCTATGCCTTTGGCAAAACAGACACCTGACAAGACAGGAAGGTTCTGAGGCAAAGTTCTCAGAATTTGCTCTCATCAGATAGTAAATCTGAAGAGACAAAGTAAAATTCCTAGATGACACTCATGATGCACATGTTACCGAAAACTCTCCAGAAAATCCCAAAGTGCAGCTTGTTGTGTGAGCCTCTGACTTACAATTTACACTCAGATCCCACATTCCAGAAGCTACCTGCTGAAACAGATGTATCCAGAAAGCTATCATCAGATTAGAAATTATTTTAAGACTAAATTGCCTGCAAACATACAGATGAGTAATCAGATCTGCTGTTACTGCTTTTCTGTGCACAGCAGGACTTCTTAAAGAAAAAGGCTCAGGATTTGGATTCTTCACAGAATCAAGAGAGCCAGACAGACTGTCTGGTGGGGTGGCAAAAGTGGCACTAGTAGAAAAGGTACCTTATCTGAGGCAATTAAAAGTCACAACATGCAAATGTATTACAAAAGCTACAAACCATTCTTCATCAGGATCTTGATCTGATCAGCAAGGGGTAAAGTTCGCAGCTGGGCCATAGAAAGCACATTGCTTGGAGCCATTGGTTTGTCACTGCAGATAAACAGATTTGCAGCCCATGAAAACAAGCATCCAACCAATATGGACTCTGAACATTCTGTACAAACACTTACCTCTCTTCCTCTACGCTTGGAGGCATCAGCATCATTAAATATTCACTAGGAGAAAAGAAAACACATCCTTAAAATGCTTGTCTTGGGACTTCCCCGGTTTAAATACAGTTATTTCTTGCTTAGAGCAATACTACCTGTGTGAATCTACAGAACAAACATTAGCCTGAAAAGAGAGCTCTCCCCTTTCCTCTCCCATCTTCCTCTATAAATTCAGTACTACTAAAAACTATTGACATTCATCTGACCAAAGAGAAAGCATTAAATAAACGCAAGGCAGAATCTTGACTCTTCTGTACAGAAGAGGTGTCCAAACAGAGGAACTGCAAGAGTAAATACATTAAACACAGGTGCTCTGACAGAGCAGTAAGAGGGGTCATGAGAGGTCCTGTAGACAGAGAATCGGGCCAGCTACAGAAAGACTTTTCCACCCATATAATTACCAGTATCTGTAAGGAAAGAATAAGATTCAAAAGACTTCTCAGAACACTTAGCACTGTTGCACTGACATGTTGAATGATAAGAACACACCCAGACCATTAAACAGAAAGAGTCCACCACTTTACTACTACTTGGGCCATGGTTGTATCAGATTACAGTAAAGAATTAGTATTGACTGCACCATGAGAAGGTTTCTGTATAGCAGCAGTCACCAAGAAACAAAACCAAACATGTTTCAAGTAGTTTCAGGTGTCTCTCACAAATCACAAAAATGATATAAGATTTGCTAACACAGGAAGTGATTGGCTTCAGAATTTAAATTTGTTTTAACCAGAAGGAGCTTTTACTTTCCCTTACACTATTTGCAGTCTCAATAACACAGAGTTGTGATAAAGTACAAGAGGCTACAATCCCAAATGAAAACAGCCACTTTCAATCTCAGAGTACAGGGAAACAAAGAAAGCAACCTGAATAAGTCAAGGGCTAGTTTGTTCCTGTATTTTTTAAACAATTCAATTTTTATCATGGCTACAGTCCTCACAGAGCAGGCTTTTAAAGAATACACCTGCTGACTACTCTGAAAACATCCCCAACAAATTACTGCAATTTCTGCAGGAAACCATCAAACCATTACCTGGGAGATTTAATTAATTCCGTGTTTTCAGCAAGGCCATGACCTTGACTAAATAAATACTGGCGCTCGTGTTCCGAACGGCTATCCTGGAGATACAGAAAGAACAAGAGTCACCACCACATACTGAAAACATAGAAAATGCCAGAGAGGTGGCTTCCTCATTCCAAACTGTGACCGCACTGTCAGTACCGTGCCACTTAAGCGTCCACCTAACTGATGTTTGCTTTCACTTTCTTGAAAGATGCTCTCATGATGTGGCAACATTTCTGCTGCTATGATTTCAAAATCTCCTGATGGACATGCATGTGGGTCAGACAAACAGGATTTCTGACACTCAACTGACTGGGTTCTTCACATTTTTCCACAAATTCCAGTTCATAATACAAGATTTAAGTGATTCTTGAATTCAGACCTCCCCTCTATCCAGCTCGCAGTTTTAAACCTTTTCCATTGTGGAGACTCCAAAGCATTATCCAGTGGAGGAGATATAGAGCACTGCAGGGGCTGTTCAAGCCTACAGACATACTTTTGTTCATTATCTTTTGATGATTCCCCAACTCCCATGGGCCCAAACTTAGAAACAGTTCTACATTTGGCTGAGTCTTCAGGCGTAGGCAGCCTCTTCAACAGCTGGAGTACACCTACCTTCAAGCCATAATAATGCAGATGAACCCAGTGCTCTTCCGCTTGTCTCTTCTGCAGGAATTCGTAAGACTGAACACGCCGTTGACGAGCTTGTTCAGTCTCAGGGCGGGAGAATCGTACCTGGAAGATTTGGGCATCATTAAATACAACCCCAACACTCGCAAAACAAAACACCTGCATTATTTATTTGATACCTAAGTAACAGCAGCTAGGGGCCCTAGCTCAAATGAATCATCCACTGCTGTCAGTACAATCTTTCTGCTTCTGCAACAAGGGCAAGCCCCTCTTGTGTCCCCACCACCTAGCCCAGGGTCACCAGGACTAGCTGGGGTTTCCTGCCCTTTTATTTGGGTGTGAATTGTCATGCTATCTCATGAACTGTTGCCTGAACCACCATAAAAAAGGAAGTCTGGACATACAGTAATTTGCTTAACATCATCTTCAGCTTCATCCTGGGATGAATCACCACCTGCCAAAAAATACATCAGAATAAACATACCACTGCAGTAAAAAAGCCAAACCAAATCTGTACCTGTTTGAGAGCCCATGCAGAAAGACAGCAGTACTAGGAACTACATAACCATGGGTTCAACCGCAGCTTGCCAAAGTATGCAGTGCATAACAGCACCACACTGCTGTGACAGGAGATACAGCTCCCACAAGTTTGTAGTGCAACCTTTCAGTGGCAGTGTTGACACTCCCTACTGCTGCCTTTTGACACTACCCACCACCTCCTACCCCTTTGCCAATCCCTCACACTGTGCCCTCAAAAGCATATATACACCTACACTGAAAATAGTATCAGTGAAACAATCTGAAAAATGGCCTTATAATTAATATGTTATAATAAACACTTTCAGAATATAATGGCCTCTATCAGTAGAGAGAACTTGTATCTCACCTCCCAAAAGAAAACACAGCTCATGGAGCATTTACCTTCATTAGCAGCTTCTCTTTCACGGTGTTTTGCATCAGCTTTGTCCAGGTAGGTGAAGCTTGGCCTCAGCTGAAGAATTCCATGTAGTGGAGTCAGGTGAAGTTCACCTGCAAAAGAGAATTAACATTGGTTAAAACTGTTTGCTTTTTTTTAACCCCCTGCACAAGCACAGCACTTTTCATCATCTCCCTATCTCTGTAAAGGCACAGCTTCAATTGAACATAAATATTTCATACAGTAGAGTGTAAAAAGGAATTGTATGAAAAATTCATCTAGTGCTCAGGATTTCAAAGGAGTATGAAAGACCAAGACCTATTTCTGCGTTGAAACCAGATCCTGTAGAAAGCCACATTCCTGACCTATAGTTCAGGAGACTCCTGGTAAAACAGTCATTACTGAAGACAATCTACATATTTTCACCTCAAACAATCATCAGATCAAAACTCTGGGATGGCATCAGGAGATGAGAGGGCAAAAAGTGTTGAACAGGAAAGTGACACAGACACAATTAGATAGAGGTAATAATCTAAATAACAATTTTAAACTTATGCTACAAATATATATTATTTCAGGCCACCAAGCACTGTTAAGATCCTGGAGGCATCTACAAACCCAGTGTCCTTATGTAATATTTACAACTTTGCTAGATGTTCTCAAGGACTCTGAGGACACTGATAAGGAAAGATTTTCTTTTCTTTAAAGACACATTAGTCAATTAAAACAGGCTGAAAATAAAAGGAACAAACAGGTCGACTTTACTCCTGAAATGACTGTGTTTCACTCTTGAGTGGAAAGCAAAAGAAACTTACCTTTCTTATACACAGCAGCTGCATAGCGGGAAACGTTACTGGCAGCTTGTGAAGAGCAGAAAGTCTGCTTGTCCATCAGCTTCCTGCAGACAGATGAATGCTGTGAGATTGTATTCCACAGACAATGTGGCATACAGATGTTGAAGGTCTGAAATCACCAGTTCCCAAAATGGACTATCAACAACTGCAGCAAATATATATAAACTCTTCTTTCTGTTTGCAATTCAGGATTCATGAAGCACACAAAAAATGCACGTTATTTCCAAGAATACTTGCTACATAACAGTGTCCAGAGCACCCCCCAAAACTGTCCAGACCCTTGTTCTCACCTTTCCCTGAAGCTCTAGTGGCCATACATATGTCTATGCCCACGATAAAAAGGAAATGAAGACAAAGAAGACACCTACGAGGAATATGTACTTGTTTCATCTGTACACGTGCCATCTACATTGAGAGCAATCTGTTCTCCCTTGCTGCGACAGTAGTTAGGATTCAAAGTATCAATGGCCATTTCAAGCTCAACCTAAACAACAGGAAAGGGAAGACAGGTAATTATCAAGGCAGGATCCCAAACATGAATTAAATTTCAATCCCACACTTGCTAACATTTCCAAGGTTTACAGCAAATTTAAATACGTAAGTGGCATCATTCAAATCCATAGGGCAATACAGAAAGTTAAGCCTATATATGGGGCTTTGTAAGATAGGGACGTTTTAAAAACAAGCTGGAGATATATCAACTCCCATAGAAATGAATGGGAGCAGAAAAATGAGTTCTTTACGCAGCCTTAAAATACACTTTCATTTTGTTGGATACCTCCTACTACACTATCAGTCTACCTACCAAGTATAGATCAAGTGCATAAGCAATATCCTTCAAGCCTCCCCACTGCTGAGGATCCATTCAGATTCTCTCAAATTTACGGTATGTTTCCTTCTAGTTTGGGTACCAGGCAGTATAAAGTAACTATGTCTTCCTCAGAGGCAAAGGCCTCGATTCAGGTCAGTTTGAGGTTGCGGCTGACTTACAGTTATTCTTGATTTACACTGGCTGAAGCACAGAAACAAGCTCCAAGCTTTTAGTTACAGAATGAACTACTCCCCCCCTCAAACTTTCAACTTCAGACAACTGTTCAAAAATAAGCATTTTCCAGCACAGCATTTCTATTTACATACTGTAACAATACAGTATAAATTCTTCATCAGGATGTGCTGAATATCACAGCTATTGCCTCATTTTTTTTCCCTTTACTTGCAAACTGAAGTAGTCAACAAGTCCCTGGATGAGACAGCAGCTTTGCAAGTCTCCAGAGGGCTTACAATGCAAATGTTTGCTAATTTTAACAGCATACTTCCTGAACACAACATGCATCCTAGCTCCAAGGTTCACATAAGCACTCTTCTAAATATTTCCCAGAATAAAAGATATCACAGCCATCTACTTCTGCATTTTTAAAATAAGGCATTTTAAAATCACAGCCACAGTTTTGGGATATATTTGCAAGCAAGTGCAATCATTCTGGCTTTGGCTATATATTCACTACCTATACAACCTCACCAACTTCAAAAGGATTGCTGCTGATTCATGGTCAGACAAGAGAGAAATCAAGACCCACACTGACACTAAAAGAGTATGCCTCAAAACCTCAACTCTTTTCTGACTATTGTAAAGACATTACAAATCAAGATGTATTCAAACAAGCACCTACAGACTGAAACAGCACTTGGAACTATGTTTCCCTGTGTGATTCTATATTAAGACTGGCTTTTCCATCATTACTTTAATTCCTCTCTTTATAAACTGCTCTTATTCTAAACTCTACAGGCACAATGAAAGACCAAGCACAGAGATCTGGTCCTGCAAGTAGCTGCATAGTTGTAACAGCTTAACAGCACATTGTGCTTTTCCCAAGTATATTCTGCACAACACAGAAAAGATTTTATAGACTGGACTCAAATGGTGACCAACCTTTTGCTGCTTTGGCTTTATCTTTGCTGATAGATGTGTAACATCATCGTAGGTCATGGAAGCTGGACGAATAGGATACTGGAAAACAAACCCACTTCATAAACACCTCTTCATTTAAAGATTGAAGAACTTCACAGAAATTAACTCAATCTTCCCTGTCCCTTCATCCCACTTGCCAGATGGATACAAGACATCAAGAAAAGAAATTACTTGACTGATTTGTGAGTCATCAGGGAATTTAGGAGTATGACCTAGAAAGCCTGTTGCTTTCCCCTGAGTCCTGTTTTTATCGCTACGCAACCCCCTTCCTGTCCCTCAATAAACTGTAACACAGGAAAATGAGTTACATTAATCTCACATTAGTCCAGCTGAAAAAGGAAGTGTTAAAAGCAATTAAAAACGTATCCCTCAGCATTAACTCTTTGGAGAGTTATTATCTAAAAGTAAAGTATCTGTGGGTTTGCACAAGTAGTGTTAGCTTACAGGATATAGGCCACATGTAGTCAGGACACCAAACCCAGGTTTAGTCACATGAGTCTCTCTTCTGAACCATCTGGGAATGCTGAGGGGACAGTGCGGTACCCACATGAAATTTACCAGTCACAGCAGCATCCTGCTCAGAGCTGCCATTTCTCCAAAACACCCCCAGGCCTCATCACTCCCTCCTGACATACAGCTACTGTGGGTAGGTGTCCCAGGGGCAAGGCTGCATGGCCTGGTCCAACATGTCTGCTTCTGCTGGCACATGCCATGCAGAGGATCTGGACAGGAGGCACTGGGCTTGCCAATGGGCATCACTGGTTTATGCTGAACATTTCATTCAACAGCTTCAACATACTTCCCATTTTGCAGATGGGAAAAGCGAATCACAAGGATAAAATTATTGGAGAAATTCAGTGGCAGAATGGAAAACAGACCTCTACCTTCCTAACACATTTCCACCTTCCACTTAACCACTAGTTGATTTTATCTCCACAGTGTAAGGGGACTCTTCTGATGTCTCACACTAATTTATGAATACTGATGACATTCTAAATAGGGCCAGTCCTAAAGAAACATGTTTAGTAAAGACTGCAAAAACCAGTGATGACAGAAGATGGCTGACAGACTGCAGATTTACCCAAATCATCTACTAAAAGCACTCCCCTAGCGTAGTTAAAGGGAGCGATTTAATGACAAGCCTGCACCATAAATGACAGCTTCTATCTTGGCAATGATTTAATACTAAGTATTTCAAAACTGATTGAGACCCAAACAGGCTTGCCTATATCAAAGATCTTGGCAGGCTGAAGCAGTAAGGAAAGTTACTGCTCTGTTTAAATTTATTTTAAACAAACTGTCACTGCACACAAGTTAACTGAAATACCTGAAATAGATACAGCTTCTCCAGCAGACTTCTGGCCAGGAACACGTCAATCTAAAAAGCAAACCAAACAACTTTCATCAGATGCCAGCTGTAATTGATAAAAGTACCATCCCTGGAGCTCAAATGCTGACAGTTTTAACTTTTGGCTTTTCATTACAAACTCTAACATAAAACACATTTATGACTCTCTTGTGAGAGGTCTCTTCTCTGCTGATTTCAACATGGAATTCTGCAGTTGGCTTTTTTAAAGAACAAACAAAAAACACCCCACTATGAGGAGGCAGCAGACAGTGGCTTTAGCTGTGTTTTACCTCTCTAAGGAAACCTGGCAAACAAATCTGAAATGAAAGAGGAAAATGTTTTTCCAAGGGGCTGAAGCGAATCTGTTATCACAATTATAGAAAGATGAAGTTCTCTCTTTGGCAGTACGTCTGAAGAGTAACTTCAGTACTAGTATTTTGTCATAAAATCTTTCTAAATCAGGACAAAAGACAACCACTACCCAAATCTGATTCAGTATTAGCATTTTGCCACCAGCATAGAAAAATCCATGGATGTTTCATGAATATTCACATATGGAAGCCGCCATCTTAGATACCTTTAGATACACTCCTGATAATTCCTACTCCTCATGGCTTTTTTCCTTCCTTGCACTTCTGGTATGTAAATTTAGACATAAAAATGAACAGAAGACTCTGACTGTTCTTTGGGGCACAGAATTCCTTTACCTAAGTCCAGAATCAGAACACAACTGCTTATTTTAACAGAAGGCATGAAACATCTTAGCTTCATATTTAACAGTATTAACTCATCAAAGTCATTCTGATTTTTTACAGCCCTCAGAGACATACAATAGAGTCATGGGAAACACACGCTGGTAGAAGCAAGCTCCCCACCTGTTTTCCTCTTCTGACATGGAATGATTATGAAGGGTGAAAAACCTAAGCTGAATCTGTCAACATATATACTACTATTTTAGCAAAATAGATACCATGGGCCGTACACTTGGCCCACACAACATATTTCCTTGCACAGAGCAAGCCATTGGTTATAAGACAGCCACTGACGCAGATGACACATCATTTCAGCAATGTAAGAACACCAGTAATAAATAAAGAAAAAGCACTTGTAAGTACAAGCACTGCTGCCACATAGCACTTTTACCTCTTGTATAATTGGATCATCTTCTTTATTTGCCATGCTAAGATACAAAAAGCTTTTTCTTGGCTTATTCCTTGGCACAACCTGAAAGAAAACAGAAATGTCATACGAGTCAATACATCTGTGCCATGTATCACATGCGTAGAGTATCTGTTCAAGTTAACTTGGTTTCTTTCAGTGGCAACATATTCAGCCTGGTTTTCGAGGGAATGTATGTGTTTGAATGATCAGGTCCCTAATACTTCACAATCTTGACTGCCACCAAATTTAAGAAACAAGTGTCTCAAAAACAGGTAAGTTCATGTAACTTTTCTGAAAGCCTGTTCTGTATGAAAGAAACCACTGAATCAGTGTTCTACAGAGGGAAAGACAAGCCTTTTATACCTGCAGAAAGTTTATCTTTTATATACTGCATAACTGTAACACACAGGCAGCAGGTGATTTTCCAGCCAGCACATCTACAAGTGCATTGAAATGAGATCTATGTGGAGGAACTTTCCTTCACTGCCTTCTGCTCTCAATGACAGCTTGCTTCTTTGCTGGACCTCCCATAGAGGAAGAGGCAGCATCCAGGATGAGCTGGCAACAGAGAGGCTGAGAAAGAAAGCAGCCTGCATCCATGTTACATCCAAGATGGTGGTGGGGTTTTTATTGAAATACACAAGCCACCACAGTCCGAGCAGCTCAGGATATTTCAACAGACCTTTAGGCTTTTCAAAACATGATGTTAATATACATGCAGTTATCTAAGAAACCTTTCAGAGAGGCTGGATAGATATTCTGGGTATGAGTGTTATCAACATCACTACACAGGCAGATTTCCAATCAGGCAACACCTCTGATTTATTTACATTGTTTCTGCCACTTTGCCTGGAAATAGGATTCCGTATTTTTCACTTACAGGTTTTCCACTGCCAAAAAAGCACCTCTCCCTCCCAGTAATGAACTAGAATTTTCCATTTCTTTATGCACCAGCATATCCCTGGCTCTTCCCACCATATATGTGTATTTGAGAATTTTCCCCTTCATAATATTTCAGACTCATATTTGAAATAATTCTGTGGAAATGCAAAACCTTCACAGTAAAAAGACAGTGTCTTAAGCACAGACTGAGGCTGTTACTGCAAAACTGTATGTGATACCTGACAGAGATCAGCGTTTCCTACAGTCAGGCACTCAGTTCTTCCCAGAAATACATGCATGAGTATGTTGCTTTGAAGAAATTAGATGTGCCAGTTCCAATTTTGCTTGCTCTCCTCATATCCCCTGGGCGGCCTGGTACAGCAGACTCCTGCAAAGCCAGCTTGACAGCACTGCATGAAGTGGAACAACTGCAGTTTTCATTCAGAACAGAGCTGATGACTGGAGGATGCCCAAGATGCATGAGAACACATGAACACCAGAAGGTGGGAGACTTGGGTCCAAACCCTCCTTCCTCACCCCCCTGAGAGGACTGGGAGCCACCCTTCTCTTCTGGACAGCCTGTGCCAAGCATGTACTAACTTTTCCTCCCTCCTGAGAAAGCTATTCCACTTTCCAGAATAGAAATAAATATTTCCTGGGCTAAGGAGAGAAAGGGAAACTGCCTGAGGGGCCTGGTCTCTGGTCTGTCATCTGCTTCAACAATTATAGACAAAATCTTTATAAATGCAGCTGTCAGTACTCAAGGAAAATGTTGCATTACAGAGATTACATTTTTTTCTTATTCATGCAAGGATAGAGAATGACTACAGCTCCTTTTATTGGAGCCTGACAATGACAGCTCTATAAATAGGAAGTAGTGTGTCCCAGCAATATTTGTAATACTCATGCAACATGAAGGAATCTTCTGAATCAGAATGAAGCTTTCTACATATATAGTGTATATATAAGTACATGGTGGAGTTAATTTCTACATTTGTCATATATGACACCATAAAATTGACAGAACAATTAAACATTAGGAGATAGCAAATATGGTCATCATCAGTTTCAAATTTCCTTCTGTCATAACTGTTTTCTTTTAAAAGGGACTTTCCTTTAAGGTGCAAATCAAAATAGAACACAACTTATTAGTATGAATCATCATACTTTAGAACCGGTTGCAGGAGGGCAAATCTTTCTTCTGCAATGTGACCAACTATAGGACCAACGAAACCACTTATTAGCTGCCTGCAACATCATCAATTGAGAACCAATGAAGAAAAATATTGTGGTTAGAGAACTGTAAACATTAGTGATGCAGCAACTGAATCCTACCTCTGAGTTGGAGCTCAGAAGGGCATCTGAGTACTAGAGCTGTCTTTTTAAATGTTTGTTACCACAGACATTAATACAACTGTAAGAAGGAAAATTGCCAATCTGCATGTCTGCTGACACACACAGATGTTTAGCCAGCCTTGCAAATAAATGCTCCAGCAATTTCAAGTCCCAGCATGACTGGAATTTGTCAGTAATAATGGACCCCCTAAGTCCCAACACTGAAACTTGAAACAGTCTTTGTGTATAATTATGCAGTGCAGGAAAGGCCAGGAACTCCTGCTGCATCAGTGCCCTAAAGTACAGATAATGAACCAGCAAAGTAGGAAAAGTGCCATCTCCTGAATCACTACCGTAATTTCCTCTAGCACCTGGCCTTTCTTCTGTAGGCTTCTCTCAGCCTGGCCCTAGCATCGATCCTCTAGCCCAAGGTGGCCCATGGCATCCTGTAAAATGGAAGCTGCAACAAAAGCTGAAGCACCTTCCAAACATTGATGATAATTACCACTTTGACCTAACTATTTGTTTAGCTCTCTCCCTGCTCTGCTCATCTGCAAGCAGCTTTGCACAGTCATCTTCTGGTAGTGAACCCCACGAGGGCTCCTCTGCACCAGGACCTCTCTTTGGAGGGGATGTCAGTGAACCACATCTTCAGGATTTAAGAGACTGTGCATTAAGCATGAACCTCCCTTTAACACCCCGACGTTTATGTACCCAAGTGCCAGGCCCGTTCTGCCAGCGGCAGGGATTTAAGCTGCTCGCTGCTGCGTGGTAACTCTCGCAGGGACAGCCCCGGTCGCGGAGCCAAGCCCCATCTTCCCTCCACGTCGGCGGCCCCGCGCACCTCAGCGCTCCCGCCGACCGCGGCTTCTTCATTTCTGCCAACCTGCGGGCTCGCCGCCCCCCGACACAGCACCCGGCAGCAGGGGGCAGCGCAGGGAGGGAGGCCCCGGCCGGCTGCCCAAAGGCGCACGGGGTGAGGGAAACGGCCCCCGGCACAGCAGGGCAGTGCTACCAGCTCCGCAGAGCCGAGGCTCAGCTGCATTTCTGAGGTGTGAGCTGCGCCCTTCCAAGGCGAGGCGCAGAACTGCCAGCCCCGGGGGGAGCGCCCCCGGCCCTACCGGCGCCGCCGCTCCACAGCCGCAGGAGATTCGGGCGCTGAGGGGAGTGGAGGAGCGGCGGCCTGGGAGCGGACCCCCGCCCGCTCCCCTCAGGCGCCCCGCCACGGCGCCTCCACCCCGAGCCGGCTCCTGTGCGGGTCCCTCCCGCACGCCGGTGGCCCCATGCCGCCGCTGCTCGCCGCGGTGCCGAGCCCTCAGAGAGTCCCCTCTCCACAGCCCACTCCGGGCAGGCGAAGCCCACCTCAGCCCAGGCCACGCTCCTCCCCCTCCACCGCCCGCAGGGTCCCCGCGGCTGGCGCGCCCCAGGGTTGGCGCAAAAGCGGCGCCGCAACCGCCTACCTAGGCTTGGGCCGGCACGGGCAGCGGGGCGCCGGCTCCCCGGTGGCGGTGCGCGGCGGGCAGCGCTCAGGCAGCGGCCATGTTGGCGTCACTCCGGCCGGCACGTGGGGAAGCGGCCCTCCTCCTACCCACAATGCTCTCACGGGCGGCGCGGCCGCCAGGGGGCGCTGCATCTGGCGGCAACAGAAAAAGACCAGTTGGCAGCGGTGGGATTCGAACCCACGCCCCCGAAGAGACTGGAGCCTTAATCCAGCGCCTTAGACCGCTCGGCCACGCTACCGCCGCGTTACCGCTTTCTTCGCTACCAGTTACACTCCAACAAAGCCTTTTTCCCCTCAGCAGCACCCACCCCGAGCAGCCGCTTTTGCCGCACACCGCTTCTACCTCAAAATTAAAACACGGCAGGTACCTCATCCCCTGTCTACAACCGGCTGTAACTGAAGCGGTGCGCTGCGATCGGGAACGGGCTGTGAGGGGGCAGTGCCCCGCAGGGAACCGCGGATGCGGCGCGGCTGAGGGCAGGGCTGGTCCGCGGCCGGGGCCGATGCTACCGCCCCATTGCCACGTGGATGCCAGGGCGCAGCCTTTGCGGTACGTCGGGGCACGGCCTGTGCACCCCCTCTGAACGCCTAAACAAATACTAAAACCGATGTATGTGACTTTTTGCTGCAAAGCTACAACTCGCTGAATTGGCAGAGGCAAAAATCAGCAGACGTCACCATTGACGTGGTGGTGTTTCGCTTGCAGCACAGGGCCCAGCACAGCAGGCTGCAGTAGCAGCAGCAGTCGGTACAGCTGTTGTGAAAAGGGGAGTGGAACACAGCCCTGGCAGTGTTCGAGGCCTGGCTGGGCTGGTGCCGTGGTTTAAACCAAGACGGTAACTTTTTATTCCTCAAGAAAACTTAACCGGACTTGCAGGCAAAACGCGGACAGAGACTCCCAAGGGGCAGCAGGCAGCTGAGGTCATAAAGCACAGAACTATAGCCTGGTTTGGGGTGGCAGGGACCTCAGAACAGTTCCAACCCCCTGCCACAGGCAGGGACACCTTCCACTAGACCAGGTTGCTCCAAGCCCCCTTGAACGCTGCCAGCGGTGTGGCAGGCGCAGCTTCTCTGGGCAACCTGTGCCAGCGGCTCAGCACCTTCAACATTGTTGAAGGCACAGCGAACTGACTCCTCCCACTGCCCTGGCTGCAGAAAAGCAGGAGAGGTTTGGGAGGAGCAGACCTCAATTGGCTTCACACAGTAAACTTCCGTTCAGACAGCACAGGTCAGGGAAAGAGGCTGATTTAGCAGTCTCTAAGCTGTTGTCCAGGCAGCAGTGGACATGGGGTACCATCCGCAGCACTGCACTTTCGATGGGGGGGGGGGGGGGGGGGGGTTGATAATGCATATGAGAAGCTGCATGGCACACATCTTAGAAGTGGTTTTCTTATTACAAAGGCCTCTCAGCCCCACAGGTCCTCTTGCCCAGGCAGTGAGAAGTACCAACACCCTCCCAGAGAAGTGATGGGTGCCCCACCAAGGATGAGCTCAGCCTCTGTCCCGGAAATGTTTGTGCCTGGCCACAGAGATGCTTCTCCTCACCGCTGGAGGAAGCCTGTGCACCCGAGATTATTCAAGTCAGCCATGAGTGGCACTTACAAGGGATAAGAGCACGGGCTGCTCCTTGGTGCTGGCAGTTGGGTCACCAGGCTTCTCATTTTATCAGTGCAAAGTAAGATAACTACAGGACCTTTTCCAAATTAAAAAAAAGAGTGAACTTCTATCAGCCTCACTGTATTGCTTCTCTGGCACAGGAGTTAGCCAAGGAACAGCAAAGAGCCAATGTCTGTATCAGCTGGGCCCAGACCAAGCACCAGGCCCGATGGTTACAAACCCATGAGCTGTCCCCATGAGGTGTTCAGGTCCCCAGTAGTAGGAGGCACATGAGAGATGCCTGGAACTTAAAAGCTGTGCACAGCCTGATTCACCACCAGGAGCACTGGCCCTGAATCCAATCTGAGGTTCCAGTGAAATCCTCCCTTTTAATACTGAGAAAACCTAATTTGGCCTACCTAAACTACACCTGTGTCTGTCAGCAGTCATTCTGCTCTCAGAAGTGAAAGCATACCTGTGGGGAAGAGAGATTCAAATCAGTCCCATAAACCAATAATGAAGAAACAGGCAATATTCTTATTTACACTTTATGAGCTGTAAGCGCTGGCCGTACCTATGCTGTCTGATGGATGCTATTCCACTTCCTTTGTTACACTTCCCAAACATTCCATCTCTCAGTTATACCAGTTATAGCTAAAGACAAGTACCAAATGTCACCATTTTTCACCTTAGTGACACTAGAGTAAGGAGGCCCTTTTTTGTTAGGAGATTCTGCTATTTCAAAGTGCCTTTGCTACAGAACAATTTCACATTGTTTAATCTATACAGGTATAACAAATTATACCTGTCTAAATAAAGCAATAAAAAAGCAACATTTAAGCTATTAAAAATGGAGCTCTTAAAGGACCAGTATCAGACAGTTTATTCTTGAACAGAAAGGGGAATAAATCACAATGAAGATAACTGTGTGATATTAGATATTGTAGCTGTGACAAAACACTCCCCCACCTCAAATCATAAGAGGCCAGGTATTTCTATTCTTTTAGAAGGACCAAACAAAGACTGAAGGTGCAAGGATGCCTCTACAGCAGTCCTTAAATGAACACTTCAGTCCTCACATCTGTCATATCACTTACAGATATGCACGTGTAATTGAATGCAAATAAAACAGCACATCAACCATTGAAGTTTTCTTAATATCTAGTTATTGCCTCCAGTTAGTTACTTTTGACTGTTAAAAGCAAATGAAATCAAAGATGAAAGAATTAAAACTCCACAGAGGGTTTCTGGAAGCTGGCAATAGTAAGACTGAATTTAGGCAGATTATAAAGGAAAACATAAAAATGACCCCCCGCATGCAGTAACTAAAACTCTACTGAGAAGTGACAAAAAGAACAGCTTTATTGACCAGCCAGAATGAAACCAAAGTCAATGACAGGACTAAGTGATGCAGGCGATTGGTATTTGCATGTCTGACATACAAACAAAGGCTTCCACCTCCCTTTCCTTACCCAGGCAATATTTCTACTGCCATCTGGAAACGCTGACCCCAGGTAAGTTCTGGCAGGCTGAGCCCCAGATTTATTTTCACATTTTTTAAAAATACAATATTTTTATTTATTCATTGTGAATAGATTAAAAATACAGCATTACAGCAATATTATTCCAAGAGTCTGTCAAATATATAGTTTTTCTCTTTCAAAGAATGTCACAGAAGAAGTTGTGCATATTTCTGTAAACATTTTCCATTTGCAAATTATCTGTCAATTCTATTTATTGTACAGCTAAAAAATATGATACCACCTTAGGACAGAAGGTAGTCTGCATCACTAAAAAAGTAGTATTTGCCACAAAATATTAATCATCATAATCTTTCCATTGAGCTGTGTCCACATTTACATAACAGATCTACAGAGAACAGTCTGCAACTACTGAATTTAGCAAATTAAACTACATCAAAAAATGCCAGTAATTACACTCTATGCCCTCTACATACACATTTTGGATGGGCACACTCAATCTCCTCTGTTCCCTATATTGTGGTTGTTGCTGTTACACATGCTTCCTTCTCAAGCAAGATCTCAAAGACTTGGCAGCAACACCTTACGAGGAAAACAAATCCTTCTGTCTGAATTTGTTATAGTGCCTACACTGTATCTGTTCTGCACAAAACACTGACTATTCAGCTGTCTTCAGAGGCAAATGGCACCTTCACCTTTCATTAAGAGCTGGTATTTTCATGTTATGAGCTGAAGAGCAAAAAGGCCACATCCAGAACAGGCTTTAGGCACCTAAAGCAGAACTTTGGCTAGGCACTTAGAACATCCATCTGACTTGAGATCCTACAAACTCTGGTTCTATTTCAGCTTATTAGGTCAAAAAAATCTGGTTATTTCAGTACCTAGCTTGCCTAAGTCAAATTGAGATCTAGAAGTTAAACATTCCTCCATTAATGGGTGAAGAGCTTCACCTTTACAATAAAACAAAACCAAAATAAAAAGACCATACACAAGAAAATGTGGCCATGTGTTGCAAGGCTACTCATAGCTACAACTGCCTGGGGTTACAGCATCCACCCAGAAGTACAACATCCAAGGATAACTTTTCCCTCTCTTCTAGAAAGGATTCAAATCTTCCCATCTCACTTCTTAACCACCGGGATATTGCCTCTTTCAGACACTAACATCATGTTTGAATATTGTTTAAACGACAATTCAAGATATTAGAAATACAGAGACGGACTTTTTACAAGGGCATGTAGTGACAGGACTCAGGGGAATGGAAGATTTAAACTGGAAGATGTTAGATTTAGATTAGACATTAGGAAGAAGTTCTTTACTATGAGGGTGGTGAGGCACTGGCACAAGTTCACAGAAAAGCTGTGCCTGCCCCATCCCTGGCAGTTCAAGGCCAGGTTGGACGGAGCTTTGAATAACCTGGTCTGGTGGAATCATAGAATTGATTTGATTGGAAAAGACCTTTAAGATCATAAAGTCCAAATGTGTCCAAAGGAAGGTGTCCTGGCTGGTGGTAGGGGTTTGGAACTAGATGATCTCTAATGTCCCTTCCAACTGAGACCATTCTATGACAATATGATCTGTTTGCCAGAGAGAGTAAATGGGGAGAGCAACTTTGGAGCCCAGTGACAGGCACTCACACAGGAAAGGACAAACTGATTTCTGTTCCTCCAATGACTTCTACATTTTACAAGAAATTAATATTACTTGGCTATGTATGCAAGAAATCCCAATGAAATCAACTGCATTATCTAGCACCCTGCTTAGTTTAAGCATGCTTTTAAAAGCTTGGCTAAGTGAGGCTGGTGAGCATTACTCATCATTCAGCACTTCAGAGGGGCTGCTCCTTATTATTATCAATTTACACCCTGAGGAGGCTGTAAGGCCAAGAAGCTTCCATCTTAATCTCCTGCAAAATGAGTGTAAACCATGACCAAGAAATAGGAACAGTTTCTGTACTAACTGTACAGATGGGACAACAGCTTTAGAATAAAACACTGCATTTGGAAGAAATTTATCTCTACACAAAGATAATTCAATTACCACTATTTATGTGTCCTCCCATTACCAATTAAGGTCAGGCAAACAGGACACAGGAAATCAAGTGTATGGGGATAATATTGTTTTCTCTTTTTAACCAGCAATTTTCTTCAACTGGCATTTGAAACCATTCACAGACAAAACACTATTTTAAAAGCTATTTGAAATAGATAAATTATTTTCTATACATAAAAACAGGTAAATGAACAGCCTCTAACATTTTCAGAACTCCCTCTGGAAATGGTGGAAGGTGTATTCTCATTTTAATTGAGATGATCTAGCTTCACTGAGAATTGAGATGTCACTGTAAAAATAACTTCAAGTTATCCATATATTGCAGATCTTGCTACTGTACATCACTGGACAAATATCACATAAGATCAGTAGAATTTTATGTAACTAGGCTATAATTTGGTGCAAAATGTGAAAATTAGAAAGGTAAATGATGAGAGTCACCTCATCAGGAACATCAGCCATTTTCTGATGGTAAAATATGCAATGCTGGTAGTGAATAAAACATATTCTACCTTGAATATCCTCATTGCCAATCAGAAGCACCTTCCCTGCCCCTCCCCACACTGTAAGGATTCTACCTGGCATTCATTTGAAAAGAGTAACAGAAGTGCCCACAACACCAGTGGAAAAGAGTGGGACTACTTATTAAAATGAATAGCTGCATGCTTAAATTGAAAATTTACACTCACATGCAAATTTGGTGAGAGACACCAAAAATGAAGAAGAAATGCTGAGAATTTAGGAAAATGTTTTTTTTCTGTGTGTGAGGAGCAGAAGAAAAATGTAAACATACTGAACATTTGCTGTGTAAAAATGACATCTGAAACCTAAACAAAACAATCAGGCCCCTCAGTTCTAACAGTTAAAAAATACAAAAGGTCAAGTGTGCCTGTATTACAGCTTTCAACCACCACCTATGCTATGGTACCATATGTACCCCTTATAATCTACCCCCTCAAAAATAAAAATTAGAAAACAAAAATACCAAAAAAGAAACTGTAACACCACATAAAAATACATCTTTTTAGTTGCAAATGCAGCAAGTCTATAAAATAATTATATACAAGAACTGCTTAATTGCACTGTTATTCTTCCATCATTGCCCAAGCCTCTTCTGCTTTTTGGTAGTACTGATTTGCCAGTCTGCCTTTCATGGCTTCCATTGCTGCTTCTGCTGCTTCGGTGTACAGCTCACCTAGAAGAGGAAATAGTATCAGTTGTGTTGACAGGGTAAAGAAAAAACATCTCTTTATCCTGAAGCAATTAAAGGACAAAACCAGAAACTGAAGTCAAACTACAGGGCTGGATGTATGGGTCTTTTAACAGTGTCAGTAGAGTTACATTAGCTGGAAATCTGACTTTTCTTATATGAGTGGCTGCTGATGGCTCTTCAATGTATTTGGAAGGTCTGGAAATATGACCGGCCTGTAGGATCCCCTGAGACGACTCTAGGGCTTAGATACATGACACGTAGATTACACAACTAAGCCAATGTTGTGTGGGGCCTGGGAGTCATGGGTGTAACTCAAAATACAAGCAGCAACCTGCAGTTCAGTGGCCTGACACAGAGTGAAGGTTGCGTGCTAGTGACTCAGTGTGTCACAGGTTTGGACCTGGCACTGCCTTACTACTATAATCGGCAAGATCTCCTTCCAGCCTTGCATCACGCAGCATCATTACAGCTTCAGCCACACATCTGAGGATACTGATCCTCAATATGTTTTCTAATAGCTGAAACAGTTAAGGTATTTTTAGGGTACATGCTGGGGGAAAAGGGAATGAAAAGCGAGATTACTGATTACAGAAATCAAATAGGGCCTCACCTGATCTCTGTGGATCCTTATTCAGGTGAAACCCTCCTGTCATTAACATCTCTGCTTCCCTGGCCAGGAGCAGATACCGGGGCTCATCCTGAGTGCCATCATATTCACCTCCCTCATCATAGTCAGTCATGTTCAGTGCAGCATTGTACCAGTACAATGCCTCCTTCCAATCCTGTACTCTGAAGTTAAAAACACATTTTGAAGACGGGTACAATAGGAAACAAATGCACTTTGCACTGGAGAGTCAGTGCTAGTTTTGCACTAGCTTCTCCAAGCCTTAAAGCTTGGAACACAAAAAAGAACACAAGTATTTTCATGCAGGCTCACTAACTGCACAGCAGTATCAGGTCACTATATCAAAAAGGCTGGGGCCACTTTATGCAGTAATTACAGAGAAGAAAGTGTCAGACCGAAATGCCTTGCTTCTCTGAGCTTCCTTACTAGTTGTATGGTTTTGGTCCGGCATTTGTATTTGTGAAGATAACAGATTCAGAAATAATCCAAAGTTGCAGAGAGTCTTGTTTCATAAATATTTTAAAAGCAGCAATTGAGAATGCTCAGTGCACTTCAGTGAGAAGTTTAATGTCATTTTAAATTTCACCACTGCTAAGAGTTTCACTGTTGTGCAAATCAGAACACTGTCATGTAAATAACAAAGACATGTTACACTGCAAAAGCAGAAAAATCATTATCATCACCTGGTATATTTGGTACTTAACAAAATTAATACATGTCCACTGTTAAAAACTCACCTAAAATGCTAGAATAAAATAAATTATCAAACCAACATATTGCGTAGCCTTTCAGCAAGTCACAATCTAGTTCTGAGTCACAATACTGCTCCTGTCAAGGTAGGAGTGCTGGCCAAATCAAAAGCGACTTAATGACATAAAAGCATTTTCAAACTTTTTAAAACTTAGGATCATCCTTAATTAAAAGTAACATCCTCAGCATTAAGACCATGTTCCTCTGAGATTTCCCTTCCTACTTCTATTACAAGCAGCAGCGAAAGACTACAACTATGACAGATACTTCATTCATCTGACTGCATCTTATCTATAGTCACTTTAAGGCTGCACCTGTTTCTCCTGTCCCACAGCTTCTTTCACAGCAAAAAAAAAGTGGTTTGAAAAAATCGTGAAGGAGGACACATGGCAGTTGTAAACACTTTTACCTTACTTTTAGGGTACTACATTCTCCAAAAGAACTCCTGTGTTTGTTTTTTTCCACTGATCCCAGGATTTTCAAGTACATTCAGTATTATTCACACCTGGGTAATTCAAGTTTGAAGTAACTCCAACACACTACTTCATAGCATTACTTTTGACATAACAGTTATGTGAATGAAAGACACATGGCGAGTGCTTCTTTGATTGCCCTCCCCCCTCAGTGGAGTTTCCACCAAGTTACTCAGTCATGCACAGTACCTGTCTGAACCAAGATTTACACCTGTATCATATGCTCTTGCTACCAGAATCATGGAAGATCGGTCTCCAGCTTCTGCTGCTCTCAGCAAGTAATCAAATCCTTTATTCCTGTTTTCCTTTGTGTCCTAGTAAAACAAGCAAAACCTTTAAAATGCATGTTTCTAAGCAAAACTACCTCTTCCTTCTTCTAACACTAAATGCAGTTTCTCCAAGTCAGTAATGGCTGTAAGTATTTAGTACGTCTCAGAAAGAGGCCCAGCCAAAAGAAACTGAAGCTGAACAGTAAAGATCACTTCAGAAACTTCCCAAAGGTATGCAGTAATCCACTGGCAGAAGCAGAAACAGGCAGCATTTTTTTGCTGCTTTGCCTAAGTCCTTAATTACAACATCATCTATTTTCTCTGAAGAGGCTACAGAATACCTAACTGTGGTTATTATTTTGTCTCTATTTCCTCCTATTGTTTTATTATTTCTACAATGGACCACAATTCTACATTTTGGCATTTTCTTTGATCTTTCTGTTTACCTCAAGAGTGACCTCAGAAAGAATGTGATGTGGCAGCTGAGCGCACATGAGTCCTAACCCAACAATGGCTTCCAGCTCCCCGCAGTCTGCAGCATGCTCCAGGTGAAACAGGGCTGACTCCCGATCCCATTCCTTGTCTTTCTCACAGAAACGCCCAGCTTCATGATAGCGAACCATGGCCAAATGAACCTAGAACACAATTGTAAAGGAGACTCAAGTACTAAGTATAGACCCGATTCTTCGGGAGCCCTATGCCCACACTTAGGCACAAAAATACTTCTCCGAGGTGACTACTTAAATCTAAACATGTACATCTGACTGAGCAGAGGACTAGTCTGATAACACAGACTTGGATCCTGATTTATGCCTGAACAGATTAAACAGGCAAAAAGTGATGACTACATGCAGTGCAGCTGCCTCTCCAGTTCTGTAAGTTTAGACACATACAGCTTTATAAATTTCACTACTAAGAGTAGTGCCCTAAACAGCATACCAGCAGGTTGCCACACCAGAACACCAGATTTCAGGGGCATGGCCCAGCATATCTCCTTAGGATTTGGAGACCTTTTGGAGGGAGTCATAGTTAAAGGCACTCAGCCTGCAACAGCCTAACACAACAGCCAGCAGGGCAAATTGCAGTGAACATAGGTCACAGGCTTTATGTACAGCAATGGCCATCACAAGAAAAGAATTGACCTAAGCATACAAAAAAAAAAAAAAAAAAAAAAAAATCAAGGTTATCCAGGGAAAAATCCTCATACCACTGAAGTAATTATTGTCACGGGGGAAGGATTTTATTCCAAACATACTATAGGATTTTGAGGTTTTTTTTATCTTCCCTCCTTAAGGAAAGACAGGTTTCTTTTCAAACCAAAAGGTCAGAGAACATCTGAGGCTCTCATAATGTTCAGGAAGACCTACACTGTGTGCTTTGAGTGTGGACTTAAGCCCATACATAAACCCAAACTTAATTCCATTTACATTTTCTGGGATAGTCTAGAGTAAAAAAAAAAAAAAAAGCATTGGTCCATGCTGCCATTTTTCAGAAGCCCAACCCTGCCTATTTGCAAGATATGTGGGTCATGCACATCATATCTGTCCCACTGTATCTTCTCTGCATGATGCCTTGAGAAAGGCAGATGAATCAATAGCAGCATCCTTCCCAAAGGAACACAGATGTTGTAAGTCCAAAAGCAGACTGAATTCATGGGTTCCTAGGCTTAGATGTCCCTTATAAAAATATGATTAGGTGACAGAAAGCTATAGACATATTATTTATTATCACCTGCACAAATAACTCGTGCAGGGCAACACCTCCATATAAATACAAGATATCTCTTTCCAGTTGGAAAGAACAAGATTACTAGACCCATCCTACCTTCCCAAGGATGGACTTCCCAATTTTCTTTTCAAGTTCTAGTGCATTGAGCCTCTGAATTTCTTGGGCAACACAGGATGGTCTGTGGATGTGGACTCTTCTAGAGTTGTACAGATTCAGTTTCTCCACACTGATCTGAAATAGGAATACACTGTTATTTTACCTATAATTAAAATTTCCATACTGTTCAAATGGATTACCATCCAGAAATCAAAGCTACCATTAATGTTATTACTGACTAGTAAATACTCTAATTCAAGACATGGCTTTCAAAAAGTCATGTTAGTAGCTGAAAAAATGGTTACTATTATTCATTAAATAAACAGAGTAAAGCCCTCTATTTCTAATCTCTACATCAATCATCCTCCATAAATGACAGCAGTGAAGCAAAGCACGATCTTTAAGTTCTGAATCAGAAAAAAAAGGTACTTACAAAAATAAACACCCAAACCAGTCTTACTGCAAACACTGAGTTTTATCCATGCAGAAAACATTTAAAACCATAGGGTTTAATAGAGTTATTTAAGTTTATAGCCACAGAAACTATCACAGAAGCTGTTACTTTGTAAAACACAGAAGGTGGCCTGGTTTTCCCTAGCTGAGTTAGAAATACAGTAGAGAGAGCTACTGTCATGTATCTCAAAACAGTACATGTTTTTAAACAATCATCCAACTGCATATGGGATACAGTTCCAAAAATAAAGTGCAGAAAGGAAATATAATCTAGGTAGGCAGAAAAAAACCCCCACAGAACTGTAATTATTTTTTTAAGTGATAAATCTATGCATAATCACTAATTTATGTCAGGGATCAGTTACAGAGGTGACAAATGGTTTGTAACGATACTTCTTTAAATGGAAAATAAAAAACAAAACAAAAAAAGGAAACAACACAGAGTGGTAAGTTAATATTAATAAACATTATGTAGCTGAAAAGGAAAGCAAAATGATATCTGAATTAGTGATGTGAAGTCAGATGGCAGTGGAAAAAAGGATAAGCACAGCGGCAAACTTATAGTCTATGAATATCTCAGCATTATTCACCCTTGCAGAGCTTCCCAAACTGTCTTCATCAGATTCATGTCTTCGGTTGTTGTTTGAATGGCCCTATATTAATGTAAAGATTTGCATTGTTTAATTCGCAGCAACTGATGTGTGCCATTTACCCCTCTAGACTATTCCTAGCCAGCAAAATTCATGTTGACAATGACCAAAATAGCTTCCACTGAATCTTTTTTTCCTCAGTGATACCACAACATATAAAGAAGCATACTGAAATGGTGTGCATATGGTACACCCAGTTTTCAATCCTGGAAACTGGGTATTCCATGACAAACACCTTCCTGCTTCAAAGGTGACAAACGGAGTGGTAACTTTGGAAGCAGCATTCTTTTTCCTATCTTCTAACTAAAGATGTGATCAAGATCTTCAGGTCAAAAAAGCATTTACTTAAACGTTTGTATTTTAAAGGAGTAACCATTAACCCACAGGAATTCTAAAGTTGCATATTTATTAACTGACAGCAACATTAAGTTCTGTAATATCTCAAGCCGTATAAAGTCACAGAAAGTAGAGAGGGTAGAAGAGTCTGAATACAGAACATATTTATAGATTTCATATGATGAGCAGCTGGCTACATTTCTCAAATGCAATACAGAACACTTAAAAATCCCCACAACAATATGCAATCAAATGGAATGTCTCTTCATCACAAATGGTCTCTTTCTTGTTAAAGTATTACTAATATTCTCAAGATAAGTAATGCCACATCATGTGGGAATTTCTTTACAATTGTTTCCTTTTTCTACAAAGTTTAGATCAAGAAGGAATAAAAGATAAGATTCTTCTATGGAAACAATTTAAGTATGAACAGGCCCAGCTCTGCTAAACCCAGAGTCAGGTCTTACCCTCTCTCTATGATCCAGATCTTCTAGCTCACTTCTCTTTTCACTGGGATATCCACTGTCTCCACCATTTTCACAATCCTACAGAAGAACAGAACAAAACATCAAAGCATTAACATTACCCTTTGTAAGGATCTCAGCCTGCCATTTCCCAGAGAAAACCTGCTGCTGGTTCAGTATGTTGGAAAGATATACTGGATGATTGTATGGTGGCCTACCTCTGATAGGCAGAACAGGACTCCATAGTCCCGAAGGTACTGCCA
This sequence comes from Lathamus discolor, assembly GCF_037157495.1. Lineage (NCBI taxonomy): Eukaryota > Metazoa > Chordata > Aves > Psittaciformes > Psittacidae > Lathamus > Lathamus discolor. The sequence continues at coordinate 83,991,607 of NC_088889.1, read as the reverse complement.
ATTCTGTGTTCTTAGAAACACACAAAAAAATCCAGGACTCAGGTACTTTATCAAATCAAGATTCCACTTCATATAGTTTTCAGTCTTCAGTGGCAGCCAGTTAAAACAGTAAATGACAGCCCCTGGTACTAAGGCTCTAGTGTTGGAAAATTCCCACCGCAAACTTATTGCGGTCTCCTCAGTAAGGTTCTTTAGGATCCCACAGTACCAGTATTTGCAGAGACCTAATCAATGGGGATTCTGTTTAGCTTTGGCACAAGTGCCAAAGGCACAACACACTGGCAGGGGAACAGACAATTTAATTATTGGTCAAAATACATCAGATGTAAATAAAATACCTGGAGGGAAAAAAAATGATGAGTACTATTTTAAAATAACATGTTCGTCCTTTACTAGAAACAGCAAATGGAGGTAACGTGACCTGCAGCACTGAAAACTGGCAGAGTGCCTTTATGTGCTCTAACTGAACAAAGTCTTCAGGCAGTCCTTTAAAGACACGCTCATTAAGGAACTGCAATTTCATTCTCTGTTGGACAGATACTCACCCTTTGGTTATCAAGCTGATCATAGTCTTTGTGAACAAGGCTATCTACTTCACTGAACACAGGCCAACCTAGAAAGAAAAATATTTGTTTCTTATTGTAACTATAACATGCCTGAGGAGAAAACTCTGAACACTATCATTTTACCAGTCTTTGCATAGAAGCATCTGTGCATTAATTATCTACACAAAAGTGCTTTTGGTTTTATTTCTGCTTCAAGAGGAATGCCAGAGACAAGTATTCTGGACTAGACACCACATGTTGTTGTGTTTAAAAACCAATAAAACAAAACAAGTCACTGTCATATACTCAGGATCACCCCAAGGAAATTATGTATGAGGCTCACTCACAAAGCATGTCCATCTTTTGGCTGTGAGGGGTTGCTGAGGAAGGAGAGCAGGGCAGAGAGTCAAATGCTACATCACTCATGCTTTCATCTCCAGAGTTCTCAGACAGGCGGAAGAGCAGAGGGGGTCGGCTACCAGAGAGTGTCCTCACCCGGCTGCTGCCACATTTTTCCTCTGTGCCACGGAGAATTGTTTGAGCGGATTCCTTGGCAAATTAACAAGAAAAATCCCATGAATGGTGCTTCTCTGTATTCTAAGCACGCTACATAAGACAATGTGAATGCTTATTAGGAGTCCTCTACAAAAGAGGGTGTATAAATACACACATTTATACATAACTATTTGCTTTGACAAGTTCTATACCCTAACAAAATACCAAGTCCTGGCATTGTTACAGTTAGAGGGAGTTCTGTTTAGGACCGAATGTCATTCAAAGCATTTCATCAAGTCCCACTCCCACTAATACCAGTTGAAACCAAGATCAGTTAAACATGAGCAGTTTTTTTGTTTCTATTCTTTCCAAATCAGGTTTGAAAAATACCAAATTTTCTAATGATTTCTGCATTCAAAGATATATTTGGTCCTAAATTACATGTGTTATAAGTTTCCCTATTAATTAAAACTACAGCGTTAATTCAGAGACAACTATGAATAAGTCAGCTTTAAACTGCAATATTAGTGATTCAGGTGGTTTTATTTGACATGCAAATCGCACATTTCAGTTTTATCTACAGTGCTTTTAATGTCAGAATAAACCATTTATATTGCTTAGCTACATTTTTTTCGTCAAGCACTTACAAGCAATTTTCTATTACAATCCAAGGCATCTTTCTCTTTGGATGAAAGATCAAACGGTGCAAGTCCCATACTTTTGCAAATCTTGTTGCAAGAATGAGAATGGAAGAACAAGGCCATACCTCGAACACCTACAGCATTAAAAAGAAACAGAAGTGAAAAAAGGGTTTATTCAAAGTTTACACAACAGTTTACTTACTTAAAAGCTAGAAGTCCCAAAGCATGTTCTAAAAAGTCAAAAGAGAAAGAAAGTGCTTTGTAGCACACAGCTCAACCTACTTCCATTTTATTTCAACACCTGTAAGAACTTTTCACTCTCTCTGAAGAGGGTTAAAAGAAGTTTGCAATTCTTCAAAAGCTATGTATGCACAGGACATAGGGTGGTGAGGCACTGGAACAGGTTGCCCAAAGAAGTGGTGAATGCTCCATCCCTGGCAGTGTTCAAGGCCAGGTTGGACAGTATCTTGGGCAACATGGTATAGTGTGAGGCATCCCTGCCCCTGGCAGGGGGGCTGGAACTAGATGATCTTAAGGTCCTTTCCAACTCTAACCATTCTATGATGGAATAAAAAATTAATTTGGGTGCATCATTGAGAAATGTACCTGAATTACATTCTGCTTACAAAACTTGCTATTTCCTATGAACAACTTCCTGTATGGACATCTGGAGCTTTAAAAATATACGTATCTCTCCACAAAATTAAAGGCCATGATTAATGTTCTCACACTGCAGGAAGCTAGTTAATTTCATTACTTGTTTTGTTTAAGAGTAGGCCAAGAGACATGAGAAAAGCTCAACTCTTATTTTAAATCTGCCCTTGTGTGACAGCTACCCTGTTCAGGCACTCCTTACTACAGACTTTCCCCAGCTGTTTGCAAGACCTTCAGAAATGTGCCTGCTCACTCAGCCATGTGGTGGCTACTGAGCAGACAGCTAGAAAGAGAAAATAAGCATACATGAGCATGTGAAACAGGATTATTGATTTTACCTAGGTTGCCATCCCCAAAATCTGTACCACTCTCTGTATGGATCTGAGGGTCCGTGTAAAGATCTCCAACGCCCTGGATGTCAACAATAATGAGTTGGTGTCCTGAGCGCTCAAAGGTGAAGTGACTGAAGGCCTGGGAAGAACCATAGAAGACATCTGAGAAAACTCTCCTTTGATCTACTGAAAACAGCAACACCTACTCACCACTTGGCGAATGGGCAAAGAGGTCTGATAACTGTATTAGTGAAATATAACTGGTATAAACATCATGATGAAAGCAATGAGAGACTAAAAGCATGTAGTAAATTGCTTCTCCAACCTGTGCCCACTTGGAGATGGGCTAAAAGAGGGTGAAAAGCAGCAGGGGAAACATGCAGGGGAGAGGAGATCACTGTATTCCTCCTTCCTGAAATTCTGTTTTCTGCTACAGTCTTCACCTTCAGTGGGGAGCTGCCTGGCAGAGCTAACAATAGTGGGCTCTGAAGCAAGTGCAGAATACCTTCTGCATAAAATTCCTGGCTGTGCCTGTGGATCTCCAAGCTCTGCAGCCCTGGCATTCTGCTTCCTTCTGCCAACAAGCAAAGCTCTGCCACATTTTGAGAGGAAAAAAAAACCCCAAACAACAAAGCACCAACAAACAAAACCAAAACATTGCGCATCCCCACATGTTCTCCTTCCCCTACTATGTCCTCTCAGAGGTCCCCTAAACAGCTGATCTGGCTCTACATTTGTGTGTCAGATAATGAAATGCACATTCTTACTCTTTAAATGCAGCATTTCAAGAATCAGGTATAAAAAGCCCTTCTCTTTGGCACAAAGCTGAGACATTAGGAATCTTCTGGGAAGGCCTCCAAAAAAGCACTGCCAAGACTGGGGGAGGTGACTGGTGGTGATAGACAAACATTTTAACTGCAGCAAATCCCATGGAACATTTTGTTCCCAACCTGGGAAAGCAGAGCTCTGATTCAGTGTACAAAATACAGGCCAGAACATAAACCCTCTCCTTACATTAAGCATCACAACAAATACCCCTCAAGCCCCCGTAAAACACTCTTCTGCTATGCTGACCACTTTGCATTCATTCGCCAATAAAGTTCTTTTACGAGATCCAAGAAACACTTGAAATCTGTACTTTTATTTCTATATGTAATCTCAGATTCACCTATTCAGAGACTGTAGCTGAAAAAAAAACACCCAAAATAGATTCTGTATGCAAATGGACTATTTTTTTATTTATACAAGTTGGATATCTGCCACCTCCTTTTGTATGTTACATGAGGCACCAGAAGACTATTTAGTACACAGTACATGACAGGTCTCTCTCCCTGCCTTAATTTGAAGAGTTTGAAATACATTGATTCCTGCAATTACAAGTAGAGTAAAGTGCTTACTGTTTCCAAAGAGTGTTACCCATGTTCAACTCTACTAAAATCAACAGACACTGAAATGCAATGAAGCAGCACTTGGCACTTGAAAGAGCAGGCCCCAAATAAGGGGTAGTCATACGGCAAAAAGAGAAAATAATTTGGCATTGTACTGGCAAGCCTGCAGTTTTCTTCCCTGGCAGCAAAGAAAGACCTCTAGATGGAGCCAAAAAATTCCCTGTAGCTGACTCTCTGGAAAGCATTAAACAAAGCCTTACTTGCGGGGTAAGACGAATGTTGTCGTCTCGCACAAATCCAGAATTGGAGTTGTATTTTATGTATTTGCCCTCAATGTAATGTTCCAGGTGAAAAAGAGGCTTTCCAGGTCTGTTCTTCATTTCGATAATACACATCTGTACTATATCCACCTGGGGAGGGAAAGAACATAAACAATGACTAATAGAATACTGTGTTCAGATCAAGGTGTGCGTGAAGCCGCCAGCTGTGAAAACTTTCCCAGTGAAAGAAGCTGAACAATTGCAAAGATCTGTCTGTTTATCAACGGGTGGGGAAGAGTCACGTGCTGCTCAGGTTATTGGAGGGATTCCATAAATTAGAAGTCTCTTCAAAACAGCTCTGCAGAACTTCTGCCACACATCCTTCTAAAAAATGCTTAGTAAGGTTTGCTTTCTATTTTATTTTTGTGGGTCTTTTAAAAGTGTCCTGCAAACAGTCTATGCCAAGAGAGCAGAACATACAGCAACTACTGCACAACTTCAATAAATGCCTTTTCAGAGATGGACTGAAGACGTCTATCATTCAGGTATTTCTGTATCCTGCCTCACCTCCTTCCTGTCCCAGACACATTCCCAAAGGAGAAAGCATCACAACTCTCATTTTGTTTACATCTTTTCCTACATGGTATTTAAAACTTCTGGATTTCTAGAGTTCTCTCTGTACACTCTACTCTATACCTCACCTTGCTGTTGTGAGATCGATAGTTATTAGCTAAACCACACGAGAGGCAATGCACATGCTTCACAAAAATACTCATTTTGGCTATTTAGTTGTTAAAGCCCCGATACTGAGGCATTCTTCTTGACCCAAGCATCTTATCACATGCCACACTCAGTGGCAGAGCCAAAAGCAGGTACTAAGATATCACAGTGCATGCTCAGCATCCTTCAAGCTGCCTTTTCCACTTACTTTAAGTCATAGTTACATTCAGACAGTCAGTACCAGCTGCAGATTAAAGGGACTTGACACTTGATTGATACACACCGTGGACATACTCAACTAAGAGTAAGTATGGGAGTGACAGTTACAGTCCTTCATCCCTGCACTTTAGTTTCATGATTTTTAACAAGCTAATTTCTGCTGGAGGTGCTTTTGTCCAGGATGCAATGGCAGCTTTGACCAGCAGCTATCCAGCCTACCACCATGAAAAGGACAAAGCTATGTTGGCTGTACATAATGTTTAGAACAGACTTCAGGACCAGAAATACAGCCAATGAAGCAACAGAACCACCTCTCCCTGAATCCTATGTGTTTATGCGCATTCCTAGCACAGAGGATGGGAACTTCTCTAGATACACTGAGCCTAGTCTGACATTCCATCCACATGAGAGTTTCATACATCTTCCTTCATGCTTTGCACTTAACACAATGTGCTCATATTGTTACCGAGACACCTGAAGGAAGCAAACCCACAGTATCTTCATTTTTTGTAAAATTACTGACCACTCCTCAGAAATCTGTATTTGAATGGCTTCATAAAGTTATTCAGGTTTCCAGGTCTTCTTAAAAATCAATGCTACTTTAGGCGCTTATATAGGTTTACAAGATTTAAGCATCTACATTCTTGGAGCACTAACAGTTAAGTGCTTGCCAAGACTGCTGCTGGCAATAAATTCTGTGACATCTCTGGTTATCTCAAAAGCAGCTGGGCAAATATCTAAAAGAGCAATACAAGCGCAATTTTATCTGAGTCTTCAGTCAACAGCTGAGAACAGTCAGACATTCACAAACACACAGCCCCTAATCCTGGAAATATAAAGCAATTTCCGTATTTACTTCATTAAAAATCAGCTATCATTTAATGGAAAACACAGTAGGGCAGAAGAATCCGTCTAAACAATTAAATTTAATGGAATGCAAATAAGTAATTCCCTCTAAATTCACTTGAAAACTAATCTAACAGGAGAGCAAGACTGCACCTTTTGCTTAGCAAGATCTTTAAATGTACCTGTTTGGGTGGCTTGTGCCGGTTGTACTCTTCTCCCCAGAGTTTTGCTTCCATCTGAAGTCGGACATCCTCAAAATACACATCCCTGCCCACACTCTCTATGTATTGCTTGGCAACATAGTTATAGGCACCTTTCCAGTTCTGCGTGTGTAAGAAGTTAGACAGCTTTTTCCTGAAAGACAAATCAATTGGTGGTGAAAGGAAAACTCAGAATTTTAATTCACTCTTTCCCATGTCTTTGCCTGCTCGGACAAAGCCAATCAGCATTACCCTCAGTCATTTACCAGATATTCTAGCTGCAAAGTGCAGCACAGGTAGGGAGCAAGTGGAAAAGTAACATCCCATCTGAATGGCTGGGATGTGCCAGAGTGCCTGGTCAGTTTGACTGCAGCTACTTCTACTCTGAACTTCCTCCTTTTCTCACGTCCTTTCCCACCCTGCTCCCCTCAAACACGGAGTATAAAGGGTTGGTGCCACCTCAATGCCCTGTTCTCGTGTCAACAATTATTTTCTGCAGAAATCAACGGGTAGTGGCCTTTCAAACAGGAACTGAGAGGAGAAAAACTTCTTCCATGATAAGAGAAGTCCTGTTGCCTTCTCAACACACAGGGGTGACTACTCAGTATCCCCAGTGCTCCCAGGAGAACTGAAAGGGGAGGAGGAGTATGAAGAGTATCTAGAGTAAGGCATGTCTGGCTACTAAGCAGTTCTCATGCACTGCTCAGTAACAAACCATGGTTCTCTTGGCACCATGGCAAACTACATTTTGAGAAGCTGGTAGCAGCACTCAAACTGTCAACCTTCCCCTCCTTCCTTTCCTCTCTCCCTCCCAAGAACTTGGTGGAGAAGTCTTTGTACAGGGGACACTATAAAGACAAAGCAACTTCAGATTGCCTGTCCTCCATCACAGATGGGGCAGTTGCTAGAACAGAGGCCTTGGAAAGAAGGAACAAGCAAGTGAGGAAAGAATTTAAGGCAGGACGTGAAAATTTTCCAGTTCTCTGCATGAAACAAGCCAGCTCACATGCTCTTGCTAAAGCAAATACTCTCTGAAGTTCATTGAGCCAAGTGCAGCTAATGCTGTTGCTGTCATGACTAAAGACTTGCAGAGTTGCAAAAATTTAGAAGAGCGAGCTCCAGATGGGAAATATCAGTGCACCGTGGAGAGCTATGGAAAAGCCAGCAGCAGGAAGCTGACATACGAGTTCTGCTTTCTTTGTACAAAAGGTTAAGCCAAAGCTGCAAAGAGAAGTTTTCGTTTATGGCACTACTCAAGATCCCATGTAAAGGGGAACTTGGTAAATAATAAGAGCTAAAAGCAATGTCAGCAGACTAAGATTTGTTACTTCCTACACTTCATTCACTGCTGTTATCTATCTGGTTTTGCAAGAACAGAGCCTCCAGCACAAAATGATACTGAAACAATGCCAAACTGGAAGATTGAGGGTTACTTTTCCTCTTTTTTGCTCAAGTAAAAAACATCATGTTTCTGTCATTCAGGAGTTTCTCTCTTTCTGGACATGAAATCAGATGTGAAATGCAGTTTTTCTGGATACCGCAACTGGAAAGAAGGGGAAAAACCTTAAACACGCACATGAACATTGTCCAGGAAACGTTCATTTCCAGAGCCTGGAAAGGCAGGGTACTCTTCCAGCATGAACTGATTTATAGCTATATAATGCTCATGCCTGCAACCACATTTGCTAACACACTCTGAGGAAACAAAAGCTCCTCTTCTGCCTTCCCCCACACTTCTGGGGAGTGTAACTGTTAAGTGTTCAAGCTGTGCCTTACTCAGAATAAGGTTACTCTGCAACACGTGATCTTGAAGTAAATTCTGGAGAGATAACCTTCTTCACCAAGGGAGGCATTCTACGTTGAGATTGCACCATGCCAACTATTCCCTCCCCTTTTCTCTGCCTAACTATAAGCCTGTAAATTAGCCTTCAGGCTGCACACACCTGTGGCCTTGTATCAAATTCAAACATACTTTAGCACACCAGGAACACAGAAATGAAGTAGCTGCATCTGTACTTTTGTAAGTATATTGCCTCCAAGAGATTGTGGAAATAGCATATATTTATTAATTGCTAATTTTCAGGGCGATTATACTTGCTGGAACTGGGTATGACTGCATGCTAGGTGTCCCAACTGCAGTTCCACTACAGGCAATGGCTTGACTTTCCCGAGCAAGAGCTCACTGGATGCTGCATCATGCTTTCTTGTTCTTCCCTTAAAAAAATGTTCTGCTTTCTGAAGCCCACTCCCTGTGCTGCTGCTGGAGTCACACAAACAGAAATGAACCCATCAGCTACGCCTTTCAGAAACCTAATGGGCAGACAAACTTTACAGTTTCCACCACACCTCAACGGAATTCCAGTCAACACAGAAGAAAATACTGCACAGAGACCAACAAAGATAAAGCCAGCAGGTACTTACGTTCTGAAACACTCCCGCATTGCTCCACGACCAAAAGGCTAGAGAAAAGAAAAAACAAAAATAGAGCATTGCCATTTCCACAGAGTTAATTTCTAACCAGTAAGACACACAACCATGTTTTCCCCTTTATATCCTGTAGAAAGCAGTTCTCAAAACAGGCTCTTTATAATATCTATCTCCTCAAAGAAAAGCAAAAACCCACTGGCAGCATAGGTAGGAATCCGGGGGAAAGACAGTATCTCATGGAAAAGACATGATATGTCTTTTGAAGAAGCTGTTTAAATTCTCTCTCCAGTTTGGAGTCAGCTCTGCTGTAACAGCCTGGAGAAGCTAGCTTTGCAGACCTCACATTCTCTGTATTTAGGCTTCCATACAGGATGCGCCAAAAAGAGCATGATCTCCGCAGATGCCAGATACTACATCAGTAGCGAGGTGACTCCAACATACCACCAGCTTCACAATTTAACTAGGAAGCAACCAGTAGCTTTTACCCTCCCATACTGAAAATTCAATCAGTTTTCATCCTAAAAGAAGAAATTATCTGGAATCACACAAAATAGCAGGACTATTGCCAGGCAGCGAGATGAGGCCAGCAGGAAATGCGAGAGAGATGACTGGGAAAGGAACAAATGCCTCATGATGCTGACAGGGAAGGGCTGACTCTATGTTCTACCCTACTCTGGGGAGAAAGTGTTTTGGTGTCCTCTGCTTGGACACCAAAACATAATGGCTAAGCCAAGGAAAAAGAGAGGTAGGAGAAAAGGATGACATTGGGACTTACAAACTTCTGTATGAGGAAAACATCTCGCTACCACCATTCAGAAACAGGAAGGAAATGACAAATTGGCTGCTAATAAATATGAAGGACTGTGTGATCTTACTTGTGAAGCCATCTTGATGAGGACTTCATCTTCAACCCAGTCCCCAGTAACTGCATTGTACCTGCAAAATCAGGAGATGTGCCTCTTAGAAAAATGCAGACAGAACCCAAATTCCCCCATCTCCAGTGCCTATCCCTCCTTATCTCCAGCTGGCTGCTAGAAAGTGCTGCTGCCATTCCAACACAAACCCTTCTAGTCTTCCCACCACACTCCTACCCTCCTTACTTAGTATGGAAAAGAAGAAATACATATAGCTCTTTGAAAAGATACCAAATCCTACTGACAATGAAGAGACTCCACTACAGAAGCTAAACTTTTGTAACACTGCAAATTAGACTTTATCTGCTTTGATGTTAAATCTCCTCTGTGATGCCTCAGCAGTACTCCGGGGACAGAAAGAGCCTTACCAAGCCCTATAAACAGGGCAGGTTGTGCCCCCCAGCCCTGAGCTTGCATAAACCTGGTTCTGGCTGGGGATCTGGTGCAGGACTGTGAAAGATGTGAGTACAACTCAGCACCAGCTACGGCTGTCAAAAGCACTGGGGCCAAGAACTGCCCACCACTGCACCAAGGGAGGAGTAAGTCTCTGCACAACCCTATGATAATACAAAGAGTACAACTGTGGTTTCTCCTCACACCCTTAACTCCCAACACAGTAATAACCAAATTGAGAACCACACTGGTTGACTCACCAAAACAACTGTTTCCAGACTGATTCCCCCAACCTGTATCAAGTACTTCATACATGCAGACACCCTATATACCCCCCTTTATATATTCTGTATCACCCCAGTTTGCAGCAGACAAAAGATGTGAAATCAGAATATCAGAGCCATTTTAATAGATTATTTGAGTAGCCCTAAACCAGCACTATCACTTATTTGTATTTTAAAATATGCAAACTATTTCAGGACTGTGTGGCTGACCAGGGACAGATACAGCCTACGGTGAAGAGGAGCACTGTGTGACAGTGTTACATGATTGGAAGGGAGGCCTTCCCAAACACTGACACTAAGTGGTAATTAACTGGCTTCTAACACCTACCTTTTCCACCAAAAACCTGTGTCAGCAGGGTGAACGTTTTGGCAAAGCCTGTGCTAAAGCACTAAGCATAGTTCCAGGGCCAAACTCAGTTTCAGCACGTACACCATACTGAGCTATTCTGGGCTTTATAAGAACTTAAATTCCAGCCACATGCAGCAATACTGCATGGACAGGCAACAGTGACACTGCTATTTTAGGAAAGGCACAGAGTGTTAGTTTAAATAGTTTAGAAAAAAAAACACCCTAAGTATGCTGCTTTTTATTGGGATTCATTTCCTTATTAGATTAACTTTACAGCAATAATAAATCAACTAGAAAATACTTCTCAGCCTTGTTTCCTGTCTACATTGTGGCAACTCAGACATTAGGTAGGAGAGTAAGAGAGCGTGACACTGGTTTGCTGAAAGGTTTATTTTTTTATGAGGTGCAGTATTTACGTTTTCCTGGGAGATTCAGCTGAGACACACTTACTCTGGGTGTTATCACAAGTTCTCCAGCCATGTAATTACATATATTCTGCACTATGCAAACACAGCCCCTGCATAAACCAGCATGTTCTATTTAACATCAGCACTAAAAGCAGAAAGACCCACAGACCTGTAACGAGTGGCATGTTCTGTCTTAATGTCCTCAAGATGAAATTCTGCCCACGGATCAGGCATGTGCTTAGCCTTCTCAATAGCATGTTTCCAGGCTTCCTGAAGAAGTTACAAACTGGTATGTTATTAATAATCAGCAGCAACTCACAACAAAAACATTTTCTACAACACATCAGGATCCCAATGCTACAGAAATGCGCAACTACATGAGTCCCCAAAGCGCTACTCAGATGGGGACCAAGTGGTACAGAAACTACTCCCATTTTATAGCTTAAAGTATAAGGAAGCAGTTCAGAAATCCAAAGCATCAGGTTTCAGTTCTATTTGCACTGCAGTAAAATTACTGTGAAGAGAATCTGATCTAGTATACACCAAATATAATTTGCAAATATCTCTAACATATACTACAAGCAGCGATAAGACACATTAGATGATATTAATTCACTTTTGCTGGTTTGATTTTTAACCTTTTGTAACTAACAGCATATGCTGTTGGGTAGATGCGTATGTTACACATACGTATAAGCATAGAATGTCCATCAGCAACAGAGCAATATGGACAAAGTTCTGTAAATCCCAAGGCCCCCAGATTGTGCTCAGCATAAGAAAGAAGAAATGAGAATGCTGTAATACTGGATTATTATAGCAGTTCCAGACAAGTAGCTATTTCAATGTCCACCAAGTCAGCAGTAAATAATCAGAGTAGTTTTCTGGAATATAAACAAACAGTCTTTCTCTACCAGCCAATTAAGATCCTTTTCTGTTAACATCTTGATCTTCCTTCTTTTTACATTGCACTGTTCCAAGAGAACAGGAGATACGATCCTGTGATGTGCCAAATGCCTTTTGCAAAGGTGAGCACGAGAAAAGGCTACACTGCACCTCTGCCAGCAAAGAAATACTGAGCTTTGACATCTTATTACTGCCTCTGACTGAATTTCAAGTATGCAGAAAGTCTTTAATATTTTTTTTTATTTAAATCTCATTCAAAACTTAAAAGTACAGTATAAACTGGTGCCAGAAATTACATCAAGGAAGTTTTTGAAGCAACTGAGCTTTTAAATGTTCATTTATTTTTATTTCTGCTGCAACTTTGCATACCTTGCAAACAATTTAAGTGTTCCCCTTACTGACAATAAAGCCAGAAAATGAATACAACACTACAATAAAATTTTAACAAGACATGCTGAGAAAGATTTCCTATATGATCCATGAGAAAATGAAGTTGCCTCAGACCATGTGATGATTCACATTTCATATGAACCTGGGAACTTCCATACTTGGATATAAGTGAAAGAAATATAGAGAGAAACAAGTAGGATTGTTTGGTAAATTTTCTACGTCAAATCATTCTTTTATCTTCATTTTAATTTTAATCTTCAAACAGAAGATGGACTTCATGGACATGGGTCTAACAGTGCAATCTTCTCCTGCTGTAAGCATACGGCTGCCATACTAAGTAGATGTCTTGTATTCATTTTTGTCTACAGTAGGAAATACTGTGCAGGAGCAACTACAGATATGCACTTTAAAAGTGATCTTTCAGGGTACAGATCAAAAGATGAGTATTATTTCATTTAATGGATATCTTTTTTAGTTTTGATGACTTTTATGGGCTGAGACAAGCAGCTCTCCCAGACAACAAAATAATGAACTAAAACATAAAAAGAAAAGCAAGCCAAAAAACCTTAATGCATCTGTTAGACAGATACATGTTCACATTTTTTTTTTAACCTACCCGACTATGGTCAACCACAGAGCCATGCTTAGAACGATGCTGTGTGTCATTCTAAAGGATGCATGAGAAACATAAAAGTAGGAAAACACAGGTGGTAAGACAAATGATTGACAAAAAGCCTCTGTTCTCTTCGTTAATTAAAGCAAAATAAGGAAAAGAAAAGAAAGGCTCTTCAATTGAAAAGCCACTCTTCAATTTATATTCACATATTCATAGATTGTTTACACCTGGCAACAAACCTATCAAGGCAAGTTGGCAATGTTTTAATTTGAAACATCCTTTTTTCATTTTAATATGTTAAAAGGGTCTTGCCTATGAATGAATTAATTACTGAGTCCTGCTCAGAGGCAGAATTAGTAACAACTCTTGTATCCGTCTGCATCTCATTATCAGTGGTCCATACTGCCGTTAGCTTTGGGGTCTAACAGGTAGACTCTGATCAGATCAGGCTGTGGTGGTTTAAGATGTTCCCAGCCCTGGCTGCTTCACTGTGTTGGAAGTTACTATTTCTGCAGCTTAAGAATCAGATAGAGCCTTGCTTGCTCCCCATCTCAACCCCATGCATCTTACCTGTGACCGGAGCTAAAATGCCCAACTAGATCAAAGCATGGGCACATATATTCTGCAAAAACAACATGGTATCTTAGGAAGGAGGAAAGAACTGCAATATCTTAAGTCCTTATCAGTTTTACCTCAGGCCACATGACTCAGAACTCACACTGCAAACGCAAAGGCCAAGTGTTTAGTACATGCTTAAACACACATAAATGAAGACTAAGCTCCCTATCAGGTCTTAACTTGCTTAGCATAGGATACACTAAAATCTGTCCCCTTGTCTATATCTAAACTTTTACTCTTCACCTTCCTTAGGAACATGTTCCTTTTAATGTCTCTATTAACTAGCCTTGGCAAAAATCTTACTGTAGCCAGGACAGATTCACTTTTAATGTGCTACTTAATGCTAACTGACTGAATCATAGAATGGCTTGAGCTGGAAGGGACCATTCAGATCATTCAGTTAAAACCCCCTGCCACAGGCAGGGACACCTTCCACTAGACCAGGTTGCCCCAGTCCCCATCAAGCTGGCCTGGAACACTGCTGGGAATGGGGCAGCCACAGCTTCTCTGGGCAACCTGTGCCAGCACCTCACCACCCTCACAGGGAAGAATTTCTTCCTAGTATCTAATCTAAATCTACCCTCTTTCAGTTTAAAACCTTGTCCTATCACTACTTGTAAACAGTAACAGTCCCTCTCCAGCTTTCTTCTCAGCCCCTGTAGCCACTGGAAGCTGCTCTAAGGTCTCCATGGAGCCTTCTCCAGGCTGAACAATCCCACCTCTCTCAGCCTGTCTTCATAGCAGAGGTCCTCCAGCCCTCTGAGCATCTTTGTGGTCTCCTCTGGACTTGTTCCAGGTCTATGTCCTGAAATAAACCCTTTGGTATCTTTCCAGGAATAAAGCATGCATTAGGCATAACCAAGGTTTTACAGTACCTACTAAATAAATGTTAATATTTACAAGAAGAATTGTGTTAATACAACACATTAAATCCTAGTCTAGACAAAATCTAAGAGACATGCTCCTTTATCACAAAGGGTGCATATTGGAATATCTAACCTATTCTTGAGGCTCCATTGCCTGGCCTGATCTGTGCAAATGCTGCCAAGTGGAACACGACACACTGACAAGGAAGCACCAGCTACAGCCCCTTTGACCTCTCTGCAATGCTTTGATTACCGTTCATTTCAAAAAGGGCAGCTGCTGCTGTCCATGCTGTCAGGAACTACTGCCAGTGTGACACTTCATGCCCATTATTAAAAGCTCCCTGGACAGTAACTATAACCTAAAAATCTACCATTACAATTGTGTATGTCCAAATAAAAATACTATGGATTATTATGGGTTTTGCAAGCAGAGGCAATAAAGTATCTTCTGTCAGGCCCCAAATCAACTTACAACAAGTATAATCTTTTAAATCTCCCAATTAATGTATTCCTTTTAAAATGGTTTGATCATAATGGCATTTAATTGTTCACCTGGGTCTGCTATCTTTGTAGATTAAGACCTCCCAGTGAACTAAAAGGGACAGTAAGCAATTCAATGGCAGTGTCATTGGCTTAATGGAATTAACTGCAAGTCTGGAAAAAACAGATTATTTTTTCATTGAAAAGTGTTAGTTGCAAGAGATGAAGCAGTTAAGAGAATCTCTCATGCCAACTAAGTAAAACCAAAACCTTCTTGAAAGCTGAAGCAAACACTTACCTTAAAGCTAAATGAGTTTCTAGGAGAAGAGCTTGAACTGTACTGTTCAGTTTTTGCTAAGTTGCTATAATAATTGTCAACCTTGATACTGGCAGACTTGTTAGAAACTGGATCATCAGTTATCGGGCAGATAAAATAATTGTCTTCATCATCACTATCAGCATCAAGATAATTCCCAGAGTTGGCTGTAGTTGATCTGGCATTATCAATCCCTTCCATACGAAAAATAAGGTCCTCGTCTGCCATGTTTGTGGGAGGTCGGTTTAACTCCTGCAATGATTAAAACAACCACCATTCCAACGCACATGCAAATGAAGGGAAGAAGCTGGGTGGGAGAGAAAAACAACAAAAAGGTTGTTATTAAAAGAACAAATGATGCATGAAACTGATGTCAGAAAACTGTTGGCAGAAAAAAAATCATTTGCATATGGCTCCATAAAAGTGATCCCCAAGTACCCACATGTGGTTTTGAACACCTCAGTGCTAAATCTGGCTATCCAGAAGGCATTCACTTTTCAACTTGCTACAGGACTGAGAAAAAGATAACCAAGTACAGAACTATGATATCTGAAGACTGCAAACACCACTTATTGCCTCTGGCTTGCAACACGTCCTCCTCTGAATGTTTTTATTCTTCCTTACCTAAAATTCTGAGTTTCACAACACTGGTCTTAGAAACCTGAAGGGGTTTTACCTCAAACCACAGTCAGGTTTTCAAATTTTTTCAGGATAAGTCTTCTCAAGGACATTGCATATAAATTAACAGCCAGATGAGCCAAGAGTTATCACTAAGACAACATAGAAAATTGTCCCACAACTGCCGAGATTTAAATTAGCTTTTAGCTCACATATAGCCAACAGTCCACAGTGGAAAGCGTGCTGCTGAATGTGCAGTACACTACAGAGGCTACCCAGGATGTCCTTGGAGAGACAAAGTACAAAAAAAGCCAAGAAAAGAGGCCTGCCCCAGTCACTCACTAGCGGACCTCAGAGGCAAGAGGAGGTATGTGTAACAAGTACCTCAGTCCTTCTGTGTTTTACTCTCTGTGAAGGAATTGTTTGGACCAGCCTTGTGCAATCTGAACAATGCTATTCCAGCGCCAAATATAGCGGATTTGTGTTCACTTTAAGCAAAGAGCTTACTCTCCCTGGTTAATAGTTCGTTCAGAAAGGGGCTAGAAAGCTTTATTTTGTCACTGATTATTTCAACTTTGTAGTAGCTTCCTGGATCCTAAGAGAACAGAATACATAGGGTTTGGCTTCTCCTGGGTCCTAGCTCCAATATAAACTAAGCAAACTGAAAGTAAACACAAGTGTGAGGCAGACAGGTCAAGGATTTTCATTAAAATCTGCTCAACTATTTCTAAGCTTAGAAGGTGACACTCTCAGTAAATACTTCACTGAGGCCTTCTAACACATTAAACAACATTAGAAGTGAACAATATGGGAAGTTTCATATGGGTACCAAAACTGCAGGTCTGCAAAGCCTCCCATTGTACCATAGTTTTTCCAAACCAGTGACACCAGGTTTCGGGAGGCAGAGCACAGATACTGCACAGCCCAACTGCTGCGATAGGTATGTGTTATAAGACAGCTGAATCATGAAGTGCTTCTCTGTATCTCAGGCTCCCTTTCCACACCACCAGGTTTCTAGCTATCAAGGAAAATATGAACAGTGTCATGGTTTAACTCCAGCTGGTAACTAAGGACCACGCAGCCACTCACCTACCCCAAACACAGAGGGACAGGAGGAGAATCAGAAAAAAGGTAAAACCCATGGGTTGAGATAAGAACAGTTTAATAATTAGAATAAAATAATAATATAATTGTAATGGAAAGGGAGGCAACAAAAAGAGAGAGGAATAAAACCCAAGACAGACAGGCAATGCGCACCACCCACTGACTGATCTCCAGCCCGTCCCCAAGCAGCAATCACCACTCCATCACCCTGCAGCCAACCCCACAGTTTATACCCTGAGCTTGCCCTTCTATAATATGGAGTATTGGAATACCCCTTTGGCGAGTCTGGATCCGTTGTCCTGGCTGTGCTCCCTCCCAGCTTCTCGTGCACCTCCTCACTGTCAGAGCATGGGAACACTGAGAAATGTTTTATTACTTAGCAACAACTAAAACATCGGTTTGTTATCAACATTATTCTCATACAAAATCCAAAACCACAGCACGGCAGCAGCCAGGAGGAAGAAAATTAACTCTACCTCAGTCAAGACCCTAACAACAGCCGCAGCGGAGCAGGTCCATGGTTCATGTGACATCAGCTGCTTCAAAGAGCAAAGAAACCTCCACGGAACAGTATCCCATCCCTACTCACATGTTCTTCTAATTGCTGATAGTTCATCTTTTCTGAAATCCTATTTTCATTAACTGCACTAACTCTGGATTTCAGAGTCATTTCCTGAAGTCCTTAACACCTGTCTTTGCCAAATCTAATGACTTTCTGTAATGACTTTAATACCCAATTGCATCAAAAGCTCAGACCACACTAAAGAGAACACAGACTGAGCTGAAATGACCTTTCTGCCATATACTTTTGTTGATAGTTTCTTCTATTGGGAGTACCACAACATACAACTGATTCCCCTATGACCATATCCTGCTTGGAGCTTTCCATGTCACTCTGCTGTTTCCCATTGCATTTTTATTCAATGCTAACGTCAATCAGTAAATCTGATCACAACCAAGCTGACAGCAATGAACAACCTGATTCATTAAAACCCACCAGGAGAAACCAACTCCTGGACAAGAGCCTAGTGGGCATCACCACAAGCACTGCAGTGAACAGAGAACAGGTCTGCAGAGGACAGCTGTGTTTAGGTTGCAATATCCTTCTCTTAAGGATTTACTTCAGACTAACTCTAGTCAGGTCTCAGGGAGTGGATACTATCAGTGGCTATGCTGTGTTCTCCAGTTAAGTTTCATGCACAAGGATTTCAGTTTGCAAGCACTGAGACTGCTTTTCAATACGAAACAAGGTGCAATGAGCTGAGATGATCAGGAGACTTAATTCAGAAGTGCTTTTCTGATTAGAACAAAAAGCCAGCGTAGACTCACACACAGGAAGACTGGAAAGGGGCAGACACACAAAGGACTGGGCTACTTCTTGATTTTACTGTACTTTCTTCTCCTTAAAAATAATAAAGCAGATCTACAACCCACATCATGGCTCTTAAACCACTACCAGAGCTTACAGGTGTTTTACATAAAGCAACCAGAAAACAGCAACACAAACTTCTAGGACCACTCAAATTAATAGAAATATTTTCTCTTCATTTTAATTTTGACTATTTACGTTGCTCTGCTGCACGAAAAACAGGAAGGGGTTAGATGAATGCAAAGTAATCGTCCAAATCTTCAGGCTGATTTAGCTCAGTGTAAACAAATACTTGCTGGTAAGTCTGCCACAGTGAGTTTTGGCTGTGATGGGTCCTATGAGTGTATTGATGTCAGGTCTGCCTGTTTTGTTCTTATTTAGAGGGTAGAAATAGACCACACAAAGCAGCAAGCCTTGATTTGTTTCACACAACTTATGGCTTAAAATCCTTTTGGTCCTGGAGCCCTAAAAGCAAAGATTTGAGCTTACAGAATATTGCACTTAATTTGTTAATTTGTTCTCAGTATTATATATTACCCTTCCTTCCAACATCCATCTAATGGAAGTATCAGCTGTTTCACAAGCTAGAAAAATGAGATGTAGGAATGATCCAAGCCCTTGGAAGAGATGTAAGTCTACATACTTTGAAGATACCTGCACCTACAAAACAGGACTAGGTAGAATTTCAAGATTTGGCCCTAATGCTGGCTGTGCAATTTAAAGCAACTTAACTTCAAAGTGTTCCACCAATTGCGTAGTTCTATAGCAACCTCAGCCAACCAGCTAAATCTGAGCTTTTTACACAACTAGCCTAAAAAGACAACCATAAAACAAGGTTTTCAGCTTTGCTTCACTGTTATTCTTCAATCCAGTGCATACTGAACCTTCTTTGTCCATGGAACAGTACCAGATAAATGCACTCCTAGAGCAGTATTCACAGCTGCAGACTTACACCACAGCTACTGAGAAGATAGTCACCACAGAAGCAGTGCCTTAATGTATGGCACCTTTCACCAGCAACATTATGCTGCTGGTTACTGCCTTTCTGACAGAGGCGGCATTCCCACAGCTCAGCAAGTAACACGGGTAATGCCAGAACTCCTACATCAGGCAGCATCAACTACAGTAAACCACTGCTGGAGGAAGTCTGAGCCAACTCATCCGATTTTGCACTGAAGCGGCTTTGGAGTGTTCATATAATCAGCTCTTCTAGCAAAGACCACACAAGAGCTGCTATTTCTGGAAAGAGGGAGTAGTGCACAACTGGAAGGGGAAAGGATTCTCAGCTGCACTACCATTTTTACTGTGATTATCTTACTAGAGTCTAACAAGTACTTGAGAACATTAACTTCTACTTAAAAACAGCAGGTGTAAAACGATGTTCAAGTACGGGACTAACTCCAGGATATACTGTAGCTTCCTTAACCACAACTGGCATCCTGCACTCATTTCCACTACTGCAGTCACACACACACAAGCAGGTCCACCAGGTCCAAGGCACTCTGAGAAGCAGCAGCAGGAGGAATGCAGATTTATGCAGCAGTGATTGCAAACATTCATGATTTCTGACTTGATGTGTAAATGGAACATCACCACACAAATCTGTCTGTAAGGCTAACCATGTTTATAGAGCTCTCAGTTTTTCTTGTAACCATACTTCTTTTAAAGGACTTGTGTTTACTTTGGAAGAGTTTTTACTAAAAACCATCCTCTTTAAATCAGAATCTGACAACCAAACTTTAACGTACACAAACACTGCACTAAACCTCACAGTTTATTTCATAAAAGTCCTATTAAAATGCCCTAGCTTCATGCCAAGGCTTATAATCTCTGCTTTTGCATTATGGCATAAAGCTGTACCATCTAGGAATTCCTGTTATTATTGCTGCTATGTTTTAATCTCTTAATCTTTAATATCTATTACAGAAGCTTTCCAAGGGTTTAGCAGCAAAGAGGAACTGCACTGAACCTAGCCTGCAATACCGCATTATCACATACAACCTGTAACTTAAACTACCTTCTCCAACCCACTTTGAAAAGTCATTCCTTTTCTTTTAATCAACCTTGTATTATGTGATTAAAAATGAAGATACTTTAAAATACTGTCACTTACTAAATCTGCTCAAGTCTTCATCAATTTTGGGAGTTTTCCAATATTTTTCTTTCTCTTGCCTTTATATCCAAGAACCACATCACCAGGAGGGGCAGATGAGTTGTAAGGACAACCCACTGTGTTGCCCAGCACAGTGCCAATGCAAACATAGATAAACAGAGGGGGAAATTCACATCACAGAGCTGCTAAAACACATCTTGTTTCTTGTAGGGTGTCTACTGCTACAAAACCCTGCTGAGTTTGGTGGGACCCTTGAGCAAGGCCCCACAGCTGCCTCAGCATCGAAACCTGCCTTAATTCCTCCCTAAGAGACAAGCGATACAAATGCTCTAGCCAACAAAAGAAGGGATAACCAGAGCATCTCCAGCTACTTCTTAGCAGCTGTTTCAGCTCAGACATTACCCTCTGCGCCTCTTCACCACAAGACAGGGGAACTGCTCTAAGAAGAAGTCCTGTCTCTTGTACAGAAGCATTAAAGCAAGAATGAGCCAGTTCTCCCCAGTATAATACCACATCCCTTTTGGTTGAACACCACATCAGCTAAAGCCATCTAGCAGGATACCTGTAACAGGCAGATTTTTCTTCCAAGAAAGTGCTTTTCAGATTAATATTCCTTTAAAATACAGGTCTAAATTTTAACCTAAGTAACTATTTGGGCTGTGCACCTTACAAAGTATTGTTATAATCTTTATGAACTACTGACACAAAGCTACATTACACGGTCCATAACAACCCCACTAGCCATGGTAAAGTCCTGCAGCATGTTACAGAACTGCTTGTGGTTTCCAAACACCAAACTGACTCTTGTAAACTGCTCTCATCTGCTCCAAGCACTGGCAGGAAAACAGGTTTAGTGAGTCAGGGTAAGAGCTGCGATAAGAAACAAGATTAAAAACACAGAGATGTCTCAACTCACTGCCTTCCTTCGACACACAAACTTGGGCTTACCAAGTACAGATCTTCTAATGAGAAGCCTTTACTTCAGTTCCCTCTCAGCATGTCACTGCTGCAAGCATGATGGCACAAATCACATCCAGTTTGCCTGCGAGCACAGCTGGGATAACACACTGCATTTAGCCCCAGTGCTGCGAGAGCAGCGATGCGAAATTCATGACAGGAATGGGAGAGTCCATCTGCGCCAGCTCAGAGCACAAAGCATTGAGACTCAAAACGCTGTACGAGGAAACACACTGAGGCTTCAAACACACAAACGGCTTTTAGAGTTGTGAGCACTTAAAGCACAGAAACGGCCCTTACGAATCAAGTCCACGCTTCTGCCAACACACCAATACTACATCGATGGCAGCCAAAACACGAGAATACCGTGTACAGAAAACGTACTTTCAATTTAACTTTAGAATATCCTCCCTTTTCCATTAAAGGCCGTGTTACTTCCACACGGAACAACTGACTATCACCGAGTTTTCCCACTGTCCCGGACACACACATGGATAAAACTGCTATCTCCAGGCGTAAGCGCAGGGGTGTTGCCCAATACAAACATACCAGGTTATTTTTAGGGCACTGCACAAGCTCAGGGCTTGGCCGCCGTCCTTTTGCAGCCCGTAACCTCCAGGCTGCTCATTTCTGTAATCAAACCCGCACATTTCGCACTCGCCCTCCACACTGGGAGCAGCCTGGCGACGGCTCCCGCGGGCCCGACCCCCCGCCAGCGCCGGCCCCGCACCGCGAAGGCACCTACCGGGTGATCGCAGCCCGGACCCACCGCCCCGGCGCTGCCGGGCGCTCCCGCTACAGCCGCCGCAGCCGCCCTGCTCACGGCGAGCGCGCGAGCAGCCAGCCCGGGCACGGTAAGGGAGAGGAAAGGAGGCGGGCACCGGGGCCGCCCTGTGAGGGGAGGAGAGACAGAAAGAGGGGCCGCCCTGTGAGGGGGAGCGAAGCGGGAAGCGGAGCCACCCCCTCGCCTCAGGAGCCGCTCGTAGCCGCACAGGCGCTATTCCTGGGAGAAAATCGATTAAAATCTGAGGCGAACCCCCCCGATTAGCACAGTTTGGTGTGCGGGAGAAGGAAGCCCCGGGGCAGAGGCAGCAGCACCCAGAACGCCAAGCGAAGCCCGGTGTCCAGGGAGCTGCTCGCAGGAGCCGTGCCCGAGTTTACTTTTAGTTTCCATTTCCGCTGGGTTTGGAGCTCAAAGGGGCATTGCCCGCGGCCGAGCACTGCACAGCACCGGCCCTGCGCGGAGGCGGAGCAGACGTGGGCAGTGACCACGGAGACTCCGGGGGGGGCTGTGTGCGTTTCAGGTTGGCTTTTTCACCATAATTCGACAGGACAAGGGGTAACGGGTTCAAACTTAAACAGGGGAAGTTTAGATTGGATATAAGGAGGAAATTCTTTCCTGTTAGGGTGGTGAGGCACTGGAATGGGTTGCCCAGGGAGGTTGTGAGTGCTCCATCCCTGGCAGTGTTCAAGGCCAGGTTGGACAGAGCCTTGGGTGCCATGGTTTAGTGTGAGGTGCCCCTGCCCATGGCAGGGGGGTTGGAACTGGATGATCTTGAGGTCCTTTCCAACCCTAACTGTTCTATGATTGCCCCATGAGAAATGGTAGAATCGTGCACCAGATTTGAAGTTCAAAAGACCACATTCTCATTTTTCCTAAAATGCTGGCTTTCTGGGTCGAAAATGCCCATGTTTAGCCTTCCCTCAAGCTAGACTGTGGAAAATTTAAACAAAACTCCTTATCCTTTCATGAGTTACATGGAAATGAATGTAAATAGGTTCTGGCTTAACTGTATTATGTGGCAGCCTGGAAAAAGTTTGCCACTTTTACTGTTGTTAAATCTCTTACTCATGTAAATAACCTTCATTAGTGCCTTCTGCCCTAAGCAGGGGTTACAAAACGGAGACTGGATGATGTGAGTACATCCTTCATGACGGACGAGTTATCTCTTGCAGCATCACAGACAAGAACGTACAATCCCTGTGCTCCAAAGAGGGAGACAGCACAGAAACGCTGCTGCAATGCCAGTGCTGGGATCATCTGCAGGAGGAGGATTACCAGTATTTAATTAAAACCACCCAGAACAGATGCTCTGAGTCCCTGCCAGCAGCACCCACCTGCCACCACCATTACTTACATAGATAAATCATCTCAGCTGGGGGACTGGAGGGAGCAGCACGTCTGCACAGGAACACTGCCTGCGACTGGAGGGTGCCTGTAATTCTGGCAGCAATTCCCAGCACTGTGCTGAGGGTGCAAGCCCTTGTGTGAGAATGTAAAGCGGAGACATGATTGAACCCTCATTTAATGCTGCCTCCCACAGGGACATTTCTGGGTAGCCTGGAATTCCTGCAGAGTTTAAGCTCTAATTAAACACATTTACAATGTTTGTGGATTATTAACAGCTATTGAAAACTAAGTGCTGTTGCCCCATCAGCACCAGGATATGAGTCTCTCCATTTTCCGTTCTGCGGGCAGCCCAGCTGAGCATCCTGGGAAAAGTAGCAGCCCAGGGCCTGGGAAGAGGGCAGGCTCATCAATGAATTCTGAAGGCCGGGTGGAAGCCAGATGCCTGGTTCCCACTGCATGAAAATGTGTTGATAATGGTTAAAAAAATAACATCACCATCTGCTATCTTAGGTTACTGATTAACGGTGGAGTACATGTGATACACGAGCACAACTGAACAGTCACAAGAGAAACTGGCTTTAAACTCATGCAAACACACAGCACTATTTTGGATTAAAAGGATGACTGTATCATGCTGTATTTCCTCATGGGGAGGGTTCTGCTACATTAACAACATATATTATACCATCTCAAGCTACATACTTCTCATGCTTTTAAATAAGCCAGCTTTGGCACCCTGATGCAAGGGTGTACTCATTTTCAAGTTTAAGCCTGGGGCTTCTCTATAACATTTTCTTAAAAGAACAACCAGTGATGATGAAACAGTGTTGGATGAAATACTAAAGGTTTCATCTAATATTAAAATGATCTAATATTGAAAGCATCTAATACTAAAATTAGATGTGAGCCCAGATGCACTGCATCTTCCAGTTTTAGTTTCCTGTTTAGATGTTACCTATTATATCCTTAATGCTTGAGTTTGAGTCACTGTTATTTTTTGTCTGAAAAAAACTGAAAAATAAATTAAAAATTGCAACTTAGGAAATTGGTGACCTGCAAGTGCAGTATGTCATTCTTCCGTTTAGTCTGCTCAGCAATTCATATATGTATTTTCCAAGAGCACTGAAGCTTGCAAAGTTCCAGTATGCTTGTGTTAAATGAGGTTCTGTCTAGAAACTGTTGTCCTAGGGAACTGTTGGTTTTGAAAGGAAAAAGGAAAGCATGCCCCTGACAACACTGAACTTCCATTGAAAATCCAGATTAAAGATTGCCTGTGAATCAATCATCTGACAATTTGTGCCTACATACTCCTGTGACAGTCCCTTCTTACACAGCAAATTTCATTATCTGCAAACCCCACGGTGGTAGGTGCATACAATATACCTGCATAGAACTTCCTGGAGCACCAGTGCAGGACTTCCTACAGGAAGAAAAGCAATGGCAGACATAATTTCTATGTATTATTGTAATCGCACAACATTAGCACTGATAGTTTTTAGCTCTGTCCACAGTAGTTACACAGATTCCTCCTGCAGGCCTTCCAGAATAAGGGAATTCATCTTTCTGCTCACCAGGGGCAGCTGGAATCTGGCTCTGGTTGCCAAACCCAGCTCCTTCACAGGACAAGCCCCTGCCTACACCGTGGTGAGCTGAGCAGCAGCGGCCAGGCACGGCACCAACACGGCAGGACGGAGAGCGACGTGTGAGCAGCCCTGACCACAGCTGGTTTGGTACTGACCTCTGCAGCACCATGCTGAGCCGCACCCCAAAGGGCCGTCCCCTTCGGAGTGGGAATGCTTCAGCTGAAGGCACGCCGTGGTGCCAGGGCGGCAGCACTCTGGCGGTGGTGGGCCGGGAGGCTACAGTACCCACTGAGGGAAGCTGGGGGAGAAGGCAGGGGGGCTCCTGTTTGTGGGGCTGGGGGTGGCTGGACTCTCTTCCTGCCACGGAGGCGTGTGCAGACCCACTCTTGTGGTAACGTTAAGGGGCTGCCCTGGCCCCTGCCTGGCCACGGCACGGCCACCCATTGCGCCGCGGGGCAAAGCCGTCCTGAGCACAAGCTGGCGCTCCGCCCGCGCTGCTGTGGAAACAGGCCACGGGGCAGCGCCTTGCCGGGGCGCTCTGGCCTGTGCCTGCCACGGACAACGCGGGTGAGGCGCGGCCCAACGGCCCCGTACAGAGGAGAAGAGCGCCGGGGGTAACCGGGCACCGAGCGAGCCACGGTCCGCCGTGCGCCGGCGGCGCGAGGCCGGCGCCCAGGTCACGTTTAAGCCTGCGCCGGGCGCCTGGCAGCGGCGCCACCTGTCGGCCGCGTGGAGCAGGGGCGGGGGCGGGGCGTGGGGCGGGCTAAGGGCGGCGGCGGTGCCCGCGGCAGCCCGGGCTTGGAGCCGCCGCCGCGGAGCGGGGAGCCCGCGCCCTGTCGCACGGCTGCGCTTCCCGGGCGCGGGTCTGCCGTGCCGGCTGCGCCGGGGCCGCTGCGGTACCGCGGGCAGCGGGGCGGTGTGTGCCGGTGTGTGCCGGTGGGTGGGGAGAGCGCCGGCGCCGCCCCCTGAAAGAGGCCTGGCGGGCGGCTGAGCAGCCAGGCGGTAGCGTGGCCGAGTGGTCTAAGGCGCTGGATTTAGGCTCCAGTCATTTCGATGGCGTGGGTTCGAATCCCACCGCTGCCAAGCTTGTTTTGTCCCACCGCGGCTGCGGCTCCTTTTCGCCGCCCGAGCGAGGGTGTCCCGATCCGGTCTGGCGCGGCACGGCCTTCCCGAGCCGGGCACGGCGCCCGCGGCCGCTCGGGATGGGGGACGTGGGGGGTTTCCTGTCAGGCGGCTCGAAATCGAAGTGTAGCAAGTTACGTACGTGCGGGGTGCTGCGTGTTCTGATCCGGGCGGGCCTGCTGGTGTACAAATACAATCAAATACCCATTTGGGCAGCTCTGCCGTCCCGTGCTCTGTTCGGGTAACTGCACCCGCAAGCCGCAGGGCGGTGCTGCCCTCTGCGGCCTGCCCTGCACAGAGGTGAGCTCCGGGCGCGCTCACCTTCTCCGGAGCTCTCAAGTCCACATCCAGACCTTGATTCCTCTTACTTGTGCCATATCCCCACTGCTGTCTCCTCTCCCAAAGCTATCTCTGCTCACATTATGCTCCTGATTGCCCCCCGCCATGACACAGGCTGGAACAGGTTGCAGGTGGAGTGTAATTCGTGGTAAATCAGCAGCAGGAGTGGTGGATGATGGGATCTGCGCCTTCAGATTGCCTGTAGTTTAGGCCCGTTTCAGCTGAACACTAACTCCAAAAGCACGCTGGTCACTTTAGCTAGTGCAGGGATTTGCTGTTGTACAACTGCTTTAGAAATCAGGTGCAAAAACACAGTTGTACCTGAAGTTGGGCTGATACGCAACTAAACTTTATTGTTGTCCTCAATGACTACAGGACATAGAGGGGTGACTCATGCAAAACTATACCTGCATGAGCCTGCCAGGCCTCCAGCTGCAGGGAGGTGTTGCCACCGGTGTTTTGCACCCCTGAGTAAGCAGTGAGCAGTTGTGGAGCAGTCTGTGTTCACAGAGGCACAGGGCTCACTTCAGCAAGGGTTCAAGTACACCTTTATTTGTCCTCATATGCAGTGGTACAGCTAATTCACAAAGGAACTTCACACTGAACTCTCTGTACGGCTGGTATTTACAGTAAACTGTTCTGTCAGTCCCTTTGCTTGTTCATAATTCCCCAAGGTAGCGAGCCATGGCAGCAGCCGTGGTCAGTCTTTCTCCTTATTTTAGCTGTTTCTTCACTACTGAAGCACTGTAGGCTGACTGTAGCTCTTGTTCTTCCCGCAGGTTCTGCTTCACTTCAGCAATCAACTTGGAAAGTTGAGGGGGTTTGGTGTGAAATAAACAGGGGCAACAGTCTTGACTCCAGTGTGTTTCAGTGACTTGGCTGTAATTGTTCACTGTAGTTTAATTTCTCAAGAACAACTACTTGTTACTGGGTTTAAATCTGAAAATAACTGCCTGTTTATTGCATTGGGGCCAGTAACTTGTGCAGTTCAGAACAATGTGGGAAGCGAGTTCATGCAGTTTGTGCAAGTCAGTGTTGAGTTTCTTTAAAAAAATGCAAAACTGAAAGGCCATCCAACCGCAAAGAAAAGAAGATCAAGCTTAAACTAACAAGTAAAGAAAGCAAAACTTTGAAGAAAATGTGATGATTCTGGGCTTCTGGTCTGGTTTTAAGGTAATGGTCCACGGAATCAGCAAACGTGAACTTCTCTGGGCTGTACCCCAGCTGAGTCCGCGCCTTGTCTATCCGAAACGTGTGAGTTGTAGAAATGTTGAGTACCTACAAGGCAAAAAGAGTCAATGTACAAAGAGATGAATACACAGGAAATTGGAACAAAGTCCATAAATGACAGCAAAGACAGAGTTAAAGGAAATGTAAAATGACTTTCCCCAACATTATATCAGTGTCCTGTTGACACGTGTCACATCATTTTAAAATGGTTCACAACAGGACAATCTCAAAAGCCCAGATTGACAATAAAAGCTGCAAAGCAGAATCTTCTGCTCTTGAAAGCATCCACTATGTAACTATGGAGGCAGCTAAAAGCCATCTCTGAGGTGCATAAGTATCTTCAGTAATTTGGGCCCAACTGACCAGCCACAGCCATACAGGATATTGGGCCTCATAAGGAAGAACTGAAGCAGCCTCTCCCAGATAGTAAACATAAGTTCTTCTCTTTCATGGTAAAGAGCATACTGTATTGCCTAAAACATACATGATGCATACATTTGCCCTGGACACTGGAGGGTGAATGTACTGCTGGGTGGATTTTGCTTTCTACTGGCTTAATCTTAAATTGTACCTCAGCATGAGCATGTATGTAAGTGTCCTGTGAGAATTAAGCAGAGTTTACAGAGACTTCACCTCATTTCTGGTCAGCAGTGGGGACAGTTCAACACAGGGTTTCAGCAGCAGATAAAGGTATTCCATTACCAAGGCTGCAAAACAAAAGATTTCTACTTGAGATAAGAATAGTAAATTGCTATGCAGTTATGATTATGGCCTGTCTTGCGCTGCATATGATAGTGAAGGACTATCACATACCCAAGAGCTCGGGGCACCAGTACTAACATCAGTGGGGCTACTTGCTCACAAGGGGTTGGATATCTTAGTACTTTGCCCAGCCTGAATGAGGGTGCGTGTATGAAAAGGGGTTGGAGGCTTGGTGACAGCTCCACTGAAATGATCATGAGGCTTCATAAAAAATGTGGTAACAATAAAATACTCAGAGTTGGATTCTATCTTGGCTGCACGTGGGGGTTGATTCTGGAGGGAGCACAGGACACAGAAGAACAAGAAACTTCCTGAAGCAGCAAAGCAGACACTCTTCAGTGTATTTCACAAGGTCACGATTTTTACGTTTAACTGTTATATTTATACCATCAACTCCACAAAGTTACACGTCTGTTAAGTCCTGCACCTGGTTTTGTGGGGCTTAAATAACAGCTCATTCTGGTTTCAACACACTGCACGGAGCTGAGCTTCACCCCTAACTGCTGCACACTAGATGAGCCCACAGCGTAGTATTTTTACACATGAAAATGAGAATTGTGGCCAAATTAAGAAAACCCAACATTTTATTACACTTACAAACAGGGGTAGTGTGGACAGAAAAGACTAATGTTGAGAAAATGTTGTTACCTGATGCATAAACTAAGGAAGTAGGAATACGTATCCACGGTGCACTGCAGCCTAATCTTTCAAACTGCAAGAGATTTTAAGAACAGTGAAAAAAGTCAAAACCCTCAAGTTTTAAAGTTCCAGCACAGAAAATATTTGTGGCCATATTTACTGATAAAACAGAAAAATTCATCATTGCTGTTACTACTTGAGTTTTCATTTGTTGGGGATTTCAGTTTAATGCCACATGCACAGACACTGTCATTTTTCAAGTGGCAGTCTTAAAAAAAGGGGGAAGAAGCTAATAATAATTGATTGAAATGTCATGGTATGCTGATACCTAATTCAACATTGTGACATACTTACAGGTTTGAGCCCATCATTAACAATAACATGATCTTTTGAAAAGAATGGATATTGCAGATTAGGATTTATATTTTATGTCCACCCAAAATTGCCACTCTTAAGAGATGTGTGCCCCAGAACTGAAGATAATGGCAACTCAAAAGAGGATGCTGGTTTAGGTGGTCCTTTCGTCTCAGAGAAGGCAGTTGCTTTAATGTAGTATTTTCAGTAGGCTTTGTTAAAACCCTAATCACAGTGAGCCACAAGTAGGCATTAAAACCCCGTTCAGAATGGGACTCTTTCTTACACACAAAGCAAACACACCAGATATGACCTGCACACAAGAGCTGGAGTTGTATACAGGCAGAGAAATCAACATATTTGGAGATAAAGTGTATATTGCACGTACAAGTGGAGTTAACCATTCAAAAATGTTGAAGTTTTCACCATCATTAATGAAATATGCCTGGCCACTCTGTTAGAGGTAGAGAAGAGACAAGTTAGTAAAAATCACACTGCATATGTATTGACTTCTTTATCTCACTCCTTATGTACAGAAATATAAGATATGTATGGTTGTACATACAAGTCAACAAACTATAGGCATTTCAATCAGTTGCACTGATGTGTGCAGTGAAGTGGGTGGGTGAGTGGTTTATGCAATTAACGTGGTGTAAATTATTACAAATGTCTGATTATCATAGTTCAAAACATTAAGTCTCGTTCTATATACAGGGGAATGGGGTATAAATCCACCTGAACTTCCAGTTTCATTTCCAACACAGCAAAGATTCTTTGCTCATTTTCTAGAAATGGCAAGTACTGTATTACAAAAATGCAAAGATGGAGATACTCTCACAGAACAGAATATTCCAACTCTTAACACACTGCACAGCCCATGCTGCCAGGTCTCACACTGTTCATAGCACATTTCAACTAAACCCGCATACAACAACATAAGCTAAAGGACAATAAGATAAACTAATTTCTGCTACTACAGCAGTTACTCCAGCATAGGATACAGGGGCTGTCAAACGAAAACTATGATGCTCTTATTGTTCACTTACAGCAATGTAGTTCTTTCCAGCAGTGAGAGCATCAGCAGCTAGAATTTGAGCTTGTATGAGATTCTCTGCATGCACCCAGTTCATTTTAGAAGAAGGATCCCCAAACTTGAAGTTAAGTAGCCCTCTCTTTATATTCTTCTGTAGACATAAACAAACATGAAACCAAAGCAAAATAGGTTTTAAAATGAGATATAGTGCACTTTCTTGTCCAGCTAAATGTAGGTTTGTCTCTACTCTAAACCTCCCCCACTAATTGATTAGAAAGAATCAAGAGAAGTGCAAAGAGGTCTAAAAATACAGCCCATGAAGAAGGACCAAAGAACATATCATCTCCTGAATTTACAAAAAAAAACAGGTCTGTTCTAAAGAGAAATAAAATATTGTGTGGGAAGGTAAGAACAAGTTCTGGATGGATCAGAAGTGTTCACAAAATTGGATCAAATTTAACAAATCACTTTGGCTGGGAAATAATGGAAGGTGGTGCTCAGTGTCACAGTTTTCCTTCGACAGATACACTTTAGAAACTCCAAGATGAGACAGTTGCATAATGCCTTAAAATGGGCTCATAACAAGTAGGCTTAAAATATTGACAAGAAATTTACAAAAGCAAATATTTCAGGTTTAACTAAAATGACATTTGCCTTTTTCAAAATTTCTTTTATTTAGAAGACTATAAAGTATATTTTGTATATAAATAAAATATATATATTACGTGATAAGCTTGAATCTGTTCTTTCCTAAAAGCTGTGCATAACTTTGTATCATACTGATGCCTTTAAAATAACCAACTCATAGAATTCCACAGAGGTCACATTCTGAACACTCTGCCAGTCCTACAATTTAAAAGAGAGCAAATGAAAAAGAGTAGAACGTGAGCACCTCCACTGTTTGCCCTTCAGTACCAGAAGGTGCTTTTGAATGCTTAACTTGTTCCATTGGATAGTGAAAGCTGTTAATAGTTGAGACTGGAAAGAAGATATTTTTCAGTATCTGTTTTCATGAATATTATAAACCATTTGGTGTAAGTTGCATGTAAACAGACATTTGTAATCTCATAGATTGGCCTCAATCTTACAATTACAGTAGACATTAAATTATAAAGCTGGATTTACCTGTGTTTGTGTAAAAAAAAAAGGCTTTTTTAATGTATTATACATTCTTTACAGAAAAAATAAACAAAAGCTGCAGTATCCGCAGCAGGTAACTGAACTGGTGAGTTGCTGCCCAATAAGTTCAGTCAATTTATAACACAAATAAGAGGTGCTGCTGTAGATCATAGAAAACTCTACTGATTAAAGGATTTAAATACATACTGCTAGCCTTGGCAAGTGTCTTTGCTCTTCTGGTCCATAGATTCCTGGTGGGCGAAGAGCACATGTATAGAGTATTCCACCTCCTAGAAGAATTGATAAGACCATTCTTAAGCGACTTTCACATGACTAAGTTATATCTTTGCATGAACTGTGCAGAACTTGCTTTGAAATAAATTAATTTCACCATCTTAAAAAATAATACATACCAAAAGGTGTTGCGTTAGTACTTGATATGAAGTTGGCAGAATCAGAACATGCAAACCAGCAAGATAAGCTTCAGAGAAGTCCTGACAGCACACTTTGATTCCTAGGAATTACCAGAAATTTCAAAACCTCTTTCTAACCATTCCTTTGTCTCTGCCCCAGCAGTGAATGAACATGCCAACTATGATGATGAGTTTGCTGCAGTGAGCAAGTTGTTGGTAGGAAAGTGGAATGAAACTAACTAATTTCATACAGAATTCCTGATGGGAGACAGTGACTTGGTAGGAATACAAGGTAGAGGTGAAAGGTTCTCTGAAGAGTAGGCACAGCCACCTCCCACTAAAGCTGCTGCAGAAGCTTTTGATAATTTCAGTGGGAGAAAGTAAGGACAGTCCTAAAAATCCCATCGCTGCCCAAGTGTATCAGTTGGCTGGTTCATCATCTACCAAGAACTGTTCTTCATAGTCGTTGGAAACATTCAACATACTCAGTCCTGCTACGGCACAGGATCAAAATGGGATATTTGGAACACTGACTGGTTCTAATTTCATTGACAAATGCATAACTTGAGTATTGCTCCTAAAATTAATAGTCTTTGATGTGAAGAGCTACTGAGGAAATAAGGGGGAAAAAAACCAACCCACTTTATTTTTTAAACAAAATTATTCCATTGGGATGGAATGCTCATCAATGACTTTATAGCCCTCTGCAAGTGTCATGTGAAGAGAGTCTCTAAGTTGTCTACAGCTAAATTTAGCTTAGTATCACTTGGTCGCATAGAATCATGTTGCACTTTACATTAATTTGTTTTGCACTGGCAGTTATAGTATCTCACAGGAGAACTTAAGTATTCAAGCGTATAACTGGCTTCCTCAACACGGAAAACTTTGGGAAGCACTAATAAATAATTCCAGGCTGCAGTATCAGGTGGCTTCCTCAGATTCTTATATATAACTCCGGGAGGAGGGGGATAACAGTTTAATCAGCATTCATGTTTTGCTGATGGTGCATAATACAGTGACATTAAACACTCATTCTTGTTTAATTTATAGCTGTCTTAATCTTGTCAGTTAATGTACTGAACTCATTGCTACCATGCTAAAACCTTTTAGGGACACTGTGTGAACTTAAAACCAATTAAAAGTGATTTTTAAGTGAAAATATTTCAGTTTGTGAGAGGGGTAGGTAACTTAATTTCGTATTTGCTGGACAGTCTTGTCCACTAAGTATTGATACAGGATACAGGATGTTAGTGAAGAACAAGAGGAGGAGGAGTAAGTTCTACTATGAATTCATGCTAAGACAAAAGTACCTGCCAGCGGAGTTCCATTAGCTGCTAGTACCATTTGTTCTGCAATTGATTTGGTTCTGGAATAATGATCAACATGCTACAGAGAAAAAGCAAATATGTTTTTATCTGTTCTTGAAATGACAGGGCAGAGGGACATCTCCTCCCCACTAGTTTTTACTTAGCAGATGGCAACAAATAGCTCAAAATACAGAAGCTATGGGGTATTAGTTTAGGATAAAATACATTCATATTGCTAAGGTAAGCAAGCATTTTTGTTTATGCAAATCCAGTTAATTTCAGCACATTTGAGAAGCAATTAATATATGTATGCTTTGAATGCTGCCAAGAATGTAACCGATCACTACTTTGTAATCTGGATTTCTTTTCAGGTAACGGAAAAGTCAAAAGCCAAGTTTTGAAGACATTATGATTGGTCTGAATTACCCTGTTGTTGCCTCTTGTGGCAGTGTCCCAGAGAAGATATTATTTTATATATTACTGAAAATACTATTCAACATTTTCTCTATCCATCTCTACTTCTTGAAAGACTGTGAAGTACTTGATGGAGAGAGCCGGGACGCAAAAACCAACTGTGTCTGCAGAGCATCCAAAAGTACTTTCTCGTTTTCAATGAAAATATAAAAACAGTCTGGTTTTCCATATTAGCCCTACATTGAATATACATCATGTTCAATACGGGAGAAACAGAAAAATAATATAAATAACCAATGGCTAAAGAGGCACCAAGCCATATAACACAATCCCCATGTCAAGGTGGAATTTCATTAATGGTAACGGGACACTGCATGAGTTATTTTCCAAAATTAAGGCCTTGATAGGAAACAAAGAAATATATACTGCAATGTCCGTAAAACTGGTGTGTCAAGGCTGTGATGTGTCAATCCACAGGCAGTGTCAGGAGTTTTCTTTCTTCTTTCTTGTGCCTGGATTCTGGCATCAGGCAAAACATGGTCATGAAAACTCCAGGCTTCTTCAGAAACAAGAAAGTAAATGAAGAGGAAACTTAAAAAACCCAATACATCCAAAATACCTTTTCAGTTGGAAAATATGGCACAGTTTCCTCATCACCATCTTCAACAGGTAGCCCTCCGAACACCACATTTACTGTACTGGTGTATACCAATCTAGCGATGTTCCTTTGCTTGCAGGCTGCATTAGTGTGTAGGTAAATTAGTTTAGTGGAAAATTAAACAATGTGGAAAAAAGTTTGCATGACCTTTTTTTGAGAAACTGACAGATCTTAAAAGGGAAAATCCTTCCATTTTATGATTGTGTTATTTAAAATGTGATGCATATTTAAAGGGAAGACATCAGTGTAGAATGATTAAAGTTGGAAGGGACCTTAAAGATCATCTAGTTCCACCCCCCTGCCGCAGTCAGGGACACCTTGCGTTAGACCAGGTTGCTCAAAGTCCCATCCAACCTGGCCTTGAACCCTGCCAGGGAAGTAGAACCAAGTGCTTTATGATCTGGCACATCCCCATTTGGATGCTGTAAGCCAACATCGTGCCTCAGGGAGGGCTGCTGCCAGCCCACTGAGACGGGCTTCAGCTCCAGCCAGGCAGGTGGCTGGAGTCCACCCACTGCAAGGGCTGCCCACATCCTGTGCACAAGCTGCTAGAGAGCAAGGAGGTTTACTGCTACAAAATACACATGGCAGTAGTTAACTCCTTACATGGATACAGATTCTGACATGAGGGCAAGCGCTGTTACGAAAAGCTGAACTAGTTAAACTACAGGGTGGTGGCTCTCCTATCACACCCCATCAAAGCATCAAGCATAACCTCCCCATCCCCATGACATTTTTCCTCATTTTCTGCCAAAAATGTGAAGTATTTGATAAAGAATAGCATGGGCCAAAAAAAGCCAATTGGCTTTTTCTAAGCGCTGCAGTATTTTGATGTGCTATACTAACACCCAGTGGCAAAGTTAGATACATACCATTGATGACAAATCTTGTTCCATGGATATTTACAGTTTCAATCTCTTCTCTGTGCAACTAGGAAAGTAAAGAAATTGTGCATTTACACATTGTGACATTACACCTAGGAGTTCCATGTGGCAGCTTTAGGGTTTTGGAGGGAACCAGCCTCGCCTGTCTTTCCTTTTGTCTTCACGCTATTTCAGAGCTCTTCAATGCCATTTCCAACTCAAAAAACCCTCCCAGGGTGCTGATGGAGCCTCTAGGGGGGAGGAAATGATTTCAACAACTAGGAAGACAGTCCTGTAAGCAGGCTGCTGGCAGCTGGCACACCAGTTTGCACTGACCAATTTACCAAAACAGCACAATATGGATTCAGGCTCTCAGGATAACCTGAGAAGATGAAATCTAACATGCAGTGTTACAGCATCAAGTCTCTCATCCTCAGTGTGGGCAGTCACACAGAAATAAAAACCCCAAACCTGTTTGGACTTACTTGCTCTCTTCCTGACATTCCATATGAGGCTACATGAAACACACAGTCAGCCCCTTCAAAGGCTGCAAATAGGGCATCATAGTCCCTGACATCTGCCTGTAATACATAAGAAAAGATATTTGGACTTGAAATCAAAGCTGCAGGTTAGTGTTTGTCATACACAGAGGGAATGCGCATGTGTAATTGTACTTATTGTACATCCCAGGCCCATTTCAGTTCTTGCTGATAATTATACATTTCTTTCATAGAACTCAAAGGAGTTGAGTTCTATGAAAGTTTAAAAACATTTATTAAGCCTTATAATCTTCCACTTGTGGTCATTCTACAAGTGCTTAAACTAAGAACTAAGGGCAATGCTTCAGAGTCAGGAGGTGGAGTACTTTGTGCTACACATTACCAGTTTCATTGCTTTGCTTATTTCACATACACTAAAATCAGTTGACCAAAAATCATGTGGGATATTCACACAATTAAAGGGGTTATTGAAATTTGCAGTTATTTGCAATTGGGTATTTGGGTTCTGGGAAAACCATTAAGACATTATGGAAAAGGCAAATGAACTAACTTTGACTGTTATGGAAATGTGGTTGATCATACCTGGATAAACACTACTCCACTGGGGATTTCCCAGATAGGCTTTTGTATGTCATACAGGACAACAGAAGCTCCTCGGCTGGCAAGAGTACATCCCAGCTTGCATCCAACATAGCCTCCGCCTCCTGTCACCACTGCTCTCATCCTGTTTTCATTCAGTACTCCAGCGTATCCATTCACTTTGGAGTTAGAGGCTTGGTGCCAGGGTGCTGCTGCTCCACTCAGTATGTTTGCCCTAAGTGAAATGCTGTCTGCTATTAGGAGACAACATGTAGCAATTTCTCCTCCATGTTGAAACTGCTCCATAGTACCCGTGGACGCAGACAATCCCAGTGAGTTTCATGTTAAGAAGCTCTATTCACAGCAGCAAAGTTGTAGTTTAACGCAACCTGTTTAAGACAAAGACGAGAGCAAAACAATAGCTGCAACATGTCCACATTTCAGAGATTTCTTTTAAGAGACCCATTTCAATGTTCCACTTCGATGGTTTGAGAGTTTGCTTAACAGTAATTTTCACATTTTACAAACATTTGAAATGTCTGTTTACTAGATATTAAAGACACCATCCTGAGGCTACATAACAAAGGTTGCCTGTTTTAGACTAAACATTTATTTGCAAATGGAATCCAGAATAATAAACTAAAAATCATTCACAAAAGGTCCTAATGCAGAGAACATGAATCCAAATATTTCCTACAGATGGGTCAAAATTAGAATAATGGTACAGACCATAACTTTTTATTAGCAGAAAAGAAATTGCTGCATACGTGAAATGCATCTGCTTGCCCTAGTTCATTCTGCTCTGTGTCACAAGCTCTGAGATGGCCTTTAAGGGTCAGATGTGATAGAGGGCCACACCTGAGCTTGAAATCCTGAACTGTCAGGAACACTATAAAGATGAACAAATTGCATTTAAGCTTCTATGCTTAAAAAACAAGCAAGCAGGGCTGAGCAGAGCAGAATGTCCCATGGAGCAAAAGAAACCTTCAATGCTTCTTCCACTGGTCCCAAAGACATCTGAGAAAAGTGGTATTTCAGATCCTAAGTAGCAGCAGCTAAACGTAAATTGAGAACACACAGTGGTTTTATCACTGACAGTGGTGGAATTGAGGTGCATGAGGATTTCAGAAGGAAGGGGGAGTGCCTGATGCTTAGAACTTGAGAACACAGCTTTTGGGGGGATCTAGAGTGAACTAACTGCTACATGATCGAGAGGGTCAATGAGTACAGTAAGAGAAAGGCAATAGTGAACTATTTATTTCTTGAGCATGGAGCTTCTTTCCCTCTGCAATGGTCAAGGGTTCATCACTGAGAGAGGCATTCAGAGGCTGCAGATACCGATGCTCCCTCACCCTTCCCGTGCCGCAATAAAACATTAAGTGTCACCCGAGCTCCTCCAGCTATTCTCTGCATCTCACTTGCAAATGCCCCAGGGAAACACGCCGCCGACGGAGCTCCGGCCGCGGACCGGTTCCCCTCCCCGGCAGGGACCGGCCGTTGGGGCTGTTACTGCCCCCTCTGCGGGGCTCGGCCGGGCCGGGACGCGAGCTGCGGCCCCCGGACCCCCACCCTGCAGGAGAGGGGCCGGGCCGGACGCTCACCTCCGCCGTCAGCCCCCGCTGCTCACCCGCCGCCTCGGGGAGCGGGTGCTGCGCGCGGGGCTCCTCCCGCACACGGGCCCGCCGGGCTCCCGCAGCAGCCGGGGCCCACTCAGCCGCAGCACCGCCGGCACCCCACTGTGCTCGCAGGCGGGGGTCCCGCGGCACCCCCGTGTCCCACTCATCTTGTAGCGTCTTTGGGACCCCAAACTCTTCCTGGGATATTGCCTATCCCACAGCACCCGTGGGAGCCCTGGGATTCCGTAGCATTCCTGGCTTCCCAGAGCATCCCTGGGATCCCACAGAATTACCGGGTGGCTCTTACCTCCATGTGCCTTCATACAGCTGCGACCGCTGCACTAAAGCATCCTGGCAGTAACTGGGGCTCCATCCAACTGAGATACCTGTCGAACAGGTTGTTCAGGAGAATAACCACCACGTCTTGATTGCTGGCTGGATAGTCTGCAGGACATAGCTCGGAGAGGTGCAGAGCATCAGAAACACCTCCAAACCAGCAGGAATTCCCAAAGAGGAAACATGATCATGAACAAGTAGGCACGAAGGTCCCTGCCCTCCCCAGCCGGTGGCAGGTCTCTGTTCAGCTCTGTGGTTGCTCGTGCCTGGGAGGATGC
Organism: Lathamus discolor; assembly: GCF_037157495.1. Taxonomy (NCBI): domain Eukaryota; kingdom Metazoa; phylum Chordata; class Aves; order Psittaciformes; family Psittacidae; genus Lathamus; species Lathamus discolor. Next base: position 83,952,907 of record NC_088889.1, on the reverse strand, counting down.
AAAAAGGGTCAGGAGCTGCAGACCTTCAGAGTTACCCATTCCAGGCAAAAATTAAACCTTGAACATGTTTACCTCCTCTGTTATAGCTGTGCCATGTCTGAACATTCATATTAAATTTTAATCACTTAAAGACACATTTGCAATTATGTTAGAGTGAAAGCAACTTGAACAATATCCAGCTTAAACTAACACTCAGGAAAGACTGTCAGACAACTGGCTGTTCCAAACAGGTACTAAAAGCTGTCTTAAAACTTCAAATACCGGATCTGTAATTGATAAATCAATTGAATGAAGCCAGTAATAATCAGTATTGTTATGACAACTGGCTGTTCCAAACAGGTACAAAAAGGTGTCTTAAAACTTCAAATACTGGATTTGTAATTGATAAATCAATTGAATGAAGCCCGTAATAATCAGTATTGTTATAACAGTGATATAAAATACACCTTACCTGAAATAACACATCAGAGATTTGGTATTGCAGGACTGGAATGGTGCGGGCCACAAAGCCAGAGAATTCCTTGGTTAGTCCTTACTGAGGAGCACCCATGAAAAGGCCACAGCCTGCACTTCCCACTGGGCTGCAGCCAACTGGCTGATGTCTCTGCTGAAAGCTGTTGGTGTAATCTGGGATGCAGGCTCGAGCTATTAGTCTAATAAAAGCAATATATGAAAGATTCATAAATAACTAATTTAAAAGCAAGTTGTATGTTTGCATACAGTTAAAATGCTCACGCTGGGATGTAACTTGACACTCGTGATTTTCTATTCTGCATTTCTAGGGAACATAGGCATATGCATTGCCTCCTGCAGTGCTCACTTGTCTGTCAGTCAGCTGCACCTCTCTACTGATAAATTGTGAACTTACCTGGTTTTGATTAAACTTGGATAAAGGTCTCATATTCAGCAAGTTTCTTTAAGATTCCTGACAATAGGTAGCAAGGAATAGGAGACAGCTGAGTAGTGCCCCTGCTAAGGGAAGATGTAAGCTTAATTTGTATGGATGAGGACAATCACCAAATGCTCATCCACAATAGACCAGGCTTTACTGCTTTCTCTGCAAACAGAACTATTTGTTTAAAGAAAATTAGAGTAAAACAAATCTTTGCTCACATAAGCTGCAGTGGTAATGGTGGTTGCTCACACATTTTCCTGTCAATGTGTATCATCTTTCACCTATAATGTTTTATTCTTGTAAGGTTGCTGTTAGGTTTCCTGTAAATATAAAGGTACAATGAGAGAGTCTCCATAAACTCACTTACTGGTCTTAAAAATCCTGTAAAATGAAAACAGAAAGACAAAATAAGTACAGAGTGGAGATTACCAGATGGCAGAGCTTTTTCATTGCTCTCTTCTGTGACCCACCCCAGCAAGTCCTCCCCTCCTGATCCCTGTGGGGTGCAAGACAGGGAACAGCTGCTCCTGGGTGAGAGCAAAGCTGGCCCCTGAGAAACTCCTTGTGACAGGTAACCATATGGAAATCCATTTGGGCTACACACAGTATGTGTACATGGGGTGCACAGGTAGCTCACGTAAGACAATCCACCCAGGTAGTAACTAACCTAAGTCTTAAGAAAGGGGAAAAGAGAGAGGCTGGATCCTCTCTCAGGTCTTAGTGCTTGGCTTGCCTGCTCATCCTGAAGTGGCAATTTCTTGATCAGAGTGTGCTAGCACTGGTGCAGAGTTATGGATAGTCAGACCTCGCTTCATTTACATGGCAAGGTAGCAGTGATAGTGTGCTGGACTCCAAGCTCTTATGTGCCCTCCTCCCTCCCCCTTCCCACAGGCTCCTTAAAACAAGTATTTGGTTCCGTGATTATTTATTATTGCACTGAAAGGGTATTAGTTGATTTACAAACATATTTATTACATTTTTACAAAGCTTTTGAACAATAAAACTATTTTACATAAATATGACTTTCATCCTCTCACCACCTGTCATTTATAAATCTTTACTTCTCATATTGTTTGTACTATTACCCAGGTCTTCATAATTCCTCATACTAACATACAGTAGCTGTAGCAGCAACTTTGTTAGAGGAGTTTAGTCAACCTTCTCTTCATTTGAGCTACTGGACTTGTTCCAGCACTGCAGTCCCACAATGGTTTCTCTTCTTCCAATTTCTTACCCTCCAGAATGATCATTTTCAGAAGAATAATTCTCAGCATAAAGCAATCAATTAGTGAAAATCCATTAAAACAATTCCTGCACCCATTAGTGGCAAAATCCTTGCATTTTGTGATACTGTTGTTCTTTGGGAACAGTTCCTGATGTGTCCTGTGTTTTCACTTTTGTGGGGCTGGTTTGGTTTTAATGAGATCAGAGATGTCATCTTAAGAATAATAAAGGCCATAACAACTGAGGAATATACTATGACCAGATCATTAATAGTCAGAAACAAAATTAGGGTTTTTGGAACTGTTTTTTTGATTTTAGAAGAAAGAAAGAATGATCAAACTTAACAAAATGCCAAAAGCAAACAGCATTTTAAGGCACAAGTGATCTTCCTGGCAAGTAGGCCTTGTTTTAATATAATGATCCACAGAATCAGCAAATGAGAATTTCTTTGGTTTGTAGCCAAGCTGATTTCGTGCCTTGTCTATTCGGAAAGTGTGAGTTACAGTAACATTCCACACCTAAAATCAAAAAGGACAGTTATGGAAGTGACTTTAATATCTGATTTTCTAGAACTTGGATGAAAATACGTCAACAATGATATTACAATGTAATTAAAACCAAAAATACAGACATGCAAAAATATATGCATTTTGGAGCTGGATTCTGTCTGGAGCTAACAGAATGAGTTGATGCAGCTAACAGGTAAAGAGACAAAGCTCAGTAGATGGAGTGCAGGAGGAGTTTATGGTACCGACTTCTCACCTGTGAATGTGAGATAAAGGACTAAGGAAATCCTGTGCAACGTACCAGCACCCTTCCCTCAAACTGGCTCTTCTGCACAGAGAAGTGTGCAATGGAACTAGATGAATGATCGCAGGAGAGTGGTGTGGTTTCTCAACTTTGCAGAAATGCATTATCTATGAGTGGAAAGCACATGCTTTGGGGAGTTACATCCTCCACCTCTGAATGCCTGGTACCTGTGAAAATGCTTAAGTTGCATTGTCTCAATGATTTCTGCTTCAGATATACAACTAATGTAGAAGTAAGTGCAAAACCAGATACATTGTGGAATAACTGAAAATCTACAGCAGAAGTTGATGAGGTCTCTTCAGTGTCCTATCGTGTTACAATACAGTATGAGACTAGATGATGGATTAAAGCATTTTGGCTTATAAATCATAATATTTTACAAAAATGTAAGCTAGATCAAAAATAATTTGTCCAGAAGTTTGTTTTTTAGAAATGTGACTTTTCATTCCAATTTAGAATTATTTTTAGTGGACTTTCTAATTGTTGGCTAGCTTGGTACTATGATAACTGCTACCACTTTGACCTGAGACTCTTGCTCTGTGCTCTTGGACCACTTTTGTTTAATAAGGAGTTCCACAGCATAGGACAGCTCATTGGAAACAGCGATGTAGGGTCTGATTTCCTCTTTGTGCCAGCTCCGTGTCAGTCGCTCTGTCTTGCACTTTTAGCCTGTTTCTCTGGATCATCAAGTAAGAATTAATTTCTGATAATTTTATAAGGGGTGGCCATGGAAAAATCAGGCTACGAATGGCTGTGTAAGCCCTGGATGGACTGTGCCCTGAGCAGAAAAGCAGAGCTCTACTGCAGACAATCCTGTCTGCATCCAAAGGGTGTATCACATAACTTAACAAGAATTTTTGTCAGAGATATAGAAACATTCTCTATTTTTATATATTTACCTCATTCCTTGTCAAGAAGGGTGTAAAGCTAAAAACAGGCTTTAGTATCACGTGCAGATACTCCATCACAGAGGCTGTCAAACAAAGTTACTTAATGAGGCAGCTGGATAACAATAAAATGAGATGACACCAAATAGAATGAGTGTCAGCAAATGCTGACACTGCACATTCTATAATTCCTACTGGTATCAGAGGAGGCAATTAAGGTGGTAGAAGGCAGTATTTAATTTATAAAGTACATGATGTACTCAGCTTATTTAAACTTTATCTGGCATAATTAATGCTAAATGGCATAAGCGATTATTATTAATTAGAATAATGTTAAGTTATATAATTCCTACAGTTTAGTTCCCTGCATTTTATAAAACCATTATATAGCTTTATAGGAATAAGAATACAAATAAAAAGCACAATAATTAGGTATTTTATTATTTTTACCTGCTATATGAACGAGAAGAACAGGAATATGTATCCAGGGTTTCCTGTAGCCTAATTTTTCAAACTAGAAGGGTTATAAAAGGAAAGAAAATCTGCTAATTTGCACCAAATTATGGGTGTCAATGAAGCATGAAAATGACTGTTGATAAAACATGTATCTAAACTCTTCCAGCTCATCTTCCCCTCAACAGTGTTAATAAGATATGTGATTGAAACCCACTGCTCAATCTCCGGTGCCCACCTCTCTCCCACCCTTTGAATACTACTGAATAGTAAAGGGGAAAAAATGTTATTTCCAAGGAGCAAGTGACCAAGATGGGAATACTTCATTACAGTTGTATACAGGCCCATCTACTGCAATAATTTTCCTGGAAGGCTTTTCCATGTTGGCATTGCAGGATCAAAAATCCAGCATGGTCCCAAAATCCAGCCTGATATTTATGAAAATATAATGTTGCCTCTTTTTAGCTTTTAAGATATGACTCTAAATAGTTTTTCCTTTTGTGCTGCAGTTGATGGCAGAACAAAGAAATAAACAACAGTTACAGAAGGCCTGCCAGAGGCTAATAGTGGAACTTCTCACACACTGTGAGCTTGATTTACAGAAATGCTGCTGTTCCATAGTAGGTTCTATACCTCTCAGCTACATTCTCTCAAAATAATAACAGCCAAACGCCACAGTTACACATACCCAAAACTTCCCTTCGAGCCAGTGGAACTTTGGAATATGCAGGGAGAACAGGACTGACTCTAATGTTAAGTAATTCAGTAATTAAAGTGCACTGAAATTCATTTAGTTAGTATGGTCTTCTAGCTAACCATGTGAATAGTGCCCATACAGTGCATTAGAGCTGAATGTGCGTGCAATACGTACTAAAGGGACTATCCATTCAGAAAATATCACGTTTTCGCCATCATGTATGTAATATGCCTGGCCACTCTGTTGAAGAAGCAGAGAAAAACAATTAAAACAACACTAAACACAGGATCACATTTTCTTTCTTTCTCACACCTACCCTCAAGATGGGTAGGTGTGACCCATATTGTGGACAATATACCAGCAGTGAATGTACACAGATCAGATCAGCAAACTACCGTCACTGGACTTTACTGTGATCTCAAACATGTCTCATACTTTTGGGTAGACCCATGGTGGTAGTAGGGCTAATCATGATTAATGATGTAAATAAGAGTAATATAGATCATGCAATGTAGATCAGAGCTTGATTTCACTAGGTAGTAACCCAACTTTTAGAGCACTAAGTTCTTTGTGATGTGCAGGACCAGAATTATCTTCATGAATCCAACAGAAGTAGCAACAAAAAATCAAAATTTAAACATATTTGAGGGTTAAAACTACTGGGACACAATGTTTATATTGTTTACTTACAGCTATATATCCCTTCTCAGAGGTGAGAGCCTCGGCAGCTAGTAAGTGAGCTTGTACTAGATTTCCTATGTGAACCCAGTTCATCTGAACTTTGTGATTCCCAAACTTGAAGTTAAATAGTCTCCGCTGGATATTTACCTGTAGAAACAGAAAACACACAATAACTGCTTTATTCCTTTATTATGCAATGTAACACATTCATTTTGGCTCAGCCTGAATACTCAGAATTTGCTGTATGTGTGTACAATTACAGCACAAGAAATGTGTCACAGGGCTGAAAACCAACCAGGTGGTAGTTTTATAAATCAAGGACTGTCGCACTGATATGCAGTGGTAAAACATTGTGACATTATAGTGTTTTGCTGCAACTAAAGTGCATATTTAAATGACATTATTTCTATTAAATGACCAGGGATGCAAGTCTACCATGTCATTTTTCAGCCTGGCATTTTTTTCTTTTCACTTGAAAGTACTGCTTGATCCTTGCCATTTCTGCAATGCTCATATCATGCTATTTGTTATCTTGTATCAAAGGACCTGTCACCACGCTTTAGTAAGAGCTACATTCAAGGTACTTCCACTGATGCTATGCCCTTATAACCAGTTGCAGTGCCCTCCAGAACTGACTACTTAACACATACGGCTACTCGTGGCAGATGGCGCTGCTCGTCTGGTCCATATATGCCTGGTGGACGAAGCACACAAGTATGAAGCTTATCCCCTCCTTGGAGAGAGAACAACACATGATTTTCAGATAGCTTTAATATCAACATGTGGCTGACATATATTGTCTGAATTTTACATTATGAAGAAAAGGACCAGTCTGACCATTCTATGTGATTCGGCTTCCTAGTAACTTGTTTTCATTTCTGTATAAAATTGAATGCAATAGTAGTGAAATACCCTAGCTTAGCAGCCTGAAAACCTGATCTCTCTGACCACAAATGGACAGGGACAGCACAAATCAAAACTTCCTTCATCTATGCCTCCTGCTTGTTTGACTTTTGCTACTTATTGCAGATACAGTTTATAACGTACATATTTGTCCATCATTGTAGACACATGCAAAACTAGAAGAAGGTCATTCAAATTACTTTATTTAGAAACCTTGCTTGCTTGCAGCTCAATGGCATCACAAAGGAATAGAAGATGTTTCTTAAACAGAGGCTTTCAAATGAGTTAGAATATTTTAACTCAAAATGAATACTTTAAACTTTACATGAGAATCAGTAAGCAGACTCCTCTGACTCCTGAGAACAGGCACAATTACATCTTTTCTGTGGGCAAGAGGTGGTAGGATCTGCTCAGTAGTTAATCAAGGATGCTAAAGTTGAAACCCCACTTAATTTTGTAATGTCAACTTTTCAGTTCAAGCAAATCAGTAGGAATAGCAAAATATTTTTATCTTTGTAAAAGCAAAGATAAAAATAGTTCCCTTGCCATGCACAGATAGATTTTTAGCCTCAGCTCTTCATGCATGTCTGACTTCAGAAGCTGACATAACCCTGATATTGCTGATCTGTTTAAGAAACTGCAGCTATTCTTGCCAGACACCTAGAAGCCTTTGGGGATTATGAGAGTGACCTACTGGATAGTGGTTAGAGTTTGGTATTATCAGAGAAGGTTGAAGTGATAGACTGAATGGGGAATAAACACACAATTCCTGGATCTACTGTAAAACTGGTTAACCTTTAAGATGATTTGAAGAAGTAAGGGTAAATTTTCTGAATTCTCCCATTTATTGTTTGAATATAATCTCTTATCTGTCTAGGTATACACACATTAAAAAAATTAATCACTCACCAAAGGGAGGAGTAGAAACAAACAAAATAAATTCTTATTTCAGTTAAAGTATACTATTTATTGATAAATGAGCATCCAGAGAATGGAATACCTATTAGCACTACTAACAATAGGAAAAACCCAAGTGTTTTATATGTACCTTTGAGTAAAGTTCCATTAGCAGCAAGAACCATTTGGTCTGCAATTGCCTTTGTTCTAGAATAATGATTAAATTGCTATAAAGAAAGGCAGAATATGATCAACATTTTAATCACATTATTGCACCTGTAAAGGTAAACTTACTTTTTATGTCTGATACCATTTAAATCTAGCCAGCTTGTAAAAATCAGCTTAGTAAAACCAAACTAGAAGTAACAACAAGATTTAGCAAATACATACTTTTTTAATGAGAAAGAAATTTATCAGTCTTACATACACAAGTTTAGCTTCAGAGTAAATTTAAGTCCACTAGTATTTACTTAACTCACTTTTTGTGCTGGATATACTGAAAAAAATAATATAAAGTTAAATACTGTGGTGGGTCAGGTAATTTGTTTTCGAAAAAAAATCTATTTTTAGCTGGGAAAAGTTTTTTAAAACAGTAAATTAAATCTGAAATTAAAAATTCAGACTTTCCTAAAAATGCTTCCATTTTGTATTGAAGCTATTTGGGAAGTTATAAATACTTCTCTCCCAGCAGCATCTTTTACCATTAACAATTGCACCCAAGCGTATTTAGACAATGGGATTCTGGATGCAGCTAGCATGTGCTGGCTTAGTGATTACTTATCCACATAAGGCTATTACATATCATATGTTGAATTTTATATTGTCATACTTGACGTTGAAAAATATACCTAAAAGTCCCACCATGGAAAATTCCTCTGCTCTCAGGTGGCTTGACCCACCTGCTTCACCTCCCTCCATGCCCCACCTCTCTTGTGTACACTATTACATGATCACCATTAGAGAGAACATACAAGTAGGGCTCAGACACATGCAACTAATTGCAAATTCCTGAAATGCTTCCTTCAAAGTCAGTTGTGCTGTGCAAGCTGTGCACAAACTGACACATACAACTAAGTGACTTAGGAGGCACCAGCACAGTAGCAGTCAGTCCTATTTAAGATTCCTGGACACAGGATGTACATTCTGAAATTATAGCTTTTAGCAGGAGGCAATGTGCTGGGAGCAGGAAAAAACAAATGGAAAGAGTGTCCAGAATGCATTGAGCTTCACATTTCAGCTAGAAAATATTTCCTAAATGATCATAGTAAAGAAGAAAATGGTATTTCTGAGCAGCCCAGAAGTGACTGTAACTACTGTCTGGCCTGCAGCAAGAAAGCAAGGTTTGGGAACTTCAAAGAAGCAAAAATATGTGTGATAAAGATGTAAAATTTGCTATTTAACACTATTCTTCAGTGCAAAGGCTCACAGTTCATAATATTCATTTTATGCTCATAATATTCAGTATTTACACAGCTTGACAGTCCCCTGAAATCCTTCCTCTTCAAACATTCTTGATAAATGTCACATTCCACTTTTCTTAGCTATTTTATAATTTCAGATCTGTCTAGTTATAGCATATCAAAACCACAATGATTTGAGTATTTCTTCATTGATCATAGGTCTATTTTTATTAATGAAAAGTGATTTCACAGAATGTGATGTGATCTACAGTAAACCAGCTTCTGCTCTCAGAACATCCTTCACATATTCTATCCTTTAGAGCACAGTAAATGCCATGTCATCACATGAACCAAGTACCTTTTCCAGTGGAAAATACGGCACAGTTTCTTCATCTCCTTCTTCAATAGGATTCCCTCCAAATACCACATTCACTGTACTGGTATATATCAGTCTAGGGATATTTCTTTGTTTGCAGACTACAATGGTAAATTGTAAATTATTTAAATAAATTATTTAAAAGAAATAATTTTAAAACAAAAATAAAGCATGAGAAACAACATATGAACTGGCAGCTTCTCTTTTTGAAAACAAACATGCTTAAAGAAGAATATTTTAACATTAGCTTATAATTTAATATGGCATTACCTTTCATTCAGCTGGAATTTTTCACCCAAATATTTGCTATGTAAATATTACATACTGTGTTCATCAAATGTTTTATTACTTGAACTTTACTACAGAAGTTTAAGTGAATTAATATGCAAAATCAGGAAATTTTAGAATCTACAGAGCAGTCAATCCAGTTGGCTCATTTTGAAAACAATAAATTACTGTGTTGTAAATATCTGGAACAAAATACGATAATAAAATCTATCACCAAATGTAAATTAACAGGTTCAGGCTCCTCCCAGATTCTTGCTTTGCTGGGAGCCTACAGAAATTTGATGTGAAATGTTTCTGTGGGTTCAGAGGCTGGAGTAAGAAGGAGGGAATGTGTGGCAACTTCTTCCCTCTAACTCATTTAGAGTTTTACTTGCCTACCACTTCACTCTAATTATTTCTGCTTTTTTTCAGTGATAACCCATAAAAATGGGTCTAAGTAAGAACTGCTTTGCCATTTTGCTTTTTTATATTTTTGCCATTTGGCTTTTGAGTAAAAAGCAAAGAGAAAGTCACTTTGCTATTTACAATACACTTGGAATATTTTCTCTGGAATTGAATATACAGAAAGAAATCTATTAATATTTTCCAGAGAGAGCATTTATAAATCAGAATATAATAAAAAGTGATCATATTTAGATAGATGATTGGAACAAATAGAAAATTTTCTGTATTTATGTGATAAAATAATAGCTAAATATACTTAGCACATCTATGGCTCCTGTTACAAAATGTTTACAACACAACAAACAGTACAATTTTTCTCATGTTATTCTATGAGGGAAGAAGATAATATGTCTCCATTACATGGAGTAAAGAGAAAACATAACCAGTTCATGGAGGACAATTTAAGCTGGTCTGCCAAGAAATGAAGTCCAAACCTATCCCCAGTTCAAACCGGCAGCAAATCTATGAGTTTTAATGGGACCTGCACACCTAGCTTTACATCATACTCTGAAATGAAGGAGAGAAGAGCTTCGTTTTATTGCCAAATCAACACAAAACACATCCAATTAGAAGTTGTTTTAATTCATGTGTTGGTTCAGATGCAAAAAAGAAAATCCAGGTACATACCATCGATTATTATTTTTGTGCCTCCCACATTTACGGATTCAATCTGATCTCTCTTTTGAAGCTAGAAACAGAGTTTGTACAAGATCAGTTAATTGGACTTTCGCAGTATGATCGTTACAATTGCAGACCTAGAACAGCTGTGGCCTTTTTGTGATGTATGTGTTACATTTCTGTGTCCTTCTGACATACAGTCATTTTAGCAGTTCTCATTTTTATTGTCTTGATCAGTGCATGAATAAAGTTGAAAACTGAAAGACAAAATGCATCTGAAAGGAAATTTTAATACTTCATTTTTTTGTCACACCCCAGATAATCCATGATATAGAAACAGGAATACAGGCAGGGGGTATGCTCTCTGAATCTTTCAAAAATTCTTGTTCCAGTGGCAATCTGTTCTGTTCCTAGAAATAAATTAATAGTTTCATGACTTTTTTGACAACATGCTCTGTGAAATCACTGTTATTTAGCTTATCTATATTGAATTGCTGGTCTGTTTCCTCATGAGCTCAGAAGAAAATTCATCCGTGTTATTTCTACCGCAATATTGTCAAACTTCTGCAGATTAGAGGAAAAGGATATGCCTTCATATCCAAGATGCTTTTCTTTTTTCTAGAGTAGTTCATGTAGTACATTAGTTTCATGCTTTGACTTTTATTCTGTAGGGATGATCTGACCTTTATGACTAACTTCTGCCTGACATAAACATATAATTACATTCTTTGCTACACGCAGACAAATTTTTGCTTTCACAAGAATAATGAAAGAAAATGTTAGGAAAATTGTACTTGCTTGTTCTAATCCTGACATTCCACATGCAGCCACATGAAAAACACAGTCAACCCCTTCACATGCTGTGAACACTGCACCATAATCCCTCACATCACCCTGTAAAATGAGAAAAGAATGGATTTTTGACTGGTAGAGCTCATTACATTCTCTATAGAATTAGTATTAACTATGGCTATCAAGGAAAATTTAAAGTAATTCTGATCTGTTTTTCACAATACTTAACTAGACTTAAATAAGACATTATAAACATGGAGAAAAATCCATGACTAAGAATTTTGTCAGTTTTTTGTTGCAAAACAAATATGACTCTTGTTGACTTCAATTATAACGCGTATTTTCACACTTAGTCCTGCATCCTGCAGGCTGACAAAACTTGTTTGACTTGAATGGGAGCAGCATATGCTTGAGGGCTGGAGAATCAAGACTCAAAGACAAAAATCACAGCAGGATTTGGTGGTTCAGCTGTTTGCCAAATAAAAGAACCCCTTTTCTGTTAGCACCTTAAGGTCTAACTTGTGCAATCTGGACAAATGGTTCTGCTTGTTTAAGCTTTATTTTAGGTGCACTGAATGATTAATTACAGTTTTGTACAAGATTAAAACAAAAAAATGCACACTGTATGCATCTAATATTGTATTAGTATACATTAGTGTATTATAATCACGTTATTTGAAATGCTATATACTAGTGAACACTGTGCTGTATTAAATACACACACTATATCTAGTATCAAGTGTTATGCTATGCTTAGGATATTGTATTACATTTTTGTATACCGTGTAATACTATATGAATAATAATCCATATACATACAGATATGAGTAAAAATACAATACATTTGTTTGCAGAATTGTGATACTTCTGAATATTAGATATTCTTTATTGTACTGTAATGCAATTGAAAGAATAATCACAAAAGAAATGGCTGGAGGTATTTTTAAGAGGTAACCTAATTTTAAGAGGTAACCTAATCAGTCTTTACCTCTCAACGTTTTTCTTCTGAGGTTGCCAAGAATTTAACAAAAATGGTTGACTTACACCCTTCCAACTTCAATCAAATGCTAAAATAGCTAACCAGTATAAACAATATTAGCAATCTTTGAATCACTGTTGAAGATCTCTGAAGTGACTTACTACTTACCGGGAGTCCATAGTTCCATTTCCTAGGTAATTCACCTATACTTTCTAATATCTATTATTATAGTCTCTTAAAAATTGAATATAAAATCCTCAAAACAGTTGTTCTCCTTTACAAGATGTAAACTGCCATGAATACATCAACTTAAATCAAATTGTGTGGATGTAGATGAATATAACAACCTCTTTTTTTTTCTGTTGAACTGACTCCTCATTTCACCTGATGGCTCTTCCTTCTTATACTGGAAAGGACAGTGAACAGTCAATATGTACCTGTCTCAGTGTCACTCACAGTTTGCAGACCTCTCCTATTCCCAAGTCGTCTTTTTCCTAGCCTGGAAAGTCTTTTGTTTCCTCAATCATTCTCTGCACAGCAGTCATTCTAAACTTGTGATCACTTTTATTGCCCTGTTTTGCTCTCACCTTTTTACTCTAAATAATCTCCCTGAGTAGTAAACTTCTTCACCTATGTGAGCTACAAGTGTGTTGAATGGCATCTCCCACTGGTGGGAGGACTCTCGAACTTCACTGGTGACACAGAACTGACCACCTTGACTCTGCTGTCTCTTACTTATGCACATGAGGACCTTTTACCATAACTTCTTATTGTCCTTAAAGGCTTTTCAGTAAATGCTTTTATCAAAAATCCCTAAGAGGAAGCCTTGCTAATGTGCATAAAAGTAGTAGAACTTAATTCACTGCTGTTAAGTATGTAACTGCAACATACCTTGAAAAAATCTGCTCCCTTTGGGATTTCCCATTTAGGTTTCCGTACGTCAAACAGAACAACAGCAACTCCTGACCTAACAAGAGCACATCCCAGATTGTATCCCAGGTAGCCTCCACCTCCTGTCACCATTGTTTTTCTGCTTCTGTTAACCAGTAGTCCAGCATGCTCATTTAGGTTGCTCTCACATGGTCGGCTGCTGTGGAGCTCTTCTGTGGATCCTTCTTGCATCACGACTGCAAGACAGAAGATCTCCTGAAAATCCTGCTAATACTTTGAAGATCTAGGTAATTTCAGTAACCTTCATGTTACAATGCTCCTTTCTTGACTACATTTATTTATATATTATCTTAACATGTTTAAAATGTATAAAGATTTTGGTGACGGGTTTTCTACGTACGATGACTAATGAGCCTGAATGCTTTTATATTCCAAGATCTAGCCTTTTCCTCATACTCACAAGTTTCATATTATATAGAAAAAAAGAGAAATTGCAGGATTTTGAAGACATTATAGTTACCTAACCTTAACAGGTACAATTACCTTTTTGAATGCTTGGTATATCAAACATTTTATCCTTGAAAACTCATGACTTCTGATATATTAATGCCCAACAGAGATTAGCCTACTAGTCAGGGGAAGAAAATAGATCAGGAATATAAGAAAGGATTTATTCTGGTTTTTAAATACACTTTATTTCACATTTGGGTCACAGTTACCATTTTAAACTTTTCTGGTTAGTCTTCTGCCCAGTTCTTACTAACCTTTGTCCATATTCTTCTCATTGCAGCACTCATATACAGCTATACTGGCAAGGAACAGAAGCCCTCTGCCCTTGGGGGTTCATCTACTTGGGCAAACTGATTAGAATATAATTCTGTGATAAGCCATTCGGACAGGAGTTACCCATCTGTACACTTTGTTCGGTATTAAAAATTAATTCGTTCCACAGTAATCACTTCAGAAATTCACTCATATTCTGCATTTAATGTGACTGGTATTTCAGATCACAGTATACTCCTAGAAATTAGCCCAGCATATTTTCCCCCACAGGCAGCTTCTCTGTCCTGATAACTTGTACTGCCTTTGCACGTTAGGATCTAGGTTTTTAGGTTCCCAGACAGAAATCCAGAATAAATAAATTTGAAATCTGTTAAATTAAACCACTTTAAAGTGGGAGCTAAACTAGGTGCCTGCCAGTCTAATATAGGAATACAAACCCAATTTTGCCAGATTATTATGGTTTTCTTATAGTTGGAGTGGGTCCTTACAGCAATATCCCCACACATTACAGTACACCATCTTCCACCAGGTGGGCTGCTTAGCTTAGGTAGATAAGCATAGTTTGCTCTCAGTCTTTTATACCAGGCTTCAACAGAGATTATACAGAAACTGGGCCTGATTGGTAACTGGTAGCCCCATCACTTCCAGGGTGATTAAAAAATACTGGAAAAGCAACAGAAAATGCAGCCTACAGTACACAAGGCTGCAGACTGGTTTTGCCATTGCTTAGTTAGTTTTTTTTTTTTTTATATAGTTTAGTTTGTGGTATATTTCTTATTTTATACATTTTTTTAGCTTTCAGACACAGGGAAGTAAGTACCAGATCCTCCAGACTGTGAGGCAGTTTTAACACCAGTGTCAGCTCACTAGATTCAGTGAACTGAATGGCATAATACAGTGGAAAAGATATGAGATCCTTATGTTGAAAAACATCCTAACATTTCACAAGTGAAAAGTAATCCACATTTCCAAACAAAGTTTAAACTAGAAATAACATAATAAAACTAAAACCAGTAAACTTTCTTGTTCAGTCAATGAAATTTAAACTGGCATCTCTGCATTATGCTACATAGTAGTTAAGACATGTAAAATATTTTGCCTTGTCTTCTGTGAAAATGCACGGTTTTATATACTAAGGTCAAGCTTGTGACATACATCATAAAAAGATGTATTTCAAAAATGGCATATATTTGAATACTTGTTATTAATATCTCCTTAAATTTTAAGTAAGATGGAAGATGTATTAAAAAGTGAAAAGATTTTAGTAGAAACTTCTTTCTTAAAAAGCACTAATAGTATTAATATACTAATCTGCTTCACGGAATTTGAAAACTATAATCAAATTTTGAATGTAAATAATTTACTGTAAGAAAATACTTATTTCCAGAATCACTAACTTCCTTGTTTCTCTGAATTTATGGAGCTATTCTGATTTATTAATGTATTCTGCATGATGAGCATAGTTACACAGTGCACGCGGTGTGTGTTGCTCTTAGCTCCCCTACTGTCATTTCAAATAAAAGATATGCACAAGTTACTTCCATAAAGAGTTAGACTCAAATATTTCAGGTTTTTAAAAACAGCTAAAGAAGTAGGTAAGTACCCTTCGTAGAATCCTGGATGTCAGTGTTCTCCCAGTCCTTCCTGGCCAAGTATGATGGTGAGATTTCTCTTTCCTGGACAATTAGTAACACAAGGACATCCAGTACTCTCAGACAAACAAGAGATGTTCACGTGTGCTCAGGCCCTTTTGCTGTTCCTGCTCCTTTGTAGCTGGTGGCTGGGCTGGGAGCCAAAAGAGGGCAGGGCTTAATGTGTACATAATTTATGTTCCTTTTCAGGAAAAAGGAAATATTTTCTCCACATGAGACCCTTCTAAGTAGGATGGTATCTCTTACCTTGTAAAAGTATTGATAAGGTGCTAGACAACACAAATGTAACTATTGGTGCCATCATTCTGAAGATATATTGTACAAAATTACTGAAACATCTCACACAGTTTTTACAAAGCACAGAGAAAAGGGTTCTTAACTAAAGAAAACGGGAAAGAAATTCTTAACACTAATGCTTAAACCTCTCTCGCAGTTGTGTGAAACTTTGGTGGGATACATCACATCTAAGAGCACAGTCTCCTTTTACCTGCAGTTTTCAATCTAAGTTTGAATAAAGAGAAGAAACATAAAATCTTTTTTGGCAGTGGTACTTAGCACTTTCACCCTGAGTTTTCTATCTTCATCCCCAACCCAATTATGTATTTGCAAAGGGACTTAACTGTAGGTACAAGAGTTGCTCTCTGGCTTCCAAGATCGATGAAGCGCAGGCAGCAAACTAACTGGTGCACAATAGAACAGGAAAAGGTGATTTAATATTAAATAATGCATTTAAAATTAATAATGAATTAAATAATTAATAATTATAGAAGTTCTGTAATCCTAAAATGTTTAGAACACGTATCCTTTTGCAGACTAAACAATGAGAAATCAAAGCCAACATTATAAAATGGGTGTGTCTAAAATTAGGTCTCAAAGCAGTAGTTAAGATGCTAAAGAAACACTCCCAAATCTAAGTGACTACAATTTTAAGTGTTCGCATGTTAGAAATATCTCAAGTTCACAGGTGACTTTGCCATTTAAATATAATTTAATGTTCATGTGCTGACAAGAACTCAAACTGACACTTAGGCAAATACATTTTAGCATAACAAATTATGTATTTAAGTCCCTGTAGTCTGCATTAGGACTAGAATCTTTGAACCTATCAAGTTAATCTGCACTTCTCAGATTGCCAGGTGAGTGAAAACCCAGCTGAGTAAAACCCCAAGAACACCAAATTCTCTGTTACGAGCTGTCCACAGCACTGATAGCTTTTACTATTGAATTTGAGAAATAAAGTAGCTGTTCTGTCTCTGGACTACTACAGAACTCCCCCACAAGTCAAAGCTGTTGGTCAGCTTATCCACAGTGTATCAATACCTCATTGCTCAGTGAAAATCAGCAAAGAGCATTTTAAGTTGGCTTTAGGTTCCACCTTAGCCAAGAGGAAACACCTCAGAAGAGCTTTCAGAACTGGTATTTTGTACCTCTCCTGTTACACTTATTCTCCTATCTTTAATGACGAAGAGAGGTACCCTTATGTCATTCACTGTATCCTGCTAAGTCCATTTGAAAGAAACAGAAACTGAAGTTACAAGACAAACTGTTAAATCAGGATTTAAACTTGCTTTTGGTTTTGAATCACAACTCTATACAGCCCTTTTCTACTTTTTCTTCTATAATCACTCAGCTCATGTAGGTACACCAAAATAAACAAAACATCCAGTGCTTCTAGGAGATGACTGCATAAAATACAACAGGAAGGTGTCAGTGAGTTTACCTCTTTATTTACATGGAGAAGGCCCACATTTCTGAAATGTTATGTCAGCTTATCAAAATGTTACTCACATCCAGACTAAAGCCATGTTGAAATGTCATTGCACTGTTTCACAGAGGAATCTAGTAAGCTTACATGAGTTATTTTGAAATCACAAGCTGATAGATGCACTGATAAATCTGAATTGAGTAAGGAGAACTTGGCATAAAACAGAGAAGACACTACCTGTTCTCTAGCATACAAAGGAAAAGACTCATTCCTATGCTAATTCTAGGGGCACCAATGCTGGGTACTGGACTACAGCGAGGAGGTCCAGATCATGACCAAGAAGACAGATGTGTGGAGATTGGGTCTTTGTCCCTTTCATTCAGCATGTCCTATTAACTTCATAGGTGTGCATTCCAGGTCACAGAACAGGAGCAATATTCCAGCTGTGAGGTAATGCAAACCTGGATGAGGGGTTTTAATTCTGTGGAAGACACTATGCAGAAAGAAGCCTTAACCAAAGCATGAAAAGCTAGCCAGAGGTCTGAGTTAAAATGACAGCCGGACGTTTGGCATGAGTCATAGGCAGGATGGGATGTTCTACAGTGCCCAAGGGCACAAGAATAGCAGAAAAGCTTAAGAGACTAAGCTGTCTTTCAAAGCTATCTCGAAGATAGGATTTTGCTGAAATAAGTGTAGCATAAAAATATAATCTCATTTGTCTTATTAAAAATTCTATATCTAAGCTGTAATTAGTAGAGTTGTTTAAGCTCATCATGTGTTTGTAGATCTCCTTATGCACTTGTTCACATCCAGATGCCCAATCATATGTACTGATGCAATCATATGAACTCATAGTGGTGAGACTAGTTTGGACAGCGTACCAGAGAGCTAATGCTCTCTGCAACACCAAAGAAGTCTGAACAGATCTGTTGTAGGGTGTAAGTACTTTTGACTAAAGGTATTTAGCTCTTTGTGACTACAAAAACAATCATCCTCATAACAAGGATTGAGTCTAAACCAGAGAGCTGAGAGAACTGAAGTCACAATAGTGAGATATTCACATTTTAAGTGAGGATGACAGGAAATGTTAAAAAGCATTTAAATCAGAAGGCCTTGCAATGTTAATGGAAAATAATGGAACTTTCTTCTAAACATTATATCTCACTGTGCTTAGAAATTTTGCTTCAAAAAGAGATATCATGGGATCTGAATTTGGGAAAGGAAAATTAAGAATATTTATTTTTCATATAATCAAATGCTAAACATTGGCACATATCAAATATTTCTAAGGAATGAAGTTGTCCTTAAAAGATTTCCCCAACACAATATTAATGCAACAACATTTAATTTACATACCCAAAGTATGCATTGCTCAAATGCAACATTTAATACTTTACAATAACGCAATGTTCTTCACATTCCTTGCTAAATTAGAAAAGTAAAATACAGAGGCAAAACAACTTACCCATGTCACACTGTAAGTGCATGCCAGAAGGGAAAAGAAGATGCAGATCCTTATTCCTGTTATTGGACAAAAGGCATATTTTCGATGCTTAATACAGCCAAACAACAGTATGCTAGGACTAAGTTAAGATCCTTGGGCAGTAAGCTCCCTCTAATTTTTTCATTACAGAAAGATATTAAGCATTCATCACCATGCATTTCAGTACCTTTTGTAAAGAATTCTTCTCTGCATAACAATGTAATTATACATTTCTGTTTAATATAATACTAACAAAGTTCCAAAAGCACATTTAGTAGAGAAGATATTTTGCTTTTTCTGTTTTTCTTATATCCAGTCATCTGTTAATGGCTTTTTCTTTTTAATACTACCAGATACAGTGTTTCTAAAACCAAAAGTATCTAGCACTTTAGATGTGTTTTCCCTTTTCTCCTTAAATACCTCGGTTCTTAGTTAACATATATAAACATCCTCAATCTATTCCTTCCTTTTTCCTATGTCTTTGTGTATTTATTTGTTTGAGGCTTCTGCATATTTCACCATTTCCTCATGGGAGGAATAAAGCACACACAAACAGTTCAAAGCACAGCCTTGGAATGTGTAATCTAAAATGCTTTTCAAGTTATGTTGTTCTCATTTACCCTGTGTTCCTGGTTGCTTTGCATGCTGCACAGACTGATTTACAGGTCAAATGAAATGAAAACTGTGAAACTGCATTGCCACATCAGGGTGGAATCACAGGAAGAAACAAAGCAACTTCTTATAGCAAAAATAAATATGACCTTTATCAGGCTCTCTCAGGTCTGGTTAGAAAAGGAGACAGTTTATGCAATATATGAAGGGAAGGAAAACAAATGCATCATAAATAAAAATATTGCATTAACTTGTATTGAATAAAGGCATGTTTCTATATAATGAGCAGGGATGACAGCTTGGCTTCTTACATACAGGAATCGCAGAGGAAACAAGAAAGCCACAGGAGCTATACATATAAATGGGCTTTAAAAAGATTATTGAAGACCAATCCTAATAGGTTTCATTTTAATTTAAAGGTTTTCTAACAGTTACTGCATGGGAAGAGAGAAGTATAAATCATCATGACTACTACATGGTTTGTTTTCACACCTAAAAAGCATTGGAGGAATTACAAAAGCACGGGAGACAGCTTAGGATGGATGGAAGACAAGGATCTGTTTTGCACTATGCCAGTCAGATACCATTTAAAAACTTGTCATAATTTCTACCAAGTTTAATTTGCAAAGTTCCATTTATCTCCTATTGTTATTATTAGAATCATAGAATCATAGAATAGGTAGGGTTGGAAAGGACCTCAAGATCATCTAGTTCCAACCCCCTGCCATGGACAGGGATACCTCTCACTAAATCATCCAACACAAGGCTTCATCCAACCTGGCCTTGAACACTGCCAGGGATGGAGCACTCACAACCTCCCTGGGCAACCGATTCCAGTGTCTCACCACCCTAACAGGAAAGAATTTCCTCCTTATATCCAATTTAAACTTCCCCTGTTTAAGTTTTAACCCATTACCCCTTGTCCTGTCACTACAATCCCTGACAAAGAGTCCCTCCCCAGCATCCCTATAGGCCCCCTTCCGACACTGGAAGGCTGCTATTAGGTCTCCACGCAGCCTTCTCTTCTCCAGGCTGAAAAGCCCCACCTTCCTCAGCCTGTCTTCACACGGGAGTGCTCCAGTCCCCTGACCATCCTCGTGGCCCTCCTCTGGACTTGTTCCAGTAGTTCCATGTCCTTTTTATGTTGAGGACACCAGAACTGCACACAATGCTCCAGGTGAGGACTCACAAGAGCAGAGTAGAGGGGCAGGATCACCTCCTTCGACCTGTTGGTCACACTCCTTTTGATGCAGCCCAGGATACGGTTGGCTTTCTGGGCTGCGAGCGCACACTGCCGGCTCATGTTCATTTTCTCATCGACCAGCACCCCCAAGTCCTTCTCTGCAGGGCCACTCTGAATCTCTTCTTTGCCCAGTCTGTAGCTGTGCCTGGGATTGCTCCGACCCAGGTGTAGGACCTTGCACTTGTCGTGGTTGAACTTCATAAGGTTGGCATCAGCCCACCTCACAAGCGTGTCGAGGTCCCTCTGGATGGCATCCCTTCCCTCCAGCGTATCAACCGGACCACACAGCTTGGTGTCATCGGCAAACTTGCTGAGGGCGCACTCAATCCCACTGTCCATGTCAGCGATGAAGATGTTAAACAAGACCGGTCCCAACACCGATCCCTGAGGGACACCACTCGTTACCGGTCTCTAGCCGGACATCAAGACATTGACCACAACTCTTTGTGTGCGGCCATCCAGCCAGTTCTTTATCCACCGAGTGGTCCATCCATCAAATTGATATCTCTCCAGTTTAGAGAGAAGGATGTGGTGTGGGACAGTGTCAAACGCTTTGCACAAGTCCAGGTAGATGACGTCAACTGCTTTACCCTTATCCATCAATTCTGTAGCTCCATCATAGAAGGCCACCAAATTGGTCAGGCAGGATTTCCCCTTAGTGAAGCCATGCTGGCTGTCACCAAGCACCTTGTTGTTTTTCATGTGCCTTAGCATGTTGTCCAGGAGAATGTGCTCCAAGATTTTACCAGGCACAGAGTTGAGACTGACTGGTCTGTAATTCCCCGGGTCTTCCATTTTCCCCTTCTTGAAAATGGGGGTTATATTTCCCTTTTTCCAGTCGTCGGGAACTTCACCTGACTGCCATGATTTTTCAAATACGATGGCCAGTGGCTTAGCAACTTCATTCGCCAGCTCCTTCAGGACCCGCGGATGGATTCCATCAGGTCCCACGGACTTGTGTGCGTTCAGATTTTGAAGATGGTCTCGAACCAGATCCTCTCCTACAGAAATTTTTAACATAAGCTGCAGAACTTTCCAAGTAGGAAAAAGAAAAAAGCTTCTAAGAGAGATTTGTTGTTTGCTAGTTATTTCTCTGCTAAGGAAGAGCTTGGTACCAGATAAACTGTGGTCACAATGACAAAGGCAGCCCAAATCACCGAAAGTATATAAACCTGTGGCTTACAAGCTCAGCCTAATCTACCTACCAAATTCTGGGCAGAATTTATGATTCTAACTAAAAGCTATTCACAGTTACCCATTCTTGCTGCAAAAACAGCACTCTCCTGATAGACGGCAGAACACATACTTCAAGGGCAACTGGTTTGGCTGTTTAATTCACTGCATGCAAATCAACATACTCAGTGAGTCACGGCAATGACACGACTTACAAACAACCTGCCAGAAAAAATATGTATCTTTATTAATTGTAAAACTCCTCTTTTATTATGTCATGAATACAGTGAATTGCATTCCAGGAAGCAAATGACATATACCTGACAGACCAACACTGAAAAGTCATTAACAGAGCACTCAACTAGTCAGGTCATCACAACTGAACCATCTCCTTAAAACTGATGGGAGCAGGTAGGATGGGAGTTTCCAGGAGACAGAAACTATATTTTAAAGGAAGTAGCTGCTCTGAATAGATAGCAGGACTCAGCCGCCTGTCAAGCAAGGCAAAGGCTTCAGAAGCACAGAGAGAGGCTGCACAGCCTGGAAACACTTGCAAAAGAAGTTAAGCTGGACAGGATGTAATGGCTAAATACTGTAACATCCAACTATTTCATAGCTTCTGTGGTTACACAGATTCTAACATCAACATTTGTTCCTTGCTTTTCAGTTGCATTTTTCTTGAACTTAAAAGCCCCTTGAGCTCACACCACCAGCACAGAGAAGACTCCTGAATACCTAACACCTTCTGCAAGTCTGGGAGCATGCTGAAGGGAACCAGAGAAACCTGCTATGCTCTGCCCACAGAAACGAATGACCAGTCTACACCAAAACAGCTGAGTGATGGGGTGAGCATTAGTGTAGGTTGCCATGAATTTAGGATAGACACACTGATGATCAGTCTACAGAGACACTGTGTTTTGAATGAGTAAAATCTCTGAACACCAAATATTACACAGGGAAAAACAAAAGGCTGTAAATGAGAAGTTTGTCAGAATGCAGTCTAAACAACACACTGAGAGATTCTGATGCTTATCCACATTTGCAAAATCTGACATGTGCATTATCTTATCTCACAGGAAGTCTCTGATATAATTTAACATACCTGCACAAGTATATTTCATCATTTAATATTTACATACCCCAAATGAAAATGTAACTGATCCTATTTACAATTAACATTTTCATATCAAAGCATCTCAACAGTTACACATGTACCAACATATATGCTAACATATATGCCACAAGAAGTGATAGATGCATAGCACAAAACACCATTTTAACCTCAGTAGTCCACAGTAGGCTGGTACTAACATGGGATGCGGGAGTCAGCTGCTGCAGAGCATACAACACTAAAAAGAAGCTTTTATGGTAGAAAATTTTTAATTCCTTATGGAGACAAAACAGATGGAGGGACATAAGGTATCTCCCGTATGAAGGTATATCCAGTCATTCCCATCAGCTGGCACTCAGACATGCAAATGGCTCCTGAACAAATTCATACCAAGTGTCTGAATTTAGCAATCTGAATACATTTTTATTAAATATTACATACATTAAACACCTGAACTCTTAACCCTCTGAAAGACAACAGTAAACATCTACAAAATACCAGTGAGCTGTCATTGCAGAGTTTCTCAGTAAAAAAGCAAAGTGTATTTCATATTCATAAATCAACTAGAAAAATACATGCTTTATCACTGTAGTTAGCTTAAACTTCATTTTCTTATATGTTACTAGCAAGCATTTTTAATCTTTTTAGGACAGGAAACATGTAAGAACCTAACAAAATTGCTTAGTAGACTGGCAGTGTCTGGTTATACAAACATAACCAGGCTTTATGAGCAACAAGACACTACTTACTTGTATGTCTGATGATTTCTCAGTTACCAACTCTAAATCTTTCTCTACTGCCAACACAAGGAACAATGTGTTGAAATAAATATTAGCAAACTTCTTTGGCAAAAACGTTCATTCCAAGCCTTTTTTTCCGCACTAAGGTTATCTCTTAGGCTTCTGATGCAAAACTGGCACAAAGAATTCTCTTTCTAGTATCACAGCCACCTGTCCCATCTGTTAGGGATAATGAACACCAGCAAAGAAGTCTCAGACCAACTGCCAAAAAAGTTATCTTGGCCATACCACCAACTGATTGAAGCAATTATTAGTATGATGCAGCAGAATAGAAGAGAAACAAAAGCTGTGACCCTGTATAACTACTAATTATATTAGAAATACACATACACTTTTAAAATTTGCATTAGTTACATTGAAAAATATCCTTTGCATATGTTTAAACATAAGCCCTTAGTGTTCAGGGGCTTGATTTACTTTGAGTCCTACAAAGTCAGCAGCACTTATCTGTAACTTCTTCCAGAAGCTGAGACAACAAAGAATACATCTTCCCTCTTTCTCCTTGAAGCTGTAAGCTTTAAGCACACTCTGAAAGGAAGCAGGCTAGTGGTACCACTCCAAATCTCTTCCATCTTTTCTTCATCTAAAATTCAATCCTACAAGTCAAGCACATGAATAGTTTTAAAAACACAATTCAAAATATATAAACTGCATAGGCTCACCATCACCCTTAGCAAAATGGTAATGGAAAACAAGTATAAATTAACTTGATTAACTTTCAGTTTTCCTTACTTACATGTAAGGAAATATTTAATTTAGTCATTCTACAGGTATGTCTTTCTATACACTCTACAAGCAATAGTTTACCTTGGAAGGCTGAAAGACAGAGGTGGCCATGGAACAGTAGCCTCTGTCTCTATATGCCTGTAACAACTTTCTTGCTACTACAGGGTGATTATGTATTTGTATCCTCTCCAAGCACCTCTCTTTAGTGATCAGCCTTTATATGCTGAATTCTGCACATACCTGACCAGGCTCTAGATTCTATTCTCCAGGAAGAAAGCATTCTTAACCAGTGGGTCTCACTAGGTACTTTTTCCCTTCTCTTTGAATGACTGGGCAATGTTTACAAACCAAAATACAAACTTCAGCTATAGAAATAAGAACTTTAAAAAACAGTCTCACTACATATCTGCCTTACCCAGTTCTTTGATGAATGGTTCTTTGATGTTCTTTGATGGGCAAGTGTAGAGTCTTGCATCTGGAGAAGAACAACCCCATGTACCAGTACAGGTTGGAGGTTGACCTGCTGGAAAGTAGTGAAGGGGAAAGGGACCTGGGGGTCCTGGTGGATAGGAGGATGACCATGAGCCAGCAATGTGCTCTTGTGGCCAAGAAGGCAAATGGCATCTTAGGGTGCATTAGAAAGGGAGTGGTTAGTAGGTCAAGAGAGGTTCTCCTCCCCCTCTACTCAGCCTTGGTGAGGCCGCATCTGGAATATTGCGTCCAGTTCTGGGCCCCTCTGTTCAAGAAGGACAGGGAATTGCTGGAAGGAGTCCAGCGCAGAGCCACAAAGATGATTAAGGGAGTGGAACATCTCCCTTATGAGGAGAGGCTGAGGGAGCTGGGTCTCTTTAGCTTGGAGAAGAGGAGACTGAGGGGTGACCTCATCAATGTTTACAAATATGTAAAGGGTAGGTGTCAGGATGATGGAGCTAGGCTTTTTTCAGTGATATCCAGTGATAGGACAAGGGGCAATGGGTGTAAACTGAAGCATAGGAAGTTCCACGTTAACATCAGGAAGAACTTCTTTACTGTAAGAGTGACAGAGCACTGGAACAGGTTGCCCAGGGGGGTTGTGGAGTCTCCTACACTGGAGATATTCAAGGCCCGCCTGGACAAGTTCCTGTGTGATGTACTGTAGGTTACCCTGCTCTTGCAGGGGGGTTGGACTAGATGATCTTTTTAGGTCCCTTCCAACCCTTGGGATTCTGTGATTCTGTGATTCTGTGAATATCTTGGCAGGCCTATGTTCTCTAGAGCAACTCTCTGTAGTTGACTGCATGTCTACTTTTTCTTCCCAAACAGCTCTGTGACAAATGCTTCTGTCTTGCTTAATGCTGAGAAAAGTACTTCCACCCAGCAGTATCTCTTTTCCTGTAATTTTTAAAGCAGGTTGGCTCTGCCAGAGGTTTAGTTTGTCCAGCTGCTTCTCCCACAACTTTGTAACAATAGTCCTGTGTTTGCTGAGACTATCTTTACTACTTGTGGGGGCTTTTTTTCAATCAGCTTTGTTCATTTAACTGATAAATCATGCAGCCCCATGTAACAATAGTTGTTACAGCCATTACATCTGGTCCTAACCCTCTTATGTGCTTAGCTTTTTGCTCTTTGAAAAAGCTAAATCATTAATAACTACAAATACACATTTCCCTTCCTACTTTTACGATATAGTTCCCTTTGAACTGTTCTTTGTGTACTAAGCTATACTGTGGGTTAGCTCAGCTAAGAGCTAAAATCGTTACAAATGTTTTCAACTTTGCAGAAAGTCACTGCTGGAAATTAATACATTTTACATGAGGGTTATGAGATATTATCCTTCTACTGAAATACATAAACTATCACCTATTTGTGGTATTTACCTGAGCATTTTTTAAAAGCCTGAATTGTCCTTTTGGTTTATATTCCATTTTTGAAGTAATAACCTGTTTGAAAGAAAAACAAAATCTAAAGAATTATGCAGCTTTTCACAGAGACATATAGTGTCTTCGTATCTTTATTTAGCCATGTTCTTGTGCGACAGAAAATCTTTTCATTAAGGCGATATATTGCATTTTAAAGCTTTTTGCCTGCTATTACTATTGAAATGGTACTTTCTGGTTTTGGATTAGCAGTTAAGAAGTGCAACAATGAATGGAAGTATCATACAATTTAAATGTCCTTTACTCCAGTTCTAGGTAGGTATCAAAACTAACTCTGAATTATACCAGAAGCAGCAGGGAATGGTGTGCAACCTGAGCTAATTCAGACTGCTGAGATACAGATGGCATGCAGTGCCAGCAGGGCTATGCTGCTTCCAGGAAACTAGCCCATTAGAGTCCACTGGCATATCTCTGTCTGGCATCACATTGTACTGTTACCTGTTATACGATGGCTAAAAGAAAAGGGAAAAGGAAACTTCATATTGAGGGATGATGCTGAAGAGAAGATGAGGAAGAGAAAAGAAAGGGAGACAAACCTAAGGAGTGTTGGCACCACGTTCTTATTCTATGCAGAAAGAAGGGAGTTAAAAATTACAGTAAAGAAGGAAAGATGGGAAGACACATTGTGCACTCATAGCCCAGAAAGTCAGCTGTATCCTTGGCTGCATCAAACGAGGCATGACCAGCAGGTCAAAGGATCTGATCCTCCCACTCTGCTATTGGGAGACCCCGCTTGGAGTGCTGTGTGCAGCTCTGGTGTCCTCAACATATGAAGAATATGGAACTGTTGGAGCAAGTCCAGGTGATGGCCACGAGGACGATCAGGGGGCTTGAGCACCTCCCATATGAAGACAGGCTGAGAAAATTGGGGCTGTTCAGCCTGGAGAAGAGAAGGCTGCGTGGAGACCTCATAGCAGCCTTCCAGGATCTGAAGGGGGCCAACAAGGATGCCAGAGAGGGACTCTTCATCAGGGACTGTTGTGATAGGACAAGGGGTAATGGGTTTAAACTTAAACAGGGGAAGTTCAGACTAGTTATAAGGAAGAAGTTCTTTCCTGTGAGGGTGGTGAGGCACTAGAACAGGTTGCCCAGAGAAGTGGTAAATGCTCCATCCATGGCAATGTTCAGGACCAGGCTGGACAGGGTCTTGGGTGACACAGTTTAGTGTGAGGTGTCCCTGCCCATGGCAGGGGGGTTGGAACTAGATGATCTTAAGGTCCTTTCCAACCCTAACTATTCTATGACTCTGTAACACAGAACAAATTCTTCTGGTAGGCTTGAGACTTAACAGGGAAAGGAAAAAGAGAGTCAAATTATTAGGAAAGCAGAAAAAGTCTGAGATTGAGAGATGAGATCTTTCTGAGAAAAATTAATTTGTCAGATGCTTCAGGAAATGTAAGAGAAGTGAAGTGGAAGATTTAAGGAATCTTCCCAGGAAAAAGGCTAGTAGAAAATTTACAGGTCTTTAGCAGCAAAAAGAAAGGGAGACTGACGGCAACTTGAAAAATAAATGGTTTGAGAAGGGATTGTCTGAGAACAGAAGAAAGATCTCACATTATTCCATGCAGAGAATATAGTTCTAGCAGAGAATAGACGATGATGCAGTCAGATAGGTCAGGATGAGGTGGGATAGAAGGAGCCCAAAAAGATTTTGGAAAATGGAAGTAATTTCTATTTCTAAGTAAGAAGTCATAAAAAAAGGAAGAGGTACTAAAAAGAACATTACATCACATTCACAAGAGACAATTTTCTCTTTTGATAATCTATGCAAAGAGAAACACATTGATTTGGCAGATAAGAGAACTAAGCAAGGAGAGGAACAACTTAATGTAATTTTGCTTTGACATAAGAAATGGAGGAACAACTGGGAAAACAACAGCCCTGAACTTTAATACGTTAGAATCTGCTCAGATCTTCTACTATGATGGTAGCTAATTGTGTAAAACCTTAAAACTAAATCCCTCTTGCTTGCATACCATTTCTAAGCCTCAAAAAAAAAAAAAAACAACACTAAAATTGACAGCACAAGGAAAGAAACAGTGATTCCTTTTTAAATATCAGACACAAAGTCAGATATTGTCTTCCTTTCATGAAATACAAAAGCAATTACTGAAAAATTCTTAATACTCACCTCAAAGATTTTGCCTGCTTTAAGAAACCTCTAGCTTTTGCTACTTCTTGAATAAGCTTCTTTAAATCATCTCCTTCAAAGTAAGGGAAAACTGGATCCTGAAAATAGAATTAAAATATTCTACTTTAATTTGCACCTATTTATTATTTTCAATTTCTACCACCTTAATTACCTGAGCCTAAACTGTCAATCTCCCTCTTTCTATCTACTTGCAGAGGAAGTCTTGGTCTTGAAAGGAGAGAGCAGAGCAACTCTGGATTGAACATGGTTCTGTTCACTAACAGATTCTTCTGCTCTGGCCATCCCTGTGGTTTCCTGCTGCAGCACTGAAGTGCTACAAACAGTGTAAGGATTTTACAGTTACATAAATGAAATACAAGATGGCAAGGCTAAGAAGGCATAGTAAAAGCTAAAGTTAACTTACAACCCATAGTGTCCAAATGCAAGATTATTACTGGGTTTTTTTGCTTCTCTTTCAAAAACTATGCTGCATTGTGCAATTCTTTCATGGGTTTCATCACCTGGCCAACGCAGCTGGCAGAGATACTCAAAAGTCTCCTTTCAGTTTCAATGTGAAGTATCTTACGAACCTTCTATTTATTTTTCTCATCAATTTTCTTTTTTAAATGAAGTGTGACTATTAGTAAAGAACTAAGCTGAAATGAAACAAAACCAAGCCCAACAAAACCAGTCCACTTAACATACATCTTCATCATCAAACCCCTCTGTCAACATTCTGTGTGCTGCCAATTGTCCATCTACATCTCCAAAACTGCAGTGGTAGCGCCCTCCTGTCTGGGAAGCAAGCTTCTTCAGAAATTCATTAGCTTCTCTGTTAACAACAAAGTAGTAAGTTACTTAGGAAAATTACTTCCTTGAAAGCAACAGCAACAGAAGAAGAATTTCTAAGAATTCCTCAAAAAATATTACACCAAAACAAATGGTTTGGATGACATGACTATAAACCACTGTATCATTTTGCATTAACAGTTGTTAATGTGGAATATACACTGCTTAGCTGTCATAACAGGCTACTTTTGGACACAATGTTCAGTGTAGTAATGGAACCAAAATTTAAAGTAAACCAAGAAATCCACAAGCTAGGCTGGCAGGTGAAGGGCAGTTCATATTTTACATACAGGGAGAAAACTGAAAGCCAGGAGACTCCACAAAGAGTCACACACTAGTACTGCCATTTATACATCATTATTTTAGAGTCCTGTCTCCCAAGCACTAGCACTGCAAAGTCAAAAATAGTCATACAGCCATTAATTTCAAGTAAGCTGCAAGGATTGATTCCATCCTAAAACGGGACACTAAAATAATAGCCACAATTAACTAGCAGATTTCTTTGGAAAGAAAACAGCAGAATAACTTGTAGTCAGAAGTGACATGTTTCTCCCTCACTAGGCAGATAACCTGAACAGACAGTTACTGGCTACTGACCAGTTAACCAAATGATATGCAAATAAAGAAACTCAAAATATTCATAATTACAATACTTTTAAGTTGATTTTTTCAACTTAGGTCCAGTAATTCTATGTATCGAGCACTCTACTACATCCCCCTTTAATGGCTTGAAAAATGACAATGATGCTGTTCAGTGAACTGAGCATGTGGCCCAGCAGTTTGACAATAAACTAATAATTCTAAAGTTTTTATTGTTCTTGCAAAGTATCGTGTACCTGTCTGCACAGTGAAAAGAAATGGTGTGAATTTTAATATCTTGTTTCTTTCTCAATCTTTCAACTTCTGTCAAAATCAGACTGTAACTGGTGTCTGGTTTTCCATCAGTCAATACATACAGTGCCTCTATACCCTGGAAACTGACAGCCTTCTGAAAAGTAGAAAATAAGCTTAAATAATTAGTATATTTATATGAAAAGAATGAAAACACTATTCCAATGATTTAGTATTATTTCATATTTACCACTCATTAATCAAATGAATGTTGTCTTTTCACTTAGTATGAAAAAATAAGGATATAAATTTGAAAAATAAACAAGTAGATCATCTGTAGCATAACGCAATATATTCCCAAGAAGAACATCACCAAAAACTTGAAATAAGCAAATTAACTGGTTTTGGAGAACTGCTAACAGAAGGTTTTTGCATCACATTTTGTAAGAATTAAAGATGCTCAATGTCTGCAAATCAGGCTCACTGGGAATTGGCCTTTTTATATTACCAAAAACTGCTACAGTAATTGACTCTGTGAACACTTTTTTAATACAGACATGCCTTACAGTTCTACTCGATTTGATTCATGATGAATTCCATAAAATTTACTGGAAGGTTGTCTGAAAGAAGAGCCACACATTTAAGGCAACATTTTTTTTAATTAACATTTTAAATCTCATGAAATTCGAAGTTATTTCAGTCTCTGTTTTAAATTATTACTACTACTAAATTTCTACAGGAGAAAAGTTTATTCACCTGTTACTGAAGTTCAAGGACTGCGTACTCAATCCTCATGCAATTCCAGCAAACACCGCTTTTTAAAATCCCCGTTTAGCTCATAGCAAGTATCTCACTGCCACAGCTGTGTATTGGCATCACTTTGAGCTATTTTCTCTCTCTAGTATTTGAAAACAAATACTAATGCAACTACTGTTATATCAAATTTTTCTTAAACTCAGTATGAGTGATGAATTCTAGTATCTACTAGCCTTGAGGACAGAAACAGTGGCTTGATTCTAGATCTGTTCATGCTTTGCATGCAAAAATGCTGTATGCTTTGACCAAGTAACTTTCCTAAACCATGACCAGTCAGATGAAAGTGTTATATCACCAAGATACAGAGTCTTCTCCAGAATGTAGTACACAATTTACTAACCTGTAAAGCCATAAGGGTGCATGTATTACCATGAGCATGGAATGTGGACACCCACTGCACGGCACTGTGACATGTTTCATCAGTTGCCTCTACAAGGCACTCCTTCCAAGTCTCTGTATTTTCGGCAAATCTCAACAAGTTAAACCTAAGGAGAAAGATGGTCCACACATTAAACCCTAATCAATATCAGTCACTTCAGATAAGCCAGTTTTGAAATAAATAAAACAAACAAATTCCAAACACAAAAGCAAACCAAATAGGAAAAAACAAAACAAAACCAAACACAAAACCCAACCAACTTCTCTTCCCCACAAAACCCAAGAGCCTAATATTGGATTAAAGTCTTCAGCTTTAGGAGAGTCAGAAAACATATCTCACTCTGCATGAACAGAATATCTATGGGTATTCTGAGCCCAAAGGACGAACAGCATCAGGCAAATGAGGCTCAAATCTTAAAGAGATCAGAACTGAAAGTTGGTTAAAAAGAACAGAAAAAGCAGTTCATGTCACATATGTATTATGCACCAACATATCTTAGTTAGTCGTATTTTTTCAGTACTGTATTATTTGTTATTAAGTAATCTTATGACATACTAAGTAGTGCAGATATCAGTCTTTATCAGTAGTTCATCATACCTGACTTTATTTTTTCTCAGCTGTTCCCAGATAAGGGAGGTAAGTTCTTTCATGATATGTGGCAAATATGGGTCCATGGAACCAGATGTATCAATCAAAATACAGACATTTGCTTCTAAAATGGTACCGAACAATCTTCGGCTTCCTGGGCCAGAACATTAAAACTAATTGTCATTATACAGGCTTATTTTATTGAACATATTATTTTATTGAGCATACTGTAAAATCTTTAGTCTTTAGGGGTTATTCTAGGCATATTTCTACATAATAAATTCTAATCTGTGTGCAGCTATGTAGTTCAATAAGCAACAGAGGGATCAAAATACTTTTCACCAGCAGGGCACATTCTTAGCAAAAGAAACTTTAAAGCTAATTTTGTTTGTTGATGTTATTGTATATATTCCATGGATACAAAGCTTCTGACACCAGGAACCCTATATTTCTGAACACGACATACAAAAAGGAGAAATTTACATCATAGCCCTAATTATTTCACAGCAAGCTCGATGTTTCAGCTACATAGACAATGAATTCTCTTGTATTCTTGTATTCATAAAAATACATTTTAAAAAGTCAATGAAATGCAAAACCAATTAATTTATATTTGAGATCCAGATTTATATTCGGATTTATTGTATGATAAGCAGTAGACAAGAATATTTTATGTATGTTTCAACTGTGCTTTACACACCAGATGCACACCAGTACCTGACAGAAGCCACTGTATTCTTTCTATATATCGCCGCAACACTTTCTCCAGTTGTTCAGTGTAGATTTCCAGTTCTTTAGGTTGAAACTGCAGATGTTTCACAATGCCCTGGAAAAATCAAGAAGATTTGGGGGGTTTGTCTTCACTTCTATGAAACAGTGTAAAAAAGTTTCTGTGCCTCTGTTGCTATTAAATAACTGGTTTACCCAAATGAGGAAAGCCTTGTTCTTCTCTCAGCCAGTTGAGCTGAACAACAAAATTTTACTAGAGAGGTGAACCAGCTGCATTATCTCTGACGTTTTTATAGATATAATAGAGCAATAGTATCCTGGACTTAATTTTCTGTGCTTCTCCCCAGGTATTGCACAAACCCTAACAATGCAACATTTTTCCAGTTTTTACTTACATATAATTTTTAAAAGCTTTATTTAAAATTTTAAAATTCTTTTCCACACTTTATGAGCAGAGGAGATGCATTCTCCAGATTGCATGCATCTTCCCCTTCAAACATACTAAATGATCTTTTATTCCCCACAAGAAACTTTCTCTAGCTTTCTAACAGAAACATGATTGAGAAAGAAGACCAGGGAAGAGTGAAGGGAATATCACACTAGCAAGCCACAAATGCTGATCAACATGCATTGTCCTAAACACGAAACCTTTCAACGATGTAGGCAGATGAAGTCTGCAAATTCTTACATCAATTTCCACGCTAGGAAAGACTGTGCAGTATTTTGCTGACACTTTCTTGTGCAGAGACACCACAGTTTTCTGTTGGTGAGTACAGCCTGGACCAAACAGCAGTCGGGGCAATTCCAGTTTAAGCTTTTTAATACTGTACTTGGATAGCCACTGGTAAGACAAACAGATGAAGTAACTGGTTGCTAGTAAATAGTAGAACAGATTAAGCAACAATACATTGTAAGGAATCACAATTAACATGTTCACATTAATTCATATGGATAATTCTCAAATGGCATTTCATTAGCAAGTGGCAAAGTACCTCTCTGCTTGAACAGATTTCCTCTTTGTTTGGCAATGTAACAGAGGGAACAGACTTTCCTATGCACATTACCTTTGGATACTTTTGGTATACTGGACCTAGTTAAAAAAATGAACAAAGCAATATTGAGAGCCTGAGGTTTAAATCACAGGCCTTTGAGTCATATGTGACTGTGGATTAAAACAAACCTATCAACCAACCCCAGCCCCACAGACAAACATTTCATACACAGTTCTGCATTTGAAAACAAATGCAAAATTTCTATATACCAAAGTACTTGGAAAAAAACCCTGATTTTCGAAGTCGCCTGCAAAAAATTTCAAGCCAAATACTCCATAATCATCTACATCCTCATTTTTCTTTAGAACAGCTTTGACAACAAGTTCTCACAGGACTTTACAAAACCAAACCAAAATTCCCCAACACATCCCCAGCATTACAGTTGCAAGTGTTTCTAAAAACTTCAATTAAATCCCTAATTTAATACTGTGTTTTAAGCAAACCACAAAACAAATTGAAGACAAAAAGCCCCTAATCTATACAGACCTGATGGAATTTCTGCTCTGGCACTAGTAGGACGCCATGTCTCTACTCTTCTGGAAGCATTTCTCTCTGCATCATGGTTGTCTTTAATATACTATAAGCACATATAGTAATTTTTTAAAAAGGCAATTAAAAAGTGTTTTAGTCGGAATTTCATTACTCAGAACTACAACTACCCTTCACTGTTCTCTAATTCCTGTTTGGCTCTTCTGACAAGGCAGCACTTGTCATGGTGACCTATTACTTTGTAATTTCTTGCTAGGTTAAGTAACTCTAATTGCTCTTGCCAATTTCATCTCCTGCCTTAAAACTAAGGACTAACATCTCCAGACAGATGAGTCTGGACCATTTTGAAGGACACTTGAAGGACAAGTCTAGTATAGTAATGGCACTGTTTTATAAAATATAGTTTCTGCAGAGTTTTACTGAATATTTGAAATATAGTGCTGACATCTCTTGTTTTTCCTTTAGGTATAGAAATTTCTAGGGTCAACCCTCTAGGGGATAAGCAGTCTGTTAAACAACATGAATACTTGTTTAACCTTATTGTAAGCTCAGACTTTTGCTGTGATAGAGAGACTTCAAGTAACTGACATCTAACGTAAAATAACATACTATAACATACTATATGTAACAGAATCATAGAAAGGTTTGGGTTGGAAGGGACCTTCAAAGGTCATCTAGTCCAGCTCCCAACATAACATAGTATAAAACATAACAAACTATAAATATCCCCAAACATCTACAGACAAACCTCTATCAGTTTCCTACAAATTTAATCCCTGTAAAACTCTGCTACATTGTCACATCTCTGAGTGATTACTTTTTTCCTGCATTTGTGAATAAGTGTTGAGCATATACTGGTCTTGATAAAATAGCATGGAAGACCTGTTTGAGCTTATCTACCAGGTCTTTGACGCATGAACATGCCTACATTTAAGGTGCCATTCCCATTTCAAAGATGAGACCTGAAAATTCCAGGTCAAAAGTTAACTACATTCTCTGCAATAGGAAGTTCTTATCTAGTAGTTTCTATACTGAAGTGGCATGCACTGGCACTGGCCATTTGTATATATTACAGATACACAAAGCCACTCAGAACGGATGCACACAGAGTCAAAATTAACAAGGAAAACATCAGCAAAATCCCAAAGGACTCAGTAATGGAACTCCACAGCAATCAGCACAGCAGGCAGGAAACAAATCCTGAACCCTATTTCTAGTTTTCATGCTGGCTCTTTGTGTGGCCAAAGACATGCTACTCAGCTGCAGCTGTCTTATCTGGAAATGAGCAGAATACCATAAAATTCAGTACTTTCTAGAATGACTTGAAAAATAGATGTAATTTGGTAGAGCACATTACTGCTTTGTCTTTGTTTTCATTAAACACTAAATATTTAAAGTCAGAAGAGGGATTATTCAGACAACTTTAGACACTGCAATGCTGTTCCATTATAATTAATTACTTAGTGGGAATTACTAAGATGTATTTTTTTGTTTATGTAGCATTTTGAATTCGAATTACAATGTCAATTCAGGGTGCTCTCACAGTGCTGTTTTAATGCCTGCAAATTTTCAGCCTGAGTACTTCTCTCACAAAGAGCAGCATCTGAGTCAGGTAAGATCTCTAATTAAAACACACAGCATATTAAAAATAGGACCATTTCAAACCATTCTAGCCAGACTGAGGGCTGTGGGTTTAGGAGATGGCAACTTCTGTGGCCTTCTTTTCTCTTTCTTCGTAAGTACATGCGGGTCTGCTGGTATAAATGTATTAACAGACTGATTTACTGAACGTTGCTTTAAGGATTCCACTAGGAATGCACACTGAAATGGAAGTTCACAGCATTTAGTAATTCATACACATGAAATGTAAGTAAATGACATTTCAAAGCCAGCCATTCTGTATTTATTACTTTAATAAAAATAAAGTTCACAGCAAATTTATTAATCTGGCAATGCTTAACACCTCTAACTGAATAGAAATCCCTCTGTGCTGTGGTTGCTTTAATACACAGGAGGGAAATCCTTCCTGCTCTGAGCAAACATTCTAAAAGAAAAGGCAACAGTTTGCATATCAAAGACCAGAACAAACTGGAAGATGATGAACCAAAAATATGCAATTATTAAATGGCAACAAAATATTTTAAGATCCCATTAAATATCCACCAGTTCTTCTTTTCAAACAAAAGATTTTTGTGACTCAGACTCACATGCAACAAGCTGTATAGACCTCTGGATATAGATCTCACTGCATGTATCTTTCAAACCACACTTTTGTAACACACAACTACCATATGGCCAGGCTGGGTACACTGCCTCAGTCACTTTCTCAGATAGCTTTATATAGTATATAAATATAATATATATAGGCATGTAATATAGAGAGATATGGTCTCATTCTACACCCCAAGTACACTTAAGAAAGCAATTGTTTCGGAATTGAACAAAGGTAATTGTGCCACTGATGAACCCTCCCTGAAGTGTGACTTACAGGAACATAATATTTTCTGTTTGTTATAGAATATATATAACTTTTTAACATATTTCTTTATATATACATCTTTATATATTTTATATATATATAGTTATAAAGAACAATTCTATTTGAGAAGAATTCATCATAGGATTTGCAACAAAAAGAAGAATCACTTCAACTGTAAACTCCTTGTATTTGATAAGGAATCATGGCCACTCCAACACCCATCACTTCAGCGCCATTATACAACTTCTTTCTGGGCCATATTTACTCTGTGGTGACTATTCTTACACTCTCAAGCATTCCTGCCCATCTTACAAGGATTTTCATTTTGTCCAATCTTCTGCACTGTCAGCGGAACAAACACTGGTGATTTTTTTTTCTGAAGAAACAAGAGAACTTAAGGAGATATATATAATTCATACCTTTTGGGAGTACTTGTTTGCTTTTTCCATTTCAGACACAATAATAGTGATATCATCACTTTCAAAAATACCTGATAATCAAATATATGCTAATCAGCTTAAGTGTACAAAAGATATGATTTTTAAAAATATACATCAATTTGTAAAGCATGCCAAATTATCAATGAAAAGAATCAAAAAGCCTTTGTTTCCTATAAGCCTTTGTTTTCCTGTTAGGTCCAGGCAGTCTGGACCTAACACATTAGCAACTATATTTTAAATGCACATCTTTAAAATATCTACTGGAATTAAACAAAAATAATCAAATTCCTGCATTAAGGCTTTTTTATAATATTCTGCAATACAACTGAAAGCTTCCATCAAACTAGGACCTCTGTTTATATCCCAGTACTGGTACAATACTACCACATCCTAAAAAAAGTAAACTACTTGATGGGGGAGGCATTAATAAATATTACTTAGTTAATGAAAAAGAAGTATGTGCTGACTTTCCTTTCCACGTACCTGCTTCTCCAAACCAATGAAATCTCCCATTGGCTTTCTGTACTATTTCTTTAAAAGCAATTGCAGTTTCAGTTGGGTTAGCATAGCGGGCTGGAATGATCCCATTAGAGTCAACCTCCTCCATTACACTGAACAGACAGACATGAAGCTGTAAATCAAAACCTCTGCAAACCTCAGCCACATAAGCACTGATTGTGTGCTGGAACACAGAGGGGAGGGGAAAATAATTAACAGATTAGTAGTGACCCTCTACCTCAGATGTTCTCCCAGCTACTTCACTCACTCCTGAACTGACACACAAATACTCGCAACCTGAGCAATTCAGTCCAGGAACGTACCCTGAGTAGCTGAATGCCTCCTCAATTCATGCATATACACAAAACCTGTCACTATTACTAGTGACAGCACTACTGCAGCCAAGACAGGGTATCTGTGGAAATCAAAGACACAGGCCATGGACTTAAAGTTACCCATGCACTGGTAGGGATGCAACTATCCATTCGGCTTTCTGCATGTACCCTTTGTTTTTTTATTATCCACACAGGCTTTTAATGATTTCTTAGTTTTGCCCAGAATTTCCAGAAGTTTGGTAACAAAAGCAAGAGACACACTACTCTGTATACATAGTTACTGCAGATGGATTACCATAGGTTCAGAAACTCTAGGCCACAGAGCACATGCACTATGAACATATATCCAAGCAATGGATTACTGTTATTAAAAATAGGAGCTTTACATAGCGTACTATAAGCTCCACAGTAGAATTATTTGTGGCTTTGTTTCCATGAGCTATAAGGAAATAATATACACAAAAAAAAAAAAAAAATCAGAGTTGGGCTTTTCTGAACTCAAATTTGCAATGAAATGATGGCCAGAAATGGAGTGGGAACTCTAAAAACACCTCTTGAATTTTCTATGACTCACACATTATTAATAATTGCTACCTCCAACACTCAAGGAGCAACTGCAGAAGTGGAAGTTTAAGATCTTGACAGTTGTGCGGGCTCAGATATGTAAAGAAGTATTTGCCAACAAGCTATGATGAGTAGAAAACAAACAGAAACAAAAAATGGGAACTTACAGAAATGTTGCAAACCCTGTGATAATACTTACTGTTTCCTGATCAGGTATTCCAGTAGTCAGCAGGTAAAGTCCTTGTGATTTGTGTTTATCCTTGTCTTTGAAATCTATTTCCACAGCTCTCCTCAGTGCACTCATGAGATTTCTACTCCCTTTGCACTGCAGCCTTAACACCCACCTAAAAAAAATGTTTGAAGAATGAAGCAACAAAACCTTTTGTTCCTGTTTAAAGCTATAAAGAGAACTAAAAATCTTAAATACCATTGCTCTGGAGTATAAAATTTTTAACAGAGAGCAAAACCAGATTATAGAATGACCCGAATTATTTGTTCTAATTTCTGTACTGCCACCATGGACAACTAGATTCTAAGGTAAGATGCAGAGCATAGAGAGGGAAGAATTCTCTCTTATTTTCATGTGGAAATATTGTAATATAGCAGAATTTACAGGAATAAAAATGAAATGACACAGGTGTAATGAAACACTGAGGGTGTGACTCCACAAAAAGCAACCTCGGATTTGTTTCCAGTGTATGTTGGAAAAAAAACGTAGTTTAGCTTTCACATCCCTGTTCAATCTGAATCAGTTTTTATTTCATCATGTCACCTGTGCATTTCTCACACAGACACTTCTATATCTGTGTACATATATATTCTGTATACATAAAGAATACAAAATCACTGAGACATATTAAACTTTATAATGTAGTTTTCATAAGAAACCGTCATGAATCACTGTAGAACAATTCACAGCAACGTATGTTTGCAGTATGTTAAACCTATTAGTTTTCTAAACAGTTCAGAAATCCCTTTCTTGGTTCTACCTGTGTCACAGTACCTACGTTCACTTAATTCAGATGTATGAGGAAGTTACTTGATCCTACCTCCAAGCCTTTTGTAAGTTTTCTGGTTGGGAAGGAACCAGTTCCAGCTGCCAAGGCACAATATCACCCCCAAATCTTAATGGAAAAATAACAGCAATTAATTTTCAGATTTTGCTTTAGAACAAGCAAAAATAAGAAACCGACTTTAAAATAAAATTCTCATTTGGGGTATTACAAATGTAAAGTTGCCTGATGTTAACTACTTTCTATTTCAAACCATTTAGTTATGCACATTTATCCACCACTCAAGGGCTGTCAGATTTTCAAGGCAGTGGGCCAGACTACATTTTTATTTGAAGAACAGGATCTGAAGTGAAAGCTCAGCAGAAGGACTGCAACAAAAAAAAACCCCAACCTTCAGATGCTGCCTGTATCCCTCATGAGGTAAGGGCTCTGCTCTCCCACCAGGTTTGGAACTCCCTGAGCTGCTGTTTCTTCCTTTTACCTGTCAGTCATAAACCTGTCCAGCTGCTGTTCAGCAACTGTGCCATATGTTTCTGACTCCCAGCGTCGAGTATGGAATTTTAGTCCTTTTATATAATAAAAAGTACTGGAGTTACTGTAAAATGTAAACGGTGTTCTCAGTTACAGCACCTGAGATACCAAAATCCTCTTCCAATAAAACTTAACATGTTAATTAATGCCATTGTTATGAACAATATAGCAGGATAAGAATCTGTAACACATATGATTACAATCAGTTCCAGTGAGCATCACCCAAACCGGTGATTTTTAATTACTAATCTGGTCTCTGTACATCTGATCCATAAACTTAACCAGTAATGACAAATCAGTGCTACTCTTACTGACTCTTCATCATAAAATGTTCAATACAATTAAAAAATCTAAAATACGTCCATTAGCAACTACAGTCTCTCAGCACACTTTTTTCATTGCCATGTGTTACAATTATTCTAAAATAATCTTTAACAGTTGCTTACGCTATAATATTGAAGCAATCCTTATTTGACATTTGTTCTTCAAGTAAAAGTCGCAAAGAATGTTGGATATGGATGATGTACATAGAGTTTGTCACTGATACATCAACAAGTATAACCACCCTAGATAAGAAATATGTTATTCATCGAAGTAAAAGAACAAATCTTAATTACACATTCTTATCATCACTGTACTCTAACTTGCCAGAGAAAGTATCTTTTAGCTATGTATCAAAACGCATAAACACTGAATCTGTATTAAAAAAAAATCTCCAAAACATGAGGTGAGAATTTAAAAAAATTACTAACAATAATGGAAAATTCTGAGGGTGGTGAGGCCCTCAGATTGCCCAGAGAAGTTGTGGCTGCCCCATTCCTGGCAGTGTTCAAGGCCAGGTTGGATAGGGTTTTGAGCAACCTGGTCTAGTGGAAGGTGTTCCAGCCTGTGACAGGGGGTTGGAACTGGATGAGTTTTAAGGTCCCTTCCAACCCAAAACATTGTATGGTTTTATGTTTCCTAAGCTATGCAACAATCGGAGTACCAGCACATGTAGGGCCATAATGGCTATCGAACCTTAACATGTCCACTTTCTTTATACTTGGAATATCCAAAACACTCCTGAAAAGCACAGATGACTCTCATGAGTTCTTATTGGAAAATGAGCTTCAACGTACCAACTACCTGCTTTGTCAGTGCAGAAAAACTTAGCATAAATACTAACACCATGGGTTTCAAAGGCTGACTGTAACTACTACCTTTTGCCAACAGGTTCTGTTCATGTGCAATTTATGATAGAACATTCCCCAAGGGCTTACTTGCTAGATAACTCAAACTTGAGAGTCTCAACCTGTCAAATGGAAATTGCCATTTTGTGTTGACCAATGATCACTGGATTCTTCACATTCACTGGACCATTACAAAAGCTGAATATCAATATCTGTTTTCAGAAGTGGACTGCTTACACTGGTCACATCTGCAACCACTGTCTCTACATTTTAACTGTTTTCTGCCCTGTGTTTCCTGGTGCTGACTTACACATAAAGGAAAGGCTGGCAAACTAGAACCGTATACAAAGAAAGGACTATCAAAGTACGATACCTCCTTTCAAAAACACTTCCCCATATTCTTCTGCTAGCAACAGATAGCCAGTCAATTCTTTTCTCATAGATTCTTACCATTTTAACAAGGAGTTTCTATGGATGAAATACAGAAAATTTAAGATAAAAATAAAAAGTTCAAATAAGTCTTTTATTACCAAATGCAATGTAGCACATCATGTAACATGACAGCATAGTAATGAAAAAATAATTTTCATTCATTTTGACAGCAGCATTTAATTTTTTGTGAAGATAATATAGTCCATAAGAACATACAATGATAGAAAAGCAACAAAGGGTCTAAAGGCCTGTTTTGCAAGCTTGTAATTCCTTCAATAGCATTTTTAGGCAGTGTTCATAACAAAACATAATTTAAAATAAACACAGTATTTTTGAACACATATTGTTCTTTAACACAGTATCAATTTGAAGACATTAAGGCAATTTGTCCAAACCGTACAGAACATGACCTTTGCAAGCTAATGCATGAGGGCAAATCAAGCTAGAAAAGGACACTGAATTCAGTAATAAAGCTACAAGATAGCACACTTTTGGAGCACAGAACACAAGCATCTGATGGTGATCAAGGAGCCAGAAGCTGCTTCCACGTCAGCTTGTTAAACTTTACACTCTCCTTTTTGACCCAACTATAGAGCTATACAGATTTCTCACCCCTCTTCCATTTTAAAGAAATATTTGTCCTGCCTGGAAACATTCCCACCGCCCTCTGTCAGGGCTGCTATTGGAGTGGTACGGAAGAGGAAGAAGAAAAAGAATGAATATACCACTATATAACACACTCTGGCTGCAAATATCTGCACGCACCTTGTATTTCATTAAACTTGGGCCACACTCTGATCATCTGCATTCTGACCAATGAAGAAATCTTCAAGAACAGCTACTGTCTATAAGAATTCCAGTGGCCTTCATTATGTTATCTGCATATATGTTATATAAATGTATGTATGTATCTCTACTTCTTCTATACTGAAAAGAGCAAGTTACGTCCTCAAAGGTCCTCAATACCCCATACAGTTAAAATGTTCTCCTGGTACACCAGTAGTTTTAAGATTTCCTATATAGTTACACACC
The DNA here is from genome assembly GCF_037157495.1 of Lathamus discolor. Taxonomy (NCBI): domain Eukaryota; kingdom Metazoa; phylum Chordata; class Aves; order Psittaciformes; family Psittacidae; genus Lathamus; species Lathamus discolor. Next base: position 83,910,111 of record NC_088889.1, on the reverse strand, counting down.
ATAGCAAATATCCAAAAATCCTAACATCTCCCACCTGACAGTGTTCTTAATTCATCTGCAAACTTGACAAAACTCTAGTAGCAGCCTTGCTACCCTCTTGAAGAAACTGGCAATTATTGGGCTGAAGGCAAATGCAAAGCAGCATAATACACTGGTACAGTCACTTAAAAAACTATGTTGGCACAATTCTGGAAATTCACATTAAGTATGAAGACTGTTTAAGCATATGCTAAAACATGAAATACAAACACCCAGATTCTACTGACACTTCAGAGTAAAGCAAAGATATGACAACCTTCTATCAAGAAGCATAAACAGTTTCTGCTGTGACGCTTAAAAACCAGCTGGTTATGCAGAAAACATGCTGGAATCTCTCATCTTTGACATTCACATTAGCAAACATGTCTAAATGCATGGCAAGAGTGTTGTAGGAACACCGTTATGGCTAAAATGCTACTCTTGGTAAAAAAAAGTAATTTCAGATGCATTACTTCTAATGTGACCATCTGCAGAATATTGCCATTTGGCAATCACATAGAACTTGCTACATTTGGACATCATCATTTCACAACGTGCACAACTAGCTAGATGATTATCTAGCCCTGACAAGGCCACATCACTACAGACAACTCACCTGATAGTTGTACAACACTGGCAGGTCAACATGGACATTTTTCACAGTTCCATCATACCATTCAAACTGAATCATTGCTTTCTAGAATGATAAATAACACAACTGCGTGTTTACAGAAGCCTATATAAGCTACACTAACATGGAATTCCTTCCTGAATTATTCTTAAGAATGCATAAGTACTTGATCTGAATCAGTGACTCAAATTTCATGACTTGTAAAGTACTGATTTCAAATAGAAAAATGTAGCAATAGGAAGAAAAAGGGAAGAAAAAAGAAAACAATGAGAAAGAGTCCTCATTACATACCTCATGTAGAGTTGATGATACTGTTTTTCTAAGAATGGGTACAAATTCTTCCACAGGAGAGAAAGCATTGGGAGCCAGAACTTGGTAAAGGTTTAACTTTTTAGCTATAGCAAGAAACAAAGGAATTAAATAAAACACATGCTCTGCCTTGTGTTCATGTTTCATGCCTGTTAAGCTTTTCTTTCTGCACTACCTTTCAATCCATATGTCTTTAACCATTCTTTTGAGGTTTTGGCCAGGATGCATGGTGTTTGAATAACTAATGGTCCTTCGTGCTTTGGAGGCTTTGGGAAGAAGTTACAAGGTGCTGTACTTGTAAATTCTGTGGAAACCTAAAATGGATTTTAAGAAAAATTCTTGCAACTTTCAGCTTTTTTTTTTTTTTTTACCCTCAATCCAAAATTTCCCAATTTACTTACGTTTTACTTATTTTCAAAGTACTGGGATTTCAATAAGAAAAACACTTTGAAAATAGCTATAACTGGTCCTCCTAAAGATGGGTTTGTGGAACAATGTTCCACTAACTTCACTATACTTGCCACAATGCAAAAACCCACAGGAAAATGGAAAGATCATGATGGCACATACAGGAAATCATCTTTTCCAAGTAAAGTAACTATGAAAAGGAGCAGTGCTGCCAAATTTTTAGCTTTCAAGTTTAGTGACCATAGGCAAATTTGGCCACTTCCTAACTTCCAGGCCCCTAAAAAGTACAGAGATGAGAATAAGGCAAAAGAGAGATGCATATTTTCACTTAAGACAAGGTGGAAGACAGACATGAGTAAACAAACTCTCTACCAGATCAAAGTGAAACTAGAATTTCCAAATACCCCATAAAAAAAAAAAAAAATCACAGGAGTTTCTTTTTCTTCCTCCCACATATTCCATCAAGAGTATTAAGAAGCTGCATTATTGGAGAAAAGACAAGCAAACAAAGAACCAACCCCTGCTATGCTGATCAAATAAAGCACAAAACCGGAAACATTACCAAGACAACTGTTACAGAACAAATGGCACCAAATCCTCATGATAAACTAGGACCAACATAAAGACAGATGTGCAACAGGCAGACTGTAGCTTCCTAACTTCAATACTAGTAATAGATCTAGGTGAGCCCTTATGATTTTGCAACTCAAGTAATTGACCATCTTGATCATGGAGAAGTATCTTTTTACCAATTTAAAAGACTACTGAAACTTCATTTAAATGATTATGCATACAGCTAACCCAGTGGTTCTCTCAGACTTCCATTATGATCATGGTACAATGTTCTTTTCATCATACTTCTGTTGATGTATAAAATTTGCTGCATTTTGGAGAACATATAGCAAAATGTCTTCTTCACTGGTTTGGGCTTTAATTTGCTCTTACAATGGATGGCCAAAACATAATATTCAAAGTTCACTTACCAAAATACCTGATTAATCATATAATTCTTTTTCATATAGTAAACACTAAAAACTTCTACCCCCAATACTTCAAAGTATCTGATGTATATCTGAAAATAAAAAGATACATACATCTGCTATTCTACCAATAAGTGAGTCACCAATTCTTCTCTGGAAAGTCTGCTTGATGCTCCTGAGTAGATCCTTGGCCTTCCAGGATTCCTGAAGTAGCAGTTGAAAGTCACTGCTATCAAAACTCTGTACATATGAAAACAAAGGGAAAAATAAGTTAACTACTATTCAAACACCAACCAAACACAGCTTTCTTACTCTGATGTGCATATATCTATACAAGACTGCCTGGCATTGCAGAACTGAGCGTAAATGTATCTAATGCACCACAGATAATTTAGTCATTACGTTATAATCAAGACATTGTTTTATTATTTTGAGTCAGTCTACAATAAGCCACTGCTTTCATCCTATTCATCAGTTTTAAGTCAGTGAACAACATCTGCAAAATTTATTGTGCTTCTAGGAAAGCATTTTCAGTTGCAGAAGGAATTAACCACAAGTTTATTGACCACATCTTTAGCACTACCATGATGAAGACTTTTAGCACCAGTTCTTGCTGGGAATTTCTACTCAGATTATAACTAAATTACACCTTAAAGTGAAGAAACATCAAAAGCAGAAAAATATTTTGCCTCTCTAGCTGTCACCTACCTCTCCCTTTGAAGAGTAACAATGATAACGGCCTCTTACAGCTTCTGCAAAGTTCTTTAGAACTGCCTACATATATAAATAGGAAGAAAAAGAGTTACTTTGATTCAGTAGTATCTTTTGATAATGTGGGTTGTTGGTATTTAATTCTCAATTAGTGACAATGAAAGAAGCTTTGAGGTACATGTAATGAAAAAGCCAAAGTAATTATGTTTCCACTGTTTTCTTACCAGCCTTATTTTAACATGGCTGAAAAATCAACTCAGTAAAGAATTTACAAAATAAGGCAATAACGACCAAGCTTACCTTGTGTCACTTTCTCTACCTTTTAGGGCAGGCTTGTGCTAGTCAGATCAAAGGCATATCACTGAAGTCTGTAAGTACAAAAGCTAGGCTATCCTTCCCCTGCCCATAATTACCTCTTAAATACTTTGCTGCTTTTTTCATCTCTCCCAGCTCCCTCTCTCATACTACTTACCACTGCAATCCCCTTACTGCATCCAATCTTCTCACTGAAGAACCTTCTGTTCATTGCAGGAGGGTTGGACTAGATGACCTTTGAAAGTCCTTTCCAACCCAAACTATTCTATGATTCTCTATAAAACCAGGATTTCAGTCATGTCCTCCCTTCTACTGAAGTTACTATATGCCTTAGGGATAAGCTTTAGCGAGCAATAAATACCTAAATCCAAGTTCCTGTGAAGAAGCTAATAAAAAATATCTGCTTATCCTTCTGTCCTCCTCTTCCTTGAGGCAGTCCACTGTCAACATCCAAACCATTGCTCATGATCAGCACCATAATTTGAGCAAGTCTACTAGGTCTGATGCTATTCCATACCAAAATATTCCTATCCAGAGACTGCCATGCTCATATGATCTCACTCCCAAGTCCCTGCCTTTTCCTATGATCCCTCTCTGTACCCACTTGTCCTCACTGCAATATCGCCTACCCGAAGTCCCCTCTTTCTGCTTTCACCTGCAAAAGAGCTCTCAGCCCCAGAGTCTTCTCTGGAAACACGCAGGATGATTATCTGGAGATAACTGCTTCCCTTTAGCTGCCAAGCCTGTCAACACCACTTGGTTGCCACTTCTGGCTTTGATATGAATCACGATAAATACTCCAAAACAGACTTTTTCATGTGTGCAAATACAATGTTAGATCAAGAAATCTTTAATGAGTAGGTTAGCTTTCCCACAAAAGTTTATGTGAGAAGACACAGCAGCTGAATAGGAAACAAATGACAGGACACTTAAAGAAGTATTAATACAATTACTTACAAGAGAAGGACTGCTGCAATCATATGTAACAGCATGAAGGTGTAGTTTTCTCCCCAGCATACACTGCTGAGCATAGTCAGAGAGAATTTCCAAAGACTGATCAGGGCTGATATAAATAAATAAATAACAAAAAAAAAAAACCAATAACAATGGCAGTAATCAAATGGGGGAAAAAGACCACACTGAAGAAGACAGGGAAGAAAATGAATGGGAAATACTTAACAAATCATGGGAATCTAGCCTATAGGGATGCTGGGGAGTGACTCTTTGTCAGGGACTGTAGTGACAGGACAACGGGTAATGGGTTCAAACTTAAACAGGGGAAGTTTAAATTGGATATAAGGAGGAAATTCTTTCCTGTTAGGGTGGTGAGACACTGGAATCGGTTGCCCAGGGAGGTTGTGAGTGCTCCATCCCTGGCAGTGTTCAAGGCCAGGTTGGATGAAGCCTTGTGTGGGATGGTTTAGTGGGAGGTGTCCCTGTCCATGGCAGAGGGGTTGGAACTAGATGATCTTGAGGTCCTTTCCAACCCTAACTATTCTATGATTCTATGATTTAGCACAGCTTGACCTCCTCTCCCTCTTTCAACCATTACAGAGGTACCACTACTATAGTTTTGGTTCTGTCCTGAAAACCTGAAGGATAACAAAAGCACTAAGGTTCTATTCTAGTTCACAATGGCTTGTGGATGAAATGTTCCAAGTTATTCCTTGCTAGCTCTGGAAGCTAAAAATCAGGAATTGAGGTTTTTCCCACTGTGACAAACTGTGATGGAAAAGCTTTCAGCTCAGGTCTTCAACCTGTAAGGGTGTCCACTGTCTTCATTAAGGAAAGTAAAACTTTGCTTTGTGTTCAGAACTTAGCCACCCATGGTTCTTCACGGCTAGTAAAATCATTTCCTCCCAGCTACGCTTTTGCCAGGGATAGAAATTAATGAATTTTTCATGTGCACATACTCTAAACTTTGCCTTCTATTCAAAGCAGGTCTAAGCAAAACTTGGAACCTTTCAACTGAACACTAAGCATTCAGTAAACGTAATCTCAATCTCCCTAAATATCAATCTTGCCAAAGGTTACATCATCCCATTTTTGCACATTTACAATAAATACAAATAATAAATTGGGAGTACAGTAACACTCCCAAAATCCTTACTGCAATCTTTTGCTTGTAATCCTGACTCCAGTACTAAAAATTTTTACATGACAGTAGAACTTTAGAATTTAAATCCATAATTTATCTAATCTCAGCCTCTTTTCATATATTTAAATCAGATATTTTAAGTTTTCCGTCAGCACCACTGGGATCACAGAGAGAATGTGTTCTCACAAACACATTCAAAACTACCTTTGAATGTTTACTGCCATTTTATAGCAAAATCAAGCTCATCACCTGATCTAACCCAGCAGTGGGCCCTTTCAGTGACATCCTTAATGGTGCTGAAGGACTTTTTTTAGCGTAAAATTAGAGCTAGCAGACTTCTAGTGAATTAGTGTGATAACTGATCTGCAAAGGAAAAATGTAGCTTTGTATCAAAAAAAGAGATCTATAATTAGTAAAAATTGGAAGAAATAAAGAAGTTCAGATATATGAACTAAACTTTACAGATAAAACCTGGATCTTAAATTTTCTATTTATTTTTGTATCAGGTTCAGATTCTTGAACCAATTCTATATCCAAGTTATGACAGATAAAAAATTTACCAGCTTCCTACAATAAGAACCAGAGAATTGAGTTCTTTCATCATAAAGACGTGTTTTAAGCCTTTCAGTAAATTGCAGCCTCGACCCGGCTCCAGCTGTTTTATCCACTGTCTTGCTTCATGTAGCCTGGGGGAGGAAAACAGAAAAAGAACCATATACACTTAACATGCAGGTGCTAAATAAGACAGATTATGAAGATTACTACAAACCACAGGAGCTGCTAAGATATTTTATGCAGGAACAACCAGCTTGAAATCACTGACTGCACTTAAAATTAATTGCTTTTTTTCTTTCTTAAAAATCACTGCAGGAACAAGATGAAAAACACTATTATCTACAAGGGATTCCTCTAATTAAACAGAGACCCTGTTTGGAAAACCTTTATTTTATAGAGAAACGTACTTACACATGAACATTGATGTTTTTTGGACTCTCCCACAGAGGTGACATTTCTGCACTGAATGAGAGGCAGTACAGTTGCTTCTTGTAACATAGCTGCTCATCTATTAAGCACTAATAAATTAAGAAATGTTACTGCATTACTATCCATGTTGCTTCTAGTAGGGTTATTACATAAAACACTGAAAACAGTAATTTCCTAAGAACAGCTGACAGCGATATTTTCACATACCACAAAGAAGAGTTTCCAGGAACAAGTGACACAGATTCAAATATTTGGTAAGGAACAGACAGACAAAACTCTCAAGCCCCTGGTAATCCCACCAATTTGTTAATGGGGCAAGAGGCAGGGAAAATTTGTTGAAATGGGACCTTGACACACTTGTAAGGTGGGCTGATGCCAACTTTATGAAGTTCAACCATGACAAGTGCAAGGTCCTGCACCTGGGTCCGAGCAATCCCAGGCATAGCTACAGATTGGGCAAAGAAGAGATTCAGAGCAGCCCTGCAGAGAAGGACTTGGGGGTGCTGGTTGATGAGAAAATGAACATGAGCCGGCAGTGTGCACTCGCAGCCCAGAAAGCCAACCGTATCCTGGGCTGCATCAAAACGAGTGTGACCAGCAGGTCAAAAGAGGTGATCCTGCCCCTCTACTCTGCTCTTGTGAGACCTCACCTGGAGCATTGTGTGCAGTTCTGGTGTCCTCAACATAAAAAGGACATGGAACTGCTGGAACAAGTCCAGAAGAGGGCCACGAGGATGATCAGGGGACTGGAGCACCTCCCATATGAAGACAGGCTGAGGAAGTTGGGGCTTTTCAGCCTAGAGAAGGCTGCGTGGGGACCTAATAGCAGCCTTCCAGGATCTGAAGGGGGCCTATAAGGATGCTGGGGAGGGACTCTTTGTCAGGGACTGTAGTGACAGGACAAGGGGTAACAGGTTCAAACTTGAACGGGGAAGTTTAGATTGGATATAAGGAGGAAATTCTTTCCTGTTAGGGTGGTGAGACACTGGAATCGGTTGCCCAGGGAGGTTGTGAGTGCTCCATCCCTGGCAGTGTTCAAAGCCAGGTTGGATGAAGCCTTGTGTTGGATGGTTTATAGTGAGGTGTCCCTGCCCATGGCCAGGGGGTTGGAACTAGATGATCTTGACGTCCTTTCCAACCCTAACTATTCTATGATTCTATGATTCTAACTGGTATCAGGATTTCTCTTCAGCTGGTGAGCACATGAAACAACGTATTGATCTAGAATGGGCCTACTCACCCACAGAGCAATTACTAAAAAATGTTTAACACCTATGCAAGGGTAGAGCTAAATACCAGTTCAGATATTAAGGCTGAGCAAACCAAACTACGAGAATTTTATAAAAAAAAAAATGCACAATAAAGTACAAGTTTCTCCTGGGACTTGAGAAAGCGATTAATTTGCCAAGGTTCTGACTGTAATTGTGGAGTGTGCCTTGTTGTGTCAAGCATAAGGCATAAGGAAACCATATTTACCATAAACAGCTCTATGTACAACTTGGTTACAGCTCTTACAGCTGTTTCTGCTAAGCAAGTTTACTTCTAAATATTAATAAGGAAAGTATTATTATTACAGTTTGTACTGGAGTTTGAATCTAGACATGAATAAAGACTACACTTTCAAAGACATTTAAAACATACTGTCCTACAACAGACAAGTTTTTTGTACTGTATATTATGAACTTAAGCAGGGTTTTTTTCTACTTAGTTCCTGGCTGGTAGCTACATAAAAGCTTGATTAGTATAATTGCCAAAGTCTGCCTTATTACAACTTACAAAAAGATCTTTCTGAAAATCCAGCAGTCTAGATCTACAGCTTATATGAGACACATCAACCAGAAGTCCAACTTTGGTTCCTTTTATAAGGCCAAACACCTTAGAAGAGAAAAGTCATTATAAATACAAAGCTTATCTACAGCTTAATTATTTTACTGTTCATTAATTTTACTGTTTATTTTGTACAACACCATTTTAAAATCAAATATTAGGTATTTATTTGAACATTAATAGTTTTAGCATAAAGATGACACAGCTGACAAAGCCAAGGAAGAAGAATTAAAACTGGCTCCCAGTTTATCCTTACCAGTGAATTGTATTTCCTCCTTCCCAAGCAACCTATTATTTGAAAGGATAAAAAATAACTTTGTGTACAGCATCTCCTTCAGATTAAATCAAGCAACTTTGTGGAAGCCAGATTTTGGAATGCTGCTTCTATCCCTTCTCCCCTTTGAGAGGGAGTCATATCCTTTTCTGATTCCTGAGCATTAGCCCTGCTAGGCACAGTAAGTGATTAATTAACCAGCTGTGCAAGAGAGGACACAATGGACTACAAGACAGCTCCACTTCCCTCAGAGGTTAAGCTCAGCATTGTCTGCTCCAGCTTAAATGTCACCAACAGGTTCTAATGATTAAGACTGCTAAGAGAAAGAAAAAGACTAGATCTAGAAAGCAGAAAATCACGTACCAGTAAAAGATCAAGAAAAACAATCCATGGACAAGATAAGTGTCACTGCATATGATGTGTAACAGTAGATAACAAAAATATACAAGTTATGGAAGACACGTTTCACTAATATTAAAAAAAATATTTCATTCTTTAATGCCATATACAGTTCCATTCTAAAAACATACTTCAAAGTTAAAGTTACCTTTCTGCTGTCCTGCAACAGCCACTGAATTCGCTGCTGATAAAGTTCAATCACTCTGACAAAAGGCATAGCACACATTTAGCTAAGGCAATCTCTTGCATTGTACATCAATGTTACAATCAACCATTTGTCTTCATCACATCCTTCTTCTCACAGATGCAAAATCTTTGGGAAGCAGTATTTAAAACTACTCTTTCCAGTGTTCTCATACAACTGGTGGTTGCAGGGTTAACCATTTAAATACTTCCCTCCTAAAGCTGTTTGATTAGGTATGTGGCTGTCTGAAAAAACAGAACACTAGAATGTTTAATCAGGTGCTGGCTTATTCAGTTCAGAGGTAGGAGAAGGGTATTCAGCATGTGTATGCGTGAACAACAGAAGTTCAGGCAAAACTGAGTTTAGCTCAGCACACACAGGTTATTGTCAGGAGATGTATTTAATACAAACTACACTACTGCTTAAGAAACTCATGAAATAGAACCTTGTTGTTGAAAGGCAGCACACTCACTGAAGTGCCAGACTAACTGCAGCATAACTTTCAATGATTTCCATTTCAAAATAGGCAAAACCTGAGGTAAAACGAAATGCTTGCTGCAATCTAAAATTGTTTTACTTCAACCAACTTATATGCATCCTTTTTATAATTTAAACAAAAAGTCTAAATCAACATTTTAAAGGGGAAAACCATTTTGCTTTTTCGAAACACAAAAGCTACTTCTTTTTTAAACCAGATCTTCAGACAGTTTGCTTAAATGGTTCAGGGCCCAAGTACTGAGGTTGGACCTTTGGAAGATTCTGTACCTTCATGACTTAGCACAGTAACATATGCTGAAGTGACAGTCTTACATAAGAACAGTCTTACAAGTATCGTGAAGACCAGCAAAAAATTATGATTATTCTACAGCTTATTCTATCTATTAATTACATGTTTTTCTCAATTTAAGTTTCCTTGATTTTATACATTTGAAATTCACTTAGAAAACTTTTAACTTCCAATTGTCCTCACTAGATCCATGACTTGAAACTAACCCAAGTTACAGTAAACATAACCCACAAATATGCAGTCTTACCTGTGAAAACCCAACCATTCACTAGCTGACTTTCTAAAATGAGCTAACTGCTTCAGTTCAAAACCTGCCTGATTGGCACCTTCATTAAAAAAGTAAAACCTCAGCTGTAGTGACATAGAATTATCACCTACCCTAAATCTCAGCAAAAAGGATTTAATGCTGAGATACTCTGAAGTTCCCACCAATAAAAAGTTAAGATTTAAGGCACTACCTGTAGTTACAGGTGAAGGGTGATGATAACTGATAACAGAATCAGTTACGCATCAAAATCATAAACAGGATGCATACTTACTCAGAAAGTGCGGACTCAAAATCCTTAACAGTCTCTTCTGGAAACTCTATCTCTTCAACACCATTTCGTAAATTCCTGGAACATTATGCATCATTAACATCAGAGGTACACACAAAAATGACAGAGCAAAGAAAATGCACTGTTGTACTTACAAAATAATATTGCCTTCATCTACCAGATGCTCTAATGTTAATTGCAAAGATTCTAAACTGTAGTTTCTTAGCCATTCTTCAGAGGTTTGCACCTTTTCAAACTGTGCTTTCTTCATTTGTACTCTCTACAGATCAAGTAACAAAAAATTAAATGCAATACAAGAAATGTGCTGTTCAAATGCGACAAAATGTACATCCTAAGGAGAGTTGCTGGTAGGCAGTGCATGTCAAAGAACACCACAATCTTAGGTACTGGCATACTCTTTTGGATGTGGGATGCAAAGGAAAAGCAGCTTTCAGTACATCCCCAGACTGTAAGCTGAAGGAGAGCTTAGTTTGGAGAAGACAGGAAGGAAGAAAAGAAATTGGAGAGTTTAGCAGAAGAATTAAAATAAATACCCCAGTGATTTACCAGAGGAGAAAAATAAAGCATCTCTAAAACTTGCTTCACAGAGTTCAAAGGAGTGTATATTGTCTTCTCTTCTGAAGAAAAAGGCAGTATGAACAACTGATCTACCTTTATTATTTTGCCTGATTTTTCACAGACTGATTCATCTCTGCATGTAGTTTCATAACTTCAGTGATTATATCTGTCACTATATTATACGCAAATACATGTAAGGAAACATATTAGTTGCCTATCAATGCGTTTATTCCCCACTCTATATGAATAGTGAGCATGTGTTAGTTTTCTAGTTGCTCCATTTAGCAACAAAACTCTCCTACCAGCAGATCATGAATCTTGCTGCTATGTGCGACCAGAAATCCATTATCTGATCCTGGATGCGACATAGCAAAGTCGTGCCATGGTGGATGAACACCCTGCAGACTGGATTTCTTGGTCAACCTACAAAACAATGAATTTTACTCTATTGCTTCCTTACTCCTAATATTCCTGTATTGCCATAAAGTCTTTACAAGTTTTTTTCTCCAGGAAATGTTTTATACTTTGACACTTGTTTACACATTCCATTTGATATATGATAAATGTTTTGCAAGGACATAGTACAGAGTTTATACAAACTAGTTATTTACTCTGTATTTAAGCATGAACTCCCAACATGATTTTGTACCAGTATTCTCACCCAGCTTTTTCCAAACCCTGATCACTGTCCAACAACTGTGCCGTTTTCTCGATGTGTGTATCCATTATTCAAACAGATTTAGCCTTGTTAAAAAAGAAAAAATGCAAAGTATTAAAAAGTTTAAATCCTCAGAAGTATATACCATTAAAAAAGGTATTAATATTGCCAGCAACTTACATAATTACATCGCACGTGGGACAACAGCAAATTAAAACACAGCTGCAAAGAGAAATTACCATTACGTATCTACAGAGAACACATTTTAGGAACTACCTTGAAAGAGCTATTTGCTCTAACCACACGGCTCAACCTGAAAGAAAAGATTAACCAACGCAGACCCCAGAGCTCTGCGGTGCGTGAGGGGCAGGCAGCCGGAGACAGCCGGACTGCGGCATACCCCCGGGCTGCGGGAGGCGGGGACGGAGGCCGTGAGTGTTGTGACGCACTAAGACCGAGCGAAAACTAGGATAAAATCCCGCTTTTCACTTCGCTGGGCTCCGCGCCTCACACCGCCTGTGCCCTCCCTGTCACAGCACGCCAGGGCGGCCCTCTGCCTTCCAGACTGTCCCCACCTCACGGGGGAAGTGCCCCTCAGCTACACCGGCGCCCTATCCCCAGGGACCCTCCTCACCTCAGGGGTGAAAAGGCTCCCCCATTCCCCCCACACCCTCCCTCCTCCTCCCGCCTCACTTGGTCAGGTCCCGAAAGCACGGGCGGGCACCGACGCAGTAACAGAGATCCCCCAAGCCCCTTCAGCCTCGTCAGGGCAAGGCACCTCCCGGCACTCATCCGACCCTTTCCCCCACGCAGGCCGGCTGCCGTCCGCGTTCGGCGTGTTACGGCGTTGCCGGTGGAGACAGACAGGCCCCAGGCGGGAGGAGCCGGGGCGGCGGTAGGCGGGATGCCGGCGTTGAGGCAACACCTGAGGCGTGGGGAGAGGCCGGTTCCAGTCAGCGCAGCCGAGGCCGGTCGGTTTAGTAGACAATTTATTTTGATAAACTTGCTCAATAACAAAAATACAAGTGAAGAAAATTATGTTCATTTTATACAGTTTGTATTAACATTTGTTCGGAAATCATTAATTGAAAAATGCTCTAACCAATTAGAAAACAATCCTCAGTAAAGGCCGGGGCGGGGGACGCAGACAGTCAGGCCTCGGGCGGGGAGCGACGTGACGCCCAGGCAGGACAACCCGCTTGCAGACACCATTTCCTTCATTATTTTCATCCTTCACAAAGGTTTTAAAGGACAGCTTTCATTTCTTGTGTGTTGGGGCAAACAGTCATCTACGGTTGTGTTCTGAAGTGGTTAAACAACAGCTCTGAAACACAGGGCTGACAGGAGAACTCTAGTCTGGCGGCTTTACCTCAGCCAGAGGATGCGGCTCAGTGGTGTTGCACGCTACCAGCGTCTTTGGAAAACTGCTATCGCTCACCAGCAAGATTAACAACATAAAGTGGTGTTAAATGGTTAGACTGGTGCCTTCAGGGAAACACACCCTCCCCAAGTCTGAGACAAACAGCTTCCAAGCGATGATTTCAGCTGAGCTCAATGGTAAGCTCTATACAGACAAATCAGTTTTCCTTCTGAAGGTATTTTGAGTTTCCAATCTGACATGTTGTTAGCTAAACACATCACAAAGTGTGCATAAATTACACTATGTTGGGACATTAAACCTTTGGGGGAACTTTGAAGCAAAAGATTAAGACTGTAGTGACATACGAAATGAGCTGTCCTTTAAAAGTGAAAAATAATGGCAGAATCAGAAAAGTTTATGTAAACACTCAACACAAACATGGGATTACCTTTGGAGAAGATTCACATGGAAACATTTGCTTTTCATGAACTGAAAAAGTCTACAGAAGTTTAGGCAAGTTCAATACGAACTTCCTGTAGTTTAAAACAAAACCTTGTGCAAATAAAACCTATAAATAGTCCTCAGCAGATTTTACAGTGATGCTCTTAGGTATGAAAAAATGCACACAGCTTTAAAACAAAAGTAACAGACATAAGTTTGACAAATGATTGCACCATAAAACAGTGTTTTATATACAGTTTACAAGATATGACTTTTTTTCTGCTATAAATTAATACTGTACTATATAGTACTTAGTGACCTCATTAAAAGCAACTGTTGACAGCTGTCTCTTCAGATAATGGTTGTGGAGGTGTTTGGTTTTTTTTTAATGCAGGTGGCTGCATCTGTTTCTGGATTTAAGATACTCCTGGTGAAATATTTATTTCACCGATTTACTTGTTAAATCTCTGCTATAATTTAATAATTCATAACAGTAGCGTTGGCAGATCAGATATATTTCCAGTCACCCAGCCACAGTCTGGGTATGCTCCAAGATACATGTTTACATTTTTTTAATCAAACGATGATCCACTTCATCTAAGCCTAAATCCACTGTATACATGATGTTACTATAACTGAAATATAAAGCTGGGGAGGGGGGAGAATCTTAGCAGCTGAGAAACTCTCCTCTCCCCATGTTCCAGTTACAAAAATCTCCTAAAACTATTTACAAGAGTGATATTTCTGACAGACATGTTTTTGTTTTGTTTTGTTTTCCCAAAATCGTAATTTCTGCTCTAAGTTGTAGTG